>NC_053041.3:139023459-139670530 GCF_002575655.3 Aegilops tauschii subsp. strangulata
GGCAGGAGCCTTATGGTTGTCCCTTTATTGTATGAATTGCAAACGCCATGTAATTGCTTTACTTTATCAGTATACGTTAGCGATAGTTGTAGAAGCAATAGTTGGCGAGACGACCGTGATGCAATGATGGAGATCAAGGTGTCGAGCCGGTGACGATGGAGATCATGACTTTGCTTTGGAGATGGAGATCAAAAGCACAAGATGATGATGGCCATATCATGTCACATATTTTGATTGCATGTGATGTTTATCTTTTATGCATCTTATTTTGCTTAGTATGGCGGTAGCATTATAAGATGATTCCTTCACTAAATTTCAAGGTAAAAGTGTTCTCCCTGAGTATGCACCGTTGCTATAGTTCGTCATGTTGAGACATCACGTGATGATCGGGTGGGATAGACTCTACGTTCACATACAACGGGTGTAAGACAGTTTTGCACATGCAGAATACTTGGGTTAAACTTGACGAGCCTAGCATGTACAGACATGGCCTCGGAACACCAGAGATCGAAAGATCGAACGTGAATCATATAGTAGATATGATCAACATAGAGATGTTCACCATTGATGACTACCCCATGTCACGTGATGATCAGACATGGGTTAGTTGATTTGGATCAAGTATCACTTAGATGACTTGAGGGATGTCTATTTTAGTGGAAGTTCTTAAGTAATTTGATTAATTGAACTTAATTTATCATGAACTTAGTCCTGATAGTATTTGCATATCTATGTTGTAGATCAATGGCCCGTGCTACCGTTCCCCTGAATTTTAATGCGTTCCTAGAGAAAGCTAAGTTGAAAGATGATGGTAGCAACTACACGGACTGGGTCCGTAACTTGAGGATTATCCTCATTGCTGCACAGAAGAATTATGCCCTTGATGCACCGCTAGGTGAAAGGCCTGCTGCAGGAGCAGAAGCTGATGTTTTGAACGTTTGGCAAGCTCGATCTGATGACTACTCGATAGTTCAGTGTGCCATGCTTTACGGCTTAGTGAAGGAAATATAAACTAGAGGCAATAATAAAGTTGTTATTTTATATTTCCTTATTGATGATAAAGGTTTATTATTCATGCTAGAATTGTATTGATCATAAACTTAAATACATGTGTGAATACATAAACAAATACCGTGTCCCTACTCCCTAGTAAGCCTCTACTAGACTAGCTCGTTGATCAAATATGGTTAAGGTTTCCTAACCATAGACATGTGTTGTCATTTGATAACGGGATCACATCATTAGGAGAATGATGTGATGGACAAGACCCATCCGTTAGCTTAGCATAATGATCGTTCAGTTTTATTGCTATTGCTTTCTTCATGTCAAATACATATTCCTTCGACTACGAGATTATGCAACTCTCGGATACCGGAGGAATGCCTAGTGTGCTATCAAACGTCACAACGTAACTGGGTGATTATGAATATGCTCTACAAGTATCTCCAAAGGTTTTTGTTGAGTTGGCATAGATCGAGATTAGGATTTGTCACTCCGAGTATCGGAGAGGTATCTCTGGGCCCTCTCAGTAATACACATCATAAGCTTGCAAGCAAACGACTAAAGAGTTAGTCATGAGATGATGTATTACGAAACGAGTAAAGAGACTTGCTGGTAGCGAGATTGAACTAGGTATGAAAATACCGACGATCGAATCTCGGGCAAGTAACATACGGATGGATAAAGGGAATTACGTATGTTGTCATAGCGGTTCGACGATAAAGATCTTCGTAGAATATGTAGGAGCCAATATGGGCATCTAGGTTCCGCTATTGGTTATTGACCGGAGAGGTGTCTCGGTCATGTCTACATATTTCTCGAACCCATAGGGTCCACACGCTTAACGTTCGATGATGACATAATATTATATGAGTTATGTGATTTGGTGACCGAATGTTGTTGAGAGTCCCGGATGAGATCATGGACATGACGAGGAGTTTCGAAATGGTCGAGAGGTAAAGATTGATATATAGTATGATGGTATTCGGACACCCGAAGTGTTTCGGGGGGTACCGGGTACTTATCGGGTCACCGGAACGGGTTCCGGGCACCCCGACAAAAGATATGGGCCTTATGGGCCAAGAGGGGAAACGCACCAGCCACAAGGGGCTGGTGCGCCCCCATATGGGTCGGCCTAAGGAGGGGAAGGAAAGGGGAGAAGGGAAAGGTAAGCGTGGATTAGGATTCCCACTTCCTTCCCTCTCCCCCCTCTTTCCTTCCCCCTCCGACAAACATGGCAGGGGGGTGGCCAAGGGCAGGAGCCCAAGAAGGATTCGGACCTACTTGGGGCGCCCCTTGGACTCTCCCCTCTTCCTCCCGCCTATATATATGAGGAGGGGGGCGCCTAGCACACCCCAGACAATTGTTAGCCGTGTGCGGCGCCCCCTCCACCGTTTACAGCCTCGGTCATTTTTTCATAGTGCTTAGGCGAAGCCCTGCGGAGATCACTTCATCATCACCGTCACCATGCTGTCGTGCTGAGAAACTCATCTACTACCTCGATGTCTTGCTGGATCAAGAAGGCAAGGGACATCACCGAGATGAACGTGTGCTGAATGCGGAGGTGTCGTACGTTCGATACTTGATCGGTTGGAGCGCCAAGAAGTCCGACTACATCAACCGTTTTACTTAACGCTTCCGCTTACGGTCTACGAGGGTACGTAGACACACTCTCCCCTCTCGTTGCTATGCATCTCCATGGATAGATCTTGCGCGTGCATAGAAAATGTTTTGTTTTCCATGCAATGTTTCCCAACAGTCGTATCAGAGCGAGGTCTATGCGTAGATGTTTTGCACGGGTAGAACACAAAGAAGTTGTGGGCGGTGATGTTCATACTGCTTACCACCAACGTCTTATTTTGAGTCGGCGGCATTGTGGGATGAAGCGCCCCAGACCAACCTTACATGTCCACGTACATGCGACCGGTTCCACCGACTGACATGCAACTAGTTTTGCATAAAGGTGGCTGGCAGGTGTGTGTTTCTCCTACTTTAGTTGAATCAAATTTGACTGCAGCCGATCCTTGAAGAAGGTTAAAATAGCAAACTTGATAATTCACCGTTGTGGTTTTTGCCGTAGGTAAGAACGGTTCTTGCTAGAAGCCCGTAGCAGCCACGTAAAACTTGCAACAACAAAGTAGAGGACGTCTAACTTGTTTTTGCAGGGTATGTTGTGATGTGATATGGTAAAGACATGATGTGATATACGTTATTGTATGAGATGATCATGTTTTGTAAGTTATCGGCAACCGGCAGGAGCCTTATGGTTATCTCTTTATTGTATGAATTGCAAACACCATGTAATTGCTTTACTTTATCACTATGCGTTAGCGATAGTTGTAGAAGCAATAGTTGGCGAGACGACCACGATGCAATGATGGTGATCAAGGTGTCGAGCCGGTGACGATGGAGATCATGACGTTGCTTTGGAGATGGAGATCAAAAGCACAAGATGATGCTGGCCATATCATGCCACATATTTTGATTGCATGTGATGTTTATCTTTTATGCATCTTATTTTTCTTAGTACAACGGTAGCATTATAAGATGGTTCCTTCACTAAATTTCAAGATATAAGTGTTCTCCCCGAGTATGCACCGTTGTTCATCATTTCGAGACACCACATGATGATCGGGTGTGATAGATTCTACCTTCACATACAACGGGTGTAAGACAGTTTTGCACATGCAGAATACTTGGGTTAAACTTGACGAGCCTAGCATGTACAGACATGGTCTCAAGACACTAGAGACCGAAAGGTCGAACGTGAGTCATATAGTAGATATGATCAACATAGACATGTTCACCATTGATGACTACTGAAGGAAATATGCCCTAGAGGCAATAATAAAGTTGTTATTTATATTTCCTTATATCATGATAAATGTTTATTATTCATGCTAGAATTGTATTAACCGGAAACTTAGTACATGTGTGAATACATAGACAAACAGAGTGTCACTAGTATGCCTCTACTTGACTAGCTCGTTGAATCAAAGATGGTTAAGTTTCCTAGCCATAGACATGAGTTGTCTTTTGATTAACGGGATCACATCATTATAGAATGATGTGATTGACTTGACCCATTCCGTTAGCTTAGCACTTGATCGTTTAGTATGTTGCTATTGCTTTCTTCATGACTTATACATGTTCCTATGACTATGAGATTATGCAACTCCAGTTTACTGGAGGAACACTTTGTGTGATACCAAACGTCACAACGTAACTGGGTGATTATAAAGGTGCTCTACAGGTGTCTCCGAAGGTACTTGTTGAGTTGGCGTATTTCGAGATTAGGATTTGTCACTCCGATTGTCGGAGAGGTATCTCTGGGCCCACTCGGTAATACACATCACTATAAGCCTTGCAAGCATTGTAACTAATGAATTAGTTGCGGGATGATGTATTACGGAACGAGTAAAGAGACTTGCCGGTAACGAGATTGAACTAGGTATTGAGATACCGACGATCAAACCTCGGGCAAGTAACATACCGATGACAAAGGGAACAACGTATGTTGTTATGCGGTTTGACCGATAAAGATCTTCGTAGAATATGTGGGAGCCAATATGAGCATCCGTAGGGTCTGCATGCTTAAAGTTTGGTGACGATCGGTATTATGAGTTTTTGTGTTTTGATGTACTGAAGGTAGTTCGGAGTCCCGGATATGATCATGGACATGATGAGGAGTCTCGAAATGGTCGAGACGTAAAGATCGATATATTGGACGACTATGTTCGGACACCGGAAAGGTCCCGAAAGGTTTCGGACATATACCGGAGTACCTGGGGGTTACCGGAACCCCCCGGGGAGTTAATTGGGCCTCATGGGCCTTAGTGGGAGAAGAGGAGGGGCGGCCAGGGCATTCGCGCGCCCCCTCCCGCTCTAGTCCGAATTGGACAAGGAGGGGGGGGGGCAGCGCCCCCCCTTTTCCTTCTCCTCCTCTCTCCCTTCCTTCCCTTCTCCTACTCCAACAAGGAAAGGAGGAGTCCTACTCTCGGTGGGAGTAGGACTCCCCCCTTGGCGCGCCCTCCTTGGACGACCGCCTCTCCCCCTTGCTCCTTTATATACGGGGGCAGGGGGCACCTCTGGATACAAGAATTGATCATTGATCTCTTAGCCGTGTCCGGTGCCCCCCCACCATATTCCACCTCGGTCATATCATAGCGGTGCTTAGGCGAAGCCCCGCATCGGTAGCAACATCATCACCGTCATCACGCCGTCGTGCTGACGGAACTCTCCCGTGAAGCTCTGCTGGATCGGAGTTCGCGGGACGTCATCGAGCTGAACGTGTGCTGAACTCGGAGGTGCCGTACGTTCGGTACTTGATCGGTCGGATCGTGAAGACTTACGACTACATCAACCGCGTTGTGCTAACGCTTCCGCTTTCGGTCTACAAGGGTACGTGGACAACACTCTCCCCTCTCGTTGCTATGCATCACCATGATCTTGCGTGTGCGTAGGATTTTTTTTGAAATTACTACGTTCCCCAACAGTGGCATCTGAGCTAGGTTTATGCGTAGATGTTATATGCACGAGTAGAACACAAGTGAGTTGTGGGCGATACAAGTCATACTGCTTACTAGCATGTCATACTTTGGTTCGGCGGTATTGTTGGATGAACCGGCCCGGACCGACATCACGCGTACGCTTACGCGAGACTGGTTTTACTGCCGTGCTTTGCACACAGGTGACTAGCGGGTGTCAGTTTCTCCAACTTTAGTTGAACCGAGTGTGGCTACACCCGGTCCTTGTGAAGGTTAAAACATCACTAACTTGACGAACTATCGTTGTGGTTTTGATGCGTAGGTAAGAACGGTTCTTGCTCAGCCCGTAGCAGCCATGTAAAACTTGCAACAACAAAGTAGAGGACGTCTAACTTGTTTTTGCAGGGCATGTTGTGATGTGATATGGTCAAGACATGATGCTATATTTTATTGTATGAGATGATCATGTTTTCTAACTGAGTTATCGGCAACTGGCAGGAGCCATATGGTTGTCGCTTTATTGTATGCAATGCAATCGCCCTGTAATTGCTTTACTTTATCACTAAGCGGTAGCGATAGTCGTAGAAGCAATAGTTGGCGAGACGACAACGATGCTACGATGGAGATCAAGGTGTCGCGCCGGTGACGATGGTGATCATGATGGTGCTTCAGAGATGGAGATCTCAAGCACAAGATGATGATGGCCATATCATATCACTTATATTGATTGCATGTGATGTTTATCTTTTATGCATCTTATTTGGCTTAGTTCGACGGTAGCATTATAAGATGACCCCTCACTAAATTTCAAGGTATAAGTGTTCTCCCTGAGTATGCACCGTTGCGGAAGTTCTTCGTGCTGAGACACCACGTGATGATCGGGTGTGATAAGCTCTACGTTCAAATACAATGGGTGCAAGACAGTTTTGCACACGCGGAATACTAGGTTAAACTTGACGAGCCTAGCATATGCAGATATGGCCTCGGAACACTGAGACCGAAAGGTCGAGCATGAATCATATAGTAGATATGATCAACATAGTGATGTTCACCATTGAAAACTACTCCATCTCACGTGATAATCGGACATGGTTTAGTTGATTTGGATCATGTGATCATTTAGATGACTAGAGGGATGTCTATCTAAGTGGGAGTTCTTAAGTAATATGATTAATTAAACTTTAAATTTATCATGAACTTAGTCCTGGTAGTATTAGCATATCTATGTTGTAGATCAATAGCTCGCGTTTAGCTCCCCTGTCTTATTTTCGATATGTTCCTAGAGAAAACTAAGTTGAAAGATTAGTAGCTATGATGCGGATTGGATCCGTGATCTGAGGATTATCGTCATTACTGCACAGAAGAATTATGTCCTTGATGCACCGCTAGGTGACAGACGTATTGCAGGAGCAGATGCAGACATTATGAACGTTTTGACAAAATCTCGGTATGATGACTACTTGATAGTTTAGTGCACCATGCTTTATGGCTTAGAACCGGGACTTAAAAAATGTTTTGAACGCCATGGAGCATATAAGATGTTCCAAGATTTGAAATTAGTATTTCAGACTCATGCCCATGTCGAAAGGTATGAGACCTTTGACAAGTACTTTGCCTACAAGATGGAGGAGAATAGCTCAGCTAGTGAGCATGTGCTCATAATGTTTGAGTACTACAATCACTTGAATCAAGTGGGAGTTAATCTTCCAGATAAGATAGTGATTGACAAAGTTCTCTAGTCACTATCACCAAGTTACTAGAACTTCGTGATGAACTATAATATGCAAGGGATGACGAAAACAATTCTCAAGCTCCTCGCGGTGCTAAAATCGGTGAAGGTAGAAATCAAGAAAAACATCAAGTGTTGATGGTTGACAAGACCACTAGTTTCAAGAAAAAGGGCAAAGGGAAGAAGGGGAACTTCAAGAAGAACGGCAAGCAAGTTGCTGCTCAAGTGAAGAAGCCTAAGTCTAGACCTAAGCCTGAGACTAAGTGCTTCTAGTGCAAAGGGACTGGTCACTGGAAGCAGAACTGCCCCAAGTATTTGGCGGATAAGAAGGATGGCAAAGTGAACAAAGGTATATTTGATATAAATGTTATTGATGTGTACTTTACTAGTGTTTATAGCAACCCCTCAGTATTTGATACTAGTTCAGTTGCTAAGATTAGTAACTCGAAATGGGAGTTGCAGAATGAACAGAGACTAGTTAGGGGTGAAGTGGCGATGTGTGTTGGAAGTGGTTCCAAGATTGATATGATAATCATCGCACACTCCCTATACTTTTGGGATTAGTGTTGAACCTAAATAAGTGTTATTTGGTGTTTGCGTTGAGCATGAATATGATTTGATCATGTTTATTGCAATACGATTATTCATTTAAGTTAGAGAATAATTGTTGTTCTGTTTACATGAATAAAACCTTCTATGGTCATACATCGAATGAAAATGGTTTGTTGGATCTCGATCGTAGTGATACACATATTCATAATATTGAAGCCAAAAGATGCAAAGTTAATAATGATAGTGCAACTTATTTGTGGCACTGCCGTTTAGGTCATATTAGTGTAAAGTGCATGAAGAAACTCCATGCTGATGGGATTTTGGAATCAGTTGATTATGAATCACTTGATGCTTGCGAACCATGCCTTATGCGCAAGATGACTAAGACTCCGTTCTCCGGAACAATGGAGCGAGCAACTGACTTATTGGAAATAATACATACTGATGTATGCGATCCGATGAGTGTTGAGGCTCGCAACGGGTATCGTTATTTTCTGACCTTCACAGATGATTTGATCAGATATAGGTATATCTACTTGATGAAATATAAGTCTGAAAACATTTGAAAAAGTTCATATAATTTCAGAGTGAAGTGGAAAATCATCATAACGAGAAAATAAAGTTTCTACGATCTGATCGTGGAGGAGAATATTTGAGTTACGAGTTTGGTCTTCATTTGAAACAATGCGGAATAGTTTCGCAAACTCACGCCACCTGGAACACCACAGCGTAATGGTGTGTCCAAACATCGTAACCGTACTTTATTAGATATGGTGCAATCTATGATGTCTCTTACCGATTTACCACTATCGTTTTAGGGTTGTGCATTAGAGACAGCTGCATTCACGTTAAATAGGGCACCATCTAAATCCGTTGAGACGACACCTTATGAACTGTGGTTTGGCAAGAAACCCAAGTTGTCGTTTCTTAAAGTTTGGGGTTGCGATGCTTATGTGAAAAAGTTTCATCCTGATAAGCTCAAACCCAAATCGGAGAAATGTGTCTTCATAGGATACCCAAAGGAGACAGTTGGGTACACCTTCTATCACAGATCTGAAGGCAAGACATTCGTTGCTAAGAATGGATCCTTTCTAGAGAAGGAGTTTCTCTCAAAAGAAGTGAGTGGGAGGAAAATAGAACTTGATGAGGTAGCTGTACCTGCTCCCTTATTGGAAAGTAGTTCATCACAGAAATCTGTTCCTGTGACTCCTACACCAATTAGTGAGGAAGCTAATGATGATGATCATGTAACTTCAGATCAAGTTACTACCGAACCTCGTAGGTCAACCCGAGTGAGATCCGCACCAGAGTGGTACGATAATCCTGTTCTGGAGGTCATGTTACTTGACCATGACAAACCTACGAACTATGAGGAAGCGATGATGAGCCCAGATTCCGCGAAATGGCTTGAGGCCATGAAATCTGAGATGGGATCCATGTATGAGAACAAAGTGTGGACTTTGGTTGACTTGCCCGATGATCGGAAAGCCATAGAAAATAAATGGATCTTCAAGAGGAAGACGAATGCTGATAGTAGTGTTACTATCTACAAAGCTAAACTTGTCAAAAAAGGTTTTGACAAAGTTCAAGGTGTTGACTACGATGAGATTTTCTCACTCGTAGCGATGCTTAAGTCTGTCTGAATCATGTTAGCAATTGCCACATGTTATGATTATGAAATTTGGCAAATGGATGTAAAGACTGCATTCCTGAAAGGATTTCTGGAAGAAGAGTTGTATATGATGCAACCTGAAGGTTTTATCGATCCTAAAGGTGCTAACAAAATATGCAAGCTCCAGCGATCCATCTATGGACTGGTTCAAGCATCTCGGAGTTGGAATATATGCTTTGATGAGTTGATCAAAGCATATAGTTTTGTACAGACTTGTGGTGAAGCCTGTATTTACAAGAAAGTGAGTGGGAACACTACAACCTTTCTGATAAGTATATGTGAATGACATATTGTTGATCGGAAATGATGTAGAATTTTCTGGAAAGCATAAAAGGAGTGTGTGAAAGGAGTTTTTCAAAGAAAGACCTCAGTGAAGCTGCTGACATATTGAGCATCAAGATCTATAGAGATAGATCAAGACGCTTGATAAGTTTTTTCAATGAGTACATACACTACAAAAAAAATACACTTCCGTGATGATACGTGTTTGTCACAGTAGGTCGCGTTTTTTGTCATGCATGTACATCCATGACAAATTTATGACAGAATCAAGATAGTCATACCTGTGCTGTCGTAGAAGTGTTCCATGACGTTACCAAAATTATCATCGCGGAAGTGTCCACTTCTATGACGATAAATCGCGCGTCACAGAAGTGCTTTCGTCAAGGGTGACCGACACGTGGCATCCACCGTAACGGAATGCCGTTAAGATATTGGGTCGGGTTTTGGATCCGATAACCCGTTAACAGCCCCGACCAATGGGGATTTTCCACGTGTAAAATCACCATTGGCTGGAGGAAACACGTGTCGGCTCATCGTTGGGACAGATGTCATCCACTCATTGGACAGAAGGCGCCTATGATACTTCAACACGTGGCACGGCCCAACAGAGGCCCATTCCTGTGAAAAGGCCGGCCCGTTTGACTTGGTTAAAAGGTGGCGGGCCGGCCCATGTAAAGCCTGTTAACGGCATGTTCGCATATAGCCCATTTACAGCCCGCTAACCCAAGGCCCGTTACGCCCTATCCGAATTAGGCCCAGTAGCGTCATCTGGGCCACCCAATATGATTCCAGCCCATTTTCACTTCTGGCCCATGTATGGCCCATGACATCTTTCGGCCCATATGAGGCCCTATGTAACTCTTGGCCTATTAACGGCTGTCGGGTGGTAGGTGCGACATATGCCAACGGGTGGCTTATCATTGTGGGAGCCAGTAAGACGTCGCCGGTGCCTGGAAATGGGATGAGGCGAAGACATGCACGGCGGCGAATCTTACCCAGGTTCGGGGCTCTCCATGGAGATAACACCCCTAGTCCTGCTCTGCGGGGTTTCCTCATGATCACTAGATCAATACAAGTAGCTACAAGTGCTCCTTGAGCTGTCTGGCTAGAGGAAGAAGAAGGGCAAGGCTAGCTCTCCTCTTCTCTCTATGTGGTGTGTGAAACTCTATGAGTTCAACCCTTTGCATGGGTGTCCCGGGGGGTTTATATAGGCCTACCCCCCAGGGGTACAATGGTAATCCGGCTGGGCGCGGGTCCCAGCCGTCAGTGTCTACGCTCGCCGGCTTCTCCGCCGGTCATTGGGGCCCGCCGACTGGTGGGTCCCGCCGTCTGCTGGCCCCACCGCTTGGGGGCTTTGTCGGCGGCTGGTTACTGTTGCCTCGCCTCTGATGACGAGGGCTTTATCGAGGTAAGCGTGGCTACAGTGTCCCCGCCTTGCGAGCTCTCACTGTAGCCTTACCTCGGCTTGTCTCCTTAATGGGGCGCATGCTTCGAGGGAGGGAGGTAGCCGACTATTGGGAGCCGGCCACATCCTTGGCCGACTAGAGGAGGCCGGGCCGTCTTCAGAGGTCTCTCTGGCAAAGGGGCCCGCCGCCCACGGGCCATACTGGCACCTGTCGTGGGTGACATCGAGGCCAACATGGCTACAGTGTCGCGCCGGACGGGGGATGGCTGGTCCGTACGGCGCCCTGTGGCCATACATTTTCCGGGATTCGGGGGTAGCGGGCTGTACTGCGGCCACGCCCCATCCTATCACCGTTATGTGGGTACAGTCTTTGTGGGTGCAGTCTTGGCCGGCTTCTGGGAGCCGACTTTCTTCATGGCCGGCTCCTGGGAGTCGGTCCTTTTGGGGCCGGCTCCCTGGAGTCGGCTATCTCGTATCTTTCTCGGGGGAGGTTTCTGAGACTGGGTCGCCTTCTGGGAGTCGGCCCTGGGGATAGCCGGCCGGGGGAAGGAGGCCCTATGCTTTGTATGCTTGAAGGCTTGAATGGCCTGGTAATTTTTCGAAAAGCCAGGGGGAGTCGGTTAGGCTACCCGTGGCCATTTACTCCGACAGTTGTAACGCCCACGATGCGGCTATATCTCCCACGTGTCGAGGCACGACTTAGAGGCATAACCGCATAGTGGTTTTCTCGCAAGAAGGGTCATCTTCACACAATCCCATGTAATGAACAAGAATGGGATAAAGAGTTGGCTTACAATCGCCACTTCACACAATACATGAATATAAATCATACATCATCCAAAATACAATCATATAGACCGACTACGGTCAAAATCCAGATGAAAATAAGATAACCCCAAATGCTAGATCCCCGATCGTCCCAACTGGGCTCCACTACTGATCATCAGGAAAAGACACATAGTAACGACCACGTTCCTCGTCGAACTCCCACTTGAGATCGACCCCATCATCTGCACTGGCATCGTCGGCACCTGCAACTGTTTTGGTAGAATCTGTGAGTCACGGGGACTCAACAATCTCACACCCGCAAGATCAAGACTATTTAAGCTTATAGGAAAGGATGGTGTAATGAGGTGGAGCTGCAGCGGCAATAAGCATATATGGTGGCTAACTTGCGCAAATGAGAGCGAGAAGAGAAGCAACGGAACGGTCGTCATCTAGCAATGACCAAGAAGTGGTCCTGAACACCTACTTACGTCATACATAACTCAGACCGTGTTCACTTCCCGGACTCCGCCGAGAAGAGACCATCACGGCTACACACGCAGTTGATGTATTTTAATTGGGTCAAGTGACAAGTTCTCTACAACCGGACATTAACAAATTCCCATCTGCCTCATAACCGCGGGCACGGCTTTCGAAAGATAATACCCTGCAGGGGTGTCCCAACTTAGCCCATCATAAGCTCTCACGGTCAACGAAGGATAAACCTTCTCCCGGAAAGACCCGATCAGTCTCGGAATCCCGGTTTACAAGACATCTCGACAATGGTAAAACAAGACCAGCAAAGCCGCCCGAATGTGCCGACAAATCCCGATAGGAGCTGCACATATCTCGTTCTCAGGGCACACCGGATTGTCCAAGCTTCCGATAGGCCAGACCAGAGTTGCCCCTGGTGGCCACCGGCGACTGACAGTTTGGACCAATACTCAGAGGAGCACTGGCCCGGGGGTTTAAAATAAAGATGACCCTCGGGCTCTAGAAAACCCGGGGGAAAAAGGCATAGGTCGCAGATAGTAAAACCAAGGTTGGGCCTTGCTGGAGGAGTTTTATTCAAGGGGAACTGTCAAGGGGGTCCCATAAATCACCCGACCGCGTAAGGAACGCAAACTCAAGGAACATAAACCCGGTATAACAGTAACTAGGGCAGCAAGAGTGGAACAAAACACCAGGCATAAGGCCGAGCCTTCACCCTTTACCAAAATATATATAGATGCATTAATTAAATAAGAGATATTGTGATATCCCAACATATCCATGTTCCGACATGGAACAAACTTCAACTTCACCTGCAACTAGCAACGCTATAGGAGGGGCTGAGCAAAAGCGGTAACTTAGCCAAACAACGGTTTGCTAGGAAAGGATGGTTAGAGGCTGACATGGCAAAATGGGAGGCATGATATAGCAAGTGATAGGTAGCGGAGCATGGCAATAGAGCGAACAACTAGCAAAGCAAAGATAGAAGTGATTTCGAGGGGTGGTCATCTTGCCTGCAAGGTTCTCAGAGTTGTCGAAAACTTGATCCTCGTAAGCATACTCAACAGGTTCCTCGTACACGAACTCGTCTCCCGGCTCTACCCAAGACAAGAACACAAGCAAACGGAACCACAATCAACCACGAGAAATGCACAAGCAACATGATGCAAAACATGTATGATATGCAAGATATGATATGCGATGCATATGCGTGCTCCGGAAGGAAAATGAAGAACATGGCAGTAACTTGGCAAACCAAGCATGCCACTGGAAAGATGAGATGGTTTCGGTCGAAATCGGTATAAAGATCACCGGAAACGGATGCACGGTTTGCAAATGGCAAGCAAAACAAGAATGACACGAATCTGCGATTAACAACATGATAGCACTTAAAATGCAACAAACAACAATGCTACAGCACTCCAACATAGCAACAAATCACATGGCAGTAATCTACAGGAGATGCTTGACAAAAGATGAACACTGAGCTACGGCTAGTTCACAACATATCAAGCTCAAACAAGCATGGAAAAAGTGCAAAAGATAACAGGATCACGGACTTGGTGAAAAACTGGACATGGCAGAAAAGAGCATCAGGTAGCAATGTTCAGAGCACGAAATCAGCATGCTACAGGAACTTAACATAGCAAAACAAGGCATGCCAGTGTTCTACTAAATGCATATGACAAAAGTCCCTTACTGACCATAAGTCAAAAAGGATCAGAAGATATAATGGCAAGCATGTGAACATAGCAAGTTTCATTATCAGGTTTCAGACTTAGCAGAAAACAGAGCATGGCAGAAATAATAATATGTAGGCCTCTTTGTGAGCTTGATGCACTCACTATAGAGCAATGCATGACAAACCAAGTATACCTACAGCAAGATGGAATGTTTATCAAGCTTGCCATGGCAAGAACAATAGCATAGCATGTATGGATCAACTACAATAAGCTTGGCAAAAATGAATATCACGTTAAGAATCTGCCAGAAATATTTTATAGCAAAAATAGAGCAAGATTGAGTCATTCTATGTCACTCCATAATTGAAAAAAGGGCAGGAATGGGTAAATTACAACTATAGCTACAAAACATCCTTACTGAACATCTCTAAAATATGCATGGATCTCTCTGTAGCATCAAGTTTACATGGCAACAAAATAACAGCAGACGAGGACTTAGAGAAATCACTAAGTCCCTGAAATCAGAAACATTACGGAGCCTACTTTTCATGCTTGTGCTAGTCACCACAGAGATCACAAAAATACATGGCATACACCCTTGGAAATATGGCATGGCATACTTCAAAACACATGTAGAGCTCATGCCCATAAGATTCATAGATTTAATGATACAAAAATGACAAATCTCCAAGTTCTGATAAGAACCAGAGGATAACAGCAACTAGCCCTCTTCCAATAGAGATTTGGGCATCAAGATGACCTCTAATGAATACGGTGCAATTAAACAAAATGTAGAGCATCACGAGACAAACAATTTGACATATTACACGCGCGAATCGGAGCTACATGCAAGAAGTTACGCACTGAGGAACATGGCAATATGCTGCAGAATTTAGAGGACTTGGAGAAAAATTGGGCACGGGGTAAAAGTCAACGCGGCTCACCAGATCCGATCCAGATTGGGAGAGCTCGAGCTCGGCTCGTCGCCGGCGATGGAGGAAAGAGAGGCGGCCGGAGGGCGTTGGGGAGGCGGAGGACGGCGGGACCGGCGCCGGAGGAGGAGGCCGGAGGGGGCGGCGGCGCCGGCGCGGGTGGTGGCGCACGGCGGCGGCGGCTGGAACCGCGACGGTGGCGGCGGGCGGCCACGCCGGCGAGGCGGCGGCGGCACGGGCGCGGAGGCGGGCGGCGGCTCGGGCCCGGGAGGGCCCCGAACGGGCCGGCGGGCCGCGGCGTACGGGCGCGGGGACGGCGACACGTGGCGGCACGGGAATGGCTGCGGTGGGCGGCGCGGTTGTGTCCGGCCGGCGACGGACGTGTCCGGCGCGGCGCGAGGAGCGGGTTAGGGTTCGTCTGCGTGCGTTTTTCGGGGGAGATGCAAATATATAGGTAGAGGGAGCTAGGAGAGTCCAAATGAGGTGCGGTTTTCGCCCACACGATCGTGATCGAACGACCTAGAGCATGGAAGAGAGTTTGGTGGGTTTTGGGCTGGTTTTTGAGGGGTTTTTTGCTGCACACACAAATGGACTTTGCGGATGCCCGGTTAACCGTTGGAGTACCAAACGACCTCCAAATGGAACGAAACTTGACCGGTGGTCTCCGGGTGGTATAATAAGGACACTTGACAAGCCTCGGTCCATTCCGAGAAAGTTTGACACCCGCACACGAAAGAAAACAAGAGGGGTGCACCGGAGGAGATAGGAGCGCCGGATTGCAAAACGGACAACGGGGAAAATGCTCGGATGCATGAGACGAACACGTATGCAAATACAATGCACATGATGACATGATATGAAAATGCATGACATGACAAAATGCAAAACGAAAGACAAAACCCGACCACGGAGGGAATATCATAGCACAAAGCCGAAAATGGCAAGAGTCGGAGTTACAAATATGGCAAGTTACATGCGGGGTGTTACAACACTCCACCACTACGAGAGGATCTCGTCCCGAGATCTAGGACTGAAAGAACTCCGGATATTCGGAACGGAGGTGGTCCTAGCATTCCCAGGTGGCTTCCCGGTCGGAATGGTGCGACCACTTCACTTTCAGGAATTTGATTGACTTGTTGCGTGTCTTGCGCTCAGTTTCTTCAAGAATAGCCATGGGGTGCTCATGATAAGACAAATCTTCTTGGAGGTCAATCTCTTCGAAGTTGATAGTGCGCTCAGGCGTCTTGAAGCACTTGCGGAGCCGTGACACGTGGAACACGTCGTGCACGTTCGCGAAGTTGGAAGGAAGCTCAAGTTGATAGGCGAGGTCGCCTCTTTTGCCAATGATCTTGAAAGGACCCACGTATCTAGGGGCAAGCTTCCCTTTGATACCTAAGCGACGAGTGCCTTTCATTGGAGAGACGCGGAGGTAGACATGGTTTCCGATATCGAAAGCCAAATCACGGTGCTTACTATCATAGTAACTCTTCTGGCGCGATTGCGCGGCTTTGAGATTATCACGGATGACTTTACACATTTCTTCAGCTTCAGTGATTAAGTCATTGCCAAGAAGTTGGCGTTCACCAGTCTCTGACCAATTGAGAGGAGTACGACACTTTCTGCCATAGAGAATCTCGAATGGGGCCTTGCCCGAACTTGCTTGGAAGCTGTTGTTGTAGGGGAATTCAGCATAAGGAAGACAATCTTCCCATTTCATGCCAAAGGAAATGACACAAGCCCTGAGCATATCTTCAAGAATTTGATTGACTCGCTCGACTTGGCCACTAGTTTGAGGATGGAAAGCTGTGCTGAAGCGAATGTTTGTGCCCATGGCCTTCTGGAAGGAGTCCCAGAACTTAGAGGTGAAGATGCTTCCACGATCTGAAGAAATCAATTATGGAATGCCGTGCAAGGAGACAATTCTGGAGGTGTAAAGCTCTGCCAGCTGAGCTGCTGTATGGATTCTTTGATTGGAAGGAAATGAGCCACTTTAGAGAGCTTGTCGATGACAACAAAGATAGCATCATTTCCGCGCTTGGACTTGGGAAAACCAGTCACGAAGTCCATTTCGATATGATCAAACTTCCATTCTGGGGTAGCGAGAGGTTGGAGGAGACCAGCTGGTCGTTGGTGTTCTGCTTTCACTCTTCGACAGACATCACATTCATTCACGAATTGAGCGATCTCTCGCTTCATTCGAGTCCACCAATACGACTGCTTGAGGTCATGATACATCTTCGTACTTCCAGGATGAATGGAAAGGAGAGAATTGTGCGCCTCGTTCATAATGACTTTCCTTAGATCACCTTTAGGAACCACAATCCGGTCCTCGAAGAATAAAGTGTCTCTGTCATCAATGCGATAGCACTTGTATTTGAAAAGACCCTTGTCGATACCACGTTTCACCTTCTTCACCATGGCATCAAGGAGTTGTGCCTCACGAATTTGATCTTCCAAAGTAGGAGAGACTATGAGGTTGGCAAGAAAGCCTTGAGGGACAACTTGGAGATTCAGCTTGCGGAAAGATTCACAAAGATCCGGTTGGAAAGGCTTGAGAATTAAGCTGTTGCAATAAGCCTTCCTGCTTAAAGCATCTGCAATGACATTTGCTTTGCCTGGAGTATATTCGATACTCGGATTGTACTCTTGAATCATTTCGACCCATCGAGTCTGCCTGAGGTTGAGGTTGGGCTGAGTGAAGATATACTTGAGACTCTTGTGATCGGTGAAAATGTCCACTTGTCTTCCCAACAAGAGATGTCTCCACGTTATTAATGCATGGACAACTGCCGCCAACTCAAGATCGTGAGTGGGGTAGTTCTTCTCGTTGGGCTTCAACTGACGAGAGGTATAGGCCACAATTTTCTTCTCTTGCATTAACACAGCACCGAGACCTTGGAGAGAAGCATCATAGAAAACTTCAAACGGCTTGGATTCATCAGGAGGAGTCAAGACAGGAGCTGTGACTAGTTTCTCTTTGAGAGTGTTGAAAGCAACGTCACACTTAGGAGACCAGACATACTTCACATGCTTCTGGAGGAGGTTGGAAAGAGGCTTTGCAATCTTGGAGAAATTCTCAACGAATCTTCGACAATAGCTTGCAAGACCAAGAAAACTGCGGAGCTGCTTGACATTTTGAGGAGGTTCCCAATTCACAATTGCGGACACCTTCTCGGGGTTAACAGCGATGCCCTTGGCAGAGATGATGTGACCAAGGAAAAGAACTTCACCGAGCCAAAACTCACATCTAGAGAACTTCGCATAGAATTGATACTCTCTGAGCTTGTCGAGCACCAATCGCAAATGTTTGGCATGATCCTGCTTATTCTTGGAGAAGACCAAGATATCATCGAGATACACCAGGACGAATTCATTGGTATAGGGGTTGAAGATGAAATTCATCATCCGAGAGAACACTGGAGGAGCATTGACAAGGCCGAAAGACACGACAGTATATTCGTAAGAACCAAAACTTGTTCGGAATGCTGTCTTGGGAATATCTTCTTCACGAATGCGAATCTGATGATAACCCATACGAAGGTCAAGCTTCGAGAATACTTTAGCACCTTTAAGTTGCTAAAAAAGCTCATTGATGTTGGGAAGTGGATACTTGTTCTTGATTGTCTTCTTGTTCAATGGACGGTAGTCGACGCAAAGTCGGTCCGTGCCATCCTTCTTCTTGACAAAAAGAACACCACAACCCCATGGAGAAGAACTCGGTCTGATCAAACCCAGACGCTCTTGTTCATCGAGCTGTTTCTTCAATTGCTTTAGCTCGTTGGGTCCAAGCTTGTATGGACGCTTGCAAACGGGTTCAGTGCCAGGCTCTAGTTCGATAACGAACTCAACTGGCCGGTGCGGAGGCATACCCGGAAGCTCTTCTGGAAAGACATCTTGATACTCATAAACGACTGGAATCTGAGAGATGGCATTCAATTCGCCCTTCTCATTGAGAGATAAAAACCAAATGGTTTCATCACGAGCGGCATAAATAATCACATCCTCAGAAGAGTGTGTCAATTGAATTTCCCTGGCAGCACAATCAAGTTGAGCCTTGTGCTTAGAAAGCCAGTCCATCCCGAGAATTAGATCAAAATCCGAGTCACCAAGAACAATTGGAGAAGACTGAAATTTATAGTCCGCCATCTTGATGGAAACATTCGGAACCATGGAACTTGCATTCATGCATTTGCCCGGAGAGACAACTGCTAACGGCCTAGGCAATCCTTGGAAATGCAATTCATGCTTGGATGCAAAAGGTCTTGATATGAAAGAAAGTGATGCACCAGTATCAAAAAGAACTTTTGCAGGAATATCATTAACAGGAAGATTACCCATTATCACATCAGTAGATTCCTCCGCTTGAGCTGCATTCATCATGTTCACCTTTGCAAACTTTGGATTATGCTTGACCACTGCATTGCTGGAAGATCTGACAGGAGGAGGAGGAGGCAGGCGCCTTTGGTTGAAGCATTTGTTAGCATAGTGACCTTTCTGCTGACATTTGTTGCAAGTCACCTCTGAGAGTGGACGGTGATAAGGAGCATTGGACTTTGGAGCTTGATTCTGAGACTTGTTCTGATAGCCAGAGTTGGAAGAGTTGGAAGAACCATGGCCACCTTTGTTCTTCTGCTGGTAAGGCTGACGAAACGGAGGAGGAGGAGGCAACCAGAACTTCTGTTGCTTAGATGTCACAAGTGAGGAAGAAGAAGACTGAACTGCGTCCGTGACTCTTTTCTTAGAAGCCTCACACTTGAGCTGAGCAGCCTCTTGCTTCAGTGCCATATTGTAGAATTGATCAAACTGAGTAGGCTCAACAAGAACGAGAGCTAACTGCAGATCCTCCTTAAGGCCACCTCTGAAGTGATAGATCATGCTCTTTTCATCAGGAACGTCTTGTTTAGCGAAGCGAGCAAGTTTCTGAAACTGGATGTTGTATTGATACACAGACATGTTGCCTTGCTTGAGATTGCGGAACTCCTCACGCTTGCTCTCAACAACACTTTGTGGAATGTGGTGCGCTTTGAAGTCCCGACAGAAGTCAGTCCAAGTGATCACACGACCTCCTCTGGAATCTTTGTATTGTTGAAACCAATCAGCAGCTTGGTCCTTGAGCTGGAAAGAAGCGAACTTGACATAGTCCTCAGGCCTAACATTGCTACATTCAAAATGCTTGTTGATGTCCACGAGCCAATCATCGGCATCCGTGGCCTCGGCACAGTAGCTGAAAGACTTGGGCTGATTTGCGAGAAACTGCTTGAGAGTGGCAAAGTGAAACTGATTGTTGCCTTGACCTTGATTGCCTTGCCCTTGAGTACGTTCTTGCAAGAGTTGCAGAATCATTTGAGCATTGGCGTTGGTGGCTGCCATGATAGCTTGCCATGGCTCCGGAGGCGGAGGTGGTGGCGGAGGGTTCGCTTGACTCCCTTCGTTGCGATCCGGATTCTGACGCGTTGGCGGAGCCATCCTAAAGAGGGTGACATCCGTTAGCATCTTGATAGACAAATAGATAAGTAGAATCAACGGATAGAAATTGCAACATATAGTCTTCACAATAAACATTCGAACGAAGATGAATGAATGAATTCCGTAGTAAATCATCACACTTCCATAAGTTGAGAAGCCACTTAGAAAAGATATGGAATCAATATATGACTTCGAAGCAAACTCGAATACCACAATCCAAAACAACACAAAGTATTGGCTTGCAGAATAAGCCGGAACAAACATATGATAGAGATTTCGTCCGAAGTTTTCGTGGTGGGGCCCACACGGGCTCAATCGTATAGCACCATCATGTACAAGGCTATGCACATGACATACGAAGCGTCCCCGAGTCGGCATAGCCATGGACTCTTTAAGACACTACGAGACCACTGTAAAACCAACCGTGTACAGGCGGACCACTAGACGTCGAACCCCAATCTCATATCATGCGTCTGTCAGAAAGATATCCTAAGGCTACTTGAATTCCCACTTATAAACTCCCGAAACTTTCTGGTTATGCAATCTGGTGTTGGGGATACAGGGGACACAAAATATATCACCCAAACTAGCAATCCCTAGATCCAGCTGTATCCATCCGTCAACACATAACCAAGAAACCTTCGGAAATCGTTTACCTCAACCTTCGAAAAACATCCGTTATACAAGTTATGGCAATACACCCGAACTCCTGCCCCAGTACTGGGTGGCGTCGAGGTGATCTCACCAACAACTGCATAAAAGAGATTTCGATGTCGGCGAAACTCAGGTATTCCAGGACTGCAACGATAAAATTGTGACGACAACACCTCGGAGCTCAACTCCCCGGGACACTGCCACAACCCCTAAATGACAGGAGGCACCAAGAACAATGTTCTCGTCACAAAACCATCGGAACGATTCCAAGATACCCGCGTGATCCTAAATTTTTTTTAGTGAAATTTGAGGAGAGAATAGTCAAAACTTCTACGTCAGGAGACCTCACCAGAGCGACGAAGGGACTGAGGAGTAAAAAGAATCCTACTCTCCGATATATATAATCCTAAGACTCAAAATATTTTTGTTCTAGACTCAACAACGCCAGCGATTCGATCAAGCAGGGGGCTCCTAAGTCGGGGATGGCTCTGATTACCAACTTGTAACGCCCACGATGCGGCTATATCTCCCACGTGTCGAGGCACGACTTAGAGGCATAACCGCATAGTGGTTTTGTCGCAAGAAGGGTCATCTTCACACAATCCCATGTAATGAACAAGAATGGGATAAAGAGTTGACTTACAATCGCCACTTCACACAATACATGAATATAAATCATACATCATCCAAAATACAATCATATAGACCGACTACGGTCAAAATCCAGATGAAAATAAGATAACTCCAAATGCTAGATCCCCGATCGTCCCAACTGGGCTCCACTACTAATCATCAGGAAAAGACACATAGTAACGACCATGTTCCTCGTCGAACTCCCACTTGAGATCGACCCCATCATCTGCACTGGCGTCGTCGGCACCTGCAACTGTTTTGGTAGAATCTGTGAGTGACGGGGACTCAGCAATCTCACACTCGCAAGATCAAGACTATTTAAGCTTATAGGAAAGGATGGTGTAATGAGGTGGAGCTGCAGCGGCAATAAGCATATATGGTGGCTAACTTGCGCAAATGAGAGCAAGAAGAGAAGCAACGGAACGGTCGTCATCTAGCAATGACCAAGAAGTGGTCCTGAAAACCTACTTACGTCATACATAACTCAGACCGTGTTCACTTCCCGGACTTCGCCGAGAAGAGACCATCACGGCTACACACGCAGTTGATGTATTTTAATTGGGTCAAGTGACAAGTTCTCTACAACCGGACATTAACAAATTCCCATCTGCCTCATAACCGCGGGCACGGCTTTCGAAAGATAATACCCTGCAGGGGTGTCCCAACTTAGCCCATCATAAGCTCTCACGGTCAACGAAGGATAAACCTTCTCCCGGAAAGACCCGATCAGTCTCGGAATCCCGGTTTACAAGACATCTCGACAATGGTAAAACAAGACCAGCAAAGCCGCCCGAATGTGCCGACAAATCCCGATAGGAGCTGCACATATCTTGTTCTTAGGGCACACCGGATTGTCCAAGCTTCCGATAGGCCAGACCAGAGTTGCCCCTGGTGGCCACCGGCGACTGACAGTTTGGACCAATACTCAGAGGAGCACTGGCTCGGGGGTTTAAAATAAAGATGACCCTCGGGCTCTAGAAAACCCGGGGGAAAAAGGCATAGGTCGCAGATAGTAAAACCAAGGTTGGGCCTTGCTGGAGGAGTTTTATTCAAGGGGAACTGTCAAGGGGGTCCCATAAATCACCCGACCGCGTAAGGAACGCAAACTCAAGGAACATAAACCCGGTATAACAGTAACTAGGGCGGCAAGAGTGGAACAAAACACCAGGCATAAGGCCGAGCCTTCCACCCTTTACCAAAATATATATAGATGCATTAATTAAATAAGAGATATTGTGATATCCCAACATATCCATGTTCCGACATGGAACAAACTTCAACTTCACCTGCAACTAGCAACGCTATAGGAGGGGCTGAGCAAAAGCGGTAACTTAGCCAAACAACGGTTTGCTAGGAAAGGATGGTTAGAGGCTGACATGGCAAAATGGGAGGCATGATATAGCAAGTGATAGGTAGCGGAGCATGGCAATAGAGCGAACAACTAGCAAAGCAAAGATAGAAGTGATTTCGAGGGGTGGTCATCTTGCCTGCAAGGTTCTCAGAGTTGTCGAAAACTTGATCCTCGTAAGCATACTCAACAGGTTCCTCGTACACGAACTCGTCTCCCGGCTCTACCCAAGACAAGAACACAAGCAAACGGAACCACAATCAACCACGAGAAATGCACAAGCAACATGATGCAAAACATGTATGATATGCAAGATATGATATGCGATGCATATGCGTGCTCCGGAAGGAAAATGAAGAACATGGCAGTAACTTGGCAAACCAAGCATGCCACTGGAAAGATGAGATGGTTTCGGTCGAAATCGGTATAAAGATCACCGGAAACGGATGCACGGTTTGCAAATGGCAAGCAAAACAAGAATGACACGAATCTGCGATTAACAACATGATAGCACTTAAAATGCAACAAACAACAATGCTACAGCACTCCAACATAGCAACAAAGCACATGGCAGTAATCTACAGGAGATGCTTGACAAAAGATGAACACTGAGCTACGGCTAGTTCACAACATATCAAGCTCAAACAAGCATGGCAAAAGTGCAAAAGATAACAGGATCACGGACTTTGTGAAAAACTGGACATGGCAGAAAAGAGCATCAGGTACCAATGTTCAGAGCACGAAATCAACATGCTACAGGAACTTAACATAGAAAAACAAGGCATTGAAGTGTTCTACTAAATGCATATGACAAAAGTCTCTTACTGACCATAAGCCAAAAGGACCAGAAGATATGATGGCAAGCATGTGAACATAGCAAGTTTCATTATCAGGTTTCAGACTTAGCAGAAAACAGAGCATGGCAGAAATAATAATATGTAGGCCTCTTTGTGAGCTTGATGCACTCACTACAGAGTAACGCATGACAAACCAAGCATACCTACAGCAAGATGGCATGTTTATGAAGCTAACCATGGCAAGAACAATAGCATAGCATGTATGGATCAACTACAATAAGCTTGGCAAAAATGAATATCACGTTAAGAATCTGCCAGAAATATTTTATAGCAAAAGTAGAGCAAGATTGAGTCATGCTATGGCACACCATAATTGCAAACAAGGGCCGGAATGGATCAATTACAACTATAGCTATAAAACATCTTTACTGAACATCTCCAAAATATGCATGGATCTCTCTGTAGCATCAAGTTTACATGGCAACAAAATAACAGTAGACGAGGACTTAGAGAAATCACTAAGTCCCTGAAATCAGAAACATTACGGAGCCTACTTTGCATGCTTGTGCTAGTCACCACAGAGATCACAAAAATAGATGGCATACACCCTTGGAAAGATGGCATGGCATACTTCAAAACACATGTAGATGTCATGCCCATAAGATGCACAGATTTAATGATACAAAAATGACAAATCTCCAAGTTCTGATAAGAACCAGAGGATAACAGCAACTAGCCCTCTTCCAATAGAGATTTGGGCATCAAGATGACCTCTAATGAACATGGTGCAATTGAACAAAATGTAGAGCGTCACGAGACGAACAATTTGACATATTACACGCACGAATCGGAGCTACATGTAAGAAGTTACGCACTGAGGAACATGACAATATGCTGCAGAATTTAGAGGACTTGGAGAAAAATTGGGCACGGGGTAAAAGTCAACGCGGCTCACCAGATCCGATCCAGATCGGGAGAGCTCGAGCTCGGCTCGTCGCCGGCGATGGAGGAAAGAGAGGCGGCCGGAGGGCGTTGGGGAGGCGGAGGACGGCGGGACCGGCGCCGGAGGAGGCCGGAGGGGGCGGCGGCGCCGGCGCGGGTGGTGGCGCGCGGCGGTGGCGGCTGGAACCGCGACGGCGGCGGCACGGGCGCGGAGGCGGGCGGCGGCTCGGGCCCGGGAGGGCCCCGAACGGGCCGGCGGGCCACGGCGTACGGGCCGGCGGGGACGGCAACACGTGGCGGCACGGGAATGGCTGCGGTGGGCGGCGCGGTTGTGTCCGGCCGGCGGCAGACGTGTCCGGCGCGGCGCGAGGAGCGGGTTAGGGTTCGTCTGCGTGCGTTTTTCGGGGGAGATGCAAATATATAGGTAGAGGGAGTTAGGAGAGTCCAAATGAGGTGCGGTTTTCGCCCAAATGATCGTGATCGAACGACCTAGAGCATGGAAGAGAGTTTGGTGGGTTTTGGGCTGGTTTTTGAGGGGGTTTTTGCTGCACACACAAATGGACTTTGCGGATGCCCAGTTAACCGTTGGAGTACCAAACGACCTCCAAATGGAACGAAACTTGACCGGTGGTCTCCCGTTGGTATAATAAGGCCACTTGACAAGCCTCAGTCCATTCCGAGAAAGTTTGACACCCGCACACGAAAGAAAACAAGAGGGGTGCACCGGAGGAGATAGGAGCGCCGGATTGCAAAACGGACAACGGGGAAAATGCTCGGATGCATGAGACGAACACGTATGCAAATACAATGCACATGATGACATGATATGAAAATGCATGACATGACAAAATGCAAAACGAAAGACAAAACCCGACCACGGAGGGAATATCATAGCACAAAGCCGAAAATGGCAAGAGTCGGAGTTACAAATATGGCAAGTTACATGCGGGGTGTGACAACAGTAGTCCCCAAAGCTGGTTGGGCTTCGAGGTTGAGTGGAGGTCAAGAAGCTCGGTCAGCTTCTTATCCTGACGAGCCAGCAGCTAGGAGCCGGCTTCGGTTGGGCGCGCCGTCTTGGCGAAATTTTTAAAGTCGGAAGGCGGGAGTCTGTTGGCGCGCGCGCCGGGCTGCGGGCCGGCCGCTCGCCGCCTACGAACCACGTGGCGTCCCCCGACTGAAGGGAGCCTGCCAACCCACGCGCGCGACAAGACGTCACCGCAGGCCAAGGGCCCACCACTCCTACGCCTAGGCCCAGGCGTGGATTCTTTGCGGCCCAAAGCCGTCCGCACGTCTTCCGGCGGCGTTTTCCGCACGCCGTTAGGGTGCAGTAATCGCGGGACGTGGGGGAGTGGGCGCAGTTAATCCCACGTTCCTCCCCACGCCTCGCATCCTCGGCTTCGCCGCACGAGGCTATAAGTAGGGGAGGAGGGGGAAGCGGCAGATGCACGCACGCTCCTCTCCTCTTCGCCATCTTCTTCCTCCTGCTTTCCCTTGCAGCAGCGCCTCGCCGCCGCGCCGTCCCACCATTCTTCACTCCGCCCCGCAGCTCTGCCGCCGCAGGGCCGTGCTTTCTCCGCCGCCGCACCATTCCCCGCTAGCTTCTCGCCGCCATGCAGTACGGCGGGGACTGGGACGGCTCCAACGTCCACATGGACCATATCGAGTTCCTCCGCAAGACGCGGCGGTTGCCCGGCGCGGACCAGGTGCGGGTCCGTCTCGCGCCTGCGAGGGAGATCACGCCGGAGCCGGACGAAGGCGAGCGGGTAGTCTTCCGCTCACATTTCCTGTGCGGCATCGGCTTGCCGGCGAGCGCTTTCTTCCGCTCCTTCCTCGACTTCTATCAACTCCAGCCACACCACCTCACTCCAAACACGGTGGTGCTGCTGTCCGCCTTCGTCACCTTGTGCGAAGGCTTCCTTGGCGTTCTCCCCACCCTCGAGCTCTGGGGGAAGTTCTTCCAATCTAAGCTGGGCACCCGCATGCAGGGTGTGCCGGCCCAGAGCGGCGCCTTCATCGCGATGCGGAGGCCGGCGGCCGACAACCCCTTCCCAGTCATCACGTTAATCCAGTCGGTGAAGCGCTGGCAGAAGTCCTATTTCTACGTGAAGAAGATCGCTCCGCAAGGCGACTACGTCAACCTGCCGGCTTACGTAGCCGGCCCGCCGGCTGGGAGGCGGCCCCACTGGTCCTATCGGGCCGCATCGCTGACGCCTGCTGGAGCCGCGGCCGTCGCCCGACTGCGGGTGATGATCCAGTCGGAGGGCCTAACTGGGCCCGACTTGCTGGCTGCCTTCATCGTGCGCCGGGTGCTTCCGCTCCAGAGCCGCCCTCACCTGATCTGTCAGATGAGCGGCCAGCTCGATCTGAGCCGGATGTGCACCAAGGACATGCCGCACGACGAGGTGGCCCACATGGTGAATTACCTTGCGAACTGCAAGCTCTCCGCAGAGTGGCGGTTTGGCAAGGAGCCATATTCCCGTGCGCATCCTCCGCCTATGGTGTGTTTTCTCTTTCCTTTTCCTTCCTTAGTTTTGTTGCCGAATTCCTTCTGGCCGTCTCTGACCAGTCGGGGTGCCTTGGCAGAGCTCTCTCCTTCGACCTGCAGCCAGGTCGGAGACGGAGCGCCGATTCCTCCCCGACCGGGCGGAACATGACCTGGAGGACTATGACTTGGGGGCGGCGGGCATGGAGGACAACACCGAGACGGGTGGCGGCGAAGCAGGCGGCTCCGGTCTTGGAGCCAGCTTCGACGACTGGCCGGATGACAACGAGGCGGAAGTCGTCCCACGCCGCCAGCCGGCGTCAGGCCACGGCGCGAGTTCCTCCGGCGCGCCGCCTGCTCGGGGCGGCGGGCAGAAGCGTCGTGCCGCGTCGGGCTTGTTCGGCAGTCGGCCGAAGAAGCCCAAGGGCGGGGCGGCGGCGACCAGGCGGGATGAGGCGGCCACGAAGGCGGCCCACTTCCGCAAGGTGGTGAAGCAGCCGCAGATGGTGTCGGCGTAAGCATATACTCCTTTGTACATTCTTTCTTCTTTTCTTTGGTAGTTTCTGAATCCTTGTCCTTTCTCAAAAAATCAGGACTCCGCTGTCGCTCGAGCGGGTTGCTGCCGTCTCCGTCATTGGATTGCCGGGAGGATCCGGGAGCACCCGCCGCGTGGACCCCCGCGCCGAGCTTCAGGCGGCGACGGAGCGAAACGCATGGGAGGCGCGGGAGGAGTGGGAGGAGGAGGAGTTGAGGGCGGCTGCCGCCAAGGCGGCACAGGAGGAGGAGGCGGCGAAGGCGCGCGCCAACGCAGCGGCCAAGGCCCAAGCGGAGGCTGCGGCCGCGGCGATGGCGGAGGGGGCCTTGCTCGTCACCCCTCTGCGCGTCGCGGCGCCTGAGGCCCCAGAGCCCCCGCCAGAGGAAGCCGGCGGCGATCAGCCGGGATTGAAGAGGGAGGACGACGTCATCGTCCTGGAGAGGGAGGCGGCACCGGCCCCGCCGACTTGGGCGACCCAAGGCGGCCGGCCTAACTTGCCGCCTGCGTAATTGGCCAGGGGCGAGCCGGCCGCAAGGACAGATCTGGTGGTCCAGTCGCCCTTGCGCTAGCGCACGGGGAAGGCCGCGTCGGAGCCGCAGAAGGCCGCGGGCTCCAGCTCGTCGGCCGAGGACATGGAGGCGGCCAGCGCCAGCTCGGGGTGGACGCCGGGTGGAGGGACGGCTGTGGTGAACGTGGCGGCGCAGGACGTCCGAAACCGGCTTCAGGCCCAGGCTGCGGCGCTGAGGAAATTTAATGACGAGTTCCTTGCGACGCGGGCGGCCATTCGGGTTAGTCTTCTTATTTTTGCCTTTTTTGATCTTGGTTTCTTCCGTGGGGGCGCGTCGGCTGCTGAGCAGGCGGCTTGGAACTTCTTAGCGGGCCTTGTTTTGCTATTCTTGTTCTCATTCGCTCCTCTGCCTGACTTGCAGGACTACCACAACCTCCGCGCGGCTGCCTTCAACTCCCAGGCTCGGGAGCTGACCCAGAAGACTGCTGACCTATCTAAGAGCCGGGTAAGTGCTTCATCTTTTATCTCACGTGGGGGCGCGTCAGTGCACCCACTGGGTGTAGTCCCCGAGATTCGGGCCGACTGCTGAGCAGTCGAGTCGGATCTTCCTTGATGACTTCTCCCTTATTGCTTCTTTCTTTTCTGCCATCCCTGCAGCGGCCAACGCCAGTCTGAGGGAACAGCTGGGCGGGGCTCAGGCCGTCCTCCGCGCTAAGGAGGCCGAGTTTGCCGCCTTGGCACAGGAGCGTGACCGCCTGGCCAAGAGGTTGGCCGACCAGGAGAAGAGCCACAAGGCGGCCCTGAAGGCGGTGCAGGACAGCGAGGCTGCCCTCCAAGCCGAGTATGAGACAGAGGCGGCCAGCTGGGCCGAAGCGAAGCAGACGCTGATCAACGGCTATGGCCAGATCGAAGACTTGGTTGACGGTAGGCCGCCTTCCTCTTCGTCCTTGCTTGCCGCTTGCCGTTTAGCTCACTTTCTGACTTGATGTTTTTCTCTTCTTTCTCTTTCTTCTTTGCGCAGAGTACTTCCCTGGCTACTCTACCGCCGCCAACCAGGTCGTCGAGGCCCACCGCGAGGCACGAAGGCAGGCTGGCGCCGAGATCGCGCCAAACGCTCGCCAGTCGCTGGAGGAGCAGCTCTTGGCGATTCAGGCCCGCCTCCAGCCGGCTCAACGCATGCTCCGCCGGCTTCAGCACGTTGGGGCGCAGGTGTTGGCCGCTCTCTGGCATGGTGAGGTGATTCCCCGCACCCCCAGTCGGACTGCCGACTGGCTGGAGGTGGCGGTCAGCCGCTTCGAGGCCTGGAAGGCTTTTGCGGCTCGGTCCGGCGCCAGGCGGGCGCTGGAGTTCGCCAAGGCCTGGTATCCCGAGCTGAGTCTGGACCAGCTGGCCACCTGGTGGCAGGAGGTCGACACAGAGCTGGAGCCGGCGCGGCCGGCTATCATCCAGCGGGCTTCAGCGATTGCCAACTACACCGACACCAGCGCCTTCGCTCCTGAGGTGGACGACAACGGCGTTGCCCAGCCGGAGGAGTGGTTCGGGCTGAACCCGGCAGACGGCGAGGACTTGGCGGAGGAGATCGACTCCAGCGACGAGGGCGAGGAGGAGGAGGAGGAGGGTGAAGACACCGCGCCAGATGGTGGAGCGGCCGGTCAGCCTCAGCTTGACCGTGCCTCCAGCAACAAGGCACGCGTGGGTGCGCCGTCTGCAGCCGGCAATGATCAAGCCGAGACCCGCTAGCCGGCCACTCCTCCAGCCGGCGGCGCCGTCTTGTCCAACCAGCCCAGCTCCCCTGCTGCGCCCTTAGTCTAGTCTGCTGCCTCTACCTTCCGCTTTATCATTCTCGGAACAGTGTTTTGTTAAGTTTGCACAATTCCACCCACTGGGGGTGTATTCAAACTATATTGACTGCCGGCCTGTTTGGGGCCTTATGTGTAAATATAATTATGCATGCGTTTGGCTTTCCCTTGTTCTTTGCTTTTCATCCTTCTGCTGTTTCCTTTGCCGCCCTCCCTTGGTTGCCGCCTTCCCAGCCGGACAGCTGCTCTGCAATCTGTGGCTGGGTAAGTGCTTGGGAGGGCAAGTACTCTAGCTTTGTTGGATTATAGCGAAGTGATTGGGAGGCCGGCCAGCCGGCTGTTTTGACAGCCGGCAGGCGTGGTTGGAGGCCGTCCTTGTGTTATATTAGTTCGTTAGTCCTTAGCCGTTTTTCGTGTGGGCATCCTTTCCTGCCTTTGGCTCTTGCCAGTCGGACAGTCGGTTCTTCGAGCTGGGACTTTCAACAAGAGAGGGCTCGGGTGCCGGCACACTACTCGTCTAACTTCAGGTAGAACTTTTAATATAACTTAAGGCGGCCAGTCCCCGGGCCGACTAGTCGAACCCGGTGCCAGACATAAAATCAAATGTAATGATACATTCATGAATATGACACTCGTCATTCATAGATAAAGGAGGGCCATCCCCGAGTGCGCCTCGGTGGGCCCGTTTGTCTCGTACTTAATACAAAAAGGGTAGCATGATACATACTGCTTTCAACTGTAAAATCTTCTCAAGAGGTTGGCGTTCCATGGTCGTTCCGACTCCTTGCCGGAATCATCCCTCTTGCGTGCTCTTGGTTTTTGTGCATCGATCAGGTAGTAGGAGTCGTTACCTAGTGCCTTGCTGATGACGAAAGGGCCTTCCCAAGGGGCCGAGAGCTTGTGCTGGCCGGCTGTTCGCTGGATCAGCCGAAGAACAAGGTCGCCCTCTTGGAAAGATCTTGGCTTGACCTTTCGGTTGTGGTAACGGCGCAAACCCTGCTGGTAGATGGCGGACCGGCTAAGTGCTAACAGCCGGCCTTCTTCCAGCAGGTCAACGCCGTCTTCTCGCGCTTCCTTGGCCTCCGCCTCCGTGTACATGGTGACCCGAGGCGAGTCGAACTCAATGTCAGTTGGGATGACAGCCTCGGCACCATATACAAGGAAGAATAGAGTGAAGCAGGTTGACTTGTTTGGGGTAGTACGCAGACTCCAGACGACAGCCGGCAGCTCATCGAGCCAGCAGCCGGCCGATCGCTCCAGTGGTACGACCTGTCGGGGCTTGATGCCGGAGAGGATGAGTCCATTTGCTCGCTCGACCTGGCCGTTTGACTGCGGGTGGGCAACGGACGCTAAGTCCAGTCGGATGCCCTGCGTCGCACAGAAACGTGCCAGTGCTCCTTTGGCAAAGTTTGTGCCGTTGTCGGTGATGATGCTGTGCGGCACGCCGTACCGAGTAGTGATGTCGGCAATGAATGTCACGGCAGTCGGCCCGTTCAGCTTCTTGATCGGCTTCGCTTCGATCCACTTGGTAAATTTGTCCACGGCGACAAGCAGATGTGTCAAGCCGCCGCAGGCTGTCTTGAATGGTCCCACCATGTCCAGCCCCCAGACGGCAAAGGGCCAGGTGAGGGGGATGGTCTTGAGTGCGGAAGCTGGCAGGTGTTGCTTGGAACTGAAGACTTGGCATCCTTTGCAGCTTTTGACTATCTCTTTGGCATCTTCCAAAGCAGTCGGCCAAAAGAAACCATGGTGGAAAGCTTTGGCCACAAGTGATCTCGAGGCTGCGTGGTGGCCGCATTTGCCTTGGTGGATATCCTTGAGGATTGCCACACCTTTCTCTGGCTCGACGCAGCGCTGGAAGACTCCAGTGATGCTGCGCTTGACAAGTTCTCTGTTTATTATTGCATATGCTCCGGCTCGGCGTTGCACTAGTCTTGCCGAGGTCTCATCAGTCGGCAGCTCTCTGTTGACTAGGAAGTTGAGGATGGGCTGGGCCCATGATGGAGCTGTGACTTCTTCTACTGTCAGTACGGCCACTGTGACTCGGGTGGGCGGGTTGGGTGGTGGAGAGTTGGAGTCGGCCGCCGCTTCTTGTGTCGCTGCAGTCCCCGGGCCGACTGCTGCAGTCCCCGGGCCGACTGCTGCAGTCCCCGGGCCAGGTTCTGAAGTCCCCGAGCCGGGTGCGACTACGGCAGTCCCCGGGTCGCTTGTCGAAGTCCCCGAGCCGCCTGCTGGGTTCCTCCAGTCGGATCCGGCTGCATCGGGGGCAGGCGGTACAAAGATAGAGTCCGACTCTGGAGACGGCTTGATGGATGGTTTGAGGAGGCGCTGGAGAGAGACACCGGTTGGTATAGCCTGTCGGGTGGAGCCGATCCGTGCCAGGGCATCTGCTTGGTCGTTGTCGGCCCGTGGCACGTGAAGGAACTCGCACCCTTCGAAGTACCCACTGATCTGCTGGACGAGGAATCGATAGCTCGCCATGTTTGCATCCTTGGCGTCCCAGTCGCCAGATGACTGCTGGATCACCAAGTCTGAGTCGCCATAACACAGGATCCGGCGTATGCCGAGCTCTTTGGCTAGCCGGAGCCCGTGTATGACCGCCTCGTACTCGGCCACGTTGTTGGAGGCGGCAAAGTGGATTTGCAGCGTGTATCTGAGCTTGTCGCCTTTGGGAGAGGTGAGGACGATGCCGGCTCCCAAGCCGGTGCGCATCTTGGACCCGTCGAAGTGCATCCGCCAATGAGTAGAGTCGGGAGCCGGCGGTAGGTACTGGGTCTCGGCCCAGTCGACGAGGAAGTCGGCCAACGCTTCGGACTTGATGGCGGTGCGGGGCTGATAGAAGATTGTGTAAGGTGCAAGCGCAATGGCCCATTTAGCCACCCGGCCGGATGCATCCCGGCTGCCTATGATCTCGGCAAGCGGGGTGGTGCACACGACCGTGATGGGATGCTCTTGAAAGTAGGGCTTCAGTTTCTTGGCGGTGAAGTATACTCCATAGCACATCTTCTGGTAGTGCGGGTAGTTTTGCTTTGAGCTGGATAGTACTTCGCTTAGATAATATACCGGCCTCTGGACTAGCTGGGCTCGGCCTTCTTCTGGGCGCTGGACCACGACGACTTTACTGACCACTCAGCTAGTTGCGGCAATGTAGAGGAGCATGGGGTCCTTCTCAGTCGGCGCCGCCAGGACAGGTGGAGTGGTCAGCATCTTCTTCAACTCATGGAAGGCTTGGTTTGCTTGGTCGTTCCACTCGAAATGAGTGGATTTCTTCATGAGTCGGTACAGGGGGAGAGCCTTCTCTCCTAGCCGGCTGATAAAGCGGTTTAGGGAGGCCAGACACCCAGTGAACTTCTGCACGTCTCGCAACTTGGTGGGAATCTCCATTCTCTCAATGGCCTTGATCTTCACAGGGTTGCACTCAATGCCGCGTTCGGAGGCCAGAAAACCTAGAAGCTGGCCGGCTGGTACTCCGAACACGCATTTCTCGGGGTTGAGCTTGATCTGAAATCGACGCAAGTTGGCAAATGTTTCTTTGAGGTCCTCCAGCAGGGTGCCGTGCTTCTCTGTCTTCACCACAATATCGTCTACGTAGACGTGGGCATTTCTGCCGAGTTGCTTGAGGAGGCATTTCTGCATGCAACGCTGAAAAGTGGCACCGGCATTCCTCAAGTCGAATGCCATAGTCAGGTAACAGAAAGCTCTGAATGGTGTGATGAAGGCGGTCTTCAGGCGGTCTGCTGGGTCCAACTTAATCTGGTGGTATCCTGAGTAGGCATCCAAGAAACTCAACAGCTCGCATCCGGCTGTGGAGTCTATCACTTGATCAATCCGTGGCAAAGCAAACAGATCTTTGGGCCAGGCCTTGTTGAGGCTAGTGTAGTCTATACACATACGCCATTTGTTGTTCTTCTTCAACACCAAGACTGGGTTGGCAAGCCACTCTGGAAAAAAACACTTCCATAATAAAGCCGGCGGCAAGGAGCCGGGCTATCTCTTCTCCCACGATTCTTCTCTTCTCTTCTGACAGTCGGCGGAGAGGCTGCTTGACCGGCTTCACGTCGGCTCGGACGTGTAATTTGTGCTCGGCGAAATCCTTCAGAACACCCGACATGTCCTTTGGGGACCATGCAAAGATGTCTCGATTCTCACGGAGGAAGTCGATGAGCTCGCCTTCCTATTTACTGTCCAGGTTTGCATCGATGACTGCAAACCTCTCCGGGTTCTCTGGGTCCAGAGGTATCTTCTTCGTATCCTTGGCCAGCTGGAAGGAGCCCTGCGCATCATGTTCCTTGGGGTTGGGGGACAAGGCCGGCTGCTTGCCGGCCATGGACACAAATCGATCCAGCATCTTCTTCTCTTCTGCCACTACGAGGGACTCGGCCAGTCGGCTGCTGGCTGCAGCGCACTCGATGGACTTCTTGTAGTCGCCGGCCACCGTGATGATCCCCTTCGAGCTCAGCATCTTCATCTTCAGGTAGGCGTAGTGGGGCACAGCCATGAACTTGGCCAGAGCAGGTCAGCCAAGCAAGGCGTGGTAAGGGCTTTCCAGATCCACTACCTCGAACCAGATTGCTTCTCGGCGAAAGTGATCCTTGTCTCCGAAGAGGACATCCATCTTGATCTTGCCGATTGGGGAACAGGACAGGCCGGGTACGATGCCATGGAAAACGGTCTGGCTTGGCATGAGCTGCTTCGCCTTGAGGTTCAACTTCTCCATGGTATCGCGGTACAGTATGTTGATATTGCTTCCGCCATCAATTAGAACGCGGGAGAATCGGGCAGCTCGCCTCTCCGTTGCGAGGGTGACATCCAACACCAATGCGTAGGAGCTAGGGGACGGCATCACCTCTGGGTGATCGGCCCGGCTCCAGCTGATAGGCCTTTCGGACCAATGCATGAACTCGGGGTTGCTAGAGGCGACTGCGTTGACCTCTTGGTGCTGTCGGCGCCGGCTGCGCTTGTCTTCAACCTAGCTTGTGAAGACGACGTAGGCCGCGTGCTCATCAGGGAACTCATCTTGAATGGCTCCGACTGCTCGTCGAGCAGCCGGCTACTGGGGGGCTGGAGGCGGCGGGCCGGGAGGCGGAGGCGACACCAGCCCCTCGCCCTTGGAGATTTGGGTGAGCCAGTGGCATTTTCGGGTCGTGTGGTTGGACGGCTTCGCGCCGCTGTGGAACTTGCAGGGGGCATCGAGAGTCTGCTCGTAGGAGAAGGCCGGCTGCCAAGCCGGCCTGCCGCCCTTCTTCTTGGGAGCGGGCCGTTCTTCGGGCTGCTCATCTTCGACTGTGGCCACCTGCCGACTGGTGGAACGTGGCATAGGGGCCTTGCGCTTGTCGTCGTTCTGGTAGGGGTGCCGATTGGAGTCGCCAGCCGGCGTCTTGGGAGCCGGAGCGAGCACCTTCCTAGAGGCGTCCACTCGGAGCTCGGTCTTCATCGAGGAGTCGGCCGTGGCGTACTTGTCCGCAATGATCAGCAGCTCGTGGAGGGTAGCCGGCTCGTCGCAGAGGAGTCGGTGCTTGAGGAGGGTGCCCTCTCGGCACCCGGTGGTGAAGTATTCGATGGCCTGCACCTCGTGCACCCCCTCGCAGGACTTGCGGAGCTCGGCCCACCGCGTGAGGTAGTCGCGGGTCGACTCGTCGGGCCCTTGGACGCATAGGGAGAGCTGGCAGGGCTTGGGAGGCCGCTTGTACATGCTGGTGAAGTTGCGGACGAAGACTTCCGTGAAGTCCAGCCAGCTGTTGACGCTGTAGGGCTTGAGGCTGTTGAGCCAGGTGCGTGCCGTGCCTTGCAGCATGAGAGGGACATACTTCACGGCTACGCGCCTGTTGCCGTTCGCTATGCTGACAGCGGTGGAGTAGTCAATGAGCCAATCTTCCGGCTTCACAGAGCCGTTGTACTTGGGCGTGTCTCTGGGGAGCGAAAACCCTTTGGGGAAGGGCTCGTCGCGGATGCGGGGGCCAAAGCATGGCGGGCCAACATCGTCTTCTTTTTCTAGCACCAGGGATCGAGTTAGGCGGTCGATCCGGTGGCGGGCGTCGTTCTCGCCGACTCCTTCGCGGTGGCCTAGTCGGCCACCAAGAGTCGGATGCGTGATAGGCGGCGGGGTGGGATATCTCTCCCCTCGAGGCGGGGGAGGAGGCGGATTGCCTTGGCGCTCCACCGCTCGAGGGCGGCCTTCCGCGTCGCGCTCGATGGTGATCCGAGTCCGGCTGCGGCTAGCAGCCGGCTCCTTGTCTTTTCTTGCGTGGGCGCCACTCGCAGTCGGCGATCGGGATGTCGCGGCGTGCTCTCGGCATGGGGGAGGACTCTCAGCGCGGGCGCCGGCTTCATGCCACTCTGCGGCCGCGTCGATCAGCTGCTGGATGCGCCTTGTCATGTAGGGGAGCTCATCAGCCCCCAGCCCATTTAGCTCTTCAGCAGCCGCCTGAGCGGCTCGCAGATTCTCGAGCGGTGTGGCGTAGACGGGGCGGTCTGCCCCCAGCATGCTGGCGATGGCCGCGCCGCGCTTTTTGACGAAGCCGGCTCGGCTCGGCCCGCCATGAGGCGGCGTACCGAAGGCGGCGCGGTCAACTTCGCGCTGGTGGGCCTCGGTGAGGCGTCTCATGCAGGCTATCTTCTGGCCCTCCGCGATGAGGGCCAGGCGGCGTGCCTCCAGGGTCTCGGCGTCGGCGTCGGCCGGGATGGGGACGGACAAGTCATGCATCGCCGTTTGCAGGGCGTCGTGGGCGTTCTCGCCCGAGTCGGCGACGTGGCTGATGACCAGCACCTCAGTGACAGTGCTGCTACGGCTGTCAGCTCGAGGGAGAGGGTCGTTGAAGACTACCACGTCGGAGGGGTAGGCGTCGAGCGATGCCGTGTCGGAGTCGACAAGCATCGGGTCGGTGGAGCCGACCGACTCCAAGTCTACAGCAAGCTCGCTGGAGACGTGAAGTTGGTCGAGGAGGCTGACGAGGCGACTCTCGGGGTAGTCTGTGCCCGCGTCGGACGCGGGCTCGTCGGAGATGCGAGTCTCGCCAAGAAGATCGGCGAGGCAGCTCGCAGCGCAGGCGTCGTCAACGCCTTGCAGTGCGTCGGGGCAAGCGCCATCGGGTGCAGCAGGCTGGCTGCGCTCGCGGGGGAGAAAAAGGGTTCCCGTCCAGAACAGGTCTCCGGACGACGGTGCACCTGGCCCCACGGTGGGCGCCAAATGTCGGGTGGTAGGTGCGACATATGCCAACGGGTGGCTTATCATTGTGGGAGCCAGTAAGACGTCGCCGGTGCCTGGAAACGGGATGAGGCGAAGACATGCACGCCGGCGAATCATACCCAGGTTCGGGGCTCTCCATGGAGATAACACCCTAGTCCTGCTCTGCGGGGTTTCCGCATGATCACTAGATCAATACAAGTAGCTACAAGTGCTCCTTGAGCTGTCTGGCTAGAGGAAGAAGAAGGGCAAGGCTAGCTCTCCTCTTCTCTCTATGTGGTGTGTGAAACTCTATGAGATCAACCCTTTGCATGGGTGTCCCGGGGGGTTTATATAGGCCTACCCCCCAGGGGTACAATGGTAATCCGGCTGGGCACGGGTCCCAGCCGTCAGTGTCTACGCTCGCCGGCTTCTCCGCCGGTCATTGGGGCCCGCTGACTGGTGGGTCCCGCCGGCTGCCGGCTTCTTGGCCGGCATGCCGGCCCCACCGCTTGGGGGCTTTGTCGGCGGCTGGTTACTGTTGCCTCGCCTCTGATGACGAGGGCTTTGTCGAGGTAAGCGTGGCTACAGTGTCGCCGCCTTGCGAGCTCTCACTGTAGCCTTACCTCGTCTTGTCTCCTTAATGGGGCGCATTCTTCGAGGGAGGGAGGTAGTCGGCTATTGGGAGCCGGCCACATCCTTGGCCGACTAGAGGAGGCCGGGCCATCTTCAGAGGTCTCTCTGGCAAAGGGGCCCGCCGCCGACGGGCCGTACTGGCACCTGTCGTGGGTGACATCGAGGCCAACATGGCTATAGTGCCGCGCTGGACGGGGGATGGTTGGCCCGTACGGCGCCCTGTGACCATACCTGTTCCGGGATTCGGGGGTAGTGGGCTGTACTGCGGCCACGCCCCATCCTATCATCGTTATGTGGGTATAGTCTTTGTGTGTGCAGTCATGGCCGGCTTCTGGGAGCCGACTTTCTTCATGGCCGGCTCCTGGGAGTCGGTCCTTTTGGGGCCGGCTCCCTGGAGTCGGCTATCTCGTATCTTTCTCGGGGGAGGTTTCTGAGACTGGGTCGCCTTCTGGGAGTCGGCCCTGGGGATAGCCGGCCGGGGGAAGGCGGCCCTATGCTTTGTATGCTTGAAGGCTTGAATGGCCTGGTAATTTTTCAAAGAGCCAGGGGGAGTCGGTTAGGCTACCCGTGGCCATTTACTTCGACAACGGCCCGTGGTGAAACTGGCCCGTAATGAACAGTGTATCACTTTACACCCATTAACGGCCCGTGGTGAAACTGGCCCGTAATGAACAGTGTATCACTTTATACCCATTAACGGCCCGTTATTCCGTTGGGCCGTTTCCAGCCCATGTTATCTTTCGGCCTTCTCAGAGCCCATTTATTCTTGGGCTCATTTCCAGCATTCGTTTACTTATGGCCCGTTAGTGTCATTTTCTGCTTGTGGGCCAAATTCAGCCCGTGGTTACAGTCGGCCCGTTTGTGGTCCGTTAATACGTTCGGCCATTTTCATAGCGTCATCAAATACGGCCTATTAACGATGGCCCGTTATGGTCGGCCCATGAACGGACGATTCCAACTCTAGCCCGTTTACGGCCATAATGCGGCCTGTTATTGGCCCATGTTTGGCCAATCGATCATACTGCCCGTATAAGGCCCATTTATGATACGGCCCGTAGAAGGCCCATTGTTTCTATGGCCTGTAGAAGGCCCATTGTTTCTACGGCCCGTAGAAGGCCCACTGTTTCTACGGCCCGTAGGAGGCCCAGTGTCACTATAGTAAATATTAGCCCATGGTTAGTGTGGCCTAGTTTTAAAAAATAGGTTATTGCAGCCACTAGCAAACTGCGGAAAAAGAACTGCAATGACTACAAGCAAACAAATAAACAAGACAACAAGGAAATAAATAAGCAAGCAACTTACGCTAGGCTATCACGGCTATCACACATATTACATCCACTGGGCATCAAAGTTCGCCACCAGTGCAAATAAACGCGCCGACAAAAGAATATACAAAACTGAGAGCACTTCAGAAGGCACTAGGCCTGGCCATGTCGGGCCCCCCAAACAGCTGAAGAAGCTGAGTAGACCTCAGTTGTGTCAACGATAGATGCATCAACACTAGATTTAAGGCATGATGGTGCGCACGGCAGTCCTCTGACATCTTCATTGCATCTTTGACTTCAAGTCGAAGCTGAGCTGAAGCAAGCCTTTCCGCTTTAAGTTGAGACTGAAGAAGTCGAACTGATTGAGGCAGCGACTGCATAGAGGTTTTCTCACACTTGCTGGTGAGTAGCTTCAACTCACTGTCTTCATCAAGACAGGACCTTGGGGTCATCTCGCTGTCCTCAAGATGGTTTGGCTCACTATCTTCCCTAAAGTTCTGCCTGGCGTAAGAGATACGAGTCTGAAAGAGAAACAAGGAGACACGTAACAGGTTTCACAATTATATAAGCAAATAAATGGATCTGTTCTGCATAAGGAACATGTTTTTACAACTACAATTTGAAACTGGTAGTTGTTGCAAACATCCAATCAGATGTAAACAGCAAAGCAAACAGCAGTGGAGGAAATGATGCCTATCCAAATCTATACTAGAACAAAGTTTGAAGGCTTGAGAAGGATGAACTTACATTACATGTTAACACGGGCTGGACAAAGCCCTTCTCCATGTTGATGGAAGGATAATTCAATAAATTCCCCAAAGAAAATTCTTTATAAGCGTTGCCATTATTCTACATTTTGCAAAGAGTAAATATAGATCAAATAATATTGGAAGAAACAAAGGATAATGAAGCTCAGGTGCAGACTGATGATACATAATCAAATAGCAATTAATTAAGTACAGCGTTACAAGGCAAAAGGGAGAGAGGTACTGACAAGAGCAATGCAGAGCCCATTATTGTTTTGAGATCGTATGATCCTTTGAGCAAGGAGATTCATCTGAAATTAGTTTTCATACAAGAGAGAAGGTAAGGCACAAGCAGAAATTTAGGAGTTCAAATTTTGAATTGATATCATAGACAGTACCTGACGCTGGGCTCCCAGCAGTTCTAATAGGGGTTTGGCCACTGGAGTAGGGGTAAAGTGTGGTACAGTTGGGCCTGTGTTTTCTGTGGCTGCTGATCTATCTGATTTAACAGGTATCACTACCTTTTCCAAATACCTAGTTTGTACTCCTTGAGGATGTGCACTCACCCTCTTCCTTTTGGACATCTATTACGAAAGAACAACATTTGACTGAAAAACATAGTGTGACAACACATGGAATAGGTACAGAAAATGGATAGGTATGGCATATACTCATATATGATGCTTAAACTAAGCAGATGGTGTAACAAAGTAGAAGTAATGCAAGAGGTCAGATGCAAAATATGTGCGACCAATACAACTTTGCAAAGTTAGAGCAAGCACCTTGATGGGTGAATAAGATAGGCCATCCTCCACCATGCCAAGTTTGTTAGCCAGTGGATCGTTCCGCAGTATTCCTCTCGTGCACCCATTCTCATATTCATTTTGATAATGTTCAATATCTGACATGCATGAAAACATAAAAACAAGTGAGATTTTCTTTGTAATGCAGAAGTGATTCTAATCCAATACTGCCTCCCTGTAAACCCCTTTGTGCTATCTCTGCAATTCTTTTAAAAGATGCCATGCATGCTGTAATTTGTTGTGTGCATTAATATAATGTGTCCTACTACTCAAAATATGAGAGCTCCAGAAGTGATGACACTTCGCAGATGATAGCTTCAACATATAGTAAAGAAGAACAAGTCGACCTGACCTGACAGATTCAAAATATACTAAGGGAGAACAACTCGACCTGACCAGTCGACCGCAAGAGAAGAGTATCATCTTAAAGAAGAGCAGAAGAGCAAGCAGATTGAAGATATTACAAGTCTTTCAATACAATGTCGGTTGGCCACCCATGATGAACCAGAGCGCACAGAGAAATACTATTCTTTCCGGTCTCTCCATATGTGGCTCACATGCATTTCGAAACTAAAGTAGGAACATTTAGCTAACCAATTAAACATCTCTCAGTTTTACTAATATCAGCAATAATATCAGATATGAATTTGTACAACTAAGCTTGTTTAGCTCGATGGGTGGAGCAGTGCTTTTACGACACGAACCACGTAGGCTGATTGTGGTCATCATAAAATGGGGAAAACATAAGCATGATGAGTACAGTGTTGACCGTGGCAGTGGATGGCAGATCTGAAGCTGCAAACCGCGCAAAGGGTAGTTAGCAACCGATGTTTGCTTTGAAATAACAACTAAGATTTGGTATGGACAAGAAAGTACGGTCAACAAGTGACAAAGAAATGCAATTATGCTGTCTCTCTATATGTCGCGACATGCATTTGGAAACTCAAGTGGGACCTTTAGCTAACCAATTAAATGTGTCGGTTAACTAATATCAGTATCATATCACAATCATATTTGAACAACTAAGCTTTCGAATTCTGAGTGTTGTGTTGTTTAGCTTGAAGGGTGGAGTAATGCTAGTACGACAGAAAGCACCTACGCAGATCATAGTAGAGTAGATAAAAGGGGAAAACCCTAATCATCAAGAGAAAAATCAGGAAAGTGGAACTAGCTGGACCAGTGGGTGGCGCACATGCTTTTCGACACGAATATAGGAACATTAGGTGACCAATTAAACGTTCTCTGTTTTAGTGATATGAGCACCATATCAGATTCGTATTTCAACACGTAAGCTTTGGGTTGAGGTCTTTAGGAGCAGTGCTAGCACGACACGAAGCACCTACGATGATGGTAGTGAATATAAAGGGGGGAAACCATAAGCTTTACGAGTATAGTGCCCGTGCCATGGCGGATCTGAAGGTGCAAACTGGATAAAGCTACTTCGCAACCAATGTTTGCTTTCAACTAGCCACTACGATTTGGTACGGACAAGAAAAGTACAGTAAACAAATTACGATCTACTTTCCGGGTGAGATCAATAACTTAAGCACATATGGAAGAGTACCACCTCTCTTGCGACGCCGTGTAGGCCTATGCTGATACGTTGAGGGTGCTGCGGGTGCGATGGCTGTCGGCGGCGGGGAAGAAGACTTTAGACGGCAGACGGCCGGGTCGGGGGATATATCTTGTTGCCGTGGATGAGGCGGTCGTAGGAGCGGCAACGGCAAGGTGGACGACGACGCCGATGAAGCGAGAGAGGCGATGAAAGGATCCTGGTCCAGTGCCTTGGATGAGAGACGTCCATCTCTTGCAGTGGATGACGGGGTAGGGGTAGCGGCTCCGGCAAGGTGGAGGATGGGGTGGCGGACGGAGGAGGCTGGCCGCAGTGCGGAGGTTGTCGTGCCGCCGACGGTGTATGAATGGGGAAATGGAGGGGAGGGGGGATCTCAAACTTTGGGACGCGCTTCTCTGAAATGGGGGAAGGTTACGAACTTATCCCCCGTTTAAAATTTCGGACATCGCGTCGGTTGGGGATAGGACGGTAATCTCGCATCTCCCAAATATTTGCCGGTAACTATTTCGGGCAAGGAGAGGGTGTTTTGCCGCCCACGGTTGGCACCCACGGTGTATGAACGGGCCTGACAGGTAGGGCGGCTGTGTCACGTCTGATGGAAGTTACACATCTGCCCCTATTTAAAATATTAGCCTACATCGATTTCGGACGGGGAGAGTTTGTTTTGCCGCCCACCGTGTATGAATGGGGAAATGGAGGAAGAGACACATGTCTTTCGGACGAGCTTGAATCAAATGTGTTTTGCCGCCCACGTTTGGCGCCCACCGTGTCTGAATGGGCTCATAGGCCGTCGTGTCACGTCTGATTGAAGTTACTAGTCTACCCCTATCGACAGCAGTGTAAATCCAGTCGATAAGGATGTCAAGTGTTAGGGGTAGACAGTAATTTCCATCTCGCAAACACTTGCTTCGGGCAGCCCACAAATTATAGTGGGTGTTTAGCCGCTTCGTTCAAAACTTGGGAGAATTAGCATTCACGTTTGCCCTGGGACCTGGCAAACTAAATTCAAATCCAATTTGTATTCGATTACGAATATCCACAGATAATTGTACGTTTTGTTATTTATTTCTTCAAAACCACAACAAAGATTTATTCCACCTTTATATATGATTATGATTTAGAAATGCCGTGATCTTCGAATTCAGTAGGTTGGATACACTCTGAGTCAAACAGTTATTTCATCCAGTACAATATGCTCACACGAAAAACAGTTCACCTTATGTCAATCATACAAGTACTGAGGATTACCTGGCCTAAAAAATTCGGATCATTACAACACATGGACAACATAGGGGGTCTTGCAACATAATCCATTCAGAGACATGACACAACATGCAAGTACAATAATCTAATGACAATTTCAACTGGTATCTAAAGAAGAACCGGGATTACCTTGGGCTTCAGATAGCAGAAACAGCAGGACCTCCTCCGTCTTCAAATGCAACATTCTTACTTCCTCCAATTCTTGGGTTGCTTGCATAATGCGTGCAGCTAATTCCGTAATTTCCAGCCTCAAGATAAAGATTACCTCATTGATGGCAGCCAGACCATCTCTTTCTGCCTCTAGTAGAGCCTCAAGCACTATAATATCTGTGCTCAGACTGCTCTCCGGCGGTGTTGCCTCTGAATTGCTACCATCTGGTAACATGGATGGCGCACTGCTTCAACAAATAGATTCTGGGGTTGTACATTGTGTGCTAGTGTGAACGGCATCCTGAAAGGTTTCTGCTGGACATCAGTAAGAGATAGTTATCGTATGATCCAGGCAGTAAGCTTACATGGTAAACGACGGACGAATTATTGCCGAGCATGGCAAACTATATTTAAATGGTTCGAAGCAGCATCAGCCGAAAAGAAATTAAAATGGTAAGATGAAACTAGGGATGTAAGTGGCAAATAAAGGACATCTGCCAGTCCCATCTAGTTAGTTTTTGCTACCTCCATAGTTCACTTTCCTCAAAAAACAAAAACTCTTTTGAACTATCATACCACTAGTGGACTTTAATCAGGATTAAACGGGACCCAGTTGACATCCCTAGTTGAAAGGGAGTGTACAACCGCTATATTTAAGTTGCCAAGGCATCTAAGCAGTTGAAATAATCTGAGAAAGCACTTAACAGTGTGGCCTCATATAAACTACGAAGACAGTCTTGTGATGAAGTTGAGAGGAAAAGTTAAGGACTCAAATGAAATAGGCATGCATTTCTTTACGATAGTATAGCAGGCACTGCCGACATATTGGCCAACTCAGGTATAGCGTAACAACAAATAAGCATTCGAATCAAGCAATACAACAAAGCAGGCAACTGAACTATTTGTAATTCGGTAGGATTACACGTTGAGGGAACAAGCCAAGAAAGCAGCCCACTCGCATTACATTTCACATGTACTAAAACACACTGGCTTACCATATGTTGCTGTGAAGCCTAGCTGCTGTTGCAATGTTCTTTGAAGATATCGTCAACATCCCGTGGTTGCAAATCTAGTTGTTGTAGTTTATTCTGCACCATCTATTTAGGTAAAATTAATTTTAATCGCATGCACTGGTCCGAATTGATCATCAATGGTTCATCTAAACTAATGAAAGAAGGGTGTGTGCATACACGACAATATATCTGCTTCCCTCTATTTTTATGCTTCTTCGAGGTGCCAGCCCCAAAAGAACCAATATTTTGCTTGATGGGGTTGGCAGCTCCATAATTAATAGAAGCATCAAATTAGTCATGCAACTTGGGAAGATCAAGAACACACAAACAAGTAATGAACAGAGGCTCGGAGCAGTGATGTAATAGCTAGCATCAGAAAATGTAGGGTAAAACGAACAAAAAGCAGCGGAACCACATGCTAGTTTGCTGATGTGTAATTAAGCATAGAGAACATTAAGCAGTCTGATGGAACCAACAGGTGGCATCAAAACAAAACTAAAGCATATTAACTATATGTGCACTGGTATGTAATTTAGGACATGTAACATGTTCACTACCAGAAGTATGGCCCTACAGGTGCAAGCAGAATAACGCGTCTCATGAAAAACTGAATGATGCCCTGAAGAATTTCAAAGGTGCGGTGCTTATGCTAGGAAAGTGAACGTAGGCGCCGGCCGTTGGATAATAGTACCTGATTCTCGGCGGCATATGGGTATCATTGTCATACTTGGTAGCTAAGGATCGTCGATGGTGCTCGTGTTGCGGTTGAGTTTGGGCCGGCTGTCGCCGTCGCTGAAGCGGCTCCAGTGCTACGGTTGCGGCGCCTGTCGACATACAAGAAAGCTCATCTGTGGTAAGTGAACAGTTGCACGATAAAGAGAAAAACCGAAGGAGTACAAATCGAAATAACCTGATGAGGCTGCGGCGTCGGTAAAGCAGGGCCGGTGGAGTTGAATATGGCGTCCGTGGAGCGGGTCCGGTGCAGTGGACGAAGGCTTCGGCGGGCGCGTTGTATAGTGCTTTCGGTGAGGCGGATCTGTTGCGGCGGACAAGGGCTTGTATGAAGGGCCAGCGAAGGGGCGGACGAGGGAGTTAGTGAAGGGCCTACGCTGTGGTGGACGAGGGCGCCGGTTAAGTAGATCCGGTGCGGTGGACCATGATGGCGGTCAAGGAGATCTGGAGCGGTGGACAAGCCAGTCGCTGAAGCGGTTCCGGTGAAGTGGTGAGTTGGCAGTTGGGGGTTCCAAGGTGCGGAAGGTAGATCCGGCGGGGTGTGAGGTCCACCGCTACGGCAGAGGACTAGATTCGGCGGCTTGCCGTGGTTGGGGTGGTCGGGGAGGGGAAGGGGAGGGGCTCTGGGGAAGAATGTTGGGGGCAAAGAGGGGAAAACAATGGACTTACCAAAGCAGCCCTTTTCCGTTCATGTGGCAGGGGTAAAACAGGAATATCGCAGGGCTAAACTTTCGGGCGCGTGATACTTCGATGTGAGCGGGAAGTTTGAAAGCTTTTGGCGCCTAAAATTATAAGTATTCTGCTCTCGTACGGCCGACTATGATATCATGGCCGACAATTTGTTTGTTTTGCACGCAAAAAAATGTGCAAGTTTTGAAAATCAATGTCTCCAACTCGAAACTTAGATTGTCAATTCAATTCAAATATGGATCATTGAGCTACTACAAGCAAATACCATCATACGGTCCAATTCAAATGAAATTCCAAATGTGTTTATCCTAAATATGATGACAAAAGCAAAAATGTGTATGTGTATGAATAAAGTGGATGATTATAAAGTTTGAACATGCCCGTATGTGTATATCTCTAGGTTTGATATATGAATTTGAAATCATGAAATCCCGGCTTAAAAAATGTACCTCCGTTTAAATGAATTACAAAAGCTAATGATGGAGTCGAATTCCAAAATTCCAATCTTAGGTTTGTAATTCTGGTACATCAAGGTATATCACGCATGTTCGAAAGTATCATTATCTCATAGTACAAACTGTGAAACAAATTGATCAACCATGAGTGCACAATATCTCAATTACGCTAAAGTCCCTCAAATATAGACACCTCACTCTTTATCTGAAGTCAACCCCCCCACCACCACCACACACACACACACACATAGAGAAGTCGTTCTCTCCCCCAAACACCAACACACGAGCACATTAACACCCCTCTCTCTTGTAAAGTCCGGACCCCAACATAGGTCTCTATCACTTTGTCTCTCGGGCATGCACACATCTCTTCCCTCACTCTCTAGGTCTCCCGCTATCTCTCTTACCCAAGCACACGCACTATGTAGAGTGTAAATTTCCCATACACACAAAACGTCGCCCCCAAACGTCTATCTCCCTAGTCATGTGGTTCTCGCGCACTCACCTCACACACCACCCCCACTGCAAACAAGCACACTTTGTCTCCTTGTGCACCACTCTCCTCTTTCTATCTCTCCCACATGCGGACCCGCCCCAGCTCCTTCCCTATATACATATATGTCGTGACTCTTTGCATAGCTCCCTAATGTATAATCGTTCTCGATTTTGCACATTGTTCTCTACACCATCTATTCTAGATCTCTCATGAAGTCCCTATCACACACAAGATGACTCGCTTCCCTTGCGTCTCCGTTCATAGGCCAATTTCGGACAACATCAACATTGTCTCCCTATCTATACGCCATTTATGGACACAAACGACCCCTCTCGCCCCCTCTCTTCCTCTCTCTCTCTCCGTCGCTAGCTCTCTCTTTCTCTCGCTCTCACACCCCTCTCCCACACACACACTCGATGTCTCTTCCAAATAGTCTGCTCCCCCGCCCGCACCCGTGCTATCTCGCTACTACACATGTCACACCATTCCCCCTTCCCTTATACTAGGTTTACATCATCAGTGGTCTCTCTACTCCACATACACTCTCTCCCTCTCACACACAAACGCGTGCACAAACACACACAGACACGCACAAACACCCATTTATTTGGATCCTCATCTCTCCTCATGTCCGCATGTGTATCTCACACACTCACTCTCTAATTATGTATATGTATCTCCACGTTACACAACACAAAGCCCCATGTACATGTCTCTCTCTATCCTCCACACACATAGACACAAAGAATCTGTTATCATTGCCTCAGTCTCTAACATATCACACACGCACACTGTCTCTCTCTCTCTCTCGCAAACACGCTCAACAAGGGTTTCCCGGTGAATAACTTACCGTCTATTCATCAACAGTCGTGGCAGTACGGCGAACATGAGACGTGAAAAAGAATAAATCTACACGTGCTTAGACCACCTAGTATGACTACTAGGACTAGAGCAAGCCAAAAAGCGCGCCGCCGTCACCCCCTGCTTGTCGGCGACGGGAAAATCTTTGTTTTACACAGTCGAGAAGTCATTGTGCTAAGGCCCCACATGCCGAGGCGTTGAAGAGAATGTAGATGCTAGTTTACGGAAGCAAGTATCGATAATACGTTTGTATCTCCATACTTATATTTCTTCTCTTATAAAAAATGAGTTGGTGATGATGGTACGTGTGCCATCTTGCAATATAGACCGTCCGATCTATATCTGACGGATGGAAATTAAACTAAAAGATACCCACACCCCTCTCCACATTTGCAGACAAGGCCTTCCCTCGTTCATCCTTATCTCCAACAAACCTCATTGTTGAGCAATTAGAAAGGAAGCCTCTGGAACAAACTGGCCTGGTGGCCGCTGCCGGCGTCGTCAATCCCCATGCCTCCGCTCAGTCCGACCACCAACCACCACCACACCCCACTCCTCTTCACCTTATCTCATATTTCTCGAGATATCATTAGTTTTTACACATGGGATTACTCCCGCAAGGGTCAATCACAACAAGTGTTTTATAAAAATATGCATCTTGATGTTCCGTGCAATGCACAGATCTTGCTAGTACTCCTACACAAGACTAAGTTGGTGATGCTGGTGTGTGTGCCATCCGTCGTTTCTGACCATTAGATCTACATCTAACGATTGTGAGGTAAGTTGTTGCCTTTTCTCACCAACATCCCACTTGTCTACCAATTTGCAGAAAAACCCATAATTAGTATCTTAAAACCAACCACATCCCTCCCTGACCTCAACAAAACAGCCCAAGGAATATATTCTAATTGAAACATATATATCTCTAGTGACATATGTATATCAAAATTAGAGTGTTTTGTACCAAGTTTGTGAATAAGTATTATTCTAATTATGATTCGTTGCAACGGACATGAACATTGCTAGTATTTCCAACCATGCATTTTTTCCTAGTATTCCATAGTTTTGAGTTTTCCATCAAGATATTAGTCACTCATGGTTAATATTTACTTTCAATCATGTACACATATGCACTATGTAACTAGCCTTGCTTATTGGCTTCCAAAGCTTAACTTTCACTCCTAGTTACAATATGTAGAGTATTTAACAAAAAACTACCACTTTCAACCAGCCCTAGGAAGAATCTATTGTACAAAAAATAGCAAAAACATACCAAAAATTTCTTAATCCACGCCAAAAACTACCTAGTACTCCCACCGATTAGGTTTGTTTAAACCCATTTATGACAGGGTTGGCCCACACGTCCGTGCTGAGAGGCAGCTTAAACCAACACATTTTGTTTGACCGTTGACACGAGGGACCCACATATGACCTTCTATCCTGTTATTCCCCCTCAAATCATTATTTTTCCTGAACATTACTTCAAACAGTACTGATGCGTGTTCGTCGGTGGCGCCGGTGATGAGCGACTTGGCCGCCGCTCCGCCGGACGGGCCGGACGCCGCGCTGGCCTCCGCATGGGTTGGCAGGCTGGCCCGAGCGTGACTCACGAGCGAGCAAGCCACCGCGCTGGCCTTCGCTCGAGCCAGATGGCTGGCCTTAGCGCGGCGCGCACGAGCAAGCCGCCGCGCTGCCGTGCCAATCTAGCTAGCAAACCTTGCAGACAAGCAGCTGGACGGAGCTATCTTGGCTAGCTAGCGGCCGCGAGCACCGGACGGAGCTGGCATCCGGGCTGCCGCAACATGGGCTCCGCACCGCCGGCGGTTTTGACCTCGCCTTCTGCTGGCGGTGGTAGCTGCGTCCCATGGCCGAGGATGACTAGGTGGACGGGCCGGAGGTAGGAGGTCACTCGAGGATTTTTGTTGGTAAGAGCATGTACAATGGTTGATAAGGTAGTCTTATCTTAAGTCTGCCACGTATGCAAGTGGTAGTAGTTTCTTGGCATTTTAGTGGTTTCTTGCATTATTAGAGCAAGTACAATAGAGCTGAGTTAGCGGGCTATAAGAAATAAACTAGTATATTTCTGCTTAGTTGGAGGAAAGAGAAGAGGAGAGAGAAGGTAAGCGGGCTCTTCGTGAAGAGCCAGCTCTAGCACGTGCTCCTAGGCACTTTGTGAGAATGAGAAGTGGGCCACATAATAAAAAAGTAGTACACTCTTTTGATCTATTATTGTACATGTTGGCTATAAGATGGGCTGTAGATGACATGGCACTGGCTTATAGCCAGCAGCTGGCTATACTATTAACCATTAGGGGTTTCTTGTAAGGAACAATGTACGTACTACTAGCGACAAAAGGCGATTCTAGGTTGCGTTGTACTCCAACGAGTACTACTAGTGGTCGCGGGAGTGTATACCTCGTTTTGTGGGTTCGACCCCCGCCGAACGCACGGCGGCCTTTTTTAAAAATAGTACTACTACACTTCGCTGCGAGCCAATATTTTACACGGGTAGTTTGAGTTTTGAAGTTAAACGGACGTGCGGCCCCACAATCTGGGTGCACAGGACAGCCTAGCCACGTGAACGGGTTTTCCTTCCCAGCATCCCGTGGCTCATGTGCTCGCCCTAGCCGCACCTCACTTGCAGCTTCCAGCTAGTAGCATATTTAAACTAGCGCCTCCCAATTAAGCCCGAGGAGCCGGAAAAGCCTGGTGGGGCATTGGGAACTGTGCAATATGGCTCTGTACGTAAAGTGCTCTACTACTACTCTGTAGCTTGTGGCATTGCACGCATGGACTTCACTCCATTATCGGCTCTACTATAAAAGAAATTCCTCTTGACGTGTTTTTTTTGAAACGGAGGCAAAAGTTTTGCTTCATCTCATTCATAAAGAAGGAACTACTAACAAAGTTCGACGAGATCCATTACACCTCCACAAATGGAAGCGAAAAGCCTAGTCTCGCTGTATCAAATAACTCAAATGTTCTGCCCCCGCAGTAACCGTCGCTGATAAACAGGCTGCTAGTGTGTGCGTGAGAGGAGCGGCTGAGTAGGCCAGCTACGTGAGAGGAGCGGCTGAATAGAGCACCGAGAGTACCCACTAGGCCACTACGCAGGTGTACTTCCCCTGCATTGATAGTACAGCGATGGTTCTAGAGAACAGTAGTACCCTCCACTTCCAACTGTAGCTCCTTGGCCCTGAGATTCAAGAGTTCAAAACTGGTGCACTATACTAGACTAGACTAGAAGTACAGTACATCGCACTACTATTTGAGAAAAGTAGTACTAGTACTGCTACAGTACGAGTACGTACTCCTCCGTCACATAATGTAAGACGTTTTTTGACACTAGTTGGCGTGTACAAAAAATGGCAAAAACATACCCAAAATTTCTTAATCCACGCCAAAAACTACTACCTAGTGCCAAAAATTTCTTACTAGTGCTATTATTTACAGTATAATGCAATCCCATAATGTTCCATAATACTAGTACTAGTAGTAAATAATAGCCTCACCCCTTCGCTGAGGAATGATCTACAGTTGGAAGGGACGAGGCCCTGCGGTTACTACGCTCTTATCTCCTCCTCGCCAGTTCCCCTCCCCCCCGAAGAGAAGGCAGTTCGTCGCTGCACCCATGGATTCGCCAGGCGGTTCTCCTCCTCGTCGGGGCTGGGAGACCTTGGATGATGATCCTCTGGGAGAAATCGCACGCCGCTCCGACGTCCTCACCGCCGCAAGACTCGGTGCTTCCTGCACCAAGTTTTTCAAGACGCTGCTTAAACAGGCTTGGGAAAAGGCCATGCTTGTTGGTCTTCCATGCGTCCTCGAGGAGAAGGTTCTTCTATGGGACAATCCTTCGAACAGTCCACCGCTCCCTGGCCATGGTTGCACGTTGACTCCGCTAGAGTTGCCGACGTTGAGAGGTAGTCGGATTTTGTCCGATGAGCAGGTCAGTAATGGAGTTTGATCATGTAGTACGTAGTTATTCCATTTCCATCCCGTAATTTCTCCGCTGCCCACCGTCTTATATATAGGTCTGGGTCGGTGCCAACAAAGATTGGCTTGCATACCTCCGGCCGGATACCACCATCATTTTGCACAACATCCACAGTAGTGCGGCCGTTCCGGTAGACCCCTTCTCCACCATTGGGATCGGCCTTCCGAACTGGCTGGGCTTGAATACGTATGATGATGCCTACATGAGATTGAAGAAGATAGCAATTGCGGACCCGCCGACAAAGCGACGCGGCTACGATGATTACTATCTCATCGCGGTGTTCGACATAAGGATTGCCATCAATGCAAGAGGCAGTAACGGCAGAGGCTGGCGCATGTTGGCGGCGGCAGATTTGTACCCCTACACATTCGAAGACGCCGTGCGCCATCTAGGCCGCATCTTCGCGGTGACAAGCCAGGGGACTTGTTTCATCTGGTTGCCATCCTACGGTACGGGAGATTACAAACGGAATGCACAAACCATCGTTTGCATCCCTAACGGTACTCCATTATTTTGCAGGGACCAGTCATCCCCCGATCAAAATAAGATCGCCGATCCTGGATGTGCATTGGCATCCACGATTCGGTCTAACCTGGAACCTTGTAGCTGACTTTGGCATATTGGGATCAACTATATTAGCAGTCGTTACCCATGGTACCACTGATGTGCAACATGGTCACACAATCTACCACGATCGGACCGTCACCATCTACCCAGGTATTCCATTTTTTAACCCTCTCGCCTTCTCTTTCATTGTTGTACTAGTAGTATACTTTGTAGTACTAGTAGGAGTACCTTTTACCTTGGAGGACGCGTATAGCTAGCTAGGCCCTTGAAGACTTGAACCCACTAGCTGCCACCATTTTTGTTTTTCCATGTCTTACTATCTCATCCATGTAGCCAAGAGTGGCTATATACAATAAGCCGGTTATTTTACTTCCTCTATACCGGAGTAGTACTATTTGCTGCACAGTATTACTGACCGCCATATTTGAGCACAACATTATTATGCATGGACCTTGACTATGTATGTCACCATGTGTCCAGATCTGGGATGCCGCGTGTACCAGATGAACGGCGCCGAGTTCGACCCCCGTGATGCTACGTGGGTGCCGAGGAACACTCTTGGAGAGTACTCGCTTTTCATCGGGGATAGCTACCCCATTGTGAAGCGGATGCCACCTTCCGTGCACGACACGGAAGGCCTGCCATTCATGAAGCATGGTTGTGTCTTCAGCGCGCACCGCCGGATGAACGTCATGCTGGGACACGCTATCCCTGATTTATGCCGCTTCAGCTTGGATGAGTCTCCATCGTGTGGAACCGGACTAGAAAGCTGCAACAATGATTCCCGTTGCCCACCGCTATGGATTGTGCCATCCATGAAGAACACCTGGGACTGGAACCTGGAGGAGGAGATGTAGCCCATCTATAACGTGTAAGTGGAGTACGGTAATTGTGAACGGTAGCGCTGTGAATATATGTAGACTAGTCGTGCACAAATTTATCACATGAATTGGAGATGAACTTGTGTGGCATACTGGAATTTGTCCTTTAGAATTTATTACTAGTAAATGTGTTATGTGTACGTGCAACTTGTGTGGTTGTTGCACGGGCTCCAACACGCTCTTTGAGAAAAAAGGTGGCACAACTTTGGATATACGTGACGTGGCGGCATCATACAGTAGCATCGTTCGCTATAGTTGTAGTACACTCCTACGAGGACGACAACTCCTATAAAACCTTGCACTTGGCTCTTTGCCTCTTCGGGAGGTTCAACAGTTCGTACTCGTGTGAACCTTGCGCTTGGCTCTTCACCTCTTCGGAAGGTCCAACAATGATGATACTACAGTACAATATGCTTCTGGCAATCTGACACCGATTGAACTGCTGCACGTCCACCGCGAGGGCGAGGGAGAGGGAGAGGGAGAGGGCGCTGTAGTCAAAACCCTCTCCTCGTCCTGCGAACCACCGCGCGCGTGGGCGAGGGAGAGGCGTCGTAAGCAAGCTTCTCCTCGTTCGGCGAGTTGACGGGACACATCAAAGCAGTACTAGTACTAGTAGTAGTAGTCCATACTGCATCCTTTCCGATTAATATGGCTTAATTTTAAACGAGAAAAATACACTGGCGGTCAACGTATGTAACAATACGCTCTTTACGGTCACTACATATAGTTTTGTGGCGATTATACGATCACTAGCTCATCGTAGAGCACCGTATTGCACCCTACTGACCGGCCACATAGTCGACGTGGCACTTTGTTGACTGGTTAAATTGTCACCTGGTTTCTGGGTCCCACCTGTCAGTTGGCAGAGCAAAGAAATCAGTTCAACAAAACTTTACGCAGGCGCGACACGAGTCCAACCCTTGCGCGCGAACCGCCCTGGCTGTGTATGTGAGTGCATGCACGTGTCCTCCCTCGGTCTTCCAACAAAGAGTGTACATTGACTATAAAACAAAGAGTGTAGTACATGATGTACATCTACACTTCCAATGCATTTAGCCTTTAATCTAAATCAATATTGATTGACTAATGCACCAACTTGTGCTGTAGGTATAGGCTACATGTCTATCCTTAATTACAGCATGCAACGGCCTTCATTTAATCTTCTTATCTCAACGGTCGCATGCACACATAAGTCTGCTACTTTTGGGCGTTAATTATGCCTGGTCAATGTGTAAATCTCTAAATGTACAGTCTTTCACGGACGTAGGGAGTAGGTTGAGCACTTGAGCGTGAGCGTGTGTGTTGCGTCGTGTGCTGTGTGCCGCATGGGTGCGTGAGTGTTGCGTGCGTCCATGTGTACGTGTGAGTGTTGCATGTTGCATGCATGCATGCATGCATGGGGCTTACTCCCTCCCATTGACATGTTCATATTTCAAGCTTCCTCTGTCCCTCCATATGGTGATACTCCCTCTGTTCCCAAATAGTATGGAGTAAAAGCCTCCCTCTGTTCCCAAATACGGAGTATTTGTCTTTCTACAGATTTCAACAAGTGACTAGGTACGGAGCAAAATGAGTGAAGTGAGCGTAGAGGCATAGGGATACTGTAGAAAGGAAGTCCTCGTGATCCATTATTCCCCATCTCGGTCAGAGAGAACTATTCAACTAGTCTTCGCAATGAAGTAACAATACACGCTGCAGCAGATGGGACACGTAATTAATAAGATGAACCAGCATGTTGGTGTTTCTAAATCAGCCTTACCCAGTACTGCCATCATGTTTGCCAGTAGAGCACGCTTCCGCAAATACGCCTACGCACCTCTGTCCTCCATTAAATGACATATGGGCCCTGTTGTGGTAGACCCACATGTCATCGGTGTAACTATTTACACTCCGAAGGACGGTATATCCTGGTAGTAGTACTAGTAGAATTGAGATTGAATCCACTTTCTTCCCTGTCTTCCACTCTTCTTCCTCCTCTCTTCTTCTTCCTCCTCTCTTCCCCATCATCGGCCGCACACCATTTACCCCCGCTCACTGCTCGCCCGCCCGCGCCATCTTCCTTGGTAGCTCGCGCGTACCATATCCCCCCGCTCACTGCTCGGCCACACGAGGAGAAGCTTCTTCGCTCGCCCGCCCGAATCCACTTCCCCGCTGGCTCGCAGGCACCGAAAACCCCAATGGCATAACCGACTGACACGCAGAGCCGCGATTGGAATTCCCTCCCCGATGTTCTCTTGGAGTAGATCTGTAGTCGTATGGACCTACTCAGCACCGTCCGTCTGGCCGCATGCTCGGTGTCTTTGTACTGTCTACTCGCTTGCAACCGGCCGGCTCTTTTCAAGACACCCTGCTTGCTGATGCCCAATCCTCGCAGGTGGCCCAGACATCGACTTGACGATCCTACGGAGGTTGCCATGGTTCCCCTCGACATGCTACCACTACCCGTCCACCTGTCCTTCATGCGCGGCCACTACTGGGCGGGCATGAAGGCCAACTGGATCGTCCTCATCCACCACACCGGTAGTCCGTGGCGTCTCGTGGATATCTACACCCAGCGAGAGATCACCCTTCCATCGTTGGATACCGCCGCCATCGAGCCTCGCGGCCCGTCGGACACTCCTGCCTACTACGCACGAGATGTGTCAAGCTTTTGGCTCGGCCTCTATTTGCAGAAAGTTGTAATCTGCGAAGTGCCCACACCATCAGAAGACGACATGGATTACAAGCTCATTGCCTTGTTCAACATGGGATTAGTCTATCTGGAATCCGGTCGCCATACATGGTTATGGCTCATGATCAATCCTGTTGAGGCAACATTTCTGTCTGATGCTATAGTGCACGATGGCATCGTTTACGCGGTCGACGCACATATTGGCTGCCTATACTGGTGGAATCTATCGTCGTGTAATTTTTCTATCTCATCTCATCTTTACCTTATGAATACGACTGCCTGTTCATTTGTTACAAATTTAGAATGCATAGCATGTCTATAACCACATCATTGCTATATGTTCCTCTTATTTCCTAGATTTTTATGACCACACATGTTATTGTTAGAGTTGATATGAGAACAATTGGCATCTAATGATTGTTAGAATACATATTATGAGCATAACATCATGATTGCTATATGTTACTCTCGTTTACAAGATTTTTATAACAACGCATGTTATTGCTTAGAGTTGATATGAGAACAGTAGTAGTAAGTGCTATGCTAGAATATGAGTAGGCGCTGTCATAGCTGTTTTCCTCTCATTGTTACATGATGTTTGAACCATGACATATTGCTAGAATATGAAAGCCATTGGCTTATTTTTTTAACTTGGGGTATGATTATGACCACGGCATTGCAATTCTCTGTCTATGATATGTGTCACTGTTATAATAATCTTAATTCCACACATACTCTGAACATGATTGTTTATTTTTGTCCTTTTGGTCTCCAATTTGAATTGTTGCAGCAGACGCAAATGCGCTGGCCTTCATGATTCCAGGACCTGGAATCATACCAGCCGATGGGTGGTGGTTTATCGCTCGTTCAGCTGACGGCGGTCATTTGATGCTCATTCGCACGTACCAAATTGACCAAACCATTACATCAAACCACATGCAATACAATGCATGGGGCGTTCGTGACATTGATGGCTATGGCTGCTTCGTGTTCGAGAAAGATCCCAACTCCGTTGGGCCAGGCGTATTCAACTGGAGGCGGGTTTACAGCCTCGACAACCACTCCTTGTTCCTCGGGCTCAATTATTCGATCATCCAACCAATCATCGATCATATCACCGGCGATGATTACTGTGCTATGCAACTTCCATTCGCAGGGGGGGGGGGCTGTGTTTACACATCATACCATGGGTTTCATGAATCACCATATCCAGAGATTCGTCGACACAGCTTGTTGCCAGATAATCTTCAGTGTGTGAAAGGCATCAAGCTTCCATGCGATGGATGGCTTTTGCAAACCCGACATGCAGCGATGTGGTTCATGCCAACAGCAAATATGCACAACTTGATTCGTGCTGATATCTAGACTGAGCCATGTATTCTGCTGCTGTAGCACGACCCTCTTTTGTTGGATATTATGTACTGTTGTTAGTTTGAAGCACTCCTCTGGTTTGAAGGATAGATACCTTCCTGGGATGAAGTGCATCCTAATTCACCTGCGTAGGATGTACTGATAATGATGATGGAGATGCTGTGCAGAAGCCATATATATATATCAGTTAGGCTTCAAGTGCGTACTTGTTAGTTAAACCTATGTATAAATTGTGACACTAAATACGACTAGTAAGTAGTACAATAGCAGTACTAGTATACGTCGGTCAAATTATTCATCATGTCCACACATTGAATTGACGTGACAACACGCTGCGTGTGAGGTGACACAAGAATCCCGGCGGCGTGTTTGGGTATTCTGGACTTTAGATTTGGAATACCACTTATCTGTCGAAATCTTTCATCATTCACTTAAAACAGTCGATTGATCATACATTGAGTACCATATAACTGGAATTACCGATGCAAGTCGAAGAAGGATTGGCCGGTGCTGCCGGCTGGCGTCAAGTTCGATCCCACGGATCAGGAGCTGATGGAGCACCTTGAGGCCAAAGTGAGTGCTGACAGCGCGAGATTTCAGTCTCTCATCGATTTGTTCATACCAACCATCGACAGCGAGCACGGCATATGCTACACCCAACCTGAGAAACTTCCAGGTAAGACACCGATCGGCCGTCTACTTGCACAAACATATTCCTTTGTTTATAGCTCTATTTTTTTTAGACGCAGACCTGGTGAAGCAATTACAATTTGACAGTTAATAAAAAGTGAAACAAGTGACTGCAACATGCCAAAGATGATATGAAAATGCCAACTAGGTACACTAAAACCTGTATTCCACAATACTGCAGGTATCACACTGAGTGGCCTAAGGAAGCATTTCTTCTAGCGCAATTCCAGGGCGTTCAAAAGGGGCACGTGGACGCGTCGCAAGATACAGTCGGAGTGCGGCATGCACGCGATGTGGCACAAGACTGGCAATACCTTGCCGGTGATGGTCAATGGCCGGCAAGACGGGCAGCAAAAAAGGTTCTGGTGCTGCACACCAACAAGAACTTTGACCAGCAGAGGACCAACTGGGTGATGCACCAGTACCACCTCGGGGACCTGGAGCAAGAGAAGGAGTGGGAGCTGGTCCTCTGCAAGATTTTCTACCAGACGAACACTAGGGCCAGGAGTAAAAAGATTATAAGTTAGTTTGGTATTGGTAGTTGTACTACCTTGTCGTCCGCAAGTTGGTATTGTTGTTAACGATCTTTTGGTATGAACTTGCATTTGCTTCCAACCATCATGCCGAGGGTCGACGTGGATATAAAGCTGAATCATTTGTTTCGAAACGAATTTTCAGGCACCTGATCTTTATTTGATGGGTAGCATAAGCACCCGCCATTCGAATTCCCAGTTCTCCAATTTTTTTGAAACAAGTGCATGCACTTATTATCACGATAAAAAACAATATCCGTGCCGCATCCCAGTTATCAGTCTGTACTTGCAGAATTCTCTCGTTTATTGAGCACGTATACTATTTTTTCAGGCCGAGCAAGTTTCAACTGGGCTGTAGGCTGCCCAGGGTTGGTTTTGTTTTTAACAGGCCCAGCCCATGACGACAACGGGGCACAAAGATCCAGCAGGTATCTACTGGCCTCTGGCCCGCCAGCGTTAGTTATATTTTGTCTTACAACATCCGCAGGCAGGTTTTTTTACTGAATCAAACACACAGCCAAGTTCTATTTTCCTCTTGAAACGCATGTTCTACATCCGTTTTCTAATCTCTACCTATAGTTTTACTAGTTCATATACACGTATCATTATATTGAAAACACATAAAATTCCCTTTTCATATTTACATCCTTATTTTTGTTGTTTTTTCCCACCCAGCGCTGATTTTTTACCACTGGTTTTCCCTTAAACCAACTCAATTGTCCCACGTCTTATTTGCTTCCAAAACAAAACGATTTTTTTGGCAAATCAATAAGTTCTTAAAAAATGTTTATCATTTTGGGATTACAACAGTTCGGACTCCACCGAAATATGCAAAATAAAGTTGAACTCTTTGACCGTGGTCCTGGGCAGAAAATGGGCTGTAATAAATTACTTAAGAATTAGCAAATGGGCTGCAAATTATAAAAAATAGCAAATGGGCTTTATGTTGTCTGCCACAGATTTGGAGGCTGACTTGTGGCCTACTAAGTGCATGCATACACAAGGTTTTTCAAAAAAGAAACTTAGTCAACAATCGACTCTACCAGCGTCAGACCGTTAGATGTCAATCTAACGGCAATCGTGCTTCTTAAGTCTCTGATCTTCCTGCCCCAGCCGCCCAAACCAACGCCGTCGGAACCGCCTGCTCCCGCCTCCCGTGGCCGGCAGTGCTGCCGGGCAGGCCTCATGGCCCCATCATACTCGCATCCCTGGCCTGTCTATCCCTCTACTCACCCACACCTCCTGTTATTTTCCGACGACGGCAGCCGAACCAGTCAACCCTCGTACTCTCCACCGCGTGGGCAGCCACTGCCGTGTCTTCCCCGGCTCCGTGTCGTTCGCTTCGTAGGCCTCGCCGTCATCCACCGCCCTGGTGCTCTCGGCGCGGCGTGGTCAACGATGTCCATCCAACGGCCGTAGTGCTTCTTCAACCTCTGGTCTTCTTGCCCCAGCCGCCCAAAGTAGCTTCGGTCGTGCCGCATGCTCCTGCCTCCCATGGCCGGCTGTGCTGCCGCGGAGGCCTCACCGTCCCCATACTACTCCCACTGCTGGCCAGGCCATCCCTCCACTCACCCACTCCCCCTGTTATTCTGCGGCGACGACAACCTCACACCGTAGCCGAACCAACGAACCCTCGTACTCCTCTCCGCGTGGGCATCCACTGCCGCGTCTTCCCCGGCTCCGCGTCGTCCCCTTCCTAGACCTCGCCGTCGTCCACCGCCGTGGTGCTCTCGGCGCGGCGTGATCAATGTGGTCAACGACCGACTTCCATCGGAAGAGTATTGTACGTGGAGAGGCTGACAGCTGGGTCCATGGCAGCCGCAAGGAAGTGCCTCCTTATTACGCGCAAAATAATTATTCCTCCACCTGACAGCGGGGACCCACCGGACGGGCCACCAGTATTTCGCGGAAAAAATGTTTCCCCCCTGACTGCTGGGACCCACCGGACGGGCCACCGTATTTCACGAAAAAACGTTTGCCCCTGACTGCTGGGACCCACCGGACGGACCACCATATTTCGCGAAAAAACGTTCCCCCCGCTGTCAGCTCGGACCCACCGGAAGTGCCTCCTTATTACGCACAGAAAAATGAATACTCCCCCTGCTAGCTGGGACCCACCATGGTGGGAGGCTGATTTGTGGGCCTACTAAGTTGACGGGGACGGAGGGCTTTGTGAACTTAGTCAATATGAACGATTCTAGCTCCAGTGACCGTACGATGTCCATCCAACGGCCGTAGTGCTTCTTCAACCTCTGGACTTCTTGCTCCAGCCGCCCAAAGCAGCGCCAGTCGTGCCGCATGCTCCTGCCTCCCGTGGCCGGTTGTGCTGCCGCGGAGGCCTCACCGCCCCTACTATTCCCACCGCTGGCCAGGCCCTGCGGCGACGACAACCTCACACCGCAGCCGAACCAGTGAACCCTCGTACTCCTCTCCGCGCGGGCTTCCACTGCCGCGTCTACCCCGGCTCCGCGTCATCCCCTTCCTAGGCCTCGCCGTCGTCCACCGCCGTGGTGCTCTCCGTGCGGCGTGGTCAACGTGGTCAAGGAACGACTTCCATCGGAAGAGTATTGTATGTGGAGAGGCTGACAGCTGGGTCCAGGGCCACAGCCCAGTTTTTTGTGATTTGCCAAGTAAGTCGCTTTGTCAGGCCTGTTGGGCTGCAAATCTTTCAAGATGAGGAGAGCTTTCATTCGGCTGGCTGAGAAAATGGCCCATCAGTAATGAGAAATGGGCTGTACATTTTTAAAACACATCAAACCGGCAATTAGTTTCAAATATTTTTTTTTCATTTTGAGATTTTAAATTACATTAATTTTTATGCGTGGAGAATTTGTTGGATTTTATATTGATATACATTTATTTTTAAAATCAGTTTGAATGTGAGTCGAAATTTCGGGATTAAAAACAGTTCGGACCGCACCGAAATATGCAAAATTTCGTATAATTTTTTAACCGTGGCCACAATATGGGCATTAATGCTAACAAAAAGAATATGGGCTCCAAAAAAACCTTAATAATTAGCAAATGGGCTGTAAATTATTAGAAATAATGGCAGATGGGCTGTATGCTATTTTCCACAGATTTGAGGCTTTCCTAAAAAAAAGGTTGACGCACAAGCAGTGACTGTTCGATGGCCATCCAACGGCCGTCGTGCTTCTTCAATCTCTGCTCTTCCTGCTCCAGCCGCTCAAACAAGCGCCGGCGGGACTGCCTGCTCCCTCCTCCCCGCGGCCGGCTCTGCTGCCGCGCAGGCCTCATCGCCCCACCGTACTCCCATCGCTGGCCTAGCCATCCCTCTACTCACCCACACCTGCTGTTATTCTCCGGCGACGGCAGACGAACCAGTAAACCCTCGTACAGTCGTACTCCCCTCCGCGTGGTAAACAACTGCCGAGTCTTTCCTGGCTCCGTGTCGTTCCCTTCCTAGGCCTCGCCGTCGTCCACCGCCCTGGTGCTCTTGGCGCGGCCTGGTGTGACACCCAAAATTTTATTTGGCCTTTTCAAAATTTTTATTTGACTTGAGGGAGGTGTTTTAAATTTGTCTTCAAAAGAACCCTCCCTTTCAAAATATTTTTTTGGCAAGGGTTTTATTTGGATTCAACCAAGACTTGATGTTGGTCTTGGAGGTTCTTTCTTTTTATTTGGACTCAAACCAAAATGCTTTTCACTTTGGAAAAATGCCTTTTGAAAATTCCTTTGAAAATGCCCTACGGCTTTTGGAATGATTCTTTCCCCCTTTCAACAAATCTCTCTTGCCATGACCTTAGTGCAAATCCACTCTCATAAACCTTTCCTCATCTTTGGATCATGATTTGCATCAAATCCAGCAAGTTGAACCTCCCCATATATTTATTTTCCATTTAAATCTTATCAAAACAATTTCTGCCTTCTATTCTAGCCCTTGGAGATTTACAAAGGAGCTACCATTTCTGTTTTGATTTTTGCCCCCAAACCAATTTCCCTTCCTAGTCCTTTGAACCCTCAACCAAGATCCATGAAGATCCACTGGTCTTCAGTTCAAATTTTTCAAACTATACTTGCTGCAAGTTTGGACCAGTTTTGCCAAATTTGATGAAATTCATTCAAACCCCTCTCCAAAAATTCTGAGAAAAATCAGGCAGCCCCTGGGTGTATTGAGAGGTCACCTCACCAAGTCCCAGCTCCAGGAAAATTTTTCTTCACACCAAATCATTTCATCGAACACCTTCAGAGAACGGTCAGTGTCATGTTCAGTCAAATTCAGTTAACAGTGTCTGAACCACTGTCGTTTCTTCAGTGTCTGTTGTCGATCTCACCAGTGCCCCGGCGTCGCCGTGTTTCCTGTCCCCTCCCCCTTGTCCTCTGCACTGCACGAGCGCCTGGATGCTTGCGGGCGTCGGCGACGAGCTGGAGGAGGTGCGCCGCCCTGTGACCGACGCCAGCGGCGGCTTTGCGGCCGCCAGAGAGAGGCGCAGCGCAGACGGCGCCACCCAGCGCCGCCCAAGCCACCGGAGATCGCCGCGTGGTCTTCCACTCCCCAGTGCGCGCTGCCACCCTCGTAGTGAACCGCTGGGCCCGGAGCGCGCTCTCTGCCGCCATCGTGCCCGTGCGGCCACCCCACCGTGGACCGGCGCCATTACGCCAAGACCGACCGGGATTAGCGGGGGAACGGCACCAGTACACCTCACTGATGCTGCCTGGCCACCTAAACTCCCTGCCAAGCCACTGCCTCGCCGTAATTGCTCGCCGGAGCAACCCCGTTCACGGCCACCCCCTCGAGCCGCCTATAAATAGAGGCCCCGAGCTCCAGCTAGTACCCACACCACCTCTGCACTCCACCACGACCCTACCTAGCCACTGGAAGAGCCCCGAGGGAGTCTCCTTCCTCGGCTCCGGCCGCCGCGACCCGCCACGGGATCCAGCTCGATTCGCTCCCGTGGATGCACCTTTGCCTCCCATCTCTTGCCAGTAGCTCTCTAGTACATCCCTCCTTCTGACCCGCACTTCAATTCGAAGTTTGCAGCACACCACCGGAGTTCCCCACCATCGCCCGAGCCGCCGTCCGCCGGAGAGAGTGTCGCCATCGACGCGGTGCTCCCCGACGCCCAAATCCACCACCCACCGACGCGGAAGGGCACGCTGAAACTCTTGGTACACTCCGATCTCCCTGACTCGCCGTGGTTCGACGCCGACGACCTCCGCAGCCTTCGGGCGCCGGCGAGGTTTTTCAAACCTGACATGTGGACCCCCCATGTCAGCCTCTCTTATTTCACCCCCGAAGCGTTTTCTGTTGGCGCCTTCGGGCAGAGTACGTCTTCTCTATGGGCTGGCGCGTTTCTATTCGAACCGTTTTCTGTTTTCTCAGTTAAGTCCCTGGAACTTCTCTGTTTCATTACAGATGAGTCCCTGAACAGAAACCCTTATAACTTTTTGATAAAAAGTGATTTTTGAGTGATTCTTTTTCTGACAATCTTATAATTTTGTCTAGTTTTTTATGGGATTTATTTGGAAAATTTTTGGAACAAATTTTATGCACGCGTTGGTTTTCACGTTAGTATGCCTTTTCGCTATACCGTAGGTTCCGGAAGAGGTGACGGAGCTGCGAACTTCGCCGAGCTAGACTCCGACTTCTCCGAACCAGGCAAGCATGTTTGAACCTTTGATATGATAGGTGTTTTGCATGTTTGCGTGAAAGGTTGTGCGTGGCATATGAGTATCGGTGAGTATCTCGTTGCTTGTGAGGCAACTACCCGTGTGTTCCAAAGTTACCTGTGATCTCTGATGAGAGATGGCCTAGTCATGTGGTGACATGAAGGGCAGCAAGGTGGTACTGTTGTAGCATGCCAGCCTTGCGTCATCCGACAATTTCCGACGTTAACGTGGACGGAGTCACGTTATCGTTCTTCCCCCTTCCGTGCTACCACTTGTTTTCTGCCAGAATGCGGTTTAGTAAGTTGGTAACCTCTTTCCGTGTACACACCAAACAGAGAGGCCAGGATGATGGTTCCATGGCCCTGGATTAAAGCCAGTCATCCGGTTAGGGGGCATGGGTGTTTCTGGTTGGGACCGAGAGGGGGGCACCCCTTAGAGCGCGCGTATAGAAATTTGATCCCATGCTACGCGAGGTTGTAGCCTCCCCGTCTCAAGGTTTTTCTTGAACGTTGCCGAGGGTGATTCCTGGCTTCGGATTGTTGAATGGGTGTGTACTGGTTAGACGTGTTTCTTCCAAAACACCGTAAACGGAACTAGTCCCCGTGACTACTGAAATCCGTTGGCTGTGGTTAAAGTACAACTCTGCAGAGTCAAATCCTTCCGAGTCATCGTATCCAAGGTCAAGTATCGTGATCAGCGTATCCATGTCTATGTCGTAACCTCGTGGTATATTCTTCTTTCCGGTAAGTGAGTTAGAGTAGAAATCTTGGCTGAACGTTATTCCTGTGGATGGACTAACCCTGTTGTTTGTCTCATGTCTGATTATTCTCATGATATGATTTAAAATTCATGAGCTGCTAAGTTAGGAATATAAGCCCTTTATGTGATGTCGCTCAGACGTCCGACTGTGGCATGTTTGTCTCTTACTTTCAATATAAGCCCTTTATGTGATGTCGCTCAGACGTCCGACTGTGGCATGTTTGTCTCTTACTTTCAATATAAGCCCTTTATGTGATGTCGCTCAGACGTCCGACTGTGGCACGCACTGTCTTTCATTTTCTGTTATAAGCCCTGTAGGTGGTGTCGCCCCGACGCCCGACTGCGGCATTATTATTCTTGCAGTTTCCTCTCGAGGAGTCATTCAGACCCTCGTTTGGCACCCAGTATTTATTTTGGGATTTCGGGAGGACTACCGCCCGACTTCTCTGTTATTTCCCCATGCATTATTGTCCCTATGTCTGAACGCACTTGTTATTCTGTTCTTATGCTTCATGTTTACATTTGTTATATCTTATGTCCGAACTGTCTTGCGAGTACTTTCATAGTACTCACCTGGCTTGTTGATTTGGCCAGATCTTGACGAAGGCGATCTCTTGGATGAAGAATTTGATAGTGAGTCCGACGCCTAGAGGAATCCCAGTCAGTCCTGTGTGATCCTGGATATTGGTCACTTGTATTATATACGCTTCCGCCACCCGCAATAAACCTCCTCGAGCTTCACCCCGACGCTCGAAGAGCTGTAGTTTGCAGGAGTCATATCACCCGCTTCGCTGTGATATATCCACCACCGTTGTTATCATGAGTTAGTAGTTATGCCACCCTATCCGCCGTTATGCCTATTCGGCGTGCATGTAATAATTTGTTGAGCAGTCCCCGCTCAACCTTGTATTATATTCAGTACTCCTGGTATTTTTCTTCTGTGACCAAGATATTGTCTACCAGTGAGAAGGAATTCTTCTCTACTGGTCCGTAAAAGGGATTGGTCTCTCAATAAATATTTTATTGAAAAACCGGTCGTGACAGGCTTGGTATCAGAGCCAGGCTGACTGTAGGAAGCCACTAGGTGCGATCGCTAATCGGTTATTAGCGTCTTTTGTGCTTTTCAGCATTTTGCAATTGTAGCTATTTTCTGTTGGTCATCATAAATTTATGACATGACTACTCAGAACTTTTGCCTACTTTTGTAGATGGCTGGCAGCAACTGCGAGACTCGAGTGTTCACGAACGTGCCCGAGGGGTTTGTCAAACTCCTCGTCTCCATCACCAAGCTCGCGATCGGGCCAGCAACTCGCCCGGAGTTCACACTTTACCAGCACAAGCTCAGCAACGACGTGTCTATGCACCAAGCCGTGGTGCAATTCAAGGGAGGACGTTCTGCATCTCGCCACTTCCGTTTTGTGGGAAGGGCCATGCCTACGGAGAGGCATGCCATGCAGATGGCTGCCCGTGAGGCGATAGCTCGCCTCCGGGATATCCTTCCTATGATGAAGACTCGTCGCTACCGCTACCTCCCATGCCATGTGCCATACACTTGTCACTATGCATTCGCCTGCCATCGGGGAGAACGAGATGAAGCCATCGAGATGGTTGTGGAGTATCTCAAGGCTCTGGAGGAATCTTTCGACAACCTCGTGGACGATCTTGTGGTGCCCGCATGGACTTAGTCCGGGGCGGTCCTGCCAGCAGGAAGGAGCTTCTCCTCACAGCACCGCCTCTGACATTCGTCTCGTCTTCAGCCTCTTATGCACCGGCCATTTTGGCCACTGCTCGCCGTCTGCCTACCACTGAGGAGTTCGACCGAGTCATCGCTCCTACTCCAGTCAGAGCTGCACCGCCTGCCGCACCCGCTCTGCCGCCTGTTGCCCCCGTACCATCACCGCAGCGCAGTGCTACGCGCTAGGAACCTCCTAGAGAGGAGGTGGAGGTTGAATCCCCTGCACCGCTGAGTCTTGCCCTCGGCAAGGGAAAGGACATCGTCACCATCTCCGACTGAGAGCGCCGAGTAGCCGCGCGTTATGTCTGCTTGTATGATGTGTTTTATCTGTACGCTAGTTTGTATTAGTGTGTTCGCTGCTTTCCGGAGAAGTATGCTAGTCTAAATAACATGTCAGGATTGTGTACGCACATCCTGAGTGCTGTATCGTGTGTTTGCTTTTCGCGTGGAAGATTTGGGTTAAGCAGTTCGTCTTCATGCAAAAATCGTTTATGCTTTCTTGAAAAATCTTGAGGTCTTTTGAGTTTTTGCCTTCACAAGATTTTCCTTGTACCACACAGTTCTTCTCATGAGTTTTGCAAATAATACCCCAGACTGGAAAAATGTCTCGTCCGTGGACTCGTTCCATGCCCAATCAGCCAGAAGAAGTTTATGGGACACAGACTAGCAACAACTTCACTCAGGGTCAGTCCAGTCAACAGGACAGCGAAGCAGCCCTGTCTCAAGTATGCCGTCTCTTCGAACAAAGCCAGCAACAGCACCAAGAGATGATGAATCACGTCATCAATATGGGAAACCACCGTGAACCCTATCAACCTCATTCCAAGTTATCCGAGTTACAGAAGACTCGCCCTTCAACATTTGCTCACACCGATAGGCGGCTAGAAGCCGACGATTGGCTCCGTGACATCGAAAGGAAGCTGATTATTGCTCAGTGTTCAGATCATGAGAAGGTGCTTTATGCACCACACTACCTTACTGGAGCAGCTGCAGCATGGTGGGATAACTTCCTACACATGCATCCCAGTGAACACAACATCACCTGGGAAGAATTCAAGGAAGGCTTTCGTGGGTGTTCTTCCTCCTGCCAGGAGGACAGACAGGTGCGTGGCGAGCGCGCCGACGACGCCTTGCCACCTCCTGCTTCAGCCGCACGACCCCGACCCCTCCAGACGTGCCACGGAGACGCCCATCGCTCCCTCTCGCTTTCCCCTCCTCTCCCTGGACCTCACTGCCCTCTCTGCTCTCTCTCTCTTTCTCGCGACCGAGCGGAGCTCGTCGCCGCCGACACCGTCCACCACGGCCACCAGCCCTCCCCGCCCAACGGTTGTGCTCTAGTGCTCCGTCTCGACGCCTGCATCGTCCTCGCCGAGCCACGCAACCCAGGGCGCATCAAATCGCCGCCATCGACGTCGTCTTCCACCCCGGCCGTCCGATATCACCGGCAATGCCCCATCGCCGTTCGTCTTCCCGTGAGCCCGCGGAGCATGCCCGTCGACCCGCCGTGAGCTCCCCTCTGTTTCCTCTCCTTCCTCGTGCTCGATTTCGCACTCCAGCCCCGCACCGGAAAGCGCTCGTAGCTCCGGCCCCTGCCGTCGTCATGGTTGTCGTCGCCACGGACCACCCCACGGCTAGGCACGGCCATGATCTAAAGCGCCTCGTTGTGCTGGTTCCGTAGAGCCTAAGAGTGCGAGCTCTCGTGGCCGGAATCGCCCGTCCGGCGAGCCGCCGCCGCGCTGTGAGGTCACCGGCGACAAACCCCTGCGGCCGCTGACGTGGACCCGTCATTAGCACTAATGACGGGGCGAACTAACCCCCTAGCTCGCTGACATATGGGCCTCACACACTAATTAACCCCAGTTTATTCCTGCTTAGATTTAACTTAATCACGGTGGCCCCACGTGTCAGCTTTGACTTTGGTCAAGTCAACGTTGACCGGTCCCACCTGTCATCCACCCAAACCAGCCTGAGACACTTACGTATGGGTCCCACTGGTCAGGTTTGACCTGGCCGACCCAGTTGACCTGCTGACGTCACACCTATGTCATGCTGACGCAATAAGTGATTTTCTAGATTTTTAAATAATTCAGAAAATTCCAGAAAATAGTTAAAACTTCTAAAATTCATAGTAAATCAACTGTAGCTCCAAATCAAATAAATTATATATGAAAAATGATCAGAAAAATCCAATCTATCCATTTGTACTGGTTTCATGCATGTTTAAACAACTCAATCTTGCTGTTTAGATCAAAACATGATAATGCACTTTATAAGTTCTTAGTTTGAATTTGAATTTGAACCTTTGGTTCAAACCAACTCAAACCCTTCTGTTCTTAGCTCCATTAGGTCAAATTACAGCATATTGACATGTCATGATCATGCATCATATTGTGCATTGCATTGATTGTGTTCTTTCTGTGTTTGTCGGTGGTTGTTCCCCCTCGGTAGACGTATGTTCCGACGATGAGTTCGATGACACCGATGAAGAACTATATTATCTTCAGAAGTGCCAGGCAAGCAAAATCCCCTTGTTCATTCTGATACAATCCCACTCTCTCGCTCCTGCTCTCTTTTATTGCATTAGGACAACAACGATTCAACTGTTACATGCTGCGGTAGTTGAACCCCTTTCCTCTGCATGACCTGTCATTGCCACAGTAAATAGATGAAACCCACTAGCATGAGTAGGAGTTGTTTGAGCCCTGATGCGCCTACTCATACATGCTTGTTGTCATGCCTGCTACTGCTTAGAGTTGAGTCAGGTCTGATTCATCGGGGATGGATTGGAATGGGGATGAACATGTCCTACTGTGTGTGAGCTAAGTGTGTGAACACGATTTGGTAAAGGTAGCGGTGAGAGGCCATGTAGGAGTACATGGTGGGTTGTCTCATTGAAACCGTCCTCAGGAACTGAGTTCTGTGTTTGTGATCCATGAACAGCTACTACCACGCATTGGGCCCGAAACCAATGGACCCTCTCAACTTATTAACTGCCCTTGCCCTCTGTCCAGGAGTTGCAACTAGTTTCTGGTGTTTGTAGGATATGTGTTGGAGGTCGTGCATAGCGCTGACCCTAGGGGTGGGCTATGATGCGGTAGATACACCGTGGCCCGGTGTACCGAGCGCCCGTTTGGTGTCTCGGGAACCCTGCACACATCGTTTGGGGCTGTGAGCGAAACCCCGGCCGGATCTCCTCGCGGATGGAACCTGAATAGGCGATAAACCTGGACTAGAGACTTGTGTGGTTAGTCAGGTCGTGGCCGACTCCCTCGCCACGCTTCCGCTTGAAGGTTGCCGAGATACACGACGTGTACATGGTGGTAAGTGGCGAGAGCGTGTGTGATGAAGTACACCCCTGCAGGGTTATAAATGATCTATTCGAATAGCCGTGTCTGCGGTAAAGGACTTCTAGGTTGCCTATAACAGTTCATAGACAAGTGAAAGTGGATACTCTAAAACTCGCAAGATAAGCGTGAGTGCTATGGATGGCCTTCTCGTAGGGAGACGGGAGCGGATCCATAGTGGTGTATTGATATGGTGAATATGTGGACTCGTGTGCGCCACCTCAAAAGAGTTATTTGCAGTCATAGTTCAGGACAGCCACCGAGTCAAAGATGGCTTGCTGCAGTCAAACGCCACCACGCCCTTTGTTGATACTGATGCATATGTAGCTAGTTCTGATGTAAGTCTTGCTGGGTACATTTGTACTCACGTTTGCCTATTTTATGTTTTGCAGAGAGACGTCAGTCTCGCTAGTAGTTCCGTGTGGACTTCGACGTTTAGCTTGATACCTCAGCTACGATCTTGTGCCCTCGGCAGGATCTGGTAGATAGTCAGGCTTCTCAGCCTTTTTCATTTGTAGATGTGTGTACCCAGACATGTTAAGCTTCCGCATGTGCTTTGACTTGTATGCTCTGAATGTTGGGTCATGAGACCCATGTTTGTAATATCTCGCTCCTCGGAGCCTAATGAATAAATACTTTGAGTCGTAGAGTCTTGTTGTGATGCCATGTTGTATTTACACATATCGAGCATATTGTGTGTATGATTGAAATGCTTGGTATGTGTGGGATCCGACAACCTAGTTGTTTATCCTTGGTAGCCTCTCTTATGGGGAAATGTAGTCTTGTGCTTCCATGAGCCATAGTAGTCCGCTACAGCCCGGTTCACCGGAGTCCTACTAGCCCAGCTCTACTGCTCCGGAACACTTGACTGGCCGGCATGTGATTCACTTTGTTCCTGTGTCTGTCCTTCGGGGAAATGTCACGCGGTGACATCCGGAGTCCTGCCTAGCCTGCTATAGCCCGGTTCACCGGAGTCCTGTTAGCCTAGTGCTACAGCCCAGATTCGCACGCTGCTGACCGACATGCTCGATGTTGATTCATGTATGCCTGTCCCCGTAAGTTAGTGCCACTTTTGGTTCACGACTAGTCATGTCGGCCCGGGTTCTCTGTCATATGGATGCTAGCGACACTATCATATACGTGAGCCAAAAGGCGCAAACGGTCCCGGGCCATGGTAAGGCGACACCCGTGGGAATACCGTGCGTGAGGCCGCAAAGTGATATGAGGTGTTACCGGCTAGATCGATGTGACTTGGAATCGGGGTCCTGACAGCGTTGGTATCAGAGCCTGACTGCCTGTAGGATTACCAAGCCAAACTAGTCGAAGTTGAGTCTAGAAATGCTTTAGTTATATAATGGAATTGATTGTGGAAGGGAACATAAGGCTCTTTTTACTCCTTTACCTTATGCCCTTCTGATCTGAGTCACCCTCTTCTCTTCTACGGGGATTAAGAACTAGGCTTCTCATCTTTCTATCAGGATCACGTGTTACTAATTGGTAGACTTGTAGGATTGTTGGATTTAAGCCCCAGTTCAGTTTCTACTACTTCCGTGTGTCCATAGTTGGTCTCGGAACCTTGATATTGTGCTTCTAAGTGGTTATGCCACAACTTTTGCAGGATGTCTCAAATCCTTTGAGCATTTACAGCCGTTATGCTGTCCGAGTCATCCCAGGCTTCTAAATAATCTGATGCATTTGCAAATTCCTTCTTTCCGTTCTCGATGTTCCTTTGGGAAAGATTAACCACACTAATCGTTGAGTTGAGGTACTCTATTGCCTTGACATATATGTTGGAGTTATTATTATTATGACCCTAGGTGTTTTAGAGAACCACTCAGTAATCTAGCAATGCTATGTATCCTCCGTGTGATGATCCTGGCCATTATTCTCGAAGCATCCCGTCATGCCATTTAGTTAGTAGGTATTATATTCCTGGGTTCTTGGACCCGAGATTCATCCTACTTACCTCATGTTGATAGTGTTTGCTCGTTCCTTTAGGTTATTAGTAACCTTTGCATTAGTCCTCGAGGTCCGTGGTATTTCCTTCTTCCAAATACTATGAACCACTTATGGCAGAAGTTTGTTGGATCAAAGGAACACAACAGGAGTGCTCTCGATGAGTTCTCCATTCTATATTGTGACTCTGCCAGTTCAACCTTTCTGCATGGGTTATCCGGAAGAAATATGTTGAACTCCTCGACATGCTAATCCATGCACCATAACTCAGAAAATCATATGTTCTTTGAGTTGTCCCTCATTAGTTGTTCTCTGACCTCCGACTATCAATTTGTAGTCAGGAGTAGTCGAGCATTCGTGTTATCGGTGCCTATTATTCTTGTGGTCCGACAAGCCATTTTATTCCGGAATGACTAGGAGAAACAAACTCCAGCACCTCATCCATTTCTTGGACTGGGCAAAGTAGTTGTATTTCGCAGATCAAAATGCCAATCCAGCTTTTGCTCTGTTCTAGCTCGGAGTTGTTGGGGAACATAGTAATTTCAAAAAAATTCCTACGCACACGCAAGATCATGGTGATGCATAGCAACGAGAGGGGAGAGTGTTATCCACGTACCCTCGTAGACCGAAAGCGGAAGCGTTAACACAACGCGGTTGATGTAGTCGTACGTCTTCACGATCCGACCGATCAAGTACCGAATGCACGGCACCTCCGAGTTCAGCACACGTTCAGCTCGATGACGTCCCTCAAACTCCGATCCAGCCGAGTGTTGAGGGAGAGTTTCGTCAGCACGACGGCGTGGTGACAATGATGATGTTCTACCGACGCAGGGCTTCGCCTAAGCACCGCTACGATATTATCGAGGTGTAATATGGTCGAGAGGGGCACCGCACACGGCTAAGAGATCAACGATCAATTGTGTGTCTAGAGGTGCCCCCTGCCCCCGTATATAAAGGAGCAAGGGGGGGGGGGGGGTTCGGCCGGTCAAGGGGAGAGGCGCGCCAGGAGGAGTCCTACTCCTACCGGGAGTAGGACTCCCCCCTTTTCCATGTTGGACTAGGCGAGAGAGGGGGAAGGGTGGAGGGGAGGAAGGCAGGGGGGCGCCGCCCCCTCTCCTTGTCCTATTCGGACTGGGGGGGAGGGGCGTGCGGCCCTGCCTTGGCCTCCTCTCCTCTCTTCCACCTAGGCCCACTAAGGCCCATTAAGTTACCGGGGGGTTCTGGTAACCTCCCGGTACTCCAGAAAAATCCCGATTTCACCCGGAACACTTCCGATATCCAACATAGGCTTCCAATATATCAATCTTTATGTCTCGACCATTTCGAGACTCCTCGTCATGTCCGTGATCACATCCGGGACTCCGAACAACCTTCGGTACATCAAAACATATAAACTCATAATATAACCGTCATCGTAACGTTAACCGTGCGGACCCTACGGGTTCGAGAAATATGTAGACATGACCGAGACACCTCTCCAGTCAATAACCAATAGCGGAACCTAGATGCTCATATTGGCTCCCACATATTCTACGAAGATCTTTATCGGTCAGACCGCATAACAACATACGTTGTTCCCTTTGTCATCGGTATGTTACTTGCCCGAGATTCGATCGTCGGTATCTCGATACCTAGTTCAATCTCGTTACCGGCAAGTCTCTTTACTCATTCCGTAATACATCATCCCGCAACTAACTCATTAGTTACAATGCTTGCAAGGCTTATAGTGATGTGCATTACCGAGTGGGCCCAGAGATACGTCTCCGACAATCGGAGTGACAAATCCTAATCTCGAAATACGCCAACCCAACAAGTACCTTTGGAGACACCTGTAGAGCACCTTTATAATCACCCAGTTACGTTGTGACGTTTGGTAGCACACAAAGTGTTCCTCCGGTAAACGGGAGTTGCATAATCTCATAGTCATAGGAACATGTATAAGTCATGAAGAAAGCAATAGCAACATACTAAACGATCGAGTGCTAAGCTAACGGAATGGGTCAAGTCAATCACATCATTCTCCTAATGATGTGATCCCGTTAATCAAATGACAACTCATGTCTATGGCTAGGAAACATAACCATCTTTGATCAACGAGCTAGTCAAGTAGAGGCATACTAGTGACACTCTGTTTGTCTATGTATTCACACATGTATTATGTTTCCGGTTAATACAATTCTAGCATGAATAATAAACATTTATCATGATATAAGGAAATAAATAATAACTTTATTATTGCCTCTAGGGCATATTCCCTTCAGTCTCCCACTTGCACTAGAGTCAATAATCTAGTTCACATCGCCATGTGATTTAACATCAATAATTCACATCACCATGTGATTAACACCCATAGTTCACATTGTCATGTGACCAACACCCAAAGGGTTTACTAGAGTCAATAGTCTAGTTCACATCGCTATGTGATTAACACCCAAAGAGTACTAAGGTGTGATCATGTTTTGCTTGTGAGATAATTTTAGTCAACGGGTCTGTCACATTCAGATCCGTAAGTATTTTGCAAATTTCTATGTCTAGAATGCTCTGCATGGAGCTACTCTAGCTAATTGCTCCCACTTTCAATATGTATCTAGACCGAGACTTAGAGTCATCTAGATTAGTGTCAAAACTTGCATCGACGTAACCCTTTACGACGAACCTTTTGTCACTTCCATAATCGAGAAACATATCCTTATTCCACTAAGGATAATTTTGACCGCTGTCCAGTGATCTACTCCTAGATCACTATTGTACTCCCTTGCCAAAATCAGTGTAGGGTATACAATAGATCTGGTACACAGCATGGCATACTTTATAGAACCTATGGCCAAGGCATAGGGAATGACTTTCATTCTCTTACTATCTTCTGCCGTGGTCGGGCTTTGAGTCTTACTCAATTTCACACCTTGTAACACAGGCAAGAACTCTTTCTTTGACTGTTCTATTTTGAACTACTTCAAAATCTTGTTAAGGTATGTACTCATTGAAAAAACTTATCAAGCATCTTGATCTATCTCTATAGATCTTGATGCTCAATATGTAAGCAGCTTCACCGAGGTCTTTCTTTGAAAAACTCCTTTCAAACACTCCTTTATGCTTTGCAGAATAATTCTACATTATTTCTGATCAACAATATGTCATTCACATATACTTATCAGAAATGCTGTAGTGCTCCCACTCACTTTCTTGTAAATACAGGCTTCACCGCAAGTCTGTATAAAACTATATCCTTTGATCAACTTATCAAAGCGTATATTCCAACTCCGAGATACTTGCACCAGTCCATAGATGGATCGCTGGAGCTTGCATATTTTGTTAGCACCTTTAGGATTGACAAAACCTTCTGGTTGCATCATATACAACTCTTCTTTAATAAATCCATAAAGGAATGCAGTTTTGTTTATCCATTTGCCAGATTTCATAAAATGCGACAATTGCTAACATGATTCGGACAGACTTAAGCATAGATACGAGTGAGAAACTCTCATCGTAGTCAACACCTTAAACTTGTCGAAAACCTTTTGCGACAATTCTAGCTTTGTAGACAGTAACACTACTATCAGCGTCCGTCTTCCTCTTGAAGATCCATTTATTTTCTATGGCTTGCCGATCATCGGGCAAGTCAACCAAAGTCCATACTTTGTTCTCATACATGGATCTCATCTCAGATTTCATGGCCTCAAGCCATTTTGCGGAATCTGGGCTCACCATCGCTTCTTCATAGTTCGTAGGTTCGTCATGGTCTAGTAACATAACCTCCAGAACAGGATTACCGTACCACTCTGGTGCGGATCTTACTCTGGTTGACCTACGAGGTTCAGTAATAACTTGATCTGAAGTTCCATGATCATCATCATTAACTTCCTCACTAATTGGTATAGGCGTCACAGAAACTGGTTTCTGCGATGAACTACTTTCCAATAAGGGAGCAGGTACAATTACCTCATCAAGTTCTACTTTCCTCCCATTCACTTCTTTCGAGAGAAACTCCTTCTCTAGAAAGGATCCATACTTAGCAACGAATGTCTTGCCTTCGGATCTGTGATAGAAGGTGTACCCAACTGTCTCCTTTGGGTATTCTATGAAGACACACTTCTCCGATTTGGGTTTGAGCTTATCATGATGAAACTTTTTCACATAAGCATCGCAACCCCAAACTTTAAGAAACGACAACTTTGTTTTCTTGCCAAACCACAGTTCATAAGATGTCGTCTCAACGGATTTAGATGGTACCCTATTTAACGTGAATGCAGCTGTCTCTAATGCATAACCCCAAAACAATAGTGGTAGATCGGTAAGAGACATCATATATCGCACCATATCTAATAATTTACGGTTACGATGTTCGGACACACCATTACACTGTGGTGTTCCAGGTGGCGTGAGTAGTGAAACATTGTTTTTACTGAAGGCCAAACTCGTAACTCAAATACTCTTCTCCACGATCAGATCGTAGAAACTTTATTTTGTTGTTACGATGATTTTCCACTTCACTCTGAAATTATATGAACTTTTCAAATGTTTCAGACTTCTGTTTCATTAAGTAGATATACCCATATCTGCTCAAATCATCTGTGAAGGTCAGAAAATAATGATACCTGCTACGAGCCTCAATATTCATCGGACCACATACATCTGTATGTATGATTTCCAACAAATCTGTCGCTCTCTCCATAGTTCCGGAGAACGGCGTTTTAGTCATCTTGCCCATGAGGCACGGTTCGCAAGCATCAAGTGATTCATAATCAAGTGATTCCAAAATCCCATCAGTATGGAGTTTCTTCATGCGCTTTACACCAATATGACCTAAACGGCAGTGCCACAAATAAGTTGCACTATCATTATTAACTGCATCTTTTGGCTTCATTATTATGAATATGTGTATCACTATGATCGAGATCCAACAAACCATTTTATTGGGTGTATGACCATAGAAGGTTTTATTCATGTAAACAGAACAACAATTATTCTCTAATTTAAATGAATAACCGTATTTCAACAAACATGATCAAATCATATTCATGCTCAACGCAAACACCAAATAACACTTATTTAGTTTCAACACTAATCCTGAAAGTATAGGGAGTGTGCGATGATGATCATATCAATCTTGGAACTACTTCCAACACACATCGTTACCTCACCTTTTACTAGTTTCTGTTTATTCTGCAAGTCCCGTTTTGAGTTACTACTCTTAGCAACTGAACCAGTATCAAATTCCGAGGGGTTGCTATAAACACTAGTAAAGTACACATCAATAACATGTATATCCAATATACCTTTGTTCACTTTGCCATCCTTCTTATCCACCAAATAGTTGGGGTAGTTCCGCTTCCAGTGACCAGTCCCTTTTGCAGTAGAAGCACTTAGTCTCAGGCTTAGGACCAGACTTTAGGCTTCTTCACTTGAGCAGCAACTTGCTTGCCGTTCTTCTTGAAGTTCCCCTTCTTCCCTTTGCCCTTTTCTTGAAACTAGTGGTCTCGTCAACCATCAACACTTGATGTTTTTCTTGATTTCTACCTTCGTCGATTTCAGCATCACGAAGAGCTCGGGAATTACTTTCGTCATCCCTTGCATACTATAGTTCATCACGAAGTTCTACTAACTTGGTGATGGTGACTAGAGAATTCTGTCAATCACTATTTTATCTGGAAGATTAACTCCCACTTGATTCAAGCGATTGTAGTACCCAGAAAATCTGAGCACATGCTCACTGCTTGAGAAATTCTCCTCCATCTTTTAGCTATAGAACTTGTTGGAGACTTCATATCTCTCAACTCGGGTATTTTCTTGAAATATTAACTTCAACTCCTGGAACATCTCATATGGTCGATCACGTTCAAAACGTCTTTGAAGTCCCGATTCTAAGCCGTTAAGCATGGTGCACTAAACTATCAAGTACTCATCATATTGAGCTAGCCAAACGTTCATAACGTCTGCATCTGCTCCTGTAATAGGTCTGTCACCTAGCGGTGCATCAAGGACTTAATTCTTCTGTGCAGCAATGAGGATAATCCTCAGATCACGGATCCAATCCGCATCTTTGCTACTAACATCTTTCAACATAATTTTTCTCTAGGAACATATCAAAAATAAACACAGGGAAGCAACAACGCGAGCTATTTGATCTACAACATAATTTGCAAAATACTATCAGGTACTAAGTTCATGATAAATTCTAGTTCTATTAATCATATTACTTAAGAACTCCCACTTAGATAGACATCCCTCTAATCATCTAAGCGATTACGTGATCCAAATCAAATAAACCATAACCGATCATCACGTGAAATGGAGTAGTTTTCAATGGTGAACATCACTATGTTGATCATATCTACTATATGATTCATGCTCGACCTTTCGGTCTCAGTGTTCCGAGGCCATATCTGCATATGCTAGGCTCGTCAAGTTTAACCTTAGTATTCTGCGTGTGCAAAACTGGCTTGCACTCGTTGTAGATGGACGTAGAGCTTATCACACCCGATCATCACGTGGTATCTGGGCACGACGAACTTTGGCAACGGTGCATAGTCAGGGAGAACACTTTTATCTTGAAATTTAGTGAGAGATCATCTTATAATGCTATCGTCAATCAAAGCAAGATAGGATGCATAAAAGATAAACATCACATGCAATTAATATAAGTGATATGATATGGCCATCATCATCTTGTGCTTGTGATCTCCATCTCCGAAGCACCGTCATGATCACCATCGTCACCGGCGCGACACCTTGATCTCCATCATAGCATCGTTGTCGTCTCGCCAACTATTGCTTCTACGACTATCGCTACCGCTTAGTGATAAAGTAAAACAATTACATGGCGATTGCATTGCATACAATAAAGCGACAACCATATGGCTCCTGCCAGTTGCCGGTAACTCGGTTACAAAATATGATCATCTCATACAATAAAATTCAGCATCATGTCTTGACCATATCACATCACAACATGCCCTGCAAAAACAAGTTAGACGTCCTCTACTTTGTTGTTGCAAGTTTTACGTGGCTGCTACGGGCTTAGCAAGAACCGTTCTTACCTACGCATCAAAACCACAACGATAGTTTGTCAAGTTGGTGCTGTTTTAACCTTCGCAAGGACCGGGCGTAGCCACACTCGGTTCAACTAAAGTGAGAGAGACAGACACCCGCCAGTCACCTTTAAGCAACGAGTGCTCGCAACGGTGAAACCAGCCTCGCGTAAGCGTACGCGTAATGTCGGTCTGGGCCGCTTCATCTCACAATACCGCTGAACCAAAATATGACATGCTGGTAAGCACTATGACTTATATCGCCCACAACTCACTTGTGTTCTACTCGTGCATATAACATCAACGCATAAAACCTGGCTCTGATACCACTGTTGGGGAACGTAGTAATTTCAAAAAAATTCCTACGCATACGCAAGATCATGGTGATGCATAGCAACGAGAGGGGAGAGTGTTGTCCACGTACCCTTGTAGACCGAAAGCGGAAGCGTTAACACAACGCGGTTGATGTAGTCGCACGTCTTCACGATCCGACCGATCAAGTACCGAACGCACGGCACCTTCGAGTTCAGCACACGTTCAGCTCGATGACGTCCCTCGAACTCTGATCCAGCCGAGTGTTGAGGGAGAGTTTCGTCAGCACGACGGCGTGGTGACAATGATGATGTTCTACCGACGCAGGGCTTCGCCTAAGCACCGCTACGATATTATCAAGGTGTAGTATGGTGGAGAGGGGCACCGCAGACGGCTAAGAGATCAACGATCAATTGTGTGTCTAGAGGTGCCCCCTGCCCCCGTATATAAAGGAGCAAGGGGGGTTTGGCCGGTCAAGGGGAGAGGCGCGCCAGGAGGAGTCCTACTCCTACCGGGAGTAGGACACCCCCCTTTCCCTTGTTGGACTAGGAGAGAGAGGGGGAAGAGGTGGAGGGGAGGAAGGAAGGGGGCGCCGCCCCCTCTCCTTGTCCTATTCGGACTAGGGGGGGAGGGGCGTGCGGCCCTGCCCTGGCTTCCTCTCCTCTCTTCCACCTAGGCCCACTAAGGCCCATTAAGTTACGGGGGGGGGGGGGGTTCCGGTAACCTCCCGGTACTCCGGAAAAATCCCGATTTCACCCGGAACACTTCCGATATCGAAACATAGGCTTCCAATATACCAATCTTTATGTCTCGACCATTTCGAGACTCCTCGTCATGTCCGTGATCACATCCGGGACTCCGAACAACCTTCGGTACATCAAAACATATAAACTCATAATATAACCGTCATCGTAACGTTAAGCGTGCGGACCCTACGGGTTCGAGAACTATGTAGACATGACCGAGACACCTCTCCAGTCAATAACCAATAGCGGAACCTGGATGCTCATATTGGCTCCCACATATTCTACGAAGATCTTTATCGGTCAGACCGCATAACTACATACGTTGTTCCCCTTGTCATCGGTATGTTACTTGCCCGAGATTCGATCGTCGGTATCTCGATACCTAGTTCAATCTCGTTACCGGCAAGTCTCTTTACTCGTTCGGTAATACATCATCCCGCAACTAACTCATTAGTTACAATGCTTGCAAGGCTTATAGTGATGTGCATTACCGAGTGGGCCCAGAGATACCTCTCCGACAATCGGAGTGACAAATCCTAATCTCGAAATACGCCAACCCAACAAGTACCTTTGGAGACACCTGTAGAGCACCTTTATAATCACCCAGTTATGTTGTGACATTTGGTAGCACACAAAGTGTTCCTCCGGTAAACGGGAGTTGCATAATCTCATAGTCATAGGAACATGTATAAGTCATGAAGAAAGCAATAGCAACATACTAAACGATCGAGTGCTAAGCTAACGGAATGGGTCAAGTCAATCACATCATTCTCCTAATGATGTGATCCCGTTAATCAAATGACAACTCATGTCTATGGCTAGGAAACATAACCATCTTTGATCAACGAGCTAGTCAAGTAGAGGCATACTAGTGACACTCTGTTTGTCTATGTATTCACACATGTATTATGTTTCCGGTTAATACAATTCTAGCATGAATAATAAACATTTATCATGATATAAGGAAATAAATAATAACTTTATTATTGCCTCTAGGGCATATTCCCTTCAGGAGTATTACCCCCTTTATGTCAGGGTTGTCATGAGAATTGCACCATCTCTCATGAATTCTTGATGCACTGATACTTCTTGCCATCATTTTTCATTCCTCGGTTCCGTGTTGTCGCAACCGGAATGCCAACAAGTGAACAATGATGTGTGAAATCAATACTCCTAGCAACCGTGTTGCTTGGTAGTTAATGGACATTAATATCATTCTTAGCGTGTTGGTTATCAAATCACTATACTAGGATTGATCGTGCTACCTAGTCCTTATTTTCGGTGCACTCTTCGATCAATGAGTTAGGATTATTCAATCCCTTGCTTATTTGATCATATCGTCTTGCTTGAAAAGCAAGATTGTTCTCGAGCTTAGGGACATATTGGTGGTTCGTGATTTTCCGGATATCTTCACGGAAGTATCACCAGGTCGTCCCCTGGTTGATATGTTGAGTTCATGATCAAGTTGGTTTTCCAATAAACCACTGTTTCTCCAAGAATCTGTGTTGGATACCCCTGAGCTAGTTGGTTAAGCCAAACAACAACTTGGAGAGTTGGAAGATAAAAGCTTTTCTGACTTAGTTCATGTTAAGGGATATCTTTTTGTGTGGGTGTTGAAGAAAGATGATATCTCCATCGATTGGTCCTCGTGATCGTCAAGTCAAATCAGAACCAACGATGTTCGTAACGTTGTCTTACTTGTGGTTGATCCCTCGAGCATACACCATTACATCTTTTGGTCTAACCAATGCTATCACCGTGTTCACATGATGGTGGAAGTCCAGTGATATGGAAATTCCGATGAGTTGATGTTGAACCCATCAGCAGCATTTTGTCTCCCCCATGATTCATGTTGAACATCAACCTAGTGTTGAAAACTTTGTAAGCAATGCCTTCGTGTTCCATTCATGAAGCTTATGCTTGGATGGAAGAAGTGACTTCCTCGAATTCATGTGCATTTGGTGCAAGTTGCCGCCGTGAGTTCGAGAAAGATTGGTTTTGTTTCCTCTGGTACCATCCCAAGTCCGTTATGCATGTGCGAATGTATTCTATGGTTTGGTAGACTAATTACCTCCACTCCATATGGGTTCCCTAGCACACCAAGCCACTGATTGATTTGTTCAAGGAGAAGAAGTTCCTTCTTAAGAGCTAGACTTATGCAAGGACCTCGATATCCTCGATGATGGTTCCCCAACTGAAATCGGTAGCATTTTTGTTGTAAGACTACTATGTGGTCATCCTTGTCTTGGACAGCGTGTTCATAGCTTTGTAGCAGAACCAGCTCATGTTTTGGATCTTGCTATCGTACTTCATTTCCCAAGAATCTTGCAACGTCATCTCGTCGGTTTGTGTTGCAACCTTCCTTTCCAGACATGCTGTCTGAAATATCCTGTTAACAACCAGATCTGAATCTCAGGCAGATATGATGGTTGGAACTTTTCCAGGATCTATGATGTAGGTCCCGACAAGGTTGATGTTCTGGCCGACACACCTAGCCGGAAGATCTGTCATTGTAGTATCTTTGACCATCTTTCCATGAGGATTTCGTGCGACTTTTTCTAGAAGTTGTTCCTTAGGGATCCTTGTGCTCTCAGTTTGCTCGATGATTCTATAACCATTCAAACGTTGGATACACTCTCGACTGTTGAGTTTTTCCCCAGTTACCAGGATCATTCCGAGCATCTGCATTTTGTTCCCAGCTTGCACCTTAGTAATTGTTGTCCAGGATCATCTTCAAAAGTGGACTTACCATGGGTCCCATCCATCTCCGATGATAAGCAAATCATCCGTTACGTTGTCTTCAACAAGGTAGTCCACATTGTCCACCCTAGCCCAAGTATGTCATTCTTTAGAACTCCTTGAAACGATCCATTGTGAATTGCCTCAGGCTGTTATGAAGAGTTTCAATGATCTACGGATCAAAAGTAATTCTTTTTGCCACGTAAGGGAATAATTCTACGAGTCACCTCCCCTAAGGTGCCCCATTATGAAATCATGGCAAATATTTCATCGCTATCTTGAAATCATGCACCATCCTCTTCGGCGTGGAACTTTGCCTACCTAGTAGAACCTTGTCATCTGCTTCTTTCCATTGCCCATGATGTGTGTTTTGTATCTCAGCTCAAGATATGTTTCTATGTCTCATTTCGTGAGTTGATCGTGAGTTGCTCGATCTTCGAGAAGATCGACTCTTTAGGGTTTCCCTTCCTTCTCTTTGTTGTGTTGGATGAAGATCTCGAAAGCAAAGATGTCAAGATCAATTTGAAGCAATGAATCAACATCTTCGAGAGGGGCAAATGGATCATGAAGATTGTGATAGTTTTGTGACCCCCTTTCCTTTTACCTCACGTCTTGAATCTCGGGACGAGATTCTTGTTTAGTGGGGGTGAGCTGTCACAGCCCCAGATCAGCCCTTGCTTGATTTTTCTTGCATCCATGCATCATGTCTAAATTTCTTTTAAATTTGAATTAGGGAATTGGAGAGCCTCAAAAATCATTTCTAAAAATGATCAACATTAAAAATTGCTTCAAATGTTTCCAAGGAAATGTTCCTTTTCTGCTTTGAAAAATATTGGCAAGAATAAAATTCAAACCAATATTTTTGGAGGTTCAAAAGTATTTATCTTGGGCCTTTGAGTTAAATCCTATAGTATTTGAATTGGATTATATTCATAATAATTAGTTTACTAATCCAATAATTCTGAAAATTGGTGAGTGGCTCTGAATATATTATACATAGCCACATGATTATTTTCAGAAGCTAAAAAAATAGTTTAGTGCCTGAACTAAATCAGAACACAGAAAACAAAATAGAAAACATAACAGAAATTATGAAAAGACAGAAACCTCACCTGGGCCTTACCTGGCAGAAGAGGCCCAGCCCACCGGGGGCTGAGTGGTCTTCTTCGTCCTGCCAGGAGGACAGTCAGGTGCGTGGCGAGCGCACCGACGACGCCTTGCCACCTCCTGCTTCAGCCGCACGACCCCGACCCTCCAGACGTGCCACGGAGACGCCCAGCGCTCCCTCTCGCTTTCCCCTCCTCTCCCTGGACCTCACTGCCCTCTCTGCTCTCTCTCTCTCTTTCTCGCGACCGAGCGGAGCTTGTCGTCGCCGACACCGTCCACCGCGGCCACCAGCCCTCCCCCGCCCAACGGTTGTGCTCTAGTGCTCCGCCTCGACGCCTGCATCGTCCTCGCCGAGCCATGCAACCTGGGGCGCATCGAATCGCCGCCATTGACGTCGTCTTCCACCTCGGCCGTCCGAGATCGCCGGCAACGCCCCATCGCCGTTCGTCTTCCCGCGAGCCCGCGGAGCACGCCCGTCGACCCGCCGTGAGCTCCCCTCTGTTTCCTCTCCTTCCTCGTGCTCGATTTCGCACTCCAGCCCCGCATCGGAACGCGCCCGTAGCTTCGGCCCCCGCCGTCGTCGTGGTTGTCGTCGCCACGGACCACCCCACGGCCAGGCACGTCCATGATCTGAAGTGCCTCGTCGTGCTGGTTCCGTAGAGCCTAAGAGCGCGAGCTCTCGTGGCTGGAATTGCCTGTCCGGCGAGCCGCTGCCGCGCTGTGAGGTCACCGGCGACTAACCCCGGCGGCCGCTGACGTGGACCAGTCATTAGCACTAATGATGGGGCGAACGAACCCCCTAGCTCACTGACATATGGGCCCCATGCACTAATTAAGCCCAGTTTATTCCTGCTTAGATTTAACTTAATCACGGTGGCCCACGTGTCAGCTTTGACTTTGGTCAAGTCAACGTTGACCGGTCCCACCTGTCATCCAGCCAAACCAGCCTGAGACACTGACGTATGGGTCCCACAGGTCAGGTTTGACCTGGCCGACCCAGTTGACCTGCAGACGTCACACCTATGTCATGCTCACGTAGTAAGTGATTTTCTGGATTTTTAAATAGTTCAAAAAATTCCAGAAAATAGTTAAAACTTCTAAAATTCATAGTAAATCAACCGTAGCTCCAAATCAAATAAATTATATATGAAAAATGATCAGAAAAATCCAATCTATCCATTTGTACTGGTTTCATGCATGTTTAAAAACCTTAAACTTGCTGTTTAGATCAAAACATGATAACGCACTTTATAAGTTCTTAGTTTGAATTTGAATTTGAACCTCTGGTTCAAACCAACTCAAACCCTTCTGTTCTTAGCTCCATTAGCTCAAATTACAGCATATTGACATGTCATGATCCTGCATCATATTGTGCATTGCATTGATTGTGTTCTTTCTGTGTTTGCCGGTGGTTGTTCCCCCTCGGTAGACGTATGTTCCGACGATGAGTTCGATGACACCGATGAAGAACTATATTATCTTCAGAAGTGCCAGGCAAGCAAAATCCCCTTGTTCATTCTGATACAATCCCACTCTCTCGCTCCTGCTCTCTTTTATTGCATTAGGACAACAACGATTCAACTGTTACATGCTGCGGTAGTTGAACCCTTTTCCTCTGCATGACCTGTCATTGCCACAGTAAATAGATGAAACCCACTAGCATGAGTAGGAGTTGTTTGAGCCCTGATGTGCCTACTCATACATGCTTGTTGTCATGCCTGCTACTGCTTAGAGTTGAGTCAGGTCTGATTCATCGGGGATGAATTGGAATGGTGATGAACATGTCCTACTGTGTGTGAGCTAAGTGTGTGAACACGATTTGGTAGCGGTGAGAGGCCATGTAGGAGTACATGGTGGGTTGTCTCATTGAAACCGTCCTCAGGAACTGAGTTCTGTGTTTGTGATCCATGAACAGCTACTACCACGCATTGGGCCCGAAACCAATGGACCCTCTCAACTTATTAACTGCCCTTGCCCTCTGTCCAGGAGTTGCAACTAGTTTCTGGTGTTTGTAGGATATGTGTTGGAGGTCGTGCATAGCGCTGACCCTAGGGGTGGGCTATGATGCGGTAGATACACCGTGGCCCGGTGTACCGAGCGCCCGTTTGGTGTCTCGGGAACCCTGCACACATCGTTTGGGGCTGTGAGCGAAACCCCGGCCGGATCTCCTCGCGGATGGAACCTGAATAGGCGATAAACCTGGACTAGAGACTTGTGTGGTTAGTCAGGTCGTGGCCGACTCCCTCGCCACGCTTCCGCTTGAAGGTTGCCGAGATACACGACGTGTACATGGTGGTAAGTGGCGAGAGCGTGTGTGATGAAGTACACCCCTGCAGGGTTATAAATGATCTATTCGAATAGCCGTGTCCGCGGTAAAGGACTTCTAGGTTGCCTATAACAGTTCATAGACAAGTGAAAGTGGATACTCTAAAACTCGCAAGATAAGCGTGAGTGCTATGGATGGCCTTCTCGTAGGGAGACGGGAGCGGATCCATAGTGGTGTATTGATATGGTGAATATGTGGACTCGTGTGCGCCACCTCAAAAGAGTTATTTGCAGTCATAGTTCAGGACAGCCACCGAGTCAAAGATGGCTTGCTGCAGTCAAACGCCACCACGCCCTTTGTTGATACTGATGCATATGTAGCTAGTTCTGATGTAAGTCTTGCTGGGTACATTTGTACTCACGTTTGCCTATTTTATGTTTTGCAGAGAGACGTCAGTCTCGCTAGTAGTTCCGTGTGGACTTCGACGTTTAGCTTGATACCTCAGCTACGATCTTGTGCCCTCGGCAGGATCTGGTAGATAGTCAGGCTTCTCAGCCTTTTTCATTTGTAGATGTCTGTACCCAGACATGTTAAGCTTCCGCACGTGCTTTGACTTGTATGCTCTGAATGTTGGGTCATGAGACCCATGTTTGTAATATCTCGCTCCTCGGAGCCTAATGAATAAATACTTTGAGTCGTAGAGTCTTGTTGTGATGCCATGTTGTATTTACACATATCGAGCATATTGTGTGTATGATTGAAATGCTTGGTATGTGTGGGATCCGACAACCTAGTTGTTTATCCTTGGTAGCCTCTCTTATGGGGAAATGTAGTCTTGTGCTTCCATGAGCCCTAGTAGTCCGCTACAGCCCGGTTCACCGGAGTCCTGCTAGCCCAGCACTACTGCGCCGGAACACTTGACTGGCCAGCATGTGATTCACTTCGTTCCTGTGTCTGTCCCTTCGGGGAAATGTCACGCGGTGACATCCGGAGTCCTGCCTAGCCTGCTATAGCCCGGTTCACCGGAGTCCTGTTAGCCTAGTGCTACAGCCCGGATTCGCACGTTGCTGACCGGCATGCTCGATGTTGATTCATGTATGCATGTCCCCATAAGTTAGTGCCACTTTGGGTTCACGACTAGTCATGTCGGCCCGGGTTCTTCGTCATATGGATGCTAGCGACACTATCATATACATGAGCCAAAAGGCGCAAATGGTCTCGGGCCATGGTAAGGCGATACCCATGGGAATACCGTGCGTGAGGCCGCAAAGTGATATGAGGTGTTACCGGCTAGATCGATGTGACTTGGAATCGGGGTCCTGACATTCATAGTCCCGGCTGTCACATCCCTAGTTCTGGTATGACCTAGGCTAGTCTTCTTGTGAGCACCGTGTTTAAATTCAATTTAAAATTGAAACGGGGATTTGTGAAACCCTCAGATATCATTTCTGGAAATGACCCAGATAAAAATTGCTCCAAAAGGTCCAAGAAAATGTTCATGTTACTCTCTGAAAATATTGGACACAGATAAAAATCAAACCAATATTTTCAGGAGCTCATAAGTATTTATTTTGGACATTTCGAATTAATGCATAATTATTTGCTTTGGATATATATTTGCTATATATATAATATATGTCCAAAAATTCTGTTAATTGGTGAGGAGTTTTGGAGCAATCCAACTAGTTCCTACAAAAATTGACAGAAGTAAATAAAATGATTTAGTGTTTAAAACTATATCAAAACAAATTACAGAAAACAAAAATAGAAGGAAAGGAAGAAAACCCACCTGCACTTACCTCACTGTGCAGCCTGGCCTGGCCCAGCGGCCCAGCAGGCTGGCCCAGCCAGCTGGCCATGCCAGTCGTCCCCTTACTCGCGCTAGGAGGACAGGGGCACGCGCTCGGTGCGCGCGGCCACGCGTCCAACCACCTCCTGCTTCTCCCCCTCGTCGCCTGGAACACCCGCGCGACGCCACGCGCCGCCCCGCACCTCTCTCGCTCTCCCCCGTGCCCATTCCCTCTTCCCCTTCGCTCTCTCTCTCGCGACCGAACGCGCCCGTCGCCGCCGTCCACTGCCACCGTGGCCTCGGCCACTGCCGCACCTCCCCGACACGCTCCACAGCTCTGCCGCGAACCCCTCTCCCTCCTCACCGAGCCAAGCAACCCGGGCGAGCTCCGCTTCGTCCTCGACGGCGTCGTCTTCGTCTCCGGCCGCCCGAGATCGACGGCGACCCTCCGGCCGCACCAGCCCTTCGCCGAGCTCTCCGACGACGCCCCCGAATCCGCCGTGAGCCCCTGCATCGGTTCCCCCTTCTCTTCTGCTTCCCCGTGCTCTGTAGCCCCCCCCCCCCCCCCCCCGCAGCCGCTCGAGCCCGAGCTCCGGCCGCCGCCGCGAGCTCCGCTCCGGCGAGCTCCGCTCCGGCGAGCTCCGGCCACCCCTCCTCCTCCTTCCTGCCCCACCAGATGCGCGAGAGCCCGGGCTACGCCCTGGTGCCCTTAGCCGCCGCCCCCGTGGTCTGTAACGCGGACGCCGCCGCGTCCTGAGGTCGCCGACGACGACCTCGCCGGTCTGACAGTGGGCCCCGTCGGTCAGGTGATTAGCTCAGTGCTAATCACCACCTAACCTAAGCCCCTGACACTGACCAGTGGGCCCATGCGCCCTAATCCTTTAATTAGATTAGTAAAACCCCCCTGTTTAACACTGTGTCACTGACGTGTGGACCCGACACGTCAGGTTTGACCCCAGTTAGCGCCGTTGACTTGGTGACGCAGTGCTGACGCAGTTATTCATTTTCTGGATTTAAATTAAATCAGGAAATTCCTGAAAATGATATAAACTTCAAAAATTCATAGAAATTCAACCGTAGCTCAGATTTGAATAATTTATATATGAAAAATGATTAGAAAAATTCAATCTATCCATCTGTGCCATTTATATGCATGAAAAACCAACCTATACATGCTGTATATCTGAAAACACACTTATGGCATTTAAAGGGACTTATATTAGAGTTGCATTTGAACCTTTGGTTCAAATGGATCTCTTCCAAGTTGAATGCTAAATGCATTGGCTCAAAACACATCACATATTCATGCCATATTCATGCATCATATTGTTGCATATGATTTTGTTTTGATTGTCGACACAGTTCCTTCTCAATAGGTCCTGCTCCAGAGAGTGTTCCAGAGTACCTGTCTGAGGAGCAGTGCCACCCTGTTGATCTACCAGGCAAGCAAACCCCCTTTTTTCATTCCGATACAATCCTACTCTCTCGCTCCTGCTCTCTTTTACTGCATTAGGACAACAACGATTGAACTACTACTTTATGCTGCGGTAGTTGAACCCATTCCTCTGCATGACCTGTCATTGCCACAGTAAATAGTTGAAACCCACTAGCATGTGTAGGAGTTGTTTGAGCCATGTTGTGTTCCTACCATGCCTTGCCTGCTATTGCTTAGAGTTGTGTCAGGTCTTATTCATAGGGAATAAATTGGAGTGTTACGATATGTTCTGGTGCTGAGAGTTAACTGTGTGAACACGATTTGGTAAAGGTAGCGGTGAGAGGCCATGTAGGAGTACATGGTGGGTTGTCTCACTGGAACCGTCCTTAAGCACTGAGTTCTGTGTATGTTGTCCAATGACTAGCTACTACCACACATTGGAATGCTTAAGTGCCCCTCTCGACTTATTAACCAACTTGATCTCTGTCCAGGAGTTGCAACTAGTTTATGGTGTTTGTAGGTAGTGCTATTTTTCTACCGAGTGGCACCCGGCAGGGTGGACTTGGGACAGACTAGGCACACATGGCCCGGTGTACCGAGTGGCACCCGGATGGTGGGCTCGGGAACCCTGCACACATCGTTTGGGGCCGTGAGCGACACCCCGGCCGGATCTCCTTGCGGATGGAACCCGAATAGGCGATAAACCTGGACTAGAGTCTTGTGTGGTTAGTCAGGTCATGGCCGACACCCTCGCCAGGCTTCCGCTTGAAGGTTGCCGAGATACATGATGTGTACATGGCGGTAAGTGGCGAGAGCGTGTGTGAAGCAGTACACCCCTGCAGGGTTATCATGATCTATTCGAATAGCCGTGTCCTCGGTTATGGACTTCTTGGATGCTTACGTGGTACATAGACAACTTGAAGTGGATACTCTAAAATGCTCAAGATAAGTGTGAGTGCTATGGATGGCTTCTCGTAGTGAGACGGGAATGAATCCATAGTGGTGTATTGAGGTGGTGATTAGTGGACTCGTGTGCGCCTTCTTACCTCAAAGAAGTTTCTCGTAGTCGTAGAACAGGATAGCCATTGAGTCAAAGTTGGCTTGCTGCAACTAAACCCCACACTACCTTCTTGATACAAATGCATGTATGATAGGATCTGATGTAAGTCTTGCTGAGTACCTTTGTACTCATGTTGCTTTATTTATGTTTTTGCAGCGGAGACTTCAGTCTTACTAGTAGTTCCGCTTGGACTTCGACGAGTAGCTTGTACCTCAGCTACGATCTTGTACCCTTGGGAGGGGCTTGTAGATAGTCAGCCTTCTCAGCCTTTTCTTTTGTAGTTGTCTGTACTCAGACATGTAATGCTTTCGTTGCTTGTATGCTCTGAATGATGGGTCATGTGACCCCTGTTTGTACTTAATGCTATGTGGCTCTTCTGGGCCTTTTATCTATATGAGTTTGCATTATGTTGTGATGCCATGTTGTACAGCACATACTTGCATGTTATGCGTACGTGTATCGTGTATTGCTATGTGTGGGATCCGACAACCTAGTTGTCTATCCTTGGTAGCCTCTCTTATGGGGAAATGTAGTCTAGTGCTTCCACCGAGCCATGGTAGTCCGCTACAGCCCGGTTTACCTGAGTCCTGCTAGGCTAGCACTACTGCTCCGGAACACTTAGACTGGCCGGCATGTGATTCACTTCATTCCTGTGTCTGTCCCTTCGGGGAAATGTCACGCGGTGACATCCGGAGTCCTGCCTAGCCTGCTACAGCCCGGGTTCCCGGAGTCGTGTTAGCCCAGTTGCTACAGCCCTGATTCACATGCTGCTGACCGACATGCTCGATGTTGTTTCATGTATGCCTGTCCCCGTAAGTTAGTGCCACTTTGGGTTCACGACTAGTCATGTCCGCCCGGGTTCTTTGTCATATGGATGCTAGCGACACTATCATATACGTGAGCCAAAAGGCGCAAACGGTCCCGGGCCATGGTAAGGCGACACCCGTGGGAATACCGTGCGTGAGGCCGCAAAGTGATATGAGGTGTTACATGCTAGATCGGTGTGACTTAGAATCGGGGTCCCGACAGCTTTGGTATGAGAGCCTGACTGCCTGTAGGATTTCCAAGCCAACCTGGTCGAAGTTGAGTCTAGAAATTCTTTAGTTATGTAAGGGAATTGATTGTGGAAGGGAACGTAAGGCTCTTTTTACTACTTTTACCTCATGCCCTTCTGATCTGAGTCATCCTATCTTCCCTACGGGGTTAAGGAACTAGGCTTCCTCTTCTGTCTATCAGGATCACGTGTTACTACTCCGTAGTCTCTTAGGATTGGTTGATCAGAGTCATATCCCAGTTTGAGTACCTCTGGTGTAGCCTGTTTAGTAATATCTCAGAACCTTGAGTGATGATGTTGAGTATGGTGCTACCCCGTCCTTTGCAGAATGTCTCACTTTGAGCATTTTACTGCCGTTATGCTGCCGAAATTGTCCTAGGAGTTCGAGAGATACAAATTTCCTCGTGCTACATGTTGCATCCTATAGTTGTTGTTGACCTCGTCCTTGGTTCCGCTTCTCAGGATGTTGTCAGTTAACCGAAGTTCTGTTGCTCGTTGCCTGAACCACGGAGGTGGTAGGGATGAGGTGGATCCTTCCGACCAGCCTTCGTTGGCAGAGTTTATGTTAGAGATGGAGAGGAACAAGCATGAGTCTAACCGCTTGTTAGCACGTATCGAGGAGAACACCGCACCCCAGTGCAAAGAGTCAGTGACCATCTATGATTTCATTGGTCTGAAACCACCTACCTTCCATCATTCCATTGAGCCACTCGATGCAGATGACTGGCTCCGTAGTATCACACACAAGCTGCATTCTGCGAACGTAGCTGAAGGTGACAAGGTCACCTATGCTGCATATCACCTGGAAGGTCCTGCTAGTCTTTGGGGGTAGAACTATGAGGCTATGCTTCCAGCTGGCCAGATACCGACCTGGAGAGATTTCACTGAGGCTTTTCGCGAGCATCACATTCCTCAGGCTCTCATTGACCGCAAGAGAGAAGAGTTCTGTAGTTTCACCCAGGATAAGATGGCTGTTGATGCTTACAGTAGAGAGTTTGAGAACCTCGCCCGCTATGCTACAGAAGAAGTGTCCACGGACGCTAAGAAGCAGGCTAGGTTCCGGAAGGGTCTCAACCCCAAGTTGCGTCGTGATCTCCACTTGCACCATTGCAATACATTCCAGGCTCTTGTGAACAAGGCCATTAATGCGGAGACAGCTCAGCTCACCTACGAGGAGTCTCGTAAGCACACCCGTGATTTGGTTTCTTCCTCTGGTTCTAGTTCTCATAAGTGCCGGATTTGGGTTCCGAACTCCGCTCTTCCAGCTGGATGTGCACCGAGGCCATCTTATGTGGCGCCTCACCCAGTTCAGCAGTATGCTCCACCCATGCCTATTGGTAGACCGCTTGTCAATGCGGGTCCACATCCAACTTCAGGGACTTGCTTCACATGCGGGAAGCCAGGACACTATGCACGTGACTGCTCCCAAACCAACTATGCCTCACCCCTGCCTGAGAAGTCTGTTGGCAGTGGTAAGCCATCACGCAAGATGATCAGTGTCAAGTCAGCTCCCACTGAGCGTGGACGTGTGCGTCATGCCTCAGCTAAAGACGCTCATGATGATCCGGATGTCGTTCTTGGTACACTCCTTGTCAATTGCCATCCAGCTTCGGTTCTATTCGATACTGGAGCATCTCACTCCTTCATCTCTAAAGGCTATGCTCGTTTGCACGACATGTCATTTTGTGATATGCCAACTCCACTTGAAATCCAAACTCTAGGGTCTAGATGGAAAACTACCAGAATAAGCCATGGTAATGAAATCCTTGTTGACAGACTTGTATTCCTCGCCTCACTTATAGCCCTCAAGTCTACAGATATTAACATCATCTTGGGTATGGACTGGATGACAGCTCATCATGCCAAGATTGATTGTTACACCAGGTCTGTTCAACTCACACACCCATCTGGCAAGTTAGTCACTGTCTCCACCAGAGTTGCAAAGCGTCAACTCTATTCTCTTAATGCCAGTTCTCTTCCAGACCTTGAAGATATCCCGGTAGTCTGTGACTTTCCGGATGTCTTTCCAGAGGAACTGCCAGGTATTCCACCTGACAGAGATGTAGAGTTTGTCATAGATCTTATCCCAGGAACCGCCCCAATCTCTAGGAGACCTTACAAGATGGCACCTTTAGAACTAGCTGAGCTTAAGAAACAACTTGATGAGTCCTTGCAAAAGGGTTTCATCCGTCCTAGTTCTTCTCCCTGGGCTTGCCCCGTCCTCTTCGTCAAGAAGAAGGATGGTACGGACCGGATGGTTGTAGATTATCGTCCCATTAATTTGGTCACGATAAAGAACAAGTATCCGCTCCCCAGGATCAACGACCTGTATGATCAACTCGCTGGATCCTCAGTCTTTTCCAAGATGGATTTGAGGTTAGGCTACCATCAAATCAAGATTAGAAACGGGGACATTCCTAAGACGGATTTTGTCACTTGTTATGGCCTGTACGAGTACACCGTCATGTCTTTCGGTCTAAGCAATGCTCCAGCCACATTCTCCCGCTTGATGAACTCGATCTTCATGGAGTACTTAGATAAGTTCGTCGTGGTTTACCTCGATGATATCCTTATTTACTCAAAGAACGAGGAAGAGCATGCCGAACATCTTAGACTTGTGTTAGAAAAACTCAGAGAGCACCGCCTTTATGCCAAGTTCTCCAAGTGCGAATTTTGGTTGCCAGAAGTGACCTACCTAGGCCACGTGATCTCTGGTAAGGGCATTGCTGTCAATCCTGAGAGAGTTCAGGCCGTTCTTGATTGGACTCCACCTGAAACAGTTAAACAAGTTAGGAGTTTCCTTGGTCTAGCCAGTTATTGTCGCCGCTTCGTTGAAAACTTCTCCAAAGTAGCCAAACCCCTCATGGAACTTGTCAAGAAGGATAAAAAGTTTGAGTGGTCCCCATAGTGTGAATACAGTTTTCAGGAACTGAAAAGACGCCTGACTTCTGCCCCCATACTTGTGCCACCGGATTTCACTAAAGACTTTGTTATCTACTGCGACGCCTCACGACAGGGACTAGGCTACATTCTTATGCAGGATCGTCATGTGATTGCCTATGCATCTCGACAGTTGCATCCAGATGAGGAGAATTATCCTACACACGATCTAGAGCTTGTAGCCGTAGTCTATGCACTTAAGACATGGCGACATTACCTTCTCGGTAAACGTTGCGAGATTTACACCGATCACCAGAGTCTCAGGTATATCTTCACCCAACCAGATTTGAACCTTAGGCAAAGACGTTGGTTGGAGTTGATCTCAGATTACGACTTAGGGATTACCTACACCCCAGGCAAGGGCAATGTCATGGCTGATGCGCTAAGTCGTAAGTCCTATTGCAACAATCTTATGTTGCAGCAGGGCCAACCACTTCTCCATGAGGAATTCTGTAAGCTTAATCTTCACATTGCTCCTCATGGATTCCTTTCTACCTTGGTGGCGAAACCTACCCTTGAGGATCAGATCATTTCTGACCAGAAGTTTGATAGGGGTGTTACCCGCATCAAGAGAAACATTAAGAAGGGAGTTGGTGGATGTTTCTCCATGGATGATCGAGGTGCTGTTTTCTTTGAGAATCGCTTGGTGGTTCCCAAGAATCAACATCTGCGACAATTGATCCTTAAGGAGGCACATGAATCCCCTCTCACGATTCATCCCGGCAGTACTAAGATGTATCAGGACCTACGCCAGAGGTTCTGGTGGACTAGGATGAATAGAGAAATTGCTGAGTTCATAGCTAACTGTGACGTTTGTCATCGCGTTAAGGCAGAGCATCAAAGGCCTGCTGGCACCCTTCAACCTTTAGCCATTCCTGAGTGGAAATGGGATAAAGTTGGTATGGACTTCATCACCAGCTTTCCCAGGACCAAGAATGGGAATAACGCTATCTTCGTAGTCATTGATCGTCTTTCCAAAGTGGCTCACTTCCTACCTGTTCGAGAGAGTATCACTGCTAGTCAGCTCGCTGACTTATATATTTCTTGAATAGTGTCACTTCATGGTGTTCCACTGGAGATCAATTCAGACCGTGGTAGTCTCTTCACTTCTCATTTCTGGGAGAGTTTCCAAACTGCCATGGGCACCCATCTTTCCTTCAGTACCGCTTTCCACCCTCAATCAAGTGGTCAGGTGGAAAGGGTCAACCAAATTCTCGAAGACATGCTTAGAGCTTGCGTTATCTCATTTGGTATGGATTGGGAGAAATGCCTACCTTTCGCCGAGTTTGCTTATAACAATAGCTATCAATCCAGTCTTAAGAAAGCTCCTTTCGAGATTCTGTATGGACAAAGATGTCGAACACCTTTGAACTGGTCAGAAACCGGTGAAAGACAATTCTTTGGACCGAACATGATCCAGGAAGCAGAAGAGCAAGTTCGCATCATTCATGAGATTTGAAAACAGCCCAGTCTCGTCAAAAGAGCCAGTATGACCGTCGTCATAAGGAAGTGGCTTATGAAGTTGGCGACAAGGCCTACCTTCGGGTTACTCCTCTAAAGGGTACCCATCGTTTCGGTATCAAGGGCAAGTTGGCTCCTCGTTACATTGGTCCTTTTCACATTCTCGCTAAACGAGGAGAGGTTGCCTACCAGTTGGAACTACCCCCACATCTTTCTCGAGTCCATGATGTCTTCCACGTCTCTCAACTCAGGCGTTGCTTCTCGGATCCCATCCGCGGAGTGGACCACGAAACGCTTGATCTCCAAGATAACCTCGCATATCGACAGTACCCTATTCGCATTCTTGATCAAGCAGAGCATGTCACCCAACGTCAGAACATCAAGTTTCTCAAGGTTCAGTGGTCTCATCATTCCGAGAGAGAAGCTACTTGGGAGCGAGAAGATCGTCTTTGACTGGAGTACCCCACCTTCTTTCCATCGACCCCTGAATCTCGGGATGAGATTCTTTCAAGTGGGGGCGAGTTGTCACATCCCTAGTTCTGGTATGACCTAGGCTAGTCTTCTTGTGAGCATCATGTTTAAATTCAATTTAAAATTGAAATGGGGATTTGTGAAACCCTCAGAAATCATTTCTGGAAATGACCCAGATAAAAATTGCTCCAAAAGGTCCAAGAAAATGTTCATGTTACTCTCTGAAAATATTGGACAGAGATAAAAATATAACCAATATTTTCAGGAGCTCATAAGTATTTATTTTGGCCATTTGGAATTAATGCATAATTATTTTCTTTGGATATATATTTGCTATATATATATAATATATGTCCAAAAATTCTGTTAATTGGTGAGGAGTTTTGGAGCAATCCAACTAGTTCCTACAAAAATTGACAGAAGTAAATAAAATGATTTAGTGTTTAAAACTATATCAAAACAAATTACAGAAAACAAAAATAGAAGGAAAGGAAGAAAACCCACCTGCACTTACCTCACTGTGCAGCCTGCCTGGCCCAGCGGCCCAGCAGGCCGGCCCAGCCAGCTGGTCGTGCCAGTCGTCCCCTTCCTCGCGCCAGGAGGACAGGGGCATGCGCTCGGTGCGCGCGGCCACGCGTCCGGCCACCTCCTGCTTCTCCCCCTTGTCGCCTGGAACACCCGCGCGACGCCACTCGCCGCCCCGCACCTCTCTCGCTCTCCCCCGTGCCCATTCCCTCTTCCCCTTCGCTCTCTCTCTCGCGGCCGAACGCGCCCGTCGCCGCCGTCCACAGCCACCGTGGCCTCGGCCACTGCCACACCTCCCCGGCACGCTCCACAGCTCCGCCGCGACCCCCTCTCCCTCTTCACCGAGCCAACCAACCCGGGCGAGCTCCGCTTCGTCCTCGGCGGTGTCGTCTTCGTCTCCGGCCGCCCGAGATCGACGGTGACCCTCCGGCCGCACCAGCCCTTTGCCGAGCTCTCCGACGACGCCCCCGAATCCGCTGTGAGCCCCTGCATTGGTTCCCCCTTCTCTTCTGCTTCCCCGTGCTCTGTAGCCCCCCCCCCGCAGCCGCTCGAGCCCGAGCTCCGGCCGCCGCCGCGAGCTCCGCTCCGGTGAGCTCCGTCCACCCCTCCTCCTCCTTCCTGCCCCACCAGATGCGCGAGAGCCCGGGCTACGCCCCGGTGCCCTTAGCCGCCGCCCCCGTGGCCTGTAACGCGGACGCCGCCGCGTCCTGAGGTCACCGACGATGACCTCGCCGGTCTGACAGTGGGCCCCGTCGGTCAGGTGATTAGCTCAGTGCTAATCACCACCTAACCTAAGCCCCTGACACTGACCAGTGGGCCCATGCGCCCTAATCCTTTAATTAGATTAGTAAAACCCCCCTGTTTAACAATGTGTCACTGACATGTGGACCCCACACGTCAGGTTTGACCCCAGTCAGCGCCTTTGACTTGGTGACGCAAGCATGACGCAGTGCTGACGCAGTTATTCATTTTCTGGATTTAAATTAAATCAGGAAATTCCTGAAAATGATATAAACTTCAAAAATTCATAGAAATTCAACCGTAGCTCAGATTTGAATAATTTATATATGAAAAATGATCAGAAAAATTCAATCTATCCATCTGTGCTATTTTCATGCACAATCCAACCTATACATGCTGTATATATGAAAACACACTTATGGCATTTAAAGGGACTTATATTAGAGTTGCATTTGCACCTTTGGTTCAAATGGATCTCTTCCAAGTTGAATGCTAAATGCATTGGCTCAAAACACATCACATATTCATGCCATATTCATGCATCATATTGTTGCATATGATTTTGTTTTGATTGTCGACACAGTTCCTTCTCAATAGGTCCTGCTCCAGAGAGTGTTCCAGAGTACCTGTCTGAGGAGCAGTGCCACCCTGTTGATCTACCAGGCAAGCAAACCCCCTTTTTTCATTCCGATACAATCCTACTCTCTCGCTCCTGCTCTGTTTTACTACATTAGGACAACAACGATTCAACTACTACTTTATGCTGCGGTAGTTGAACCCATTCCTCTGCATGACCTGTCATTGCCATAGTAAATAGTTGAAACCCACTAGCATGTGTAGGAGTTGTTTGAGCCATGTTGTGTTCCTACCATGCCTTGCCTGCTATTGCTTAGAGTTGTGTCAGGTATGATTCATAGGAAATGAATTGGAGTGTTACGATATGTTCTGGTGCTGAGAGTTAACTGTGTGAACACGATTTGGTAAAGGTAGCGGTGAGAGGCCATGTAGGAGTACATGGTGGGTTGTCTCACTGGAACCGTCCTTAAGCACTGAGTTCTGTGTATGTTGTCCAATGACTAGCTACTACCACACATTGGAATGCTTAAGTGCCCCTCTCGAGTTATTAACCAACTTGATCTCTGTCCAGGAATTGCAACTAGTTTCTGGTGTTTGTAGGTAGTGCTATTTTTCTACCGAGTGGCACCCGGCAGGGTGGGCTTGGGACAGACTAGGCACACGTGGCCCGGTGTACCGAGTGGCACCCGAATGGTGGGCTCGGGAACCCTGCACACATCGTTTGGGGCCGTGAGCGACACCCCGGCCGGATCTCCTTGCGGATGGAACCCGAATAGGCGATAAACCTGGACTAGAGTCTTGTGTGGTTAGTCAGGTCGTGGCCGACACCCTCGCCAGGCTTCCGCTTGAAGGTTGCCGAGATATATGATGTGTACATGGCGGTAAGTGGCGAGAGCGTGTGTGAAGCAGTACACCCCTGCAGGGTTATCATGATCTATTCGAATAGCCGTGTCCTCGGTTATGGACTTCTTGGATGCTTACGTGGTACATAGACAACTTGAAGTGGATACTCTAAAATGCTCAAGATAAGTGTGAGTGCTATGGATGGCTTCTCGTAGTGAGACGGGAATGAATCCATAGTGGTGTATTGAGGTGGTGATTAGTGGACTCGTGTGCGCCTTCTTACCTCAAAGAAGTTTCTCGTAGTCGTAGAACAGGATAGCCATTGAGTCAAAGTTGGCTTGCTGCAACTAAACCCCACACTACCTTCTTGATACAAATGCATGTATGATAGGATCTGATGTAAGTCTTGCTGAGTACCTTTGTACTCATGTTGCTTTATTTATGTTTTTGCAGCGGAGACTTCAGTCTTACTAGTAGTTCCGCTTGGACTTCGACGAGTAGCTTGTACCTCAGCTACGATCTTGTACCCTTGGGAGGGGCTTGTAGATAGTCAGGCTTCTCAGCCTTTTCTTTTGTAGTTGTCTGTACTTAGACATGTAATGCTTCCGTTGCTTGTATGCTCTGAATGATGGGTCATGTGACCCCTGTTTGTACTTAATGCTATGTGGCTCTTCTGGGCCTTTTATCTATATGAGTTTGCGTTATGTTGTGATGCCATGTTGTACAGCACATACTTGCATGTTATGCGTACGTGTAACGTTTATTCCTATGTGTGGGATCCGACAACCTAGTTGTCTATCCTTGGTAGCCTCTCTTATGGGGAAATGTAGTCTAGTGCTTCCACCGAGCCATGGTAGTCCGCTACAGCCCGGTTTACCGGAGTACTGCTAGGCCAACACTACTGCTCCGGAACACTTAGACTGGCCGGCATGTGATTCACTTCATTCCTGTGTCTGTCCCTTCGGGGAAATGTCACGCGGTGACATCCGGAGTCCTGCCTAGCCTGCTACAACCCGGGTTCCCGGAGTCGTGTTAGCCCAGTTGCTACAGCCCTGATTCACATGCTGCTGACCGACATGCTCGATGTTGTTTCATGTATGCCTGTCCCCGTAAGTTAGTGCCACTTTGGGTTCATGACTAGTCATGTCGGCCCGGGTTCTTTGTCATATGGATGCTAGTGACACTATCATATACGTGAGCCAAAAGGCGCAAACGGTCCCGGGCCATGGTAAGGCGACACCCGTGGGAATACCGTGCGTGAGGCCGCAAAGTGATATGAGGTGTTACATGCTAGATCGGTGTAACTTAGAATCGGGGTCCCGACACCGGCTATGATCACGGACATGACGAAGATTCTCGAAATGGTCAAGACGTAAAGATCGATATATTGGATGACTATGTTCGGACACCGGAAAGGTCCCGGAAGGTTTCGGACATATACCAGAGTACCGGGGGGTTACCGGAACCCCCTGAGAGTTAATTGGGCCTCATGGGCCTTAGTGGGAGAAGAGGAGGGGTGGCCAGGGCAGCCGCGGGCCCCTCCCCCTCTATTTCGAATTGGACAAGGAGGGGGGGGGGCGCCCCCCTTTTTCCTTGTCCTCCTCTCTCCCTTCCTTCCCTTCTCCTACTCCAACAAGGAAAGGAGGAGTCCTACTCCCGGTGGGAGTAGGACTCCCCCTTGGCGCGCCCTCCTTGGCCGACCGCCTCTCCCCCTTGTTCCTTTATATACGGGAGCTGGGGGGCACCTCTGGACACAACCATTGATCATTGATCTCTTAGCCGTGTGCGGTGCCCCCCACCATATTCCACCTCGGTCATATCGTAGCGGTGCTTAGGCGAAGCCCTGCATCGGTAGCAACATCATCACCGTCATCACGCCATCGTGCTGACGAAACTCTCCCATGAAGCTCTGCTAGATCGGAGCTGAACGTGTGCTGAACTCAGAGGTGCCGTACGTTCGGTACTTGATCGGTCAGATCGTGAAGACGTACGACTACATCAACCACGTTATGCTAACGCTTCCACTTTCGGTCTACATGGGTACGTGGACAACACTCTCCCCTCTCATTGCTATGCATCACCATGATCTTGCGCGTGCGTAGGATTTTTTTTGAAATTACTACGTTCCCCAATAACTACCCCATCTCACGTGATGATCGGACATGGGTTAGTTGATTTGGATCACGTATCACTTAGATAACTTGAGGGATGTTTATTTAAGTGGGAGTTCATTAGTGATTAACTGAACTTAATTTATCATGAACATAGTGCTGATAGTATTTGCAAATCTATGTTGTAGATCAATAGCTCGTGATATAGTTCCCCTATTTTTGATATGTTCCTAGAGAAAAACTAAGTTGAAAGATGATAGTAGCAATGATGCGGATTGGGTCCATGATCTGAGGATTATCCTCATTGCTGCATTGAAGAATTATGTCCTTGATGCACCGCTAGGTGACAGACCTATTGCACGAGCAGATGCAAACGTTATGAACGTCTGGCAAGCTCTGTATGATGACTACTTAATAGTTTAGTGCACCATGCTTTACGGCTTAGAACCGGGACTTCAAAAACATTTTGAAAGCCATGGAGCATATGAGATGTTCCAAGAGCTGAAATTGGCATTTCAGACTCATGCCCGTGTCGAGAGGTATGAGACCTCTCGACAAGTACTTTGCCTACAAGATGGAGGAGAATAGCTCATCCAGTGAGCATGTGCTCAGAATGTCTGGGTACTACAATCGCTTGAATCAAGTGGGAGTTAATCTTCCAGATAAGATAGTGATTGACAGAGTTCTCTAGTCACTATCACCAAGCTACTAGAACTTCGTGATAAACTATAATATGCAAGGGATGACGAAAATGATTCCCGAGCTCTTCGCGATGCTGAAACCGGCGAAGGTAGAAATCAAGAAAGAGCATCAAATGTTGATGGTTAACAAGACCACTAGTTTCAAGAAAAAGGGCAAAAGGGAAAGAAAGGGAACTTCAAGAAGAATGGCAAACAAGTTGCCGCTCCCATGAAGAAATCCAAAGCTAGACCCAAGTCTGAAACTGAGTGCTTCTACTGCAAAGGAAATGGTCACTGGAAGCAGAACCACCCCAAATACTTGGCGGATAAGAAGGATGGAAAAGTGAACAAAGGTATATTCGATATACATGTTATTGATGTGTACTTTACTAGTGTTCATAGTAGCCCCTGGGTATTTGATACCAGTTCAGTTGCTAAGATTAGTAACTCGAAACAGGAGTTGCAAAATGAACAGAGACTAGTAATGGGCGAGGAGATGATGTGAGTTGGAAGTGATTCCAAGGTTGATAAGATCACCATCGCATACTCTCTCTACCTTCGGGATTAGTGTTGAACCTAAACAAATGTTATTTGTTGTTTGTGTTGAGCATGAATATGATTAGATCATGTTTGTTGCAATACGATTATTCATTTAAGTCATAGAATAATTGTTGTTCTGTTCACATGAATACAACCTTCTATGGTCATACACCCAATGTAAATAGTTTATTGAATCTCGATTGTAGTGATACACATATTCATAATATTGACGCCAAAAGATGCAAAGTTGATAATGATAGTGCAACATACTTGTGGCACTGCCGTTTTGGTCATATTAGTGTAAAGTGCATGAAGAAACTCCATGCAGATGGATTTTTGGAATCACTTGTTTATGAATCATTTGATACTTGTGAACCATGCCTCATGGGCAAGATGACTAAAAATCCATTTTCTGGAACAATGGAGTGAGCTGATGACTTGTTGGATATAATACATATCGATGTGTATGGTCCGATGAGTGTTGAAGCACGCGACGGGTATCGTTATTTTCTGACCTTCAAAGATGATTTGAGTAGATATGGGTATATCTATTTGATGAAACACAAGTCAAAAACATTAGAAAAGTTCAAAGAATTTTAGAGTGAAGTAGAGAATCATCGTAACAAGAAAATAAAGTTTCTATGGTATGATCGTAGAGGTGAATATTTGAGTTACGAGTTTGGTATTCATTTAAAACAATGTGGAATTGTTTCAGAACTCATGCCACCTGGAACACCACAGCGTAATGGTGTGTCCGAACGTCGTAACCGTACTTTATTAGATATAGTGCGTTCTATGATGTCTCTTATCGATTTACCACTATCATTTTGGGGTCATGCATTAGAGATAGCTGCATTCACGTTAAATAGGGCACCATCTAAATCCGTTGAGACGACACTGTATGAACTATGGTTTGGCAAGAAACCTAAGCTGTCGTTTCTTAAAGTTTGTGGATGCGACGCTTATGTCAAAAGGCTTTAGCCTGATAGGCTCGACCCCAAATCGGAGAAGTGCGTCTTCATATGATACCCTAAGGAAAGAATTGGGTAGACCTTCTATCACAGATCCGAAGGCAAGATCTTTGTTGCCAAGAATGGATCCTTTCTAGAGAAGGAGTTTCTCTCGAAAGAAGTGAGTGGGAGGAAAGTAGAACTTGATGAGGTAATTGTACCTTCTCTCAAATTGGAGAGTAGCACATCACAGAAAACCGTTCCCGTGATGCCTACACCAACTAGAGAGGAAGCTAATGATGATGATCATGAAACTTTACATCAAGTTACTATTGAACTTCGTAGGTCAACCAGAACACGTTCCGCACCAGAGTGGTATGGTAATCCTGTCCTGGAAGTCATGTTACTAGACCAAGGCGAACCTACGAACTATGAAGAACCTTTGATGAGCCCAGATTCCGACAGATGGCTTGAAGCCATGAAATTTGAGATAGGATCCATGTATGAGAACAAAGTGTGGACTTTGGTGGACTTGCCCAATGATCGACAAGTCTAGAGAATAAATGGATCTTCAAGAAGAAGACGGACGCTGATGGTAATGTTACTATCTACAAAGCTTGACTTGTCGCAAAAGGTTTTCGACTCGACTTGTCGCAAAAGGTTTTCAACAAGTTCAATGGGTTGACTACGATGAGGCTTTCTCACCCGGAGCGATGCTCAAGTCTGTCTGAATCATGTTAGCAATTGCCACATTTTATGAATCTGGCAAATGGATGTCAAAACTGCAATCCTTAATGGATTTCTTAAAGAAGAGTTGTATATGATGCAACCAGAAGGTTTTGTCGATCCTAAAGGTGCTAATAAAATGCGCATGCTCCAGCAATCCATCTATGGACTGGTGCAAGCATCTCGGAGTTGGAATATACGCTTTGATGAGGTGACCAAAGCATATGGTTTATACAGACTTATGGTGAAGCCTGTATTTACAAGAAAGTGAGTGGGAGCTCTGTAGCATTTCTGATATTATATGTGGATGACATATTGTTGATTGGAAATGATATAGAATTTTTGGATAGCATAAAAGGATACTTGAATAAGAATTTTTCAATAAAAGACCTCGGTAAAGCTACTTATGCATTGGGCATCAAGATCTATAGAGATAGATCGAGACGCTTAATAGGACTTTCACAAAGCACATACCTTGACAAAGTATTGAAGAAGTTTAAAATGGATCAGTCAAAGAAAGGGTTCTTGCCTGCATTGCAAGGTATGAAGTTGAGTAAGACTCAAATCCCGACCACAGCAAAAGATAGAGAGAGAATGAAAGTCATTCCCTATGCATCAGCCATAGGTTCTATAAAGTATGCCATGCTGTGTACCAGACCTATTGTGTACCTTGCCATAAGTTTGGCAAAGAGGTACAATTATGATCCAGGAGTAGATCACTAGATAGCGGTCAAAATTATCATTAGTTACCTAAGAGGACTAAGGAAATATTTCTCGGTTATGGAGTTGATAAAAGAGTTCATCATAAAGAGTTATGTCGATGCAAGCTTTGACACTGATTCAGATGACTCCGAGTCTCAATCTAGATATGTATTGAAAGTGGGAGCAATTAGCTAGAGTAGCTCTATGCAGAGCATTGTGGACATAGAAATTTGCAAAATACATACGGATCTGAATGTGGCAGACACGTTGACTAAACCTCTCTCACAAGCAAAACATGATCACACCTTAGTACTCTTTGGTGTCAATCACATGGCGATGAGAACTAGATTATTGACTCTAGTAAACCCTTTGGGTGTTGGTCACATGGCGATGTGAACTATGGGTGTTAATCACATGGCCATGTGAACTATTGGTGTTAATCACATGGCGATGTGAACTAGATTACTGACTCTAATGCAAATGGGAGACTGAAGGAAATATGCCCTAGAGGCAATAATAAAGTTGTTATTTTATATTTCCTTATTCATGATAAAGGTTTATTATTCATGCCAGAACTGTATTGATCGGAAACTTAAATACATGTGTGAATACATAAACAAATACCGTGTCCCTAGTAAGCCTCTACTAGACTAGCTCGTTGATCAAAGATGGTTAAGGTTTCCTAACCATAGACATGTGTTGTCATTTGATAACGAGATCACATCATTAGGAGAATAATGTGATGGATAAGAGCCATCCGTTAGCTTAGCATAATGATTGTTCGGTTTTATTGCTATTGCTTTCTTCATGTCAAATACATATTCCTTCGACTATGAGATTATGCAACTCCCGGATACCGGAGGAATGCCTTTTGTGCTATGAAACGTCACAACATAACTGGGTGATTATAAATGTGCTCTATAGGTATCTCCAAAGGTGTTTGTTGAGTTGGCATAGATCGAGATTAGGATTTGTCACTCCAAGTATCGGAGAGGTATCTCTGGGACCTCTCGGTAATACACATCATAAGCTTGCAAGCAAAGGACTAAAGAGTTAGTCACAAGATGATGTATTACGAAATGAGTAAAGAGACTTGCCGGTAACGAGATTGAACTAGGTATGAAGATACCGATGATCGAATCTCGGGCAAGTAACATACCGATGGACAAAGGGAATTACGTATGTTGTCATAACAATTCGACGATAAAGATCTTCATAGAATATATAGGAGCCAATATGGGCATCCAGGTTCCGCTATTGGTTATTGACCGGAGAGATGTCTCGGTCATGTATACATAGTTCTCGAACCCGTAGGGTCCGCATGCTTAACATTCGATGACGATATAGTATTAGATGAGTTATGTGATTTGATGACCAAATGTTGTTCGGAGTCCCAGATGAGATCACGGAGATGACAAGGAGTCTCGAAATGGGCGAGAGGTAAAGATTGATATATAGGATGATGGTATTCGGACACCGAAAGTGTTTCGGGGGGTACCGGGTACTTATCGGGTCACCGGAAGGGGTTCCGGGCACCACCGGCAAAAGATATGGGCCTTATGGGCCAAGAGGGGAAATGCACCAGCCACAAGGGGTTGCTACACCCCCCATATGGGCCTGCCTAAGGAGGAGAAGGAAAGGGGAGAAGGGAAAGGTAAGTGTGGATTAGGATTCCTACTTCCTTCCCTCTCCCCCCCTCTTTCCTTCCCACTCCGACAAACATGGCAGGGGGCGCGGCCAAGGGCAGGAGCCCACGTAGGATTCATACCTACTTTGGGTGCCCCTTGGCCTCTCCCCTCTCCCTCCCACCTATATATATGAGGAGGGGGCGCCTAGCACACCCCAGACAATTGTTAGCCGTGTGCGGCGCCCCCCTCTACCGTTTACAACCCGGCCATATTTTCATAGTGCTTAGGCGAAGCCCAGCGGAGATCACTTCACCATCACCGTCACCACATCATCGTGCTGACGAAACTCATCTACTAACTCGACGCCTTGCTGGATCAAGAAGGCGAGGGTCGTCATCGAGCTGAACGTGTGCTGAACACGGAGGTGATGTACGTTCGGTACTTGATCGGTTGGAGCGCGAAGAAGTTCAACTACATGAACCACGTTACTTAAAGCTTCCGCTTACTGTCTACGAGGGTACGTAGACACACTCTCCCCTCTCGTTGCTATGCATCTCCATGGACAAATCTTGTGTGTGCATAGAATTTTTTTTGTTTTCCATGCATCGTTTCCCAACTCTTAAAACCGGGACTTCAAAGACGTTTTGAACGTCATGGAGTATATGAGATGTTCCAAGAGTTGAAGTTAATATTTCATGCAAATGCCCGGGTTAAGAGATATGAAGTCTCCAATAAGTTCTATAGCTGCAAGATGGAGGAGAACAGTTCTGTCAGTGAACACATACTCAAAATGTCTGGGTATTATAATCACTTGACTCAGCTGGGAGTTGAGCTTCCAGTTGATTGTGTCATTGACAGAGTTCTTCAATCACTGCCACCAAGCTACAAAGGCTTCATGATGAACTATAATATGCAAGGGATGAACAAAACAATTTCCAAGCTCTTCGCAATGCTTAAGGCCGCGAAGGTAGAAATCAAGAAGGAGCATCAAGTGTTCATGGTTAACAAGACCACTAGTTTCAAGAAAAAGGGCAAGGGAAAGAAAGGGAACTTCAAGAAGAATGGCAAGCAAGTTGCCGCTCCCCGGAAGAAGCCCAAAGCTGGACCCAAGCCTGAAACTGAGTGCTTCTACTACAAAGGGGCTGGTCACTCAAAGCGGAACTGCCCCAAGTATTTGGCGGATAAGAAGGATGGCAAAGTGAACAAAGGTATATTTGATATACATGTTATTGATGTGTACCTTACTAATACTCGTAGTAGCTCCTGGGTATTTTATACTGGTTCGGTTGCTCATATTTGTAACTCGAAATAGGAGCTGCGGAATAAACGAATTTGGCTAAGGACGAGGCAACGATGCGCGTCGGAAATGGTTCCAAGGTCGATGTGATCACCGTCGGCACGCTACCTCTACATCTACCTTCAGGATTAGTTTTAGACCTGAATAATTGTTATTTGGTGCCCACGTTGAGCATGAACATTATATATGGATCTTGTTTATTGCGGGACGGTTATTCATTTAAGTCAGAGAATAATGGTTGTTCTATTTATATGAATAATATCTTTTATGGTCATGCACCCTTGAAGAGTGGTCTATTCTTGTTGAATCTCGATTGTAGTGATACACATATTCATAATATTGATGCCAAAAGATACAAAGTTGATAATGGTAGTGCAACATACTTGTGGCACTGCCGTTTAGGTCATATTGGTGTAAAGCGCATGAAGAAACTCCATACAGATGGACTTTTGGAATCACTTGATTATGAATCATTTGATACTTGCGAACCATGCCTCATGGGTAAGATGACTAAAACTCCGTTCTCCGAAACAATGGAGCAAGCTAATCAATTATTGGAAATAATACATACCGATGTATGTGGTCCGATGAGTATTGAAGCACGCGGCGGGTATCATTATTTTCTGACCTTCACAGATGATTTGAGCAGATATGGGTATATCTACTTAATGAAACACAAGTCTGAAACATTTGAAAAGTTCAAAGAATTTCAGAGTGAAGTGGAGAATCATCGTAACAAGAAAATAAAGTTTTTACGATCTGATCGTGGAGGCGAATATTTGAGTTACGAGTTTGGCCTTCATTTAAAACAATGTGGAATAGTTTCACAACTCACGCCACCTGGAACACCACAGCGTAATAGTGTGTCCGAATGTCGTAATCGTACTTTATTAGATATGGTGCGTTCTATGATGTCTCTTACCGATTTACCACTATGGTTTTGGGGTTATGCATTAGAGACAGCCGCATTCACGTTAAATTGAGCACCATCTAAATCCATTGAGACAACACCGTATGAACTATGGTTTGGCACGAAACCTAAGCTGTCATTTCTTAAAGTTTGGGGGTGTGACGCTTATGTTAAAAGGCTTCAGCCTGATAAGCTCGAACCTAAATCGGAGAAATTAGTCTTAATAGGATAGCCTAAGGAAACAATTGGGTACACCTTCTACCACAAACCCGAAGGCAAGATCTCAATAGGATACCCTAAGGAAACAATTGGGTACACCTTCTACCACAAATCCGAAGGCAATCTTATTCTATGTATACTACCCAGGCTTGGATCTATGGTAGAAGGTGTACCCAATAGTTTCCTTAGGGTATCCTATGAAGACGCACTTCTCTGATTTGGGTTCGAGCTTATCAGGCTGAAGCCTTTTGACATAAGCGTCGCATCCCAAAATTTAAGAAACGACAGCTTCGGTTTCTTGCCAAACCACAGTTCATATGGCGTCGTCTCAACAGATTTAGACGGTTCCCTGTTTAACGTGAATGCAGTTGTCTCTAATGCATAACCCCAAAACCATAGTGGTAAATTTGTAAGAGACATCATAGAAGACACCATATCTAATAAAGTACGATTACAACGTTCGGACACAGCATTACGCTATGGTGTTCCAGGTGGCGTGAGTTGTGAAACTATTCCACATTGTTTTAAATGAAGGCCAAACTCGTAAGTCAAATATTCGCCTCCGTGATCAGATCGTAGAAATTTTATTTTCTTGTTACGATGATTCTCAACTTCACTCTGAAATTCTTTGAACTTTTCAAATGTTTCAGACTTGTGTTTCATCAAGTAGATATAGCCATATCTACTCAAGTCATCAGTGAAGGTGAGAAAATAACGATACCCACCGCGTGCTTCAACACTCATCGGACTGCATACATCGGTATGTATTATTTCCAATAAGTCATTAGCTCGCTCCATTGTTCCGGAGAACGGAGTTTTAGTCATCTTGCCCATGAGGCATGGTTCGCAAGTATCAAACGATTCATAATCAAGTGATTCCAAAAGTGCATCTGCATGGAGTTTCTTCATGCGCTTTACACCAATATGACCTAAACGACAGTGCCACAAGTATGTTGCACTATCATTATCAACTTTGCATCTTTTGGCATCAATATTATGAATATGTGGATCTCCATGATCGAGATTCAGCAGGAATAGACCATTCATAGAAGGTGCATCACCATAAGAGATATTATTCATATAAATAGAACAACCATTATTCTCTGACTTAAATGAATAACTGTCTCACAATAAACAAGATCTAGATATAATGTTCATGCTCAATGCAGGCACCAAATAACAATTATTGATGTTTAAAACGAATCCCAAAGGTAGATGCAGAGGTAGTGTGCCGACGGCGATCACATCGACCTTGGAACCATTTCTGACATGCATCGTAACCTCGTCCTTAGCCAATCTTTGTTTATTCCGCAGCTCCTATTTCGAGTTACAAATACGAGCAACTGAACCGGTATCAAATACCCAAGCGCTACTACGCGCATTAGTAAGGAACACATCAATTACATGTATATCAAATATACCTTTGTTCACTTTGCCATCCTTCTTATCTGCCAGATACTTGGGGCAGATCCACTTCCAGTGACCATTTCCCTTGCAGTAGAAGCACTTAGTTTCAGGCTTAGGTCCAGCTTTGGGCTTCTTCGCGGGAGTGGGAACTTGCTTGCCATTCTTCTTGAAGTTCCCTTTCTTTCCCTTGCCCTTTTTCTCGAAACTAGTGGTCTTGTTAACCATCAACACTTGATGCTCCTGCTACTTCTTGAGCTTGCGTTGGTTTTTCCCTTGAAGAGGAAAGGGTGATGCAGCAAAGTAGAGTAAGTATTTCCCTCAGTTTGAGAGCCAAGGTATCAATCCAGTAGGAGACAACGCACAAGTCACCGAATACCTGCACAAACAATAAAACAACTTGCACCCAACGCGATAAAGGGGTTGTCAATCCCTTCACGTTTACTTGCAAAAGTGAGATCTAATAGAGATAGATAAATGGTAAAGTAAATATTTTTGGTATTTTTGGTTTATAGATCGGAAAGTAAAAGATTGCAAAGGAAGTAAATAGGAAACTAATATTGTAGATCGGAAACTTATATGATGGTAAATAGACCCGGGGGCCATAGGTTTCACTAGAGGCTTCTCTCAAGATACAAAATATTACGGTGGGTGAATAGATCTCCAAGAACATCAAGGAGAACATGGTATTGAGAACCAAAGACAGAGAAGAAGCCATCTAGCTACTAGATATGGACCCATAGGTCTGTGGTAAACTACTGACGCTTCATCGGATGGGAAATGGTGTTGATGTAGAAGCCCTCCGTGATCGAATTCCCCCTCCGGCAGGACGCCGAAAAAGGCCCCTATATGGGATCTCATGGGTACAGAAGGTTGCGGCGGTGGAGAAGTGTTTTTGTGGTTCTCTCTATTGGTTTTGGGATATATATATATGAGAATATATAGGCAAAGAAACTAGGTCGGTGGAGTCATGAGGGGCCCACAAGGGTGGGGGCGCGCCCTACCCCCTGGGCACGCCCTCCGTCCTTGTGGCCGCCTCGTGGCTTCTCTGACTTGCACTCCAAGTCTTCTGGATGTCTTCTGATCCAAGAAAAATCATCACGAAAGTTTTATTCCGTTTGGACTCTGTTTGGTATTCCTCTTCTGCGAAAATCTAAAACAAGGCAAAAAACAGAAACTGGCACTGGGCTCTAGGTTAATAGGTTAGTCCCAAAAATAATATAAAATAGCATATTAATGCAGATAAAACATCCAAAACAGGTAATATAATAGCATGGAACAATAAAAATTATAGATACGTTGGAGACGTACCAAGCATCCCCAAGCTTAATTCCTGCTCGTCCTCGAGTAGGTAAATGATAAAAACAGAATTTTTGACGTGGAATGCTACCTAACATATTTATTCATGTAATTTTCTTTATTGTGGCATGAATGTTCAGATCTGAATGATTCAAAACAAAAGTTTAATATTGACATAAAAGCAATAATACTTCAAGAATACTAGCAAGGCAATTATGTCTTCTCAAAATAACATGGCCAAAGAAAGCTTATCCCTACAAAATCATATAGTCTGGCTATACTCCATCTTCATCACACAAAATATTTAATCATGCACAACCCCGATGACAAGCCAAGCAATTGTTTCATACTTTTGATGTTCTCAAACTTTTTCAACTTTCACGCAATACATGAGCGTGAGCCATGGACATAGCACTATAGGTGGAATAGACGGTGGTTGTGGAGAAGAGAAAAAAGAAGGAGATAGTCTCACATCAACTAGGCATATCAACGGGCTGTGGAGATGCCCATCAATAGATATCAATGTGAGTGAGTAGGGATTTCCATGCAATGGATGCACTAGAGCTATAAGTTTATGAAAGCTCAAAAATAAACTAAGTGGGTGTGCATCCAACTTGCTTGCTCACGAAGACCTAGGGAAATTTGAGGAAGCCCATCATTGGAATATACAAGCCAAGTTCTATAATGAAAAATTCCCAATAGTATATGAAAGTGACAATATAGGAGACTCTGTATCATGAAGATCATGGTGCTACTTTGAAGCACAAGTGTGGTAAAAGGATAGTAGCATTGCCCCTTCTCTCTTTTCTCTCATTTTTTTGTTTGGGCCTTCTCTCATTTTTTTGGCCTCTTTTTTTCGTCCGAAGTCTCATCCTGACTTGTGGGGGAATCATAGTCTCCATCATCCTTTCCTCACCTGAGACAATGCTCTAATAATGAAGATCATCACACTTTTATTTACTTACAACTCAAGAATTACAACTCGATACTTAGAACAAAATATTACTCTATATGAATGCCTCCGGCGGTGTACCGGGATGTGCAATGAACCAAGAGTGACATGTATGAAAGAATTATGAAGAATGGCTTTGCCACAAATACGATGTCGACTACATGATCATGCAAAGCAATATGACAATAATGGAGCGTGTCATAATAAACGGAATAGTGGAAAGTTGTATGGCAATATATCTCGGAGTGGTTATGGAAATGCCATATTAGGTAGGTATGGTGGCTGTTTTGAGGAAGGTATATGGTGGGTTTATGGTGCCGGCGAAAGTTGCGCGGCACTAGAGAGGCTAGCAATGGTGGAAGGGTGAGAGTGCGTATAATCCATGGACTCAACATTAGTCATAAAGAACTCACATACTTATTGCAAAAATCTATTAGTTATCGAAACAAAGTACTATGCGCATGCTCCTAGGGGGATAGATTGGTAGGAAAATACCGTCGCTCGTCCCCGACCACCACTCATAAGGAAGACAATCAATAAATAAATCATGCTCCGACTTCATCACATAACGGTTCACCATACGTGCATGCTACGAGACTCACAAACTTTAACACAAGTATTTCTCAAATTCACAATTACTTACTAGCATGAATCTAATATCACCATCTTCATATCTCAAAACAATCATAAGGAATCAAACTTCTCATAGTATTCAATGCACTTTATATGAATTTTTTTATTATATCCCTCTTGAATGCCTATCATATTAGGACTAAATTTATAACCAAAGCAAATTACCATGCTGTTTAGAGACTCTCAAAATAATATAACTGAAGCACGCGATTTCAACAATTTCTATAAAATAAAACCACTTCCGTGCTCTAAAAATATATAAGTGAAGCACTAGAGCAATATTGCCTAGCTCAAAAGATATAAGTGAAGCACATAGAGTATTCTAATAAATCACGATTCATGCGTGTCTCTCTCAAAAGGTGTGTACAACAAGGATAATTGTGGCAAACTAAAAAGCAAAGACTCAAATCATACAAGACGCTCCAAGCGAAACACATATCATGTGGTGAATAAAAATATAGCCTCAAGTAAAGTTATCGATAGACGAAGACGAAAGAGGGGATGCCTTCCAGGGCATCCCCAAGCTTAGGCTCTTGGTTTTCCTTGAATATTACCTTGGGGTGCCTTGGGCATCCCCAAGCTTAGGCTCTTGCCACTGCTTATTCCATAGTCCATCAAATCCTTACCCAAAACTTGAAAACTTCACAACACAAAACTCAACAAAAAATCTCATAAGCTCTGTTAGTATAAGAACATAAATCACCACTTTTGGTACTGTTGTGAACTCATTCTTTATTTATATTGGTGTAATATCTACTGTATTCCAACTTTTCCATGGTTCATACCCCCCGATACTAGCCATAGACTCATCAAAATAAGCAAACAACATAAAGAAAACAGAATCTGTCAAAAACATAACAGTCTGTAGCAATCTGTAACTCTCGAATACTTCTGTAACTCCAAAAATTATAAAAAATTAGGACAACCTGGGAAATTTGTGTACCAATATATTGCAAAATAAATCAGATCAAAATCACGCTTTTGTGAATTATGAAAATTATTTTCCTGGGCGCAAAAGTTTCTGTTTCTCAGCAACATCAAAACAACTATCACCGTAACCTATCCTAAAGGTCTCACTTGGCACAAACACTAATTAAAACACAAAACCACATCTAACCAGAGGCTAGATGAATTATTTATTGCAAAACAGAACCTAAAAAGCAAAAACAAAAATAAAATTGTGTTGCCTCCCAACAAGCTCTATTGTTTAACGCCCTTAGCCAGGCATAAAAAACGAATAGATCTAGGGATTCTCATCTTCGGTATGCAATTCTTTCTTCATCAAGTCTTCCAAAACTTGTCTTAGAAATTATATACTTTCCTTTATTTCCCTCCTAGTAGATGAAATTAAGTCATGAAAAGGACTTTGATTGGTAATTTTAACATTCATAAACCCATAGTCGGGGTCATCACCATATATATCATCATATAAAATACGTAGCTCATTTCTAACGGGTTCCTTTTTATTCAACCAATCCCTATTAAATCCTACATGAATTCCCCTAGTTATCCAATCAATATCCTCAAAACCTCAAGATACAAAGATTGAGATATCTCTGAATGGGGAACTCTCCTCCTATGATTTTCACTATAACATTGATAGTCCCTAGATTCCAGACTACGCATAGTTTCTTTATAATGGAGGATATCTATAAATGGAGGGTGTTCAACATCCTTTTATAGAAAGAAAAAATATCCCTAGCTTCTAGTATTATAAAATCAAATTCATGCATAAGGATAATAGTGGCAATGTTTTTAGCTATTGGATGATTAATATTAGGAAGTTCATAAAACACTTTTTGCAAAGCAGAATGGAGATGCACAAATTTTCTTTCTAATTTCTCAACAAGCATAACAATAGCATCTTCATAACGATTTGTCTCAAGAAGAATAGATCTTTTATTAATAGGCATGGATCTCGTACAATCAAAGAATTCTTGAATGGCACTCTTTCCAATAACATTACCGTCCCCCACACGAAAGATTTTTGTTTTGTAATTAGGAGGTTTTTCAGTTTCATGATCCAAAGAACAAGATTGAAGTTTCTCCTCAAGATTCTCAACGATAACCTCCCCAGTTTCAGACATGGTGCCAGCAAACGGATCTAGCAAACGAACAACCAAAAGGCAAACGAAGAAGACGAACGGAAGAGGGGCGAAGAGAAGGCAAATCTTTTCAAAAATTGTTTTAGAAGTGGGGGAGAGGAAAACGAGAGGCGAATGGTGAATAATGTAATGCAAGAGATGAGAGTTTATGATGGGTACTTGGTATGTGTTGACTTGTCGTAGATCTCCCCGGCAACGGCGCCAGAAATTCTTCCTGCTACTTCTTGAGCTTGTGTTGGTTTTTCCCTTGAAGAGGAAACGGTGATGCAGCAAAGTAGAGTAAGTATTTCCTTTAGTTTGAGAACCAAGGTATCAATCCAGTAGGAGACAACGCACAAGTCACCGAATACCTGCACAAACAATCAAACAGCTTGCACCCAACGCGATAAAGGGGTTGTCAATCCCTTCACGGTTACTTGCAAAAGTGAGATATAATAGAGATAGATAAACGGTAAAGTAAATATTTTTGGTTTATAGATCGGAAAGTAAAAGATTGCAAAGGAAGTAAATAGGAAACTAATATTGTAGATCAGAAACTTATATGATGGAAAATAGACCCCGGGGCCATAGGTTTCACTAGAGGCTTCTCTCAAGATAGAAAATATTACGGTGGGTGCACAAATTACTGCCGAGCAATTGATAGAAAAGCGCAAAGTTATGACGATATCTAAGGCAATGATCATGAATATAGGCATCACGTCTGTGTCAAGTAGACCGAAACGGTTCTGCATCTACTACTATTACTCCACACATCGACCGCTATCTAGCATGCATATAGATTATTAAGTTCATAAAGAACGGAGTAACACATTAAGCAAGATGACATGATGTAGAGGAATTAACTCAAGCAATATGATGAAAACCCCATCTTTTTATACTTGATGGCAACAATACAATACGTGCCTTGCTGCCCCTACTGTCACTGGGAAAGGACACTGCAAGATTGAACCCAAAGCTAAGCACTTCTCCCATTGCAAGAAAAACCAATCTAGTTGGCCAAACCAAATCGATAGTTCGAAGAGACTTGCAAAGATATCAAATCATGCATATAAGAATTCAGAGAAGATTCAAATAATATTCATATATAAGCTGATCATAAATCCACAATTCATCGGATCTCGGCAAACACACCGCAAAAAAGTATTACATCAAATAGATCTCCAAGAACATCGAGGAGAACATGGTGTTGAGAATCAAAGACAGAGAAGAAGCCATCTAGCTACTAGCTATGGACCCGTAGGTCTGTGGTAAACTACTCACGCTTCATCGGAAGGGCAATGGTGTTGATGTAGGAGCCCACCGTGATCGAATTCCCCCTCCGTCAGGACGCCGGAAAAGGCCCCTAGATGGGATCTCACGGTATAGAAGGTTGCGGCGGTGGAAAAGTGTTTTCGTGGCTCTCTCTATTGGTTTTGGGATATATGAGATATATAGGCGAAGAGACTAGGTCAGTGGAGTCACGAGGGGCCCACAAGGGTTGGGGGCAAGCCCTCCGTCCTTGTGGCCGCCTCATGGCTTCTTTGACTTGCACTCCAAGTCCTCTGGATGTCTTCTGGTCCAAGAAAAATCACTGCGAAAGTTTTATTCCGTTTGGACTCCGTTTGGTATTCCTTTTCTGCAAAACCCTAAAACAAGGAAAAAAATAGAAACTGGCACTGGGCTCTAGGTTAATAGGTTAGTCCCAAAAATAACATAAAAGAGCATATTAATGCATATAAAACATCCAAAACAGATAATATAATAGCATGGAACAATAAAAAATTATAGATACGTTGGAGACGTATCTGCTCCTTCTTGATTTCTACCTCCGCAGCCTTAAGCATTGCGAAGATCTCGGGAATTGTTTGTTCATCCCTTGTATATTATAGTTCATCACGAAGCCTTTGTAGCAAGGTGGTAGTGATTGAAGAACTCTGTCAATAACACAATCAACTGGAAGATTAACTCCCAGCCGAGTCAAGTGATTATAATACCTAGACATTTTGAGTATGTGTTCACTAACAGAACCGTTCTCCTCCATCTTGTAGCTATAGAACTTGTTGGAGACTTCATATCTCTCAACCCGGGCATTTGCTTGAAATATTATCTTCAACTCTTTTTTCTCTAGGAACATATCAAAAATAGGGGAGCTATATCGCGAGCTATTGATCTACAACATAATTTGCAAAGACTATCATGACTAAGTTCATGATAAAGTAAGTTCAATTAATCAAATTACTAATGAACTCCCACTTTAATTAACACCCCTCAAGGTATCTAAGTGATACATGATCCAAATCAACTAACCCATGTCCGATCATCACGTGAGATGGGATAGTCTTCAATGGTGAACATCTCTATGTTGATCATATCTACTATATGACTCATGTTCGACCTTTCGGTCTCCAGTGTTCCAAGACCATGTCTATACATGCTAGGCTCGTCAAGTTTGACCCAAGTATTCTGCGTGTGTAACTCTGGCTTACACCCGTTTTATGTGAATGTAGAGTCTATCACACCCGATCATCACTTGGTGCTTCGAAACGACGAACTTTAGCAACGGTGCATACTCAGGGAGAACACTTTTATCTTGAAATTTAGTGAATGGATCATCTTATAATGCTACCTTCGTTCTAAGCAAAATAAGATGCATAAAGATAAACATCGCATGCAATCAAAATATGTGACATGATATGGCCATCATCATCTTGTGCTTTTGATATCCATCTCCAAAGCATCGTCATGATCTCCATCGTCACCGGCTCGACACCTTGATATCCATTGTTGCGTCGTGGTCTTCTCGCCAACTATTGCTTCTACAACTATTGCTAACGCATAGCGATAAAGTAAAGCAATTACATGGCGCTTGCATTTCATACAACAATGAGACAACCATAAGGCTCCTGCCGGTTGCCGATAATTTACAAAACATGATCATATCATACAATAACGTATATCACATCATGTCTTGACCATATCATATCACAACATACCCTGCAAAAACAAGTTAGACGTCCTCTACTTTGTTGTTGCAAGTTTTACGTGGCTGCTACGGGTTTCTAGCAAGAACCGTTCTTACCGGTAAAAACCACAATGGTGATTTATCAAGTTTGTTGTTTTAACCTTCTTCATGGACCGTCCACAGTCAAATTTGATTCAACTAAAGTAGGAGAAACAGACACCCGCCAGCCACCTTTATGCAAAACTAGTTGCATGTCAGTTGGAGGAACCGGTCTCATGTGCATGGACATGTAAGGTTGGTCCGGGACGCTTCATCCCACAATGCTGCCGAATCAAAATAAGACGTTGGTGGTAAGCAGTATGAACATCACCGCCCACAACTCTTTGTGTTCTACTTGTGCATATCATCTACGCATAGACCTGGCTCGGATGCCACTGTTGGGAAACGTTGCATGGAAAATAATTTTTTTCTACGCACACGCCAGATCTATCCATGGAGATGCATAGCAACAAGAGGGGAGAGTGTGTCTATGTACGCTCGTAGACCATAAGCGGAAGCGTTTGACAACGCGGTTGACGTAGTCAAACTTTCTTCGCGATCCAACCGATCGAGTACCGAACGTACGACACCTCCGCGTTCAGCACACGTTCAGCTCGGTGATGTCCTCGCCTTCTTGATCCAGCAAGACGGCGAGGTATCGGATGAGTTCCGGCAGCACGACGATGTGGTGAGGGTGAAGTTATCTCTTCAGGGCTTCGCCTAAGCATTATGAAAATATGACCGGGGGTGTAAACAGTGGAGTGGGCGCCGCACACGTCTAAGACAATGTTGTAGTTGCTAGGCGCCCCCTCCCACATATATATAGGTGGGGGTGGAGGGAGCAGCCAGGAGGCGCCCCCAAGTAGGCCGAATCCTACTTGGGGTCCTCCCCTAAGTGGCACCCCCTTCCTGAAGGAAATATGCCCTAGAGGCAATAATAAAGTTGTTATTTATCTTTCCTTATATCATGATAAATGTTTATTATTCATGCTAGTATTGTATTAACCGGAAACTTAGTACATGTGTGAATACATAGACAAACAGAGTGTCCCTAGTATGCCTCTACTTGACTAGCTCGTTAATCAAAGATGGTTAAGTTTCCTAGCCATAGAAATGTGTTGTCATTTGATTAACGGGATCGCATCATTAGAGAATGATTTGATGGACAAGACCCATCCGTTAGCTTAGCATAATGATCGTTTAGTTTTATTTCTATTGCTTTCTTCATGACTTTGTAGGATCGAAAGTATGTCTAGAGGGGGGGGGGGGTGATTAGACTACTTGACCAAATAAAAATCTAGCCTTTTCCCAATTTTAGTTCTTGGCAGATTTTAGCAACTTTGCACAAGTCAAGCAATCAACCTACACATGCAATTCTAAGAGTATAGCAGCGGAATGTAAAACAATTGCATATGAAGGTAAAGGGAGGAGTTTGAGGGAGCAAACACAATGTTGACATGGAGATTTTTTATCCGTGGTTCCGATAGGTGGTGCTATCGTACATCCACGTTGATGGAGACTTCAACCCACGAAGGGTAACGGTTGCGCGAGTCCACGGAGGGCTCCACCCATGAAGGGTCCATCAAGAAGCAACCTTGTCTATCCCACCATGGCCGTTGCCCACGAAGGACTTGCCTCACTCGGGTAGATCTTCACGAAGTAGGCGATCCCCTTGCCCTTACAAACTCTTTGGTTCAACTCCACAATTTGACGGAGGCTCCCAAGTGACACCTAGCCAATCTAGGAGACACCACTCTCAAGAGGTAACAAATGGTGTGTTGATGATGAACTCCTTGCTCTTGTGCTTCAAATGATAGTCTCCCCAACACTCAACTCTCTCTTATAGGATTGGATTTGGTGGAAAGAAGATTTGAGTGGAAAGCAACTTGGGGAAGGCTAGAGATCAAGATTTATGTGGTTGGAATGGAATATCTTGACCTCAACACAAGTGTAGGTGGTTCTCTCTCAGAAAATGTATGTTGGAAGTGTAGGCATGTTCTGATGGCTCTCTCCACGAATGAAGAGTGGGTGGAGGGGTATATATAGCCTCCACACAAAATCTAACCGTTACACACAATTTACCAAACTCGGTGGGACCGAATCGTGAAACTCGGTCGGACCGATTTAGTTCAAAATGTGAACGTTAGGATTTTTGGTGGGACCGACATGTCAACTCGGTGGGACTGATTTCGTTAGGGTTAGGGCATAACGTAATCTCGGTGAGACCGATTACACAAACTCGGTGAGACCGATTTTGGTAATAGGCTAACCACAGAGTTGGTCAGGCAAACTCGGTGGGACCGATTCGCTCATCTCGGTTGGACCGAAACGTTACGAAAGGGAAACAGAGAGTTTGCATTGCAATCTCGGTGGGACCGATCGCTCATCTCGGTTTGACCGAAACATTACGAAGGGAAATAGAGAGATTACAATCCCATCTCGGTGAGACCGAGATCCCTATCGGTGAGACCGAAAAGACTAGGGTTTCTGGTAGTGGCTATTTCAAGAGAACTCGGTGGTGCCGGATAGAAAGTTTTGGTAGGGCCGAGTTTGACTTTTGATTTGGGACATATGTGGATATGAGAAAGTAGTTGAGGGTTTTTGGAGCATATCACTAAGCATTTTGAGCAAGAAACTCATTAAGAAACACCTCACCCCCTCTTGATAGTATTGGCTTTTCCTATGGACTCAATGTGATCTTGGATCACTAAAATGAAAAATGTAGAGTCTTGTGCTTTGAGCTTGAGCCAATCCTTTTGTCCTTAGCATTTTGAGGGGTCCACTTTCTAATCCATGCCATGCCAATCATTGAGCTTTCCTGAAATATTTATCTTGAAATAGCATTAGCTCAATGAGCTATATGTTGTTAGGAATTACCAAAACCACCCAGGGATAGTTGCACTTTCAATCTCCCCCTTTTTGTTAATTGATGACTGATAACCCACAAGTATAGGGGATCAATTGTAGCCTCTTTCGATAAGTAAGAGTGTCAAACCCAATGAGGAGCTAAAGGTAGAACAAATATTCCCTCAAGTTATATCGACCACCGATACAACTCTACACACGCTTAACGTTTGCTTTACCAAGAACATGTATGAAACTAGAAGTACTTTGTAGGTGTTTTTGGATAGGTTTGCAAGAATATAAAGAGCACGTAAATAAAAGCTAGGGGTTGTTTAAATAAAGACACAATAAAGTAAATATAGCGAGTGTGGAAAAGTGGTGGTAGCAGTTGCGGAATTGTCCCTAAGCAATTGACTACTTTACTAGACCGAGAGCAAGATTCATGTGGGAGAGGCCACTGCTAGCATGTCATCCGTTACTTGGAATTCTATGCACTTATGATTGGAACTATTAGCAAGCATCCACAACTACTAACGTTCATTAAGGTAAAACCCAACCATAGCATTAAGATATATTGGTCCCCCTTCAATCCCGTATGCATCAATTTCTACGCTAGGTTGAAGCTTCTCTCACTCCTTCCCTCCAATACATAGTCCTATCAACATACAACTAACCCTATGGTGTGATCCACGCGCGCGCTCATATGATGGGCACCAAAGGACAGCAACATAACCACAAGCAAATTAAATCAATCATAGCAATTCATCAACCACCGATAGGACAACGAAAATCTACTCAGACATCATAGGATGGCAACACATCATTGGATAATAATATGAAGCATAAAGCACCATGTTCAAGTAGAGGGTACAGCGGGTTGCGGGAGAGTGGACTGCTGTAGATAGAGGGGGGAAGGTGATGGAGATGTTGGTGAAGATGGCGTAGGTGTTGGTGAAGATCGCGGTGATGCATGATGATGGCCACAGCAGCGTTCCGGCGCCACCGGAAGAGAAGGGGAGAGGGGGCCCCTTCGTCTTCTTCTTCCTTGACCTCCTCCCTAGATGGGAGAAGGGTTTCCCCTCTGGGCCTGGGCCTCCATGGCGTGGGAGGCGCGAGAGCCCCTCCAAGATTGGATCTGTCTCTCTGTCTCCCTCTGTTTCCGCCTTCTGGTCTGCTGCCCTTTCACCGTTTCGTGTATATATGGAGATCCGTAACTCCGATTGGATTGAAACCTTCGCCCAGATCTTTTTCCAAAAATTAGCTTTCTTGCGGCCAAAGTAGAGCATCAACCGCCTTACGGGTGGCCAACGAGGGTCAGGGCGCCTGCCTGGAGTGGGCGTGGGCCCCACCCTCGTGGCCACCTCGGGCACCGTCTCGCGTTGATCTTACTTCCCAAAAATCACAAATATTCCAAAATAATTCTCCGTCCATTTTTATCCCGTTTGGACTCCGTTTGATATGGGCTTTCTACGAAACACAAAACATGCAACAAACAGGAACTGGCACTGGGCACTGGATCAATATGTTAGTCTCAAAAATAGTATCAAAAAGTTGCCAAAAGTATATGAAAGTTGTAGAATATTGGCATGGAACAATAAAAAATTATAGATACGACGGAGACGTATCAGCATCCCCAAGCTTAATTCCTGCTCGTCCTCGAGTAGGTAAATGATAAAAAATAATTTTTGATGTGGAATGCTACCTAGCATGATCTTGATCATGTATCTAATCATGGCATGAATATTAAGATACGAGTGATTCAAAGCAAAAGTCTATCTTTTGACATAAAAACAATAATACTTCAAGCATACCAACCAAGCAATTATGTCTTATTGAAACAACATAGCCAAAGAAAGCTCATCCCTACAAAATCATATAGTCTGGCTATGCTCCATCTTCACCACACAAAGCATTCACATCATGCACAACCCCGATGACAAGCTGAGCAATTGGTTCATACTTTTTAACGCGCTTCGGCTTTTTCAACCCTCACGCAATACATGAGTGCAAGCCATGGACATAGCACTATAGGTGGAATAGAATATGATGATGGGGGTTATGTGGAGTAGACAAAAAAGGAGAAAGTCTCGCATCGACGCGGCTAATCAACGGGCTATGGAGATGCCCATCAATTGATGTCAATGTGAGGAGTAGGGATTGCCATGCAACGGATGCACTAGAGCTATAAGTGTATGAAAGCTCAAACTCAAACTAAGTGGGTGTGCATCCAACTTGCTTGCTCATGAAGACCTAGGCATTTGAGGAAGCCCATCGTTGGAATATACAAGCCAAGTTCTATAACGAAAATTCCCACTAGTATATGAAAGTGATAACTCAAGAGACTCTCTATACGAAGAACTTGGTGCTACTTTGAAGCACAAGTGTGGTAAAAGGATAGTAACATTGCCCCTTCTCTCTTTTTCTCTCATTTTTTGTTCCTTTTTTCTCTTTTTTTCTTTTTTTTGGGCCTTCTCTTTTTTGGCCTTTCTCTTTTTTTTTTATTTTTTTGTCCGGAGTCTCATCCCGACTTGTGGGGGAATCATAGTCTCCATCATCCTTTCCTCACTGGGGCAATGCTCTAATAATGATGATCATCACACTTTTATTTACTTACAACTGGATACTAGAACAAAGATATGACTCTATATGAATGCCTCCGGTGGTGTACCGGGATGTGCAACGATCTAGCGTAGCAATGACATCAAAAAATGGACAAGCCATGAAAACATCATGCTAGCTATCTTACGATCATGCAAATCAATATGACAATAAATGCTCAAGTCATGTATATGATGATGATGGAAGTTGCATGGCAATATATCTCGGAATGGCTATGGAAATGCCATGATAGGTAGGTATGGTGGCTGTTTTGAGGAAGATATAAGGAGGTTATGTGTGATAGAGCGTATCGTATCACAGGGTTTGGATGCACCGGCGAGGTTTGCACCAACTCTCGAGGTGAGAAAGGGCAATGCAAGGTACCGAAGAGGCTAGCAATGACGGAAAGGTGAGAGTGCGTATAATCCATGGACTCACATTAGTCATAAAGAACTCATATACTTATTGCAAAAGTTTATTAGCCCTCGAAGAAAAGTACTACTACACATGCCCCTAGGGGGGATAGATTGGTAGGAAAAGACCAGCGCTCGTCCCCGACCGCCACTCATAAGGAAAGCAATGAAAGAACACCTCATGCTCCGACTTCGTTACATAACGGTTCACCATACATGCATGCTACGGGACTTGCAAACCTCAACACAAGTATTCCTCAATTTCACAATTACTCAACTAGCACGACTCTAATATCACCACCTTTATATCACAAAACTATTGCAAGGAATCAAACATATCATATTCAGTGATCTACAAGTTTTATGTAGGATTTTATGACTAACCATGTGAATGACCAATTCCTGTCACCTCTCTAAATAGGTATAAGTGAAGCAAGAGAGTTTAATTATTTCTACAAAAGATATGCCCACGCTCTAACAAATATAAGTGAAGCAAAAGAGCATTCTACAAATGGCGGTTTTCATGTGAAGAGAAACAGGCAATCCAAACTCCAAATGATATAAGTGAAGCACATGAAGCATTCTATAAAGCCATACTCAAAATATATAAGTGAAGTGCAATGAGAATTCTATAAATCAACCAAGGACTATCTCATACCAGCATGGTGCATAAAAGAAAAATGAAAACTAAATGCAAAAGACGCTCCAAGATTTGCACATATCACATGAACAAAACGAATCCGAAAACATACCGATACTTGTTGAAGAAAGAGGGGATGCCTTCCGGGGCATCCCCAAGCTTAGACGCTTGAGTCTCCTTGAATATTTACTTGGGGTGCCTCGGGCATCCCCAAGCTTGAGCTCTTGCCTCTCTTCCTTCTTCTCACATCGAGACCTTCTCGATCATCGAACACTTCATCCACACAAAACTTCAACAGAAAACTCGGTAAAATCGTTAGTATAATAAAGCAAATCACCACTCTAAGTACTGTTGCAAACCAATTCATATTTTTTTTGCATTGTGTCTACTGTAGTATAACTTTTTCATGGCTTAATCCACTGATATAAATTGATAGTTTCATCAAAACAAGCAAACTATGCATCAAAAACAGAATCTGTCTAAAACAGAACAGTCTGTAACAATCTGAACATTCACCATACTTCTGATACTTGAAAAATTCTGCCAACATTAGGAAAAATAAACAATTTGTATATAAAGACAGTGCAAAAATAATCAGAACCATTTGACGTTCCAGTGAAAAATGTAAAATCGCGCACTACAGCCAAAGTTTCTGTCCTGCACCACACAAACCAACAAGCATTGTAAACATCCTAAAGGCAAACCTTGGCACATTATTTTTATATTACAATGGAATTGTACAAGGGGATAATTATTTTTGTTGAAAAGTTTCTGTAATCAAGATTCGCAAAGTTTCCGTGAGCATGAACAAAGTTCAAGGAGCTCTCCCACTTCAACAATGCTTGTCTTTCTCACTTTCACTTTCCTTTTTGAAACGTTTTAGGTTCCCCTCTTTATTTTGTTTTGTTTTTAAACTTATATAAAAGCACTCAACAGAAATAAATGACTCTCTAAAAGTTCCGGGTTGTCTCCCTGGCAGCGCTTTCTTTAAAGCCATTGAGCTAGGCATATAGTGCTCAAGTAGTGAATCCACCCGGATCCCAAGGTATATCAAAGCCAATTTGAATTATCAATGATTTGTAATTTAGTGGTGAGCACAAAGCAACATATATCATGTAATGACGAAGTCTAACTCTCTTCCTATGTATCGGCATGTCATAAAATAACAATTCATGCACACATAGTAAAGGCCAATGCATAGTATAAACAGTTTCTTGCAATTTTATCGTGTGGGAAACATAGAGAGGTGGAGATATAGTTCCTCTCTCATAATAATTGCAAGTAGGAGCAGTAAGCACATGCATATTACATTCATCAAAATCATCATGTGCAACAGTAAAACGCAACCCATCAATATAATCCTTAATAAGGGCAAACTTCTCCGATATAGTATAATCGGGAGAATTCAAAAAGATAATAGGATTATCATGCGTGGGTGCAATAGCAACAATTTACTGTTTAACATAAGGAACTATAGCAAGTTCATCTCCATAAGCATAATTCATATTGGCATCTTGGCCACAAGCATAGCAAGCATTGTCAAAAAGGGATATTTCAAGAGAATCAACGGGATCATAATAGTTATCATAGCAATCATCCTTCGGTAAGCATGAAGGGGAATTAAACAATGTATGAGTTGAAGAGTTACTCTCATTAGAAGGTGGGCACGGGTAGCTGATCCGCTCTTCCTCCTTTTGTTCTCCGCTCTCCTCATCATCTTTTTCATCCAATGAGCTCACAATTTCATCAATTTCTTCTTCCATAGACTCCTGCAAAATATTAGTCTCTTCTTGGACAACGGAGTAGTCCTCAATATATGGTTCAACATAGGCATTAGAAGCATAATTATCATAGCAATATTTAAGTATGGCAAAATTTTCAGATTTGTAAAGAGTAGCACCATACTTTTCAATCAAAGAAGCAATTTCGTAAGCACCCTTAAAAGCAACACATTCTTCAATTTGTTGAACATCATAGTAATTATAAACACCCTTAGCATACGAAGATACGATTCCATTATCACTAAACTCACATTGATAGGGAAGGTGTTTCTTAGGGTTTTCAGAACAACAAGTAAAATCATATATATAACATAAATTCCAAGAATAGCATTGCAAACGATGAATTTGACCCAGTAAAAGTTTCCCTTTTTCAGATATGCGGTGTCGCACATAACAAGCATGCTCATCTAAGGATTTGCCCTCAACTAAGCTATTTGGGGTTTCAGCACGAGCACATAGGGATCGAAGATGATCCAAGTAATAAGCTTCAGGAGTGTGATAGATTTTGAGTGGTTCTTCAACCATTGGTTCAGTAGGTACAACTAATTTTTTTGGTATTTTGCGTTTCCTACCATAACTAAAGATAGAAAACAACTAAGAACAGCAAATAAAAATTACTTAGTGATAAAGCAAACAAGCACACACGAGAATATTCACCCCACACTATTAGTCCCCGGCAACGGCACCAGAAAAAGGTCTTGATAACCCACAAGTATATGGGATCAATTGTAGCCTCTTTCGATAAGTAAGAGTGTCGAACCCAACGAGGAGCTAAAGGTAGAACAACTATTCCCTCAGGTTCTATCGACCACCGATACAACTCTACGCACGCTTAACGTTTGCTTTACCTAGAACAAGTATGAAACTAGAAGTACTTTGTAGGTGTTTTTGGATAGGTTTGCAAGAATATAAAGAGCACGTAAATAAAAGCTAGGGGCTGTTTAAATAAAGACACAATAAAGTAAATATAGTGAGTGTGGAAAAGTGGTGGTAGGAGTTGCGGAATTGTCCCTAAGCAATTGACTACTTTACTAGACCGATAGCAAGTTTCATGTGGGAGAGGCCACTGCTGGCATGTCATCCCTTACTTGGAATTCTATGCACTTATGATTGGAACTATTAGCAAGCATCCGCAACTACTAACGTTCATTAAGGTAAAACCCAACCATAGCATTAAGATATATTGGTCCCCCTTCAATCCCGTATGCATCAATTTCTATGCTAGGTTGAAGCTTCTCTCACTCTTGCCCTCCAATACATAGTCCTATCAACATACAACTAACCCTATGTGTGATCCACGCGCGCGCTCATATGATGGGCACCAAATGACAGCAACATAACCACAAGCAAATTAAATCAATCATAGCAATTCGTCAACCACCGATAGGACAACGAAAATCTACTCACACATCATAGGATGGCAACACATCATTGGATAATAATATGAAGCATAAAGCACCATGTTGAAGTAGAGGGTACAGTGGGTTGCGGGAGAGTGGACTGCTGTAGATAGAGGGGGAAGGTGATGGAGATGTTGGTGAAGATGGCGTAGGTGTTGGTGAAGATCGCGGTGATGATGATGGCCACGGCAGCGTTCCGACGCCACCGGAAGAGAAGGGGAGAGGGGGCTCCTTCGTCTTCTTCTTCCTTGACCTCCTCCCTAGATGAGAGAAGGGTTTCCCCTCTAGTCCTTGGCCTCCATAGTGTGGGAGGGGGGAGAGCCCCTCCGAGATTGGATCTATCTCTCTGTCTCTCTCTGTTTTTGCCTTCTGGTCTGCTGTCCTTTCACCGTTTCGTGTATATATGGAGATCCGTAACTCTGATTGGATTGAAGCCTTCGCCCATATCTTTTTCCAAAAATTAGCTTTCTTGCGGCCAAAGTAGAGCATCAACCGCCTTACGGGTGGCCCACGAGGGTCAGGGGCGCGCCTGCCTGGAGTGGACGTGGGCCCCACCCTCGTGGCCACCTCGGGCACCGTCTCGCGTTGATCTTACTTCCCAAAAATCACAAATATTCCAAAATAATTCTCCGTCCATTTTAACCCGTTTGGACTCCGTTTGATATGGGGCTTCTGCGAAACACAAAACATGCAACAAACATGAACTGGCTCTAGGCACTGGGCACTGGATCAATATGTTAGTCCCAAAAATAGTATAAAAAGTTGCCAAAAGTATATGAAAGTTGTAGAATATTGGCATGGAAGAATAAAAAATTATAGATACGACGGAGACGTATCAATGACAACATATAGATCAAAGCTTCGACAAATGATAATAAGATTTAAAAAATCATCGCTTTGAGAAGTATGTGATAAACAAGAGCTACCCTTAAATTTGTGCATTATTTAAAATTTGCTTTTGAATGCAAATGCACAATCGATTAGGATCATGGGTTACTCTTCCATGTCACATACATCTTGGTGGAGAGCTCAAAATGATAGAAATTAAAAGCATGCACTCATCACCAAGCAAGTGAATGATCATATAAGGATATAAGAGATAATATCATCCAACAAGCATTAAGGGTAGCATATGATCAAACATATGATCAAACAAGTATCTCACAAGAACATAAAGTATCTCACACAAGCACACAATCAAGAAGTTCAACCAAAAACAAGAGAGATAAAAAGCAACACACTCTCTCGAATCCTATGATCTATACATTTTTCTCCCCCTTTGGCAACAAGTTACCAAAAAGTTCAAAAGTGCATAGTGCTAAACGTCTCTCAGGCTTGATCTTCGGAAGGTGGTGTAGAGAGAACTCCAAGGACGAAGGCATCTGTTGATGTAGCTGGAGCTGGTGGAGTGGCTGCTGGAGGTGGCACTGGAGCCGTAGCTGCTGGTGCTGACGCTGTAGCTCTAGAATCTCTCACTGGCACTGCAGCAGATCTCTGACCTCTAGGCACTCGCTCAAATGCATCAGTGGTTGCCTTTCCCTTCTTCTCTTCTGCTTCCTCCTGAAGTTGCTCAACTGCGTTTGGATCTTAGTTACCTTGACATCAAGATCATAGAATTTCTGCTCAATGATCCTCTCCAAGCTCTCCTGGTTTTGAGTCAGGGTGGCCAAGCCCTTCTCAATCCTCAAGGTGGATTGGATCAGATATGCTAGCTCATCTTGCTTGCTCTTCAGGAAAACTTGAGATGCCTCTTCAACACTTGGCATCTTGGCAGCTTTCTCAGCTTTAGCTTTCTTCTCCTGTGCTTGAAGTAATGATGGTTCATTCTCATCCATCACAACTGTGTTGTCTTCAAATTCAGGGTATATGGCCAGGTGCTCCTTATCCAATAGATATTTGCATGTGCCCATTTGGAGTTGATGAGCTCCTGAATTTGTGGGGCATACCCACAACTTCTCTTCTGATCAGCTGCTGTCCTTTTGATTGTCTCTACAATCAGACTCATGACTTTGAACTTTTGAGGCACATCAAACAAATGTAGCACATTGATAGCATGTCCTCTAATCATCTTGTGATCACCTGACTTGGGTAGCAATGTGTGCCTTAGGATCCAGTTGATGGTAGGCAGACGAGACAACAAGAAGTGGACAGATCCAAGCTTATGAGTCTCTAAAGCATCATCTGGGATCTCTCTGTACATGTGTGCCATAGTGTTGTGGTCTTTCTTCTTCTCGGCATAAACATCCAAGTCATCCTCATGTTCTTCTGGGGCATTGATCAACTGAGCCCATTCTTCAACAGAGGATTGGTACCTAGTACCTTCTGACATCCAAATGATCTCCCCATCTGGGTAGAAGTGGGCAGTGGAGTAAAACTGCATGATAAGCTAATCATTCCACCTGGTGAGCTTCTAGGAAACAAAAGTATCAACTCCACATGCTTTGAAGCTGTCATATACTCCTGGATAGTGATCTTCATTTTCCTTGATGTACTCCCAGTCAACACATCTCATGTCACACACTATGGGCTTCATCATCTTCTTCTTCAACTAGAGGCACTGGGGCCTTGTTCTTTTCTGCAGCAGGAATGTTCCTGGTGCTTCTCTTGGGTCCAGACTTTTGAGATGGAGCTTTGGGAGCAGACTTGGGCTTAGATGGAGCAGCCCCTGATCTAATTGTATCTCCCATACGCTTCTGAGCTTTGGGTGCTGGTGCAGCATCCTCTTCTTCTTCATCATCATCTCTCATCATTGATGGTTTTCCAATAACTATGGCAATGGTCTTCTTGACCCTTTCTTCCCTCTTCTTGCCTTCACCTCCTTCTTTGGGTTCAAGAGTGAACTCCATTGTTTCTTGGGTGGAGGCTCTGGCTTTTGACATTGGAACTCTTCTTGCTGGAGCCTTTGTCTTCATTCCAGGCTTACTTGCAGCAGCTGTGCCATACTCCTTTTCAGCACCTTTTTCCTTGAAGTGGCCTCATCCTCAATAGCCACATAATCCTCATCTTCAGAATCTGAGGTTTTCTTCTTCCTTGTCCTGGTAGCTGCTTTGGGCAAGTTACTAGGTGTGCTCCTGCTGCCCTCATCATAGCTGCCTGAGGGACTAGTGCCCTCACTTATCTGAACCTGCTCTTCAGACTTGTTCTGACTATCACTTTGATCAGACATCTTTAGGCAAACTATCAGCAGACCCTGTGAATAGGTTGTAGATGAGGTAGAGTAGATGAGCATCACAAAGTACAGAGGTTTTGCAAAACAATTGAGTCAAAAAGCTTAGTTTTAGTTCTCTACAGAAGTGATCTCGGAGCTACCGAATTGACAAACTCGGTGATACCGAAGCAACAGTTGGAACCTAAACTAGTGAACTCGGTTGGGCCGAGTCACAGTTTGGTGGCATCGAGATTGCTAGGGTTTCATAGAATCTTGAACTCGGTCACACCGATTTGCACGTTTCGGTCGGACCGGAAAGCGCATGTGCAATGGCCAAGGCCGAATCGGTGAGACCGATTTCTACAGTTCGGTCGGTCCAAGATGAGTTCTGCGGAGAGCTAACCCTAAAATTTTCGAATCAATCTAGACCTAAGGAAGTTTTAGCTGGATGGATCAATCTCAATCGTGGCAAGAAACATGGCATTGTCCTTGTGCTAGGAATCGGAGTGAAAAAGACAGCACAAGTGGTCGAACACTTACCCTAGAGCGGCGAGTGTTCGCTACGGCGGCAACGGCGGAGCAGATTGCCGTTGACCAGCGGCGGGAGGTCGCTGGCGGCGAGAGGACGATCCGGAGACCCGAAGAGGTAGAGCAGGTTACGCGCGGGTGAAGGGTTTCAGGAAAATTTCCAAAATTTGACCCGTTAGTATATATAACCTGACCCTATCGGTGTGACCGAGTGGAACAACTCGGTGGCACCGAGATGCAAAACTGCAGGCAATTACTGCAACTCGGTGTGACCGAAAGGTTCTAATCGGTTGCACTGAGATTGAAAACCTAGATCAACTAAGTGATCTCAGTAGGACCGAAAAGGATGAATCGGTCAGACCGAAATGCACAAAGAGGTTTTGGAAGTTTAAGTCTATGACGAATCGGGGACTCCGAGTGATCCTCACACAGAGTGGTTCGAATCTGACTTGATCAAACTTTGTGATCTAGCATGAATAGAGTTTGAGACGAGAAAAGCATAGATAGCTAAAGGGACTTCTTAGGCTTTTTGTCCATCCATTTGGCAAAAGAGAAAAAGCCAAACAATCAAAGCAACAAATGGATGTCCTCGAATGAGAAAAATATGCATCCAACATGCTCACACAATTAAAATGGCAAATGAAATATGTGACAAAGCATGCACAAACACTCTAGCATCTATCAAGCAATTGGCGATGACTAGGTCATATATATATGAGTATATTGACTTAGGAGTCAAATAAGAACATTTGATCATAGGTCATGCTCATCGTTTAAGCACAAGTGGGGTTACCACTTTTACATAAATCATTGTTGTGCTCACACCATTAGAGTTGCTTTAGCTCAATTTTAGAGTAAAGCTCCCCCTAGATGTGATATCCCCCCTAATAGGGATGAACTAACCTTGGGTTTTGTTGATGATGACTTCATGTAGGTAATGAAGATGTGGATGCTCAATGTTGATGTAGATCATTTGGAGCAATCCTTTGGAGTGAGTTGCACTTTCAATACCTACACGGGTTAGTCCCACAAGGAACAAGCAAGGATATCCATAGACATAGAGTGATGTATACACAAGATGATGTCCATGAAAGCATTAGGTTACCTTGTCTCTAGTCTTACCAACAAGAGGGTCTGTGACTCCTTGAACTAGTGCAAGATGTGGAAGTTGTTTGCACTTGGCCTTGCCAAAATGATAAAAGTGAAGTATGTTGGCGGAGTCACCCTCAACAACTCTCTAGTTCTTCTTCTTCGGGATCCACACCATCTTGATGGGAATCCTTGGAGTTGTAGTCATACTTTATGAAGTAGAACTTGATGTAGTCTTGGGAACCCACTTGACCAAGGCATTAGGTGCTTCTTCAAATGCAAAAATCTCCTCTTGAAGCTTGTCCTTGTCTTTTTGCTTGTGGTCTTGTAGTGGAAGATCATCTTGAGCTTGTGTTCCTTGGAAAGAAGTAGGATCATACTTCTCTTGTTGAGGAGCAAACTTCGTCTTGGGGTATTGATCTTCTTCCCACTCAACTCCATTGGCATTGAACTTTCGTTCAAAACCAACACCTTGATTCTTCCGGTGCCTTCCTTGCTTGCGTACAATTTCCTCAAATTGCTTACTTCCGGCAAGGCTCTTGTAAACACCTTTCTCTATTATTCCCTTCAATAAGCTATTTTCTTGCTCAAGTGTAACTTGGCTAAGAGAATCATTAGTGGAATCAAGAGAGCTACTAGAAGCAACAACATTGGATTTAGCATGATTGTTGTTACTACTAGATGAAGAATTTTTCTTGTTCTTGTTGCTAGATTTAACTTGTGGCATGTAAGTAGACAAGAGTAAACGCTTGGCAATGTAAGAAGAACTTTTCTTGCGAAGATCATCATTGATTGCCTTTAAAAACACATGCTCTTGCTCAAGGTTAAGCTTTTCAAAGCGTAGCTCCTCATGAGTCTTTAAAAGTTCTTGATGATCTTCCAAGGTAGTTTCATGAGCTAACTTAAGAGTGTTTAGTTCTTTAGTTAGACGCTCAATCTCCTTCTTACATCGTCATTCGTTTTATCTCAATTAACATGATTAATAGCAAGTTCATCATAGTTTTCATAACTAGAGTTTTCAACAAGTTAATCATCATCTCCTAGCAAATCATCTTCATCACTATTGAAATCGACATACTCGGGGTGTGTTACCTTTGGACCTTTAGCCATGAAGCATCTTCCAATTCCTTCATTTGGTGAGTCAAATATGTCATAGGAGTTGGTTGTCAAAAGTGCTAGTCCGGCAACACCTTCATCTTGAGTATATCTGGAGTCAGAGTGATAACTTCTTTCGGAGTGATGATCAGAGTCGGAACCGGATACCCATTCACCAACATGAGCTTGATGTCTTCCTTTTGTGTAGCTCCTTGATGACTTATCCTTCCTTTCCGAATCCTTGCTTCTCCGAGAGGATCTTCGTTCATAGCGATCATCCCTACTCCTTCGTTCTCTTGGTGGTGATTCTTCTCTTCTTTTGTAGGGATTCGTACACTCATTGGAGTAGTGTCCGGGTCTTCCACAATTGTAGCGATTTCTTTCGCGACTTGAAGATCTCTTGTCATTGTAGGATCTTGACTTGGAGCTTCTTTCCTTGCTCCTTCTCTTGTAGAATTTGTTGAAGTTCTTCACCATTAGACTCAATTCTTCATTGAAGGTTTGCTTCTCACTTGATGATGTTGGAGCTTCACATGAGGCTTTGTAAGCACCACTTGACTTGTTGTGGAGCTCTTCCTTATCCTTGAGTGACATCTCATGAGCAACAATTCTTCCAATGACTTCCGTTGGCTTGAGATCTTTGTAATTGGGCATCATTTGGATCAATGTGCATACGGTATCATATTTTCCATCCAAGGCTCTTAGGATCTTCTTGATGATGAATCTATCGGTCATCTCTTCACTTCCTAAGCCGGCAAACTCATTTGTGATGAGAGCAAGCCTAGAGTACATTTCAGCGAGGCCTTCACTATCCTTCATTTTGAACTTGTCAAGTTGACTTTGAAGCACATCCAATTTGGATTCCTTGACGGAGTCGGTACCTTCGTGCATATCAATCAAAGTATCCCAAATTTCCTTTGCATTCTCAAGACGGCTGATTTTGTTGAATTCTTCGGGGCACAATCCGTTGAAGAGAATATCACAAGCTTGAGCATTGTATTGCAACATCTTCAACTCTTCCGTGGTAGCTTCACGGTTTGGTTCTCTCCCATAAAAGAATTCACCTTGCAAGCCAATACACACAATAGCCCAAACGGCGGGGTTATGTCCAAGAATATGCATTTTCATCTTATGCTTCCAACTAGCAAAATTTGTACCATCAAAGCAAGGACCTCTATGGTGGTAATTTCCCTCGCTAGACGCAGTACTCTCCTAGGTTGTGAATCCAAGGCTATGACCACCAAAAGCTATGGAATCAAAGCAAATGGAGACCAAAGCTTTGATACCACTTGTAGGATCGAAAGTATGTCTAGAGGGGGGGGGGTGATTAGACTACTTGACCAAATAAAAATCTAGCCTTTTCCCAATTTTAGTTCTTGGCAGATTTTAGCAACTTTGCACAAGTCAAGCAATCAACCTACACATGCAATTCTAAGAGTATAGTAGCGGAATGTAAAACAATTGCATATGAAGGTAAAGGGAGGAGTTTGAGGGAGCAAACGCAATGTTGACACGGAGATTTTTTATCCGTGGTTCCGATAGGTGGTGCTATCGAACATCCACGTTGATGGAGACTTCAACCCACGAAGGGTAACGGTTGCGCGAGTCCACGGAGGGCTCCACCCACGAAGGGTCCACGAAGAAGCAACCTTGTCTATCCCACCATGGCCGTCGCCCACGAAGGACTTGCCTCACTCGGGTAGATCTTCACGAAGTAGGCGATCTCCTTTCCCTTACAAACTCCTTGGTTCAACTCCACAATCTTGATGGAGGCTCCCAAGTGACACCTAGCCAATCTAGGAGACACCACTCTCCAAGAGGTAACAAATGGTGTGTTGATGATGAACTCCTTGCTCTTGTGCTTCAAATGATAGTCTCCCCAACACTCAACTCTCTCTCATAGGATTGGATTTGGTGGAAAGAAGATTTGAGTGGAAAGCAACTTGGGGAAGGCTAGAGATCAAGATTTATGTGGTTGGAATGGAATATCTTGACCTCAACACAAGTGTAGGTGGTTCTCTCTCAGAAAATGTATGTTGGAAGTGTAGGCATGTTCTGATGGCTCTCTCCACGAACGAAGAGTGGGTGGATTGGGATATATATAGCCTCCACACAAAATCTAACCGTTACACACAATTTACCAAACTCGGTGGGACCAAATCAAGAAACTCGGTCGGACCGAATTAGTTCAAAATGTGAACGTTAGGATTTTCAATGGGACCGACATGTCAACTCGGTGGGACCGATTTCGTTAGGGTTAGGGCATAACGTAATCTCGGTGAGACCGATTACACAAACTCGGTGAGACCGATTTTGGTAATAGACTGACCAGAGAGTTGGTCAGGCAAACTCGGTGGGATCGATTCGCTCATCTCGGTTGGACCGAAACGTTACGAAAGGGAAACAGAGAGTTTGCATTGCAATCTCGGTGGGACCGATCACTCATCTCAGTTTGACCGAAACGTTACGAAGGGAAACAGAGAGATTACAATCCCATCTCGGTGAGACCGAGATCCCTATTGGTGAGACCGAAAAGACTAGGGTTTCTAGCAGTGGCTATGTCAAGAGAACTCGGTGGCGCCGGATAGAAAGTTTCGGTAGAGCCGAGTTTGACTTTTGGTTTGGGACATATGTGGATATGAGAAAGTAGTTGAGGGTTTTTGGAGCATATCACTAAGCATTTTGAGCAAGAAACTCATTAAGCAACACCTCACCCCTCTTGATAGTATTGGCTGTTCCTATGGACTGAATGTGATCTTGGATCACTAAAATGAAAAATGTAGAGTCTTGTGCTTTGAGCTTGAGCCAATCCTTTTGTCCTTAGCATTTTGAGGGGTCCACTTTCTAATCCATGCCATGCCAATCATTGAGCTTTCCTGAAATATTTATCTTGAAATAGCATTAGCTCAATGAGCTATATGTTGTTAGGAATTACCAAAACTACCCAGGGATAGTTGCACTTTCAGACTTATACATGTTCCTTTGACTATGAGATTATGCAACTCCCGAATACCGGACGAACACCTTGTGTGCTATCAAACGTCACAACGTAACTGGGTGATTATAAAGATGCTCCACAGGTGTCTCTGAAGGTGTTTGTTGGGTTGGCATAGATCAAGATTAGGATTTGTCACTCCGTATATGGGAGAGGTATCTCTGGGCCCTCTAGGTAATGCACATCGCTATAAGCCTTGCAAGCAATGTGACTAATGAGTTAGTTGTGGGATGATGCATTACGGAACTAGTAAAGAGACTTGCCGGTAACGAGATTGAACTAGGTATGATGATAGCGACGATCGAATCTCGGGCAAGTAGCATACCGATGACAAAGGGAACAACGTATCTTGTTATGCAGTTTGACCGATAAAGATCTTCGTAAAATATGTAGGAGCCAATATGAGCATCCAGGTTCCGCTATTGGTTATTGACCAGAGATGTGTCTCGGTCATGTCTACATAGTTCTCGAACCCGTAGGGACTGCACGCTTAACGTTCGATGATGATTTATATTATGAGTTATATGAAATGATGACCGAAGTTTGTTCGGAGTCCTGGATGAGACCAGGGACATGACAAGGAGTCCTGAAATGGTCGAGAGGTAAACATTCATATATTGGAAGGTTGCATTCGGACATCGGAATGGTTCCGAGTGATTTGGGCATTTTTCGGAGTACTGGGAGGTTACCGGAATCCCCCGGGAGAAGTATTGGGCCTATTGGGCCTTATTGGAAGAGAGGAGAGAGGCCACGTAAGAGGGGTGCGGCCCCCTTGCCCAAACCGAATTGGACTAGGGGAGGGGGCCGGCCCCCCTCTTTCCTTCTCCCTCTCTCTCCCTTCCCCTTTTCCCTCTCCGGTGGAAGGAAGGAGGGGGGCCGACTCCTACTTGTACTAGGAGTCCAAGTAGGACTCCCCCCTTGGCGCGCCCCCTCTAGGGCCGGCCTCCTCCTCCTCCACCCTTTATATACGTGGGAGGGGGCACCCCAAAGGCACACCAAGCCTTCTCTTAGCCGTGTGCGGTGCCCCCCTCCACAGTTACACACCTCGGTCATATCGTCGTAGTTCTTAGGCGAAGCCCTGTGCTGGTAACATCAACATCACCGTCGCCACGCCGTCGTGCTGATGGAACTCTCCCTCGTCCTCAACTAGATCAAGAGCTCGAGGGACATCATCAAGCTGAACGTGTGTTGAACGCGGAGCTGCCGTACGTTCGGTGCTTGGGTCGATTGGATCGTGAAGACATTCGACTACATCAACCGCATTACTAAACACTTCCGCTTTCGATCTATGAGGCTACATGGACACACTCTCCTCGCTCGTTGCTATGCTTCTCCTAGATACCTCTTGCGTGATCTTAGGAAAATTTTGAATTACTACGTTCCCAACCAATGGTATCAGAGCCAGTTCTATGCGTAGATATTATATGCACGAGTAGAACACAAATAGTTGTGGGCAATAATAGTCATACTGCTTACCAGCAACGTCTTACTTTGATTCGGCGGTGTTGTTGGATGAAGCGGCCCGGACCGACATTACATGACCGCATTCATGAGACTGGTTCTACCGACGTGCTTCGCACATAGGTGGCTGGCGGGTGTCTGTTTCTCCAACTTTAGTTGAATTGAGTTTGACTACGCCCGGTCCTTGCTAAAGGTTAAAACATCACACTTGACAAAAAATCGTTGTGGTTTTGATGCGTAGGTAAGAATGGTTCTTGCTAGAAGCCCGTAGCAGCCACGTAAAACTTGCAACAAAAAAGTAGAGGATGTCTAACTTGTTTTTGCAGGGCATGTTGTGATGTGATATGGTCAAGACGTGACGAGATATAAATTGTTGTATGAGATGATCATGTTTTGTAACCGTTATCGGCAACTGGCAGGAGCCTTATGGTTGTCGCTTTATTGTATGAAATTCAATCGCCATGTAATTGCTTTACTTTATCACTAAGCGGTAGCGATAGTCATAGAAGCAATAGTTGGCGAGACGACAACGATGCTACGATGGAGATCAAGGTGTCAAGCCGGGGACGATGGTGATCATGATGGTGCTTTGGAGATGGAGATCAAAGGCACAAGATGATGATGGCCATATCATATCACTTATTTTGATTGCATGTGATATTTATCCTTTATGCATCTTTTTTTTGCTTAGTACGGCGGTAGCATTATAAGATGATCCCTCACTAAATTTCAAGGTATAAGTGTTCTCCTTGAGTATGCACCGTTGCTACAGTTCGTCGTGCAGAGACACCACGTGATGATCGGGTGTGATAAGCTCTACGTTCACATACAACGGGTGCAAGCTAGTTTTGCACACGCAGAATACTTGGGTTAAACTTGACGAGCCTAGCATATGCAGATGTGGCCTCGGAACACTGAGACCGAAAGGTCGAGCGTGAATCATATAGTAGATATGATCAACATAGTGATGTTCACCATTGAAAACTACTCCATCTCACGTGATGATCGGACATGGTTTAGTAGATTTGGATCACGTGATCATTTAGATGACTATAGGGATGTCTATCTAAGTGGGAGTTTTTAAGTAATATGTTTAATTGAACTTTAATTTATCATGAACTTAGTACCTTATAGTATTTTGCATGTCTATGTTGTTGTAGATCAATGGCCCGTGCTACCGTTCCCTTGAATTTTAATGTTTTCCTAGAGAAAGCTAAGTTGAAAGATGATGGTAGCAACTACACGGACTGGGTTCGTAACTTGAGGATTATCCTCATTGCTGCACAGAAGAATTACGTCCTGGAAGCACCGCTGCAGGAGCAACTCCGGACGTCATGAATGTCTGGCAGAGCAAAGCTGATGTCTACTCGATAGTTCAGTGTGCCATGCTTTACGGCTTAGAGCCGGGACTTCAACGATGTTTTGAACGTCATGGAGCATATGAGATGTTCCAGGAGTTGAAGTTAATATTTCAAGCAAATGCCCGAATTGAGAGATATGAAGTCTCCAATAAGTTCTGTAGATGGAAGATGGAGGAGACTAGTTCTGTCAGTGAACATGTACTCAGAATGTCTGGGTACCACAACCACTTGACTCAACTGGGAGTTAATCTTCCTGATGATAGTGTCATTGACAGAGTTCTTCAATCACTGCCACCAAGCTACAAAAGCTTCATGATGAACTATAATATGAAAGGGATGGAGAAGACTATTCCCGAGCTCTTCGCGATGCTAAAGGCTGCGGAGGTAGAAATCAAGAAGGAGCATCAAGTGTTGATGGTTAACAAGACCACTAGTTTCAAGAAAAAGGGCAAAGGGCAAAGGGAATATCGGGCAAGTAATATATCGATGACAAAGGGAACAACGTATGTTGTTATGCGGTTTGACCGATCAAGATCTTCGTAGAATATGTAGGAGCCAATATGAGCATCCAGGTTCCGTTATTGGTTATTGACCAGAGATGTGTCTCGGTCATGCCTACATAGTTCTCGAACCCGTAGGGTCCACACACTTAACGTTCGATGCCGATTTGTATTATGAGTTATATGATATGATGACCGAAGTTTGTTCGGAGTCCCAGATGAGATCACTGACATGACGAGGAGTCTCGAAATGGTCGAGAGGTAAAGATTCATATATTGGAAGGTTGCATCGGGCATTTTTCCGGAGTACCGGGAGGTTACCGGAACCCCCTGCGAGAAGTATTGGTCCTATAGGGCCTTATTGGAGGAGAGGAGACATGCCACGTGAGAGGGGCGCCCCCCTTGCCCAAACCGAATTGGACTAGGGGAGGGGGCCGCCCCCCTCTTTCCTTCTCCCTCTCTCGTCCTTCCCCTTTTCCCTCTTCGGTGGAAGGAAGGAGGGGGGGGGGGGCGAATCCTACTTGCACTAGGAGCCCAAGTAGGACTCCCCCCTTGGCGCCCCCTCTATGGACGGCCTCCTCCTCCTCCCCCCCTATATACGTGGGAGGGGGCACCCCAAAGGCACACCAAGCCTTCTCTTAGCCGTGTGCGGTGCCCCCCTCCACAATTACACACCTCGGTCATATCGTCGTAGTGCATAGGCGAAGCCCTGCGCCGGTACCATCAACACACCGTTGCCACGCCGTCGTGCTGACGGAACTCTCCCTCATCCTCAACTGGATCAAGAGCTCGAGGGACGTCATCGAGCTGAACGTTTGCTGAACGCGGAGGTGCCATACGTTCGGTGCTTGGATCAATTGGATCGCGAAGATGTTCGACTACATCAACCGCATTACTAAACGCTTCCGCTTTCGGTCTACGAGGGTACGTGGACACACTCTCCCCGCTCGTTGCTATGCTTGTCCTAGATACATCTTGTGTGATCGTAGGAAAATTTTGAATTACTACGTTCCCCAACACTTCCTTATTTGTAGTGCGTGGGGGGGGGGGGGGGGAGGAAGGAGGAGGTGGCGCCCCCCTTTCCTTTCTCTTCTGAGGAGGGAAAGGCGGGAGGGGCCACCCCTCCCCCTTTTGTTCCCCTAGGGACGGACAGCCAAGGGAGGGGCACTCCAGCCCCCTAGTGGGCTGGTCTGTCCCCTTATTTGGCCCATACACTTGACGGGGGTGCCCGGAACCCCTTCCGGTGACCCGATGAGTACCCAGTGCACTCCGAAACTATTCCGGTGTCCGAATAACGCCGTCCTATATATCAATCTTTACCTCCGGACCATTCCGGAGCTCCTCTTCATGTCCGTGATCTCATCCGGGACTCCGAACAGCATTCGGCCACCAAATCATACAACTGATATAACACTATATCGTCAACGAACGTTAAGCGTGCGGACCCTACGGGTTCGAGAACTATGTAGACATGACCGAGACACATATCTGGTCAATAACCAATGGCGGAACCTAGATGCCCATATTGTGGCTCCTACATATTCTACGAAGATCTTTATCGGTCGAACCGTTATGACAACATACGTAATTCCCTTTGTCCATCGGTATGTTACTTGCCCGATATTCGATTGTCGGTATCATCATACCTAGTTCAATCTCGTTACCGGCAAGTCTCTTTACTCGTTCCGTAATGCATCATCCCGCAACTAAATTATTAGTCACATTGCTTGCAAGGCTTATAGTGATGTGCATTACCGAGAGGGCCCAGAGATACCTCTCTGATACTCGGAGTGACAAATCCTAATCTCGATCTATGCCAACTCAACAAACACCTTCGGAAATACCTGTAGAGCATCTTTATGATCACCCAGTTACGTTGTGACGTTTGATAGCACACAAGGTATTCCTCCGGTATCCGGGAGTTGCATAATCTCATAGTCGAAGGAACATGTATTTGACATGAAGAAAGCAATAGCAATAAATTGAACGATCATTATGCTGAGCTAACGGATGGGTCTTCTCCATCACATGTAACGCCCACGATGCGGCTATATCTCCCACGTGTCGAGGCACGAGTTAGAGGCATAACCGCATAGTGGTTTTGTCGCAAGAAGGGTCATCTTTACACAATCCCATGTAATGAACAAGAATGGGATAAAGAGTTGGCTTACAATCGCCACTTCACACAATACATGAATATATATCATACATCATCCAAAATACAAACATATAGACCGACTACGGTCAAAATCCAGATGAAAATAAGACAACCCCAAATGCTAGATCCCCGATCGTCCCAACTGGGCTCCACTACTGATCATCAGGAAAAGACACATAGTAACGACCACGTTCCTCGTCGAACTTCCACTTGAGATTGACCCCATCATCTGCACTGGCATCGTCGGCACCTGCAACTGTTTTGGTAGAATCTGTGAGTCACGGGGACTCAGCACTCTCACACCCGCGAGATCAAGACTATTTAAGCTTATAGGAAAAGAAGGTGTAGTGAGGTGGAGCTGCAGCGGCAAAAGCATATATGGTGGCTAACTTGCGCAAATGAGAGCGAGAAGAGAAGCAACGGAACGGACGTCATCTAGCAATGACCAAGAAGTGATCCTGAACACCTACTTACGTCATACATAACACAGACCATGTTCACTTCCCGGACTTCGCCGAGAAGAGACCATCACGGCTACACACGCAATTGATGTATCTCGTTCTCAGGGCACACCGGATGAGACATCCTACGAGTAAAACCAGACCTCGAGTTTCCAAGAGGGGCCCCCGCAGTCTACTCAGTTTGGACCAACACTCGAAGGAGCACTGGCCCGGGGGAGGGGTTAAAATAAAGATGACCCTCGGGCTCGCGAAAACCCGGGGGAAAAGGCTTAGGTGGCAAATGGTAAAACCAAGGTTGGGCCTTGCTGGAGGAGTTTTATTCAAGGCGAACTGTCAAGGGGGTCCCATAAATCACCCGACCATGTAAGGAACGCAAAATCAAGGAACATAATCCCGGTTTATCAGTAACTAGGGCGGCAAGAGTGGAACAAAACACCAGGCATAAGGCCGAGCCTTCCACCCTTTACCAAAATATATAGATGCATTAATTAAATAAGAGATATTGTGATATCCCAACATATCCATGTTCCGACATGGAACAAACTTCAACTTCACCTGCAACTAGCAACGCTATAAGAGGGGCTGAGCAAAAGCGGTAACTTAGCCAAACAACGGTTTGCTAGTAAAGGATGGTTAGAGGCTGACATGGCAATATGGGAGACATGATATAGCAAGTGATAGGTAGCGGAGCATGGAAATAGAGCGAATAACTAGCAAAGCAAAGATAGAAGTGATTTCGAGGGTATGGTCATCTTGCCTGCAAGGTTCTCAGAGTTGTCGAAAGCTTGATCCTCGTAAGCGTACTCAACAGGTTCCTCGTTCACGAACTCGTCTCCCGGCTCTACCCAAGACAAGAACACAAACAAATGGAATCACAATCAACCACGAGAAATGCACAAGCAACATGATGCAAAACATGTATGATATGCGAGATACGACATGCGATGCATATGCGTGCTCCGGAAGGAAAATGATGAACATGGCAGTAACTTGGCAAACCAAGCATGCCACTGGAAAGATGGGATGATTTCGGTCGAAATCGATATAAAAATCACCGGAATCGGATGCACGGTTTGCAAATGGCAAGCAAAACAAGAATGACGCGAATCTGCGATTAACAACATGATAGCACTTAAAATGCAACAAGCAACAATGCTACAGCACTCCAACATAGCAACAAAGCATATGACAGTAATCTACAGGAGATGCTTAACAAAAGATGAACACTGAGCTACGGCTAGTTCACAGTATATCAAGCTCAAACAAGCATGGCAAAAGAGCAAAAGATAACAGGTTCACAGACTTTGTGAAAAACTGGACATGGCAGAAAACAGCATCAGGTAGCAATGTTCAGAGCACAAAATCAACATGCTACAGGAACTTAACATAGCAAAACAAGGCATTAAAGTATTCTACTAAATTCCTATGACAAAAGTCCCTTACTGACCATAAGCCAAAAAGGACCAGAAGATATGATGGCAAGCATGTAAACATAGCAAGTTTCGTTATCAGGTTTCAGACTTTGCAGAAAACAGAGTATGGCAGAAATAATAATATGTAGGCCTCTCTGTGAGCTTGATGCACTCACTACAGAGCAATGCATGACAAAACAAGCATACCTACAGCAAGATAGCATGTTTATTAAGCTATCCATGGCAAGAACAAGAGCATATCATGTATGGATCAACTACAATAAGCTTGGCAAAATTGCATATCATGTTAAGAATCCGCCAGAAATATTTTATAGCAAAAGTAGAGCAAGATTGAGTCATGCTATGTCACTCCATAATTGCAAACAATTGCAGTGATGGATCAATTACATCTATAGCTTCAAAACATCCTTACTGAACATCTCCAAAACATGCATGGATCTCTCTGTAGCATCAAGTTTACATGGCAACAAAATAACAGCAGAGACGACTTAGAGAAATCACCAAGTCCCTGAAATCAGAAATATTACGGGGCCTACTTTGTATGCTTGTGCTAGTCACCACAGAGATCACAAAAATACATGGACTACACCACTGGAAAGATGGCATGGCATACTTCAAAACACATGTAGAGCTCATGCTCAAAAGATGCACAGAATAAACGATACAAAAATAACAAAATCTCCAAGTTCTGATAAGAACCAGCAGATAACAGCAACTAGCCCTCTTCCAACAGAGATTTGGGCATCAAGATGACCTCTAATGAACATGGTGCAATTGAACAAAATGTAGAGCATCACAAGACGAACAATTTGACATATTACACGCGCGAATCGCAGCTACATGCAGGGAGTTATGCAACTATGAACAGAGGCACTTGCTGGAAAAATTGCAGGACTTAGAAAAAAAAGGGAAACGGGAAGTCAACGCTCACAGAGGGGCGATTCAGATCTGCGAGAGGAGCTCGGCTCGACGGGGCTCCGGCCCGGCGCTGGAGGTTGCCGCCGGTGGGGTCGTGCAGCGAGGGGAATGAGGAGACCGGAGGCCGCGGGTGACGGCGGGGAAGTGCGCCGGCGACGGGGCGGCGCCTGCGGCGGGGCGAGCTCGGCGACGGCCGGAGCTGCGCCGGTGGCGACGGCGGGGCGGCGGGCCAGCCGGCGACTGCGAGGCGGCGGAGGCGCGGTGCGGGCGCGGAGGCTGGGCGGCGGCGGCGCGGGCTCGGGCGGGCCTCCCGTGGGCCGAACGGGCCGCGGCGGAGGGAGGTGGCCGGGTGCCACGTGGCGGCGCCCGATTCGCTGGACGCGGCGGCGGGGATGTCCAGCGGGCGCCGGACACGTCCGGTGGCGGCGGGGAAAATTAGGGTTACGGGAGACTGCGAATGTTTTCGGGAGGGCTCACATATTTATAGGTAGAGGGAGCTAGGAGACTCCAAATGAGGTGCGGTTTTCGCCCACACGATCGTGATCGAACGACCTAAAGCATGGAAGAGAGTTTGGTGGGTTTTGTACTGGTTTTGAGGGGGGTTTTGCTGGACACTTAGATGGACTTGCGGATGCCCGGTTAACCGTTGGAGTACCAAACGACCTCCAAATAGAACGAAACTTGACCGGTGGTCTCCGGGTGGTATAATAAGGCCACTTGACAAGCCTCGGTCCATTCCGAGAAAGTTTGACACCCGCACACGAAAGAAAACAAAAGGGGTGCACCGGAGGAGATAGGAGCATCGGATTGCAAAACGGACAACGGGGAAAATGCTCGGATGCATGAGACGAACACGTATGCAAATGCAATGCACATGATGACATGATATGAAAATGCATGACATGACAAAATACAAAACGAAAGACAAAACCCGACAACGGAGGGAAAATCATAACACGTAGCCGGAAATGGCAAGAGTCGGAGTTACAATTATGGCAAGTTACATGCGGGGTGTTACATCACATCATTCTCCTAATGATGTGATCCCGTTATCAAATGACAACACATGTCCATGGTTAGGAAACCTTAACCATCTTTGATCAATGAGCTAGTCTAGTAGAGGCTTACTAGGGACACAGTATTTGTTTATGTATTCGCACATGTATTTATGTTTCCGATCAATACAATTCTAGCATGAATAATAAACCTTTATCATGAATAAGGAAACATAAAATAATAACTTTATTATTGCCTCCAGGACATATTTCCTTCAGATCGGATTCCACGAGTCAGATGTGATCCTACTCGGACTCGAATCCAAGCCGAACAGATTTTGGGCTTTAGGGTCCGTGCGAGGCCCAAGTGTTGAGCCCGCCACTGACGCCTATATATTAGTGGAGATGCGGCACACTCGTGTGATTGATCGCTTCGGTGCCGTCATTAGGGCTTTGCATGTGTTGCGAAAAGCCACCTCCACTCACCGCCGGTTGTGTGATTGGACCTAACAGTCCACCGCACGACTTTCCTCCTGCACACACGGATGCCGTTAGAGGCGGTGCGCTTGCGCCACTTCGACGAACCTGTACGTCGGATCCGACGACCGACTGTTCGAGAGAGATCGCACGGGGAGGAGACGGTCCCGGACGCGCTGCCCCAACTTTACTTCCGCTGCACGGCATTACGCGTCTAGTGGTAGCGATGTGTAATCCATTCCCATAGCATGTTCCTGGTTGTTCCGCGCGTAGGAAAATTTTAATTTGCAGTCGACGCACCCTACCTCAGATCCCCACAAATATATTCAGAGCAAGTGACGAATGATATCTTCAAAAGGAGAGGAGGAACCGACAGACAACTTATAGCCGAAATGAAGCATAGAGCATTAGAGTACAATTGCAAGATTTATCTTGAGGGAAGAGCAGCAAACTATGAAGCACACGCACTAGCTAAATTTTATCATTCTGTAGGTCAGGGACGCCATACTTGGCTAGGCGAACCCCATGACCCAGTTTATATCCCCTTTTCTAACAACTTTGAGTAATAAAAGTGGGCCTTCCTAAACAAAACTATTTGTCGAATTAAGTGTTGAATACTACTTTAGGGAGGGGATATGTCTCACCCGCACTGAGACACATCAACGTTTGCTTCAAGCGATGCTCTAGTGGGACGGTCTGCTAGTTGCTATAACTTCAAACTATGAAGCACATCAACGTTTACTTTTTTACTTCTATTTATATGCCAAAAGCAATACATGTTTGAAATTTAATTTACTTCAATTTTAAAAATGAATATTTTTATCATTAAAAAAATGTTTGTACCATTCAAAAAATTGTGGCATTGGACAAATGTCCATGCCCGTCAGAGAAAATGTTCTTTTCATTAAAAAAAGCTTATAAAATAAGAAAATCATGTAGTTCAAAAAATGTTCTGTAACTTAAAACATGAACGTGACATTTAAAAAATGTTAAAATATTATGAAAATATGTTTGCGCCATTTATAAAAACATATAAGATTAAATGAAATGCTTTAGTAATTAATTTTTTTTCCACACAATGCAAAAAAAATTGAAATGTTTATTTCAAAAATATTTATCATGCATTCGGGAAAAATGTTCAGATGTGTATTTAAAATAATAATCATCATGTATTTGAAAAATGTTCAATGTGTATTCAAAAAATGTTCACCATGTATAAGAATATTTTTCAATGTGTATCCAAAAAAGTAGAGGTATATTTAAAAGGTAGGGGAAAATGAAGAAAGCCAACAAGAATGAAAAATTAAATGAAGAGAGAATGTAACAAAACGAAATAAAAATAAAATAGAAAAAGTGAGAGGTGCATATATCTTGCTTACTGTGAGACTTACCTCCGTCTTGCTTTCAGCACTCGATGTTGTATCATCTTAGTGGGCCGGTCCAGCGAACCTTCCACCGATTTTGGAAATGTTCCACATTTTTTCTCTTTTCTTTTTGTGTGTTTTTGTTTACAGTTTTCACTGGGCATCTGTTTTGGCAGAAACATGTTGTATATGTTTTTTATGCACGCTGAACATTGTTTGATACACGTTGAACATGTCCCCACTACATGATGAATGTTTTTAAATACATGTTCTAACATAGTTTTCGAATAGATGTTAAAAATTATTCGAATACACATTGAACATTTTTCGACTATGCCTTAAAAAATAATTCACCTTAAACTTGTTTTTAAGATACATTTTTTTGGTGAGAAAACTTCCAATCTATTCATCTTCAATCATGACAATACAACGGATACCAGAAATAATAAAAAATACATCCAGGTCCGTAGACCACCTAGCGACGACTACAAGCACTGAAGCGAGCCAAAGGCGCGCCGCCGTCATCGCCCCTCCCTTGCCGGAGTCAGGCAAAACTTGTTGTAGTCAACAGTCGGGAAGTCGTTGTGCTAAGGTCCCATAGGACCAGCGCAGCAGAACATCAACCGCCGCCGATGAAGAAGAGTAGCGTAGATCGGAAGGATCCAACCTGAAGAAACACAAACGTAGACAAACTATGACCAAATCCGAGCAAATCCACCAAGGATAGATCCGTCGGAGACACACCTCCACACGCCCACCGGCGATACTAGACACACCACCGGAACGGGGGCTAGGCGGGGAAGACCTTATTCCATCTTCAGGGAGCCATCGCCGTCTCGTCTTCTTGAGCAGGACACAAACCCTAACAAAACTTGAAGAAACATGAGCCCTCCCACCGGCAAGGGCCGGGATCTACCGCGTTGCCAGGGCCCTAAGACCACCGGAGACGAGGCGAATCGGCGGCGGCTCCAGCGGGAGGCAAAGGAACCCTAACATTTCCTAAGCTTTTCTTGGGGAGGAGGCAAAGGTAGACGTTATTTCTAATAGACATTGAAGATTTTTTTAATACACATTGTACATTTTTGTAACATGCTGCCAATTTTTCATTCATGTTTAATATTTTTTAAATACAGGATGAATATCTTTTCTAAGTGCATTTTAAACATTTTTTAAATACACATTGAATATTATTTAAATACATGTTAAACATTTTTCTAATACAAGTCCCGTTGCGTAAGAGCATCTCCAGCAGATCCCACAAAACGGCCCGACCACTATATAACCGCCGTTTAACGCGAACAGGAAGGAAAATCGTCATGCGCAAGTACCGTAAAACAACCCGTCCCGAAAAAAGTGGGGGGGGGGTATATTTCGACCCTCCCGCCGCATATGTTCAGCCCCCCCCAGATTTGTTGTTTCTTCTATCTCTCATGCGACTTGGCGGGAGGAACATTTCAGTTTGCGCCCTCCATTTCGTCTTCGCCGTCACCGTATCTCGCTATCAATTCTTGCTGTCCCCGGCCACCTAGTGTCGTCGAGTAGTTCTGCCGCCATCCGCCACATCTTGTCCACCCATTTTGGAGCTCGCAGGTTGCCATTCCTTCCGCGGGAGCGTGGACGACGCCACCATGGATCTGTCCTGGAGCTTTGCGTGTGGCCTCATTGCAGCGAGAAACATTTGCTCCGGGCGCAATTAAGCCTCAGATTTGTCCTTGCAGCCACCGCGCCTGCTGGCGCCGTGGATTTTTGGCCGTGGGGAAATAGGAGCAACGGATTTGATACCGGTCGGCGGTGTGGAAGAGAGCTCGGTTGTGCTGATTTGTTACACGAGAAAGTTAATCTCTTTAGTGGCTTTCGTGTGTTTTAATTTTAGGTGACAGGCAATATGTTAGATTATATTGCGGAATAATTTTTTCACTTGCCGAAGGAATGCCACCACTTTTCTTCGGTTTAGTTCATACCATTCGTTATTGTTTTAATTATTTGGATTTGAACATTTGTTGAAATTGAGGTGATTACTGTATTGTATGATGCTAAAACATTAATGAGTTGAATTTGTATTGTCGTTGTATTAAAATTATGTTGCTCAAAATCATGAATATGCCTAAAACCACAAAAACTATTTTGCGGTACCACGAGGGCTCCGACACGGAATAGATCCCGTAAACGATGTGGTACAAGTTACGGGTGTCGGCGTTCTGGGAACGGGGGTCCCCAGACTTGCCTGCCTGCGGCCCACAGCGTGGCTCCACAAGCGGGCCCGTACGACCCATCTTCACCAGCAAGCACTCAAGACCCTCGCGAGGGGCCAAGCCTCGTGAGGCGGACGACACAAGACCTCCTCAGGGGCAGCCTCACCAGGCTGGCTTGCGAGGGGCGGAGAGATCAAGGCAAGGGGTACCTCGTGAGGTTTCCCGTGACTTAAGCCATGACGATCAAGGCCAGGCGGGCGCCAGCGCGCGCAGTGTCCTCTCTTCCTCTTTGGTGCTAAGGAGGCAAGCGCAGGCGATGAGTACCGAGGCATCAGGCAAAGGTTTCCATATCGGTGCAACGAGACCAAGACCAGCAGGATGGCAGGACGGAGGTCACCATGGAGCCCAAGACGGCGTCACCACCAGAGCCTTTGACAGGCGAAGACTACTTTTGTCAGGATAGCTTGTACTAGTTGTCTCCCTTCAAACTGGCCGTTGTGGAATTCCTTCCCGCTCAATATTTGGGAAGAGGACCAGGGCCTCTATAAATAGGACTAGCCACCTCCATAGCAGGGGATCGAGACCTTCGCCAGCTCACAAAACACAAGAACACCTCTCCTCAGGAGGCTGTTCTTCCCTTGTTCTGTTCATCATCCGCCCAAGAGGCAATCCACCACCACCACACTGGAGTAGGGTATTACACCACAACGGTGGCCCGAACTAGTATAAATCCTGTGTCCTTTGTGTTGTGAGTTCGTTGAATTCAGCCCTAGAGATCGCGGTGAGGGTGAGGGAATGGTTTGGTAGGAGGAAATCTTCGTGCGCACCCCAGTGTTCGAACCTCAAGGTTTTGCCGGAACCTGAAATCTGACATTTGGCGCGCCAGGTAGGGGTGCGCCAGAATTTCCTTCCACCGATCCGCGTCCCATCACTTCGTCACCTCCATGTCGGACGCCCGTCGAGCCCGCACTGAGCGCTAGGCCGCCCTCGCCGCCCACGTCGTTCAGACGGCTCCCGTCGGCGGGCCTCCCCATCGTTCCCCGTCGCCTGCCGCTAACGCCGTCACCGGCCCGGCGGGGAACGAGCAACAAGCGTCCTTGCTGCACCCCTCGGTGCGGCTGGACGGCCGCACCGCCACTCCGTCGCTGACTCCGGCCGGCTCGTCGTCTCACACTCGCCGCGCTCCCACGGACGCGCAGGCCGCGTTGCTCATGGCATGCGAGCTCCTGCGCTACCACCCCGTCGATGACCTCTACGAGGACTGGCTGGACCGCATCGCCGAGCTCGTCAGCACCGCAGGGGGCTCCCATGCGCCTTCCCTCTCGCTGCCTTGCCCTCCGCCAGCTGCGGGCGACGTGGCCCACGGAGCACCTCCGCCACTTCCGCACCAAGACGGCATCCTGGCGCCAAGGCGTGCGGCCCCCCGGCGCGACCTGCCGCGTCGGTTGCTCGCACGCGAAGAAGGAAGCTGCCAAGAAATCCCTCGGCCGCGAGAGAATGTTCCCGAGCTCCCCGCACCACCGCGACAAGGCCGTGTGCCACCTGCGGTGGCGGTGCGCGGACATCAAGGGCAGGCTCCACATCAGCAAAGGGTCCCAGTGGCCACCGTGGGCTACCGCGCCTTCACCCCCGAGCTGCGTAGCGTCGCGTGGCCAGGCAAGTTCAAGCCAGACCTGCCTCCTCGCTATGACGGCACCCCCGACCCCGCAGAGTTCCTGCAGCTCTACGAGCTGAGCATCGAGGCGGCCAACGGCGACGAAAAAGTCATGGCGAACTGGTTCCCTATGGCTCTCAAGGATGGTGCCCGCTCATGGCTCCTGAACCTGCCTCCGGGCTCGATCTCCTCCTGGGGCGAGATGCGCGACCGCTTCGTCGCCAACTTCCAGGGCACTCGCGACCGCCCTCCGGCAGCGGGTGACTTGGGCCGCATCAAGCAGCAGCCAGGAGAGACCCTCCAGAAGTACATCCAGCGCTTCAACAATGTTCGCCTCAAGATCCCCAAGGTGACGGATGAAGCCATCATCTCTGCGTTTTCCGATGGCATCCACGACGTCAAGATGAAGGAGGAGCTCACCATCCACGAGGAGCTGTGCACGTCCTTGGAGTTGTTCAACCTGGCGACCAAGTGCGCAAGAGCTGAGGAAGGGCGTCTTTCCCTCCTCGAGCTCCCAACTGCTGACCCCGAGGAGAAGAAAGCCAAGGCCAAGTACGTGAAGCGCAAGGGAGTGGCCGTGCTCGCGGCGGAGCCAGACACGAAACGCGGCCGCGACCAACCCGAGTCATCCAAGAGCAGCCGGCCGTTCTGCACCTTCCACAACGTTCACAGCCACAACACCAACGACTGTCAAGAGCTCACGGCCATTCGAGATGGACGCCTCGGTCGACGCCCCGAGCGCAACGACCGGGGCTACGGCCGAGGAGGAAGACGCGGCGGAGGACGCTGGGACGACCGTGGCCCTCGCCAGGACTGGCGTGACCGGCCTCGTGTGGACCGCTGGCAAGATCAGCCTCGCGAGGGCGCCTGGAGGGATCAGCCTCGCGAAGACCGCCCCCAAGGCAACGCCGGTCTCCCTCCGCTGCCGCCACCACCAAGAAGGAACGACGACCACCATCAGGATGAGGGGGCTGGGCGGAGCTCAAGCCCCAGCCTCGCAGCGTATCTTCAAGCAGTTTGCTCGTGAGGTGAATGCAGTCCTTCCCAAGCTTGAGGCCACGCGCCCGCTCAGGTGGTCCAAGTGCGCCATCACCTTCAGTTCAGTAGACCAGCTCAAGTGCGCGGCTACCGCTGGCGCCCTCCCAATGCTTTGCTCTCCCATCATCAGCAACGTACAAGTCACCAAGACCCTCATCGACGGCGGCGCAGGGCTCAACGTCCTATCCGTCGAGACGTTCGACATCCTTCAAGTGCCCTACGATCAGCTTCAGCCTACCAAGCCCTTCTCAGGAGTGACCGATGGTTCCACCATGCCGATAGGGCAGGTCCGCCTTCCCGCGACAACTACCGCATCGAGCTCATCGACTTCGACGTCGCCCACATCCTCCTGCCATACAACGCCATCCTCGGGTACCCGGCCCTGGCCAAGTTCATGGCAGTGATGCACCACGGCTACAACGTCCTCAAGATATGCCAGGAAGTGGAGGGATCATCACAGTCCACTACGAGGAAAGAGATGCAGTGTGCTCCCTCGAGCGCGCCTTCCAAGCAGCGTCAATCGAAGATCCCGACAACAATGCAGCACAGTACCCTCCTGAGGTCGTCCCCAAGAAGAAGAAGCAGCTACTCCGTGCCGGGCCTTAGGAGAGCGGCGCCGCAAGTGGTACCTCGTCAGGATCAGCGCCCACGCCTGGGGCGCCTCCCTCCCTCGCATAGGAAGGCATGCCCGGCGCCCTCCTCGGGCAGGGCTCGAGGGCTCTCTTCTGGAGGGCCTCAGACCTTGCCAACATTACGAGGGAGGCGCTCGGGCACCACGTGGAGGCGTGCCTTGCAACACGTTTCCCTCAGGAAGACATCGGGCGAGGAGCGCCCAACGCTCAGGAGTTCATCGCCAAGACCACTCAGGAACTGCAGGAAGCAAGATTCATGCGCGGCGACCACCGCTCACCTGGCGCAGCTCCCCATCTAGGCGAGGATGGCGGGTTGCGCGTCTGCATTGACATCCCATGGCTCAACAGAGCCGCATCTCAGGAGCTCTTCTGGCCTTCACGCGTGGGACGCTGCGAGGGCCCACCTCACAGCTACGTTCGCATGCCCTTTGGCCTGCCGAGCGTGGCTTCTGCCTTCCAGCACAGCCTGCGGAGCATCCTGGCTACTCAGGAGGCCAGGCACCACGCGGTCCTGGCGGAGATGGAGATGGTCCTCAAGGAACCGCCTGGACCCCCAGAGCCTCCTGAGGCTCAGGGTCCCGGTGGCTTGTGAGGAGTAGCCCCTGCACCCACGCATCTTCAGCTGCCCCAACATGTCTTCAACAACAGAACCAGGTGACATTTTCCAAGTTTATTTAGCTGGGAGCGCCCCACGGGCTGCATCATTCCCAAGCCATGTGGGTCTGTCCCTGTGGCATGTATCCCTTTACATCTTTAGCTTACTCTGTTGGGGGCGCCCCTCGGGCTGCATCATCCCCAAGCCGCTCGGGTCTGACCCAGTGGCATGTATCATTCCTGCATTTACCTAAGCTAGTTCGCTTTCCATGCATAATCTATCTATGTCTATCACTTGCTTGATTGTCACCCACTACGGGAGCCGCACGCCGATCGTCTTTCTTCAGGACCCTTCGTGTGAGAGAGCCTGGCACTGCGTCTGTGCTTGGGCCCGTCCTGTAGCGTCGATAAATCCAACGGTCGAGCTCTGTCTGGTGGGCCGGCCCCGTTCACGTCACCTCCTGGGGTCGTTGGTGCTTGGCCTTCTCACGCGATAACCTCAGGAGATTCGTTCGGCGCAGGTTGTCTGACCACCTCGCAGGTCCGCCACAGCCATCAAGAATCAAGACCAGGCGCAACCTGCCTTGAGGTAGGGCCTCGTGAGTCCCGCGCTGGCTCATGAGTGCCCAGACACACCTCGTCTAGCCCTGTCGTGCAAGCCACGTGTCAGGGCGGGGCTGTACATGCCCCGGGGGCTCTCCGCAGTAGGGAGTCCCCTCCCACGTACCAGTGGAAGCACCATGCTCCGCGCTGCCCGTCGACACTGCCGAGGAGCGGCTATGCCCGTGCAAGTGTGGAAACGCCATGCTCCGCGCTGGTGATAAACAACTGAGGGCGGCCCCACGGCCGTATCAACCTCAGGGAGCCCTTGAGCTCAGTGTCCAGCCTCACCACAACACCTCCCCTCGGGAGAGTCGCGCGAGGGGGCTGGGCACGGGGGCTACGCTCGGGCCATGCCCAAGCGTACGCCACCCAACCAGGTGTCTCGGACATGGATGTCACGCGCCCCTCCCGAGCCGAGCCTCGGCGAGGACAAAGGTATGAAGGTCGTTTTCCCGTCAAGGGGGACTGCTGAGCATCGCGACTCAGGAGCCTTACTGGTCACGTAGCCCCTCACTCCTTGGTTCCGTCCAGGTCTCCGGTCGGCCCAACGGCGGTTGAGGTATGCGCGGGGCCGGGCCCTGCCGACGTAGAACACTAAACCTATTCCTACACCTCCTTTCTATAAGCTGTTTGCGCGTCAAGGGGGACTCCTGAGCATCGCGACTCAGGAGCCTAACTAGCCACGTAGCCCCTCACTCGCTGGCCTCGTCCTGGTTTCCGGTCGAGTCAGCGGCGGCTGAGGTATGCGTGGGGTCGGGCTCTGCCGACGTAGAACTAAAGCAAATAGGAAGGAAATCGCAAAATCTCAAAGCAAATATTACAAGACATACTGTTCTCCGAATATCAAACAAAAGTTTAAACGCCTCCACGAGGCACGATACATGTTGCAGGAGATTAAACAGGAAAGGAGCCGAGCAAGTCATCCCTGAACACCGCCGGCACCCGCAAGAGGCGCTCCTTCCTTGGTAGCGTCGCCTTCACCTGTACCGCCGGCCAGGGCTGCAGGAGCAAAGGCGCGGAACTTCTTCAGCAGGGCTTCCACCTGACCCATCACGGCTGCGGCAGCGGTTGCGCAGTGCTTGTCGCCCACAAGCTCCAGCAGCTCGTCAAGGCGGGCGGTAGGATCGTGAAGATGGAGGGGGCTGAAGACGCGCGTCAGCACAGCCGAGGAGAGGACGCGAGCTTCCTCCTCTGTCATGGGGACGATGCCGCTCACGACCTCCTCAAGCGCTTCGACCAAGTAGGGAAGCAGCTGGGCAGGGCCGTCCTCGTCGGTGGTCAGCGGCTTCTCCAAACCCTTCTCGTAGAGTGCCTTCAGCGCCACGCAAGACCTCTCTTCGAGGAGCACGAAGGCCGCACTGTCCTCGGCCAGGACCGTCGCCTTCACTACAAAAAAGACACATCCGTGACATTTTGGGCGGAACGAATTTTTTCTGTCATACATATGACACTTCTATGACGATAATTGTGACAAAACCCGGTATCATCATAGATGTGGTGGGCTCCTACTTCTATGACAAAAAATCATGACAAAAAATGGGCTTTTCGTCCTGGGCGGGCCAGAGACGCAGCTGCATGACATTCTTTGGGCCGTCCATGACGGAAAAAACCGTGGTAGAAACGAGGGCGAGGAAAATTTCGGGGAGTTCCCGGTTACGGTGGGAGGTCGGGGGCCGAGCGATGCGCGTTTCTCTCGTACACGTACACGTGTGTGTAGGCGTTGGCTCTAACTGAACCCGAGCGAGGCGTTGGGCTCTAACTGAACCCGAGCGATTGCACTACAGGCTACGCGTTACTGAACCTGAGCGATCGATCGATGGCTGTTAACTGAACCCGATCGAGCGATTCCTTCGCTACTGCTGCTAACTGAAGCCGATCGATGTTGCCTCTGGGATGAACAGTGAGCGGTGGCGTTGCCTCTGGATGAACAGGACCCCGTGGTATGGTGGAGGGCTGGATGAACAGTAAACGGTGGAGGGGTGCCCGTGGAGGGGTGGTTGAACAGGACCCCGTGGTGTGGAGGGCTGGATGAACAGTAGACGGTGGAGGGGTGCCCGTGGAGGGGTGGTTGAACAGTAGTCAGTGGAGTAGCGCGCGGTGGAGGCTGGATGAACAGGAGCCCGTGGAGGCTGGAGGAGGTCGACGGTAGCCCGTGGAGGCTAGAGGAGGTCGACGGTAACATTATCTCATGGAGTCCCGTTTTGCGGTACACCACACCCCTCCCGATGAACATGACCCCCGTTTCGACCGTAGGAGGTCCGTTGCGTCCGTTTTGCGGTACGCCACACCCCTCCCGATCAACAGGACCCCCGTTTCGACCGTAGGAGGTCCGTTTCGTCCGTTTTGTGGTACGCCACACCCCTCCCGATTAACAGGACCCCGGTTTCGACCGTAGGAGGTCCGTTTCGTCCGTTTTGCGGTACGCCACACCCCTCCCGATCAACAGGACCCCCGTTTCGACCGTAGGAGGTCTGTTTCGTCAGTTTTGCGGTACGCCAGACTCCTCCCGATCAACAGGACCCCCGTTTCGACCGTAGGAGGTCCCTTTCCTCCGTTTTGCGGTACGCCACACCCCTCCCCATGAACACGACGCATTCCGTTGCCTCCCCATGAACACGACGACGACGCTGTTTCTCCGTTCCAACCCAGCCATGTACACGAGCCCTGGCCGTACGTATGCGCGAGTCGGCGTTCGAGACCCCGCCCGTATGTACACATACGTGGCCGTATTTTCTTTCTTGCACCCTGGCCGCTGTACGTACGTGTACATGCTACGTGCGCGCCTCAACTACGACACGTACGCGCCTCTACTACGACACGTGTGCGCCTCTACATCCACCAGTATATATGTACGTACACGTTCGCGACCAGAATGACAACGCTACGTATGCTTCGACCAGGTGGGTCCCGACTGTCAGGCACTTCCTTGCCTGCGAAGATGTAGCTGGTGGGTCCCAGCAGTCAGGGGGGCGAATCATTTTTTTTGCCCGGACGCACTTCCTTGCGTGCGAAGATGTAGCTAGTGGGTCCCAGCAGTCAGGGGCAAACGTTTTTTCGCGAAATACGGTGGCCCGTCCGGTGGGTCCCCGCTGTCAGGTGGAGGAATAATTATTTTGCATGTAATAAGGAGGCACTTCCTTGCTGCGGCCGTGGACCCAGCTGTCAGCCTCTCCACGTACAGTCCATGTCTGATGGAAGCCGTTCCTTGACCACGTTGACCACGCCGCGTCGAGAGCACCAGGGCGGTGGACGACGGCGAGGCCTAGGAAGGGGACGACGCGGCAGTGGATGCCCACGCGTAGAGGAGTACGAGGGTTCACTGGTTCGCTGCGGTGTGAGGCTGCCGTCGCCGCAGAATAATAGGGGGTGAGACACTGTTAACTTGGCAGAGCAATATTTGTAGCATCTTTCATATGGTGTCTAGCTTCCATTGCATTGCTTTTAATTTTGTGAAATGTCTTCTTCTTAGTTTACACATCATAGTTCTGGTTATCTCTTCCGTCTTGTTTTTCATACATATTACATCCTCCTATCATGTGGTTGTCTAACATCAAAGTTCAGTTCGTCTGCATCACGCATCAATTTGTTCTGAAGAACTAAATTGTTATTCGTTTTTCTTGTCGGCTTGACTTAACATGGCACAGAGAAAGAGGAAGAAACACAGAATGACAGGGAATGAGAAGCGGATGAATCCTACATATTCTGCTGGTACTGATGGTGCAATAGAAGGTCAAAGTCCAGCGGAAAATTCTACAAACACGGCATCCCATGCTACACAAGTTGCAAAAAAAGCCAAACAGAAACAAATAGCTACCACCAAACAAGCAGAGACAGCCCTAGTTCTTGCAACACCTACCACAGTACTACCAGCTGCACGACTTACTCGTGCGTCAACTGAGCTAGCAGCACGTTCCCAAGCTCCCTTGCCACCTGGCACTACTTCCCAAGCATTCTTGACACAAGACGAGTTGGCAATATCAGATGAACCTTGTGAGCTTCAACAGCAAGAAGGTAGTTGCTGGAGTCAAGTTACAGTTGCATACTTCTTTATATGTAGTCTCACAGTTTGATGTACACTAACACTTCCTATGTTCGTTGTTGGACTAGCACCTAGGCGCAAGAGGAAACAAACATCAGGGATAATGCTCGATAGGTTAACTAAATCTAGAGGAGGAAGAATGGAGATCCGTTTTGAGGCAGGTTTAAAAAGGCCACGTGATGCTACAGAGTCAGCCAAGTTAGTATCAGAGGCAGCGGTTGCCGTTAGGTTTCATGTACGTATCCTCCCAACATGGATTCAGTACAGGAATGAAAAAGACGAAACCTAGTTCAACACCTTCCTCGACCATTTGTCTGTAAGTATGGTTATGTATGGAAACTAGTAATATCGTCTTGCTCTGTCCCATACTTTCTAGGTTGCTGATAATGAGACTCCCATAATTTCCAACAGATGAGGTTCAAGTTGGATAGCCAAGATGATGCAACCAGACAAGCTTGCACCCATGTTTTCAAGTCTGCTCTGTGACAGTATCGGTATAACTTGAGGAAAACTCACTTTGAAGGCAAGGCTAACAGTGAACTTTCCCAAACATCTCCAGTGGAAAATATATCGGATGAAGACTAGAGGGGCCTTGTTAAACACTGGTCTGATCCGAAGTATCAGGTACATTATATATATGTGATCAAATCACATGTTGAAGTCCTATTTACGCATGTGCCACACAAATCTATCTTCTTGTAGGTGAACTATTCAAAGAACAAGGCCAACCGTACGAAAGTGAAATTCCAACAGACGACGGGATCTCGTAGCTATATTGCACACTGCGAGGCTCTTGTAATTAGCTGCTGTTTCACTCTTTTCGCTGTACCATATTATCAGATCTATATTGACTTGTTCGAAATGCAGAGGAAAGCCCGCAAGGACCAAAAAGTACCTGAACCAAATGCTGTGGAAATCTTCAAGGACTGTCACACCAGCAAGAAGAAGGGCATTACTACACCAGTCAAAGCCGCTGTTGTAAGTCCTTAATCCTCATGCCTTTTAACTACTACTTACTCTGACTTGTGCCTTGAACTGCATGGTTTGCAGCCAATGTCTATTACTCTTTTCAATTTTATACACAATTGTCTTAGCGTATCATTGCACCTTACAAGGTTCAAAAGAGAGGAGTGATGTTTCTTTGATCTTGACCCGTAATCTAGTTCCGTGCTGGACTTGCCCACACAACGTTACAATTGCCTGTTTGTCTGTTCTTAATTGTTTTGTGATATGAATGATGTCATACTATGCTTACCGTATTATAAACTTCGTCTCTTTATCCTTAGCCCTCAATACAATGTGAAGAAATAGACAATACATTAGCGATGGTACATGGTCATATGTTTGGAACCTGGTTTTATTATGTACTTTGCAATAAAATACAACTAATATTTTACATGGGTTCACCAGAATAAGTTCTGTATATAGACCAAAGCTCTTTTGTTTGGTTTTGCTGCCTCCTTAATATCTTCTGTTTTGGTACTACTAATGTAAAACCTCAACTTTTCAGCGAGCTATGGAAAAAATGGTGGAACTACCACCTTCTGAAGGTGGCGAGGCAACTATAACCGCAATGTCAGCTCTTGCTGCAGTGGGTCAGTACCTGTCCACTAACAGTGCCAAAAGCACGTTCCTGCGTAATACTGGGTTGGTTGTTAAGGAAATATCGTCCAAACTGCCTCATGATCAAGATATGCAAGCTCAAAGCAATGTTGTATCTGCGCTCCAGACACAAGTCCATTCCCTAACAGAGACCCTTTGTGAAACAAGGAGAAACATTGCTCAATGTCGTCAAGATATGCATGGTTTTGAAACCAGACTATCAGACATTTGCTATGTTGTTCAGGAGCCTAGGGGAAATGAAGGCGAGGGTTATCGTGCTCCATTGGACAATACAGCATGAAAATGTAACAGTCAGGTCAAATGAACTCAGCTTCTGAACTTCTGGTGGTGCATTTATCTGCTAGACTGTTAAGTTTTATGCCAACCTTCCTTTTGTTATATAGTTGTAATTTGTTTTGGTGCGATACAAAATTTATTCTTAACGTGCAGCCACCGGCTAAAGAAAACAGCAAGCCATTTTTGTATAGTGTAGGGTATTCCCTATATTTGCACTGGTGGCGATCTTTGATGCCGAGTGGATGTAATCTGTGCAATCGCCTTAATAGCCTAGCGTTAGTTTCGACCTTATTTATTTCCTAGTCTTCTTTTTCCCTGGTTTGCTAGTGGCCGCAACTACCATGGGCCATATACGGGCCGTAGGATCCATGGGTCTCCTACGGGCCGTCGATAAATGGGCCTGTAATCGGTGGGCCTCGGGCCGTCGGATAAATGGGTCTACATGGGTCGTAATCGGGCGTAATTGGTATCGGCCCAGCACGGTAACAGGCCGTTAACAGGCCGCAGGACAGCAAAAGCTTAATTCTGTCACAGGCATAACGGGTCGTTAATGGGCCAGCATATAGGACGGGTTGGAAACGGCGCAACGGGTTAACAGGCCAGAAACGGGCCGACTCTTGCCATGGGCCGAATTTGGCCCATTAGGGTAACAGGCCAGTAACCGGCCAACTCTTGCCATGGGCTGAATTTGGCCCATTACGGGAACAGGCCAGTAACGGGCCGACTCTTGCCATGGGCCGAATTTGGCCCATTAGGGTAACAGGCCCGTAACGGGCCAGAAGTAATCGAAGGCCGAAAAGGAGCCCAAGAACGTATGGGCCGTCAATAGGCCGAAAGCTAACACGGGCTGGAAACGGCCCATGTAAATCACGGGCCGTTAACGGGTATAAAGAAAATTACTGTTCATTATGGGCTAGAGTCACTGTGGGCCTGTAAAGGGCCGAAAGATACGAAGGCCTCATATGGGCCGAAAGTGAAATGGGCTGGTGTTATATTCGACGGCCCACATGACGTTGTTGGGCCGATTTCCTTTAGGGCCTAACGGGCCGTGAGTTAACGGGCTGTAAAATGGGCTATTTGCGAAGATACCGTTAACAGGCTTTTCATGGGCCAGCCCGTTAACTTTTGACCAAGTCAAACGGGCCGGCTTTGTAAGCTAAATGGGCCAGTGGTGGGCCCTGGCACGTGTGGACATATCATAGGCGCCTATGTGATCCACTGACGAGCTGACACGTGTTTCGTCCGGCCAATAAGAATTTTACACGCGGAAATTTCCCATTGGTCGGGGCTGTTAACGGGTTATCGGATCCAAAACCCGACCCGATAGCTTAACGGCGTTCCGTTACGGTGGATGCCACGTGTCGGTCACCCTTGACGAAAGCACTTCTGTGACGCGCGATTTATCGTCATGGAAGTGGACACTTCCGTGATGATAATTTTGGTAATGTCATGGAACACTTCTACGACAGCACAGGTATGACTATCTTGATTCTGTCATAAAATCGTCATGGATGTACATGCATGACAAAAAACGCGACCTACTGTGACAAACATGTATCATCACGGAAGTGTATTTTTTTGTAGTGCTTGGCGTCAAGTTCGGCCTTCTCCGCCTTCACTTTCCGCTCCAGCTCCTCCAGACGGCCGCGCTCAGCGGCCTGCGCCCTCGCCGCCTGCTCTAGCTCGGCGTCGCGACCCTTGACGACATCTTCCCGGGCCTTCATCTCCTCCTCCTCCGCCTTGCTGCTGTGGGCTTCTTCTGCACGCTCGCTGCGCAGGGTCTTCAGCTCGTCCTCCAGCGCCCGACAGCGATCCTGAGCAGCCTCGACGTCCTCAGCACCGCCTCGCGAGCAGCAGCTGCTAGGGCGGCAGCCTGCTTCTCCCTCTCAGAAGTCGCCGTGGCCTGGCTTAGCATCGCTCGAACAGACACGTCAGAATGAAGCTAGCTAGAGACCAGCTCCAGGCGCCCGGCTACCAGGTGGGAGTCGGCGCCCTGGAGATCTTCTCGTAGCTAGGCCATCTCCAAAAGGGCGCGCTCCAAGACCTTGCTACCTCTTGAGCACTGCCTTGGTTTTCCCTTGAAGAGGAAAGGGTGATGTAGTAAAGTAGCATAAGTATTTCCCTCAGTTTTTGAGAACCAAGGTATCAATCCAGTAGGAGACCACGCAAAAGTCCCGCGCACCTACACAAACAAATAAGAACCTCGCAACCAACGCAATAAAGGGGTTGTCAATCCCTTCACGGTCACTTATGAGAGTGAGATCTGATAGATATGATAAGATAATATTTTTGGTATTTTTATGATAAAGATGCAAAGTAAAATAAAAGGCAATGGAAATAGCTAAGTGTTGGAAGATTAATATGATGAAAATAGATCCGGGGGCCATACGTTTCACTAGTGGCTTCTCTCAAGAGCAGAAGTATTATGGTGGGTGAACAAATTACTGTCGAGCAATTGATAGAATTGAGCATAGTTATGAGAATATCTAGGTATGATCATGTATATAGGCATCACGTCCGTGACAAGTAGACCGAAACCATTCTGCATCTACTACTATTACTCCACACATCGACCGCTATCCAGCATGCATCTAGAGTATTAAGTTCATAAGAACAGAGTAACGCTTTAAGCAAGATGACATGATGTAGAGGGATAAACTCATGCAATATGATATAAACCCCGTATTGTTATACTCGATGGCAACAATACAATACATGCCTTGCTGCCACTGCTGTCACTGGGAAAGGACACCACAAGATTGAACCCAAAGCTAAGCACTTCTCCCATTGCACGAAAGATCAATCTAGTAGGCCAAACCAAACTGATAATTCGAAGAGACTTGCAAAGATAACCAATCATACATAAAAGAATTCAGAGAAGATTGAAATATTGTTCATAGATAAGCTTGATCATAAACCCACAATTCATCGGTCCCGACAAACACACCACAAAAGAAGATTACATCGAATAGATCTCCAAGAGAATCGAGGAGAAATTTGTATTGAGATCCAAGAGAGAGAAGAAGCCATCTAGCTAATAACTATGGACCCGAAGGTCTAAGGTAAACTACTCACACATCATCGGAGAGGCTATGGTGTTGATGTAGAAGCCCTCCGTGATCAATGCCCCCTCCGGCAGGATGCCGGAAAAGGCCCCAAGATGGGATCTCATGGGTACAGAAGGTTGCGGCGGTGGAATTAGGTTTTCGTGGATGCATCTGATGGTTTGGGGGTACGTAGGTATATATAGGAGGACGAAGTACGTCGGTGGAGCAACATGGGCCCCACGAGGGTGGAGGGCGCGCCTGGGGGGGGGGGGGGGGTAGGCGCGCCCCCTGCCTCGTGCTCTCCTCGTTGATTGCTTTACGTAGACTCCAAGTCCTCTGGATCACATTTGTTCCGAAAATCACGTTCCCGAAGGTTTCATTCCGTTTGGACTCCGTTTGATATTCTTTTTCTGCGAAACACTGAAATAGGCAAAAAAGAGCAATTTGGGCTGGGCCTCCGGTTAATAGATTAGTCCCAAAAATAATATAAAAGTGTATAATAAAGCCCATTAAACATCAAAAATAGAATATAATATAGCATGGAACAATCAAAAATTATAGATATGTTGGAGACGTATCAAGCATCCCCAAGCTTAATTCCTGCTCGTCCTCAAGTAGGTAAATGATAAAAACAGAAATTTTGATGTGGAATGCTACTTGGCATAATTTTCAATGTAATTCTCTTAATTATTGTATGAATGTTCAGATCCAAAAGATTCAAGAAAAAAATATAATATTGACATAAAAATAATAATACTTCAAGCATACTAACTAAGCAATTATGTGTTCTCAAAATAACATGGCCAAAGAAAGTTATCCCTACAAAATCATATAGTCTGGCTATGCTCTATCTTCATCACACAAAGTATTTAATCATGCAAAACCCCGATGACAAGCCAAGCAATTGTTTCATAGTTTTGATGTTTTCAAACTTTTCAATCTTCACGCAATACATGAGCGTGTGCCATGGATATAGCACTATATGTGGAATAGAATGGTGGTTGTGGAGAAGATAAAAAAAGGAGAGGATAGTCTCACATCAACTAGGCGTATCAACGGGCTATGGAGATGCCCATCAATAGATGTCAATGTGAGTGAGTAGGGATTGCCATGCAACGGATGCACTAGATCTATAAGTATGTGAAAGCTCAACAAAATAAACTAAGTGGATGTGCATCCAACTCGCTTGCTCAGGAAGACCTAGGGCATTTTGAGGAAGCCCATCATTGGAATAGACAAGCCAAGTTCTATAATGAAAATTTCCCACTAGTATATGAAAATGATATCATAGGAGACTCTCTATCATGAAGATCATGGTGCTACTTTGAAGCACAAGTGTGGTAAAAGGATAGTAGCATTGTCCCTTCTCTCTTTTTCTCTCATTTTTTTGTTTGGCCTTTTCTCTTTTTTACGGCCTTTCTTTTTTTTAGTCCGGAGTCTCATCCCGACTTATGGGGGAATCATAGTCTCCATCATCCTTTCCTCACTTGGGACAATGCTCTAATAATGATGATCATCACACTTTTATTTACTTACAACTCAAGAATTACAACTCAAAATTTAGAACAAAATATGACTCTATGTGGATGCCTCCGGCGGAGTACCGGGATATGCAATGAATCAAGAGTGACATGTATGAAAGAATTATGAATGGTGGCTTTGCCACAAATACAATGTCAACTACATGATCATGCAAAGCAATATGACAATGATGAAGCATGTCATAGTAAACGGAATGGTGGTAAGTTGCATGGCAATATATCTCGGAATGGCTATGGAAATGCCATAATAGGTAGGTATGGTGGCTGTTTTGAGGAAGGTATATGGTGGGTTTATGATACCGGCGAAAAGTGTGTGGTATTAGAGAGGCTAGCAATGGTGGAAGGATGAGAGTGCGTATAATCCATGGACTCAACATTAGTCATAAAGAACTCATATACTTGTTGCAAAAATCTACAAGTTATCAAAGCAAAGTATTACGCGCATGCTCCTAGGGGGATAGATTGGTAGGAAAAGACCATCGCTCGTCCCCGACCGCCACTCATAAGGAAGACAATCAATAAATAAATCATGCTCCAACTTCATCACACAACGGTTCACCATACGTGCATGCTACGGGAATCACAAACTTTTACACAAGTATTTCTCAAATTCACAACTACACAACTAGCATGACTCTAATATCACCATCTTCATATCTCAAAACAATTATCAAGCATCAAACTTCTCATAGTATTCAACACACTCATAAGAATATTTTTTACTAATCTTGGATGCCTATCATAATTAAAGCAAATTACCATGCTGTTTTGTAGCACTCTCAAAACAATATAAGTGAAGCATGAGAGAACAATAGTTTCTATAAAAAAATCCACCACCGTGCTCTAAAAGATATAAGTGAAGCACTAGAGCAAAAACTATATAGCTCAAAAGATATAAGTGAAGCACATAGAGTATTCTAATAAATTCCGAATCATGTGTGTCTCTCTCAAGAAGGTGTGTACAGCAAGGATGGTTGTGGTAAACTAAAAAGCAAAGACTCAAATCATACAAGACGCTCCAAGCAAAACACATATCATGGGGTGAATAAAAATATAGCTCCAAGTAAAGTTACCGATGGACGAAGACGAAACAGGGGATGCCTTCCGGGGCATCCCCAAGCTTTGGCTTTTAGGTGTCCTTAGATTATCTTGCGGTGCCATGGGCATCCCCAAGCTTAGGCTCTTGCCACTCCTTGTTCCATAATCCATCAAATCTTTTACCCAAAACTTGAAAGCTTCACAACACAAAACTTAACAGAAAATCTCGTGAGCTCCGTTAGCGAAAGAAAACAAAACACCACTTCAAGGTACTGTATTGAACTAATTCTTTATTTATATTGGTGTTAAACCTACTGTATTACTACTTCTCTATGGTTTATAAACTATTTTACTAGCCATAGATTCATCAAAATAAGCAAACAACACACGAAAAACAGAATCTTGTATTTTCATTATAGAATCTGGTATAACGAGTTGGTCAAGGGGCATGGCTCTCCCACCTCCCCTCCTCCTCCCACCAAGCCTCATGGCGATCCCTCTAGCTCTGGATGATGGAGGGTTTGCTCCATTGGGATTTTGCCCCGGGCCTTGCCCTGGCCGATCAGGTGAGACGCAGGTTTGGATCTACAGTGCATTTTTCCCCTTCCCGAGACGTCAAGGAATTCTTTTTGGTGGCTTCGTTTTCTTCTGCCTCGTTCCCTCTCACGGTGGAATCCGTTGGTATTGCTCTTCAATGCTGCACTGGGGGTTACCGTGTTGGTCTTAACGTGGACCAAATCTCTCCTCGAGCATTTCGGTTTTCGGTTGCTAATAACAAAGTTGGACATTTCATATACAGTCTTAAGGACCGGGTTTGGCCTGATTTTGTTTGCCATTTTCACTTATTCAATGGCCGTTTTAACCGGGCTCTGGTGGCTGCATCCTGCTGGCATGCTGATGAGGAATTACCAGAGTTAATTGGTCGGAGACCTATTGCTATTCAGTCCAAGTTGGTTCCTACGAATCACACATCTGTCTCCACCTCCATGCAGCAGCTTGCAAAATTTAATTTGGTTCCGCTCAATTTTATGAGGTTTTCCAATAAGGATTCGGCTGAAGCTTCTACCTCTAATATTGGGACTGATCAACGACCGGATTCATCTGTCGATACTGTTCTTGCTCAGGAAGAACAAACATTTTTGGATCTTTTCATACCACACCCGCATTTGGGGAAACTGATCAACCTATTTCCTTATTGGACAAATTCCTCCAATCAGCGAGATTAGAGGAATCACAAATTCCGGTATTTCTCCATTTGGGCGCTTTTAAATGCAGAGTTAATGTGACATATCCCACTCTCCCGCAAAGTTTACTCTCTTCGGCATTCAAGTATGCACCGGCCCATGACCACTGGCCCCCGATTCTTTCGGCCCAGCACAAGGCAGAATTGGCCCAAGCCACATACACAAAAGCGGAGATTTTGGATTTATCGACTAACTGGGCAAACCTGTGCGGACGTTGCTTACAATGGGGTCACAAAAAAATTGATTGCCACGCTAGGATTATTTGCATTAATTGCTCTGCACCTGATCATAAGGTAACTCTCTGCCCATTAAGAGCTAATCCGCCGTCCAATTTGAGTTTGGAACCCACAAGTTTTGGGAATCATATCAATCAACCAGGGTTTTCCATCCCGATTACTTCTGGCACTTCCCCAACTACCAAACCCTCGACCACCGTCCGATGCAGTAGCTGCGGCTTCTATGGCCACGTGGCTCGATCTTGCCTTAAACGCCACAGAGCGAGGCAATGGAAATGGGTGCCCAAAAAATCTACACTTTCCATTTCTACCCCTCACGTTCCAACTTCTGCCTCGAATACTGATACGCCCCTGCTCTGCTCTGTCATTCGACCGCAACCACCATCATCGCTCCCACCCTTACTCCCCCTCCCCCTCTCCACCATGGCGAACTATCCCCTGAACCCGGTGCCGTTCCTGCAACCGGGCTTCGCCGTCGAGCCAGGGCCTGCTGATCGCGTCGTCCGGGGCGGGATGGTGGTCGGCCCGATCCCTCCGCTGAATCACGACTACCTTGCCATTGCTGAAACAAGTCAGTATGTTCCTCTGCATCGCTGGGCCGCCATCCGCAATGCTATCCAAGGTTTGCTTCATGAAGCCCAACTTTTCACCACTGAATCCAATGATCATCCTTTGGGTATTGGGATTTTTGGATTTGCGGATTCTTTCATCAGAGATACTGCTGTTGCCACCCCTCTAGAATTAGAGGAGGAAGATCTGCTCATTACTTTTGTGCCGCATAATGAAGCTCTCAATAGGCGCACCACTACCTTCGGTCCTGAGATTTGGTTGATGTTTTTTGGTTTTCCCTATGACTATCAGACAGACTACTACGTTAGTAAGGCTTTGGGGGGGGGGGTATGGTTCCTTAGTTAATTGGTATAACCCCCGTCAGGACAGAAGGTTCATGCTGATCAAAGCTCGAGTTATCACTCTGAGACTGGTGCCTAAAAGCTTTGTAGTGTGGCAACTGGGTGGTGCACGGGACTGCTGGACAGTCCAAATCACTATTTTGCGTAGCAATGACTGGAACGCCCTCCTACCTGAAGTTCCTCCTGCAGGTGAAGAACCACCGCCTCCGGATGGCAATACGCATCCCCAGTTTGGTCCAGAGCTCACTGCGGAGCAGCTTTATCAACAGCAAGTACACAATTGGCTTGTTCAGAATGCCACCCCGGCCAATGGTGGTCAGCAAGGCAACAATGGTTGGGGTGAATGCCGGAGCCCCCAGCACCACCCGCTGTCCAAATGCCACCATATCTGATGAACTTTCAAGCTTGGTTGGGCGCGCAGGGTCTGACAGTGCAACATGGTCTGGTTCCTGAGAACAACTTGGAAGACAGTGCTACTCAGGCTTGGAATGACCCGATCACTGTCTCTGATGAGGGTAGCTCAGATCACTCGGGCTCTGCCTTTGCCTTGGTGATTGTGTACAATCCAACCCATCAGGAGACGATGCCAGTGGTATCTGAAGAATATCTTACTGTCACTGTCGAACTGCACAATGAAGGGCTGCGCTTTGGACTTTCCACCCATGGAGAAATGCTCATGAATCTCTTACTCGCTGACCCAACACCTCGCCAATTGCTCAACAATGCTCTGTTCTCTGCAATTCGTCCAGTTCTGGCTACCTGGGGTCCCTGGAGCAGTGGCTACGGTCTGAGGTCCAATTTGCAGGTGGAAGTTCAGGTTTCTGTCAACTCAACTGGGTTGCAGTTCACGCACGTCCCCAACACAACCACTAACTCGTCTGTGGTCCTCACCGAGCTGAATGAGCCCTCTGCCCAGCCTGAGCTTTTGCAGTTGCCTGCGCCTGGAGAGATGCAGGCGGTCAGTTTTCAACCTTCTGAATTTGTTGAGCCTGCTGCTGTGCAACCTGAAGATATTCCGATATCTGTAATTGTCGAACCTGTAGCAGCTCAGTCCGATGATCAGATCTCCCCTGCCAGTACTGAAGTGTTGTCTGAATCCTTCTCCTCTGAAATGGATGCCCTGAGCAGCGCGATGTTTCAAACTAGTTTGATTTCTGAGAGCTCTTCCAGGCGCACCAACATTCAGAAACACCGCAAAGGAAAGATGTCGGTGCCCATTGATACAGCCAATCTCCGACGCAGTAACAGATCCACCAAGTATGATGGCTTCAGGGTTCCACAGCCTTCCGATTCTCGTCAGCAGAAGTCCAAGGTTAAACCTCGCCTGATCCCCTCGGCTGTTACTGCAGCATCACAACACACCTTTGCAGAACAGGCATCTGACGCCCAAGAGCTTGCAGTCCCACCTCCGACTCCAATTGCTACTATGCAAGCAGTGGGTACCCAGCTGTGCGCCATCCCAGCGGAGGAGCTGTCTGATGCAGCTCTCACCAAGGGGCCAGAGGACTCCACCTCCTCCGCCTGATCTATCTGCGTACTTTTTCTTTTGCTTCTTTCGTCAATGGTACTTTTGAGGAGTTGGAATGTACTCTGTTGGAATATGCGCGGTCTTAATTCCCCCGATAAACATTTAGCTCTTTCAAACACGATCAATGCTAGTGGATGCGCCATTATCTGTCTCCAGGAGTCTAAAATGCCTTCTTTTGATGTCGCTATGTTCAAAGTTTTATGCCCTCGACGATTTGATAAGTTTGCTTTTATACCATCGCAAGGAGCCTCGGGCGGCATAGTAACGATTTGGAATAGTAGCATGTTTACTCGCGATGTCTTTTTATCAGAACCTTTTGCTCTGGGCATAGATTTTACTTCCACTCAATCAGCGCATCGATGGAAATTGGTTAATGTTTACGGTCCGTGCCAAGGGGAACAACGTGACAAGTTTACTCAGTGGCTCTTTGACATTGATATCCCACCTTCTGAAGACTGGCTCATCCTTGGGGATTTCAATTACATCAGATCACCTGACAATCGTAGCAAACCTGGTGGTAACGTGCATGATATGTTTGTTTTTAATGATTTCATCCGACAACAGATGCTTACGGAAATTCCTATCAAAGGACGAAGTTATACATGAACAACTTGACTGGGTTTTCACTTCTCTAAATTGGACTACCTCCTTCCCCAATACGGTTGTTCACCCGCTGGGTAGACCGGTTTCAGATCATATCCCTTGCTCGGTGGTTATTCAGACCACGATTCCTAAATGCAAAATCTTTAGGTTCGAAACCTACTGGATCGCGCACCCTGGGTTCATGGACATTGTTGAGCAGGCTTGGAACAAACCTATTCGCCATGGAAAAACCTCGAATGCTGCATCCAGACTATGCCAAAAGCTTATGTCTGTTCGCCATGCGCTCTCTCAGTGGAGTAAACAGATTTCCCGCCTCAAAGTCGCCATTGACAACACCAACAAAGCAATCCTTGAAATGGACTCTATTGCGGACCGCCGCAGTCTCACACTACCTGAAACCAATTTCTTGGCCATTCTCAAGAAACACCTTCTTCGACTTTTGCAATACCAGAAGGAATATTGGAAAAAATGATGCACTATCAGATGGATCCAGTTTGGCGATGAAAACTCGAAGTTTTTTCAGGCGGTGGCAACGGAAAACTACAGGAGAAATTGTATTTCAACCCTAAAAACACCGGATGGCATGATAGTTGATGATCATGCGGGCAAGGAGTCAGTTCTCTTTGAGGCCTTCAAAGATCGACTTGGGAAAACTAATCCTCAACCCATGCGCTTCAACCTTTCCAAGCTATTTAGATCACAGGTGTACTTTGAGAGCCTCACCACTCCTTTCACACATGCAGAAATAGATGATGTTGTCAAAGAAATGCCGGCGGATCGCGCCCCTGGGCCTGACGGTTTCAATGGAGCCTTTTCAAAAGCGTGCTGGCCGATCATCAGAACGGATTTTTACCAGCTTTGTGAAGAATTTCACTCGGGCAAACTAAATTTGGAAAGCCTCAACTATGGATTCATCACTCTCATACCCAAGAAAAATGCCACAGAGACAGTTAATGATTATCGGCCCATCACGCTCCTTAACTGCTGCCTCAAGATGGTAACCAAAATTCCAAATTGGCTCCAGAAAATCATCCTTCAAATTGTCCATCGTAACCAATACGGCTTCCTACGTGGTAGATTGATACATGATTGCCTGGCCTGGGCTTTCGAATACATACACCAATGTCAGGCTTCCAAACGGGATATTATCTTATTGAAGTTGGATTTTGCCAAGGCATTCGACACTATAGAACACTCGGCTATGCTGCAAATTATGAAGGAAATGGGATTTAATAAGAAATGGCTCCAATGGATAGAATGCATCTTTGCTTCTGGGAAATCTTCAGTCCTTCTCAATGGGTCCTCGGGCCGCCAATTTCTTTGCAGGTGTGGAGTCCGACAAGGTGATCCTTTGTCACCCTTGATTTTTGTGTTGGCTGCTGACCTCCTTCAAATGGCCATAAATGATGCTCTGGCTAACAATCTCTTGCAACACCCGATCCCACCATCATCTGAAGACAACTATCCGGTCATTCAATACGCAGACAACACCATTATTGTCATGCCGGCCTGCCAAGAACACATCATCCGCATGAAGCAAATTTTGACAGATTATGCTGCCTCGATCGGACTCAAACTCAACTTTCATAAGTCATCCATTATTTTGATCAACACTCCCCATAACAAGTGCAAAACCCTCGCTGACCTTTTTGGCTGTTCCATTGCCAGCATGCCCTTCACCTATCTAGGCCTGCCACTCGGCACGACCAAACCGACGGTCCTTGATATGCCCCCCATGGTTTGCAAAGCTGAACGAAGAATCACTGCAGCTATGTCATTAATGTCATATGCCGGCAAATTGGCCCTTGTGAACTCCCTCATCACGACACTTTCTATCTATCCCATGGGGACCCTCAAACTCCCCCCTAAGATAATTGAACAGCTCGATAAAATCAGAAGGTATTGTTTGTGGAAGAAGAAGACCGAAGATGGGGAGGAATGCACACCCCTGGCTGCATGGGACATGATTTGCCGACCCAAGAAATGTGGTGGCCTTGGCGTGCTAAATTTACGTATACAAAATGAGGCCCTTTTGCTGAAAATGCTACACAAATTCTACAACCTTCATGACATCCCGTGGGTAAACCTCATATGGCACACTTACTACAATGGCCTTGTCCCACATGCAGCTGAACCCTCTGGATCATTCTGGTGGAAGGACCTCATTAAAATCATGCCTACATATCGTGGGGGTACAATGGTACAAGTCAACTCTGGTGATACGGCCCTTTTCTGGAAAGACATGTGGAATAGCTCTATCTACACCACGTCCTTCCCTCGAGCGTTCTCCTTTGCTGCCAATGAAGATATTTCAATTCAACAGTTTCTGGCAACCACGGATCTGACTGCAACCTTTCGCCTACCGCTATCCATGCAAGCCCATGACGAGCTCCGACGAATTCAGCGGGAGGTCTCTCATTTCAATCTAGACGGCTCAAAAGATCAATGGATTTGCACTTGGGGAGCCCAAACATTCAAAACCTCTGCCTATTGCACCTTTGTCTTTCAGAATGTACAGACCCATGAGGGGTTCAAATGGCTTTGGAAGGCCAAATCCATCCCAAAACTCAAAGTGTTTGGCTGGTTTATGCTTTCTGACAGACTCAATACCCGCAACATGCTGAACAGACGACACTACAATATTGGCAACAATCTAGACTGTCTTCTTTGCAACCAACATGTTGAGGAGACGGTGGAACATCTGTTCTTTCGTTGCACTTTTAGTCGAACATGCTGGCACCTCTTGGGGATCCATTGGCCACCGCAGGGCAATAGGCTGGATATGATTTCACACCTAAAAATGAGACATAGGCGCAAGATGATCATGGATATCTTCCTCGTGGCTGCCTGGAGCCTATGGAAGTAACGAAACAACAACTACTTTCGACATGTGACCCCCACAGTCGCCTCCTGGAGGACACGCTTCAAAAAGGATTTATCTGATATTAGCCATAGAATACCACAGCATAAGAACCATTTAGTAGCCACAGTGCTTGCTGCTCTCCTCTAGCCACCCCCAACCCTTTGTAACCCCCTCATGTAACCCCCCTCCCCCTCTCTTGTAAATACCATGTAACACCACCCATTTATATATATATATGCAGTAGGAAACTCTCCTACTGTCTAAATTTTCAAAAAAAAAACAGAATCTTTCAAAAACAGAACAAAAATTATGGAACTTTAAAAATTCAGCCAAAATGGCACGACCTAAATAATTTCTTTATTGATCTGCTGCAATTGGAATCAATATTTTATCACGTTCTGGTGATTTTTAAAAATTGTTTTAGTGAATAGAAAGTTTCTGGAATTTTCAGCAAGACCAAATAACTATCAACCAAGAAGATCCTATAGGTTTAACTTGGCACAAACACTAATTAAAACATAAAAACAAATCTAACCATAGGCTAGATCAAAGATTTATTCCTAAACAGAAGCAAAAATCAAAAAACTAAACATAAATTGGGTTGCCTCGCAACAAGCGCTATCGTTTAACGCCCTTAGCTAGGCATAAAACCAAGGATAGATCTAAGTATTGCCATCTTTAGTAGGCAATTCTTCAATAAGACACCTATAACCCTTAGGAGTTTCTTTCGTTATATTAATTATCAAACTTCTAGGCACGAAATCGAAAAAATCGTTTGTAGCAAATGGTTCCTTAATGATAGCAAAAAGATTGGGATGAACACTTATTGATTTAAGATCCGCAGTTTCCTTACTAGAGGATTCACCCTTATTTTTAGGACCATACATAAGCTTGGCAATTTTGGTAGGAGGATTTGAAGTGTTCTTTATGGAAGAAAAAGCGGTCCCCAAGTTGGTAATGATACCCTCAAGTTTATCGATTCTAGTGGAATCCTGATTTATTCTTTCATTAACTATGGGTTCCTTTTCTTTAAAAAATTCAAAGTGACTCCTACCTTAGATCCATATTGGGTAATTTCGTTGCAGATCTTTTTATAAAAATTTTCAATTAACTCTATGGTAGCAACTTTATTTTCAATAATTTCAAGTCTTTGCATCACATGTCCAAATTTAACATAGTTCCATTAACCAAAAGAGGTGGTGGGCGAAACAAATCTATCATAGCATTATAAGAATCAAAAGTATGGCTACCCAAGAAATTTCCTCCGGTAATGGTATCAAGAATGTATCTATTCCAAGGAGTGATGCCTACATAAAAATTGCGAAGAAGAATGGTAGTAGATTGCTTTCTAGCAGATTTATTTTGAGCGTTGCAAATTCTATACCAAGCATCTTTTAGATTTTATCCCTCCCTTTGTTTAAAATTAAGAACTTCATTCTCGGGAGACAGAGGAGTAGATAAAGGACTAGCCATAATGACAAAGAAGGCAAAAAAGAGGCAAACGAAAAGAGAGGGCGAATAAAACGGCAAGGGTGAAATGGGGGAGAGGAAAACGAGAGGAAAATGGCAAATAATGTAATGCGAGGGATAGGGGTTTGTGATGGGTACTTGGTATGTCTTGACTTGACTTGACTTGGCGCGAATCTCCCCGGCAACGACGCCAGAAATCCTTCTTGCTACCTCTTGAGCACTGCATTGGTTTTCCCTTGAAGAGGAAAGGGTGATGCAGTAAAGTAGGGTAAGTATTTCCCTCAGTTTTTGAGAACCCAGGTATCAATCCAGTAGGAGACCACGCACAACTCCCGCGCACCTACAAAAACAAATAAGAACCTCGCAACCAACGCAATAAAGGGGTTGTCAATCCCTTCACGGTCACTTACGACAGTGAGATCTGATAGATATGATAAGATAATATTTTTGGTATTTTTATGATAAAGATGCAAAGTAAAATAAAAGGCAATGGAAATAGCTAAGTGTTGGAAGATTAATATGATGGAAAATAGATCCGGGGGCCATACGTTTCACTAGTGGCTTCTCTCAAGAGCATAAGTATTATGGTGGGTAAACAAATTACTGTCGAGCAATTGATAGAATTGAGCATAGTTTTGAGAATCTCTAGGTATGATCATGTATATAGGCATCATGTCCGTGACAAGTAGACCGAAACGATTCTGCATCTACTACTATTACTCCACACATCGACCGCTATCCAGCATGCATCTAGAGTATTAAGTTCATATGAACAGAGTAACGGTTTAAGCAAGATGACATGATGTAGAGGGATAAACTCATGCAATATGATGTAAATCCCATCTTGTTATCCTCGATGGCAACAATATAATCCGTGCCTTGCTGCCCCTGCTGTCACTGGGAAAGGACACCGCAAGATTGAACCCAAAGCTAAGCACTTCTCCCATTGCAAGAAAGATCAACCTAGTAAGCCAAACGAAACTAATAGTTTGAAGAGACTTGCAAAGATAACCAATCATACATAAAAGAATTCAGAGAAGATTCAAATATTGTTCATAGATAATCTTGATCATAAACCCACAATTCATCGGTCCGGACAAACACACCGCAATAGAAGATTACATCGAATAGATCTCCTAGAGAATCGAGGAGAACTTTGTATTGAGATCCAAAGAGAGAGAAGAAGCCATCTAGCTAATAACTATGGACCCGAAGGTCTGAGGTAAACTACTCACACATCATCGGAGAGGCTATGATGTTGATGTAGAAGCCCTCCGTGATCAATGCCCCCTCCAGTAGGACACCGGAAAAGGCCCCAAGATGGGATCTCACGGGTACAGAATGTTTCGGCGGTGGAATTAGGTTTTCGTGGATGCCTCTGATGGTTTGGGGCTACGTAGGTATATATAGGATGAAGAAGTACGTCGGTGGAGCAACGTGTGCCCCATGAGGGTGGAGGGCGTGCCTGGGGGGGGGGGGGGTAGGCGCGCCCCCTGCCTCGTGCTCTCCTTGTTGATTGCTTTACGTAGACTCCAAGTCCTCTGGATCACGTTTGTTCTGAAAATCACGTTCCCGAAGGTTTCATTCCGTCTGGACTTCGTTTGATATTCTTTTTCTGCGAAACACTGAAATAGGCAAAAAACAACAATTTGGGCTGGGCCTCCGGTTAATAGGTTAGTCCCAAAAATAATATAAAAGTGTATAATAAAGCCCATTAAACATCCAAAACAGAATATAATATAGCATGGAACAATAAAAAATTATAGATACGTCGGAGACGTATCAGACCTCAGGGGAGGCAGAAGGACCTGGAATCAGCAGTGCAGCGGGAGGAGGAGGAGAAGGTATCATCACCACAGCGTGGGAGACTGGGGGATCCTGAGCCTTGGAGACCTCAGCAGCCGAGCCGGACACCGGTGCCTCCGGAGCCAGTGGTGCCACGGGGGCTGACTCCTCCCGAGGATTCTTCCCCAGACCTCGTGAGGACGACCGAGCCGGAGAGACATGAGCGCCAACGCTACCCTTCTCCACGGAGGGAGACGCAGCCGGAGGAGGCGGGTTGGTCCCGAGCGGCACCACTGCCTCCTCCTTCCTCTTCTTGCAGCAGGTGTCGGCCTGATCGCACGACGGAGAAGAGTCAAGGTCAAGCAGCAGAAGCAAGAACAAGATGATGCAAGAGCACTTACTGGTCCACCGTAGTGTAGTCCACCCTCCTCTTGCTAAGCTTGAAGCCCGAGAGCATCCCAGCCTGGGGCGCGGGCGCACGGACTCCAGCGGCAGAGGAAGGAGCAGCAGATGGACCAGAAGCAGCCACAGGCGGCATCAGAGCAGCAGCGTCGTCTCGGGAAATCAACGCCGACCTGCTCCTCGTCAGGATCACGGGCGGCTCCCCCTCTAGAGGTCATTGGCCTCGCCGTCGTCGTCAGGCATGTCGTGGAGGAGGTCAGCCTTGCGCAAGGGGGAGGTCTTCCCCATCCCCTCAGGGGGTGCCTCTGGGTCGCGCTCTTCGTCTTCCTCCTCTTCCTCCCCCTTGCGAGAGTCGTCAGAAGACACGTCAACCAGCACCGTCGCCTTCGGGACCACGAGGGGCACCGGCGGCACCAGGCCGCGCTCGTCGAAGGAGGGCATGGCAGCTAGAACCTGTGCCTCGTCCTTGCGACGGAACAAGGGAACGGTGGCACTCGGCGGATACTCTTGGTCGTCCCCGACCAGGAGGCAGAGAGCTACAGCCAGCTCCTTGTCAGACAGGGCCCCTGGACTCAGGCGAAGCATCCACAAGGGGCGCGAGCGCGCCTGAAGCGGAGCCACCCGCAGCATCAGGAACTCCCTCAGGAGCGTGGCTCCCGTCAGCTTCGCCGCCTTCGCGTTACCCGACTTCAGGTTGGCGTTCATCTTCTCCAGCACCGACGTCGCCCGGTCATCAGTGAGCTTTGCGCAAGACCACCCCTTGTTAGACTGAGGCATCTCCGTCGGCAACCTCAGGCGTGGGTGGATGCACTTGGCGTCCATCATGACCCACTTGCTCCTGAAGCTGTCTGCCTTCTTCCCAGCCTTGGAGATCGCATTGGCCTTGCCGGCCGCGATGAAATTGGCGCACCTGGAGGTGCGGCCATCATTGATGCGGAGGAAGAAGAAGTGGCACAGCAGAGCCACGGACGGCATCACGCCGACATACGCTTCGCAGTAGAAGGTGAAGATCAACAGAAGGAGAACAGAGTTGGGATGCAGCGCCTGCAGCCCGTCATGGCCAATAACCCCGTAGACGAAGTCGGAGAAGGGGGGAACCAGCCCCGCGACGACGCTGCTCATGAAGAAGGGGTAGAAGGTTCTATTCGGGGCCTCCGGCTCGGCGGAGCCAGCCTGGAGCTCGGTCTTCCCCCTCTCGTTGCTCTCCCCCGCTGTCAGCAAGCGTGTGGCAGCGAGACTCTTCTCCAAGACGTTGGGCGCATCCAAAGCCGGCTCATACCAAGCCGGCAACAAAGTGGCCTTGACCTTCCGGGGCGTCATTGGTCGCTGCTTCGGAAGGGGATGGGAGCAGATCTGGAGATTTCGGAAGCGAAGGGCGAGAAAGGGGATCTGGAGCAGGGCGAAAGGAAGCAATCAAGGCAAGCGTTGCCCACACCAGCCTTTTGTCAATCGAGCAGTTGCCGAGGCAGCATGGGGAAGCGGAGAGGCCCACGTCCAATCAATCGCCACACGTCGAGCGGGGCCACCGGCTATTTGGGCCCCCGGCGCTCAACACTTGCCCTTTGGCTTTGCCTCGAAGCCAAGTCCGAGCGCGCCTTGGGCCCGGGGGCTACTGTCGGCGTTCTGGGAATGGGGGTCCCCGGACTTGCCTGCCTGTGGCCCACGGCGTGGCTCCACAAGCGGGCCCGTACAGCCCATCTTCACCTGCAAGCACTCAAGACCCTCGCGAGGGGCCATGCCTTGCGAGGCGGACGACACAAGACCTCCTCAGGGGCGGCCTCACACCAGGCTGGCTCGCGAGGGGCGGAGAGACCAAGGCAAGGGGTACCTCGCGAGGTTACCCGTGACATAAGCCATGATGATCAAGGCGAGGCGGGCGCCAGCGTGCACTGCGTCCTCGCTTCCTCTTTTGTGCTAAGGAGGCAAGCGCAGGCGATGAGTACTGAGGCATCATGCAAAGGTTTCCATATTGGTGCAACGAGACCAAGACCAGCAGGACGGCAGAACGGAGGTCACCATGGAGCCCAAGACGGCGTCACCACCAGAGCCTTTGGCAGGCGAAGACTACTTTTGTCAGGATAGCTTGTACTAGTTGTCTCCCTTCAAACTGGCCGTTGCGGAATCCCTTCCCGCTAAATATTTGGGAAGAGGACCAGGGCCTCTATAAATAGGACTAGCCACCTCCATAGCAGGGGATCAAGACCTTCACCAGCTCACAAAACACAAGAACACCTCTCCTCAGGAGGCTGTTCTTCCCTTGTTCTGTTCATCATCCGCCCAAGAGGCAATCCACCACCACCACACTGGAGTAGGGTATTACACCACAACGGTGTCCTGAACCAGTATAAATCATGTGTCCTTTGTGTTGTGAGTTCGTCGAATTCAGCCCTAGAGATCGCGGTGAGGGTGAGGGCGTGGTTTGGTAGGAGGAAATATTCGTGCGCACCCCAGTGCTCGAACCTCAAGGGTTTTGCCGGAACACGAAATCCAACAACGGGACCTGTCCCGCGCCAGAGCCCTCGCAATACCACAAAATAGTTTCCAGGTGATCCTTTAAATGGTTTTGCGGGAGGTCGTTTTGTCGGATGTGCTATAGATGCTCTAAGGATGCGTTTGATTACCTGCACTGATTAGCCCCCTTGGCATCTGTGGCTCATATGGGCCTGGCTGAGATAATGCAGTCTAAAAAGAATGTTCTGCAGATTGTTTGGTTGCCTGCATATTGCACTACAAAAAAATACACTTCTATGATGATACGAGTTTGTCAAAGTAGGTCACGTTTTCTGTCATGCATGTACATCCATGACGATTTTATGACAGAATGAAGATAGTCATACCTGAGCTATCGTAGAAGTGTTCCATGACATTACCAAAATTATCATCACGGAAGTGTCCACTTCCATGATGATAAATTGCGCGTCATAGAAGTGCTTTCGTCAAGGGTGACCGACACGTGGCATAGACCATAATGGGTCGCCGTTAAGCTATCGGGTCCGTTTTTGGATCCGATAACCCGTTAACAGCCCGGACCAATGGAGATTTTCCACGCGTAAAATTCTCATTGGCCGGAGGTGTCGGCGTTCTGGGAACGGCGGTCCCCAGACTTGCCTGCTTGCGGCCCACGGCATGGCTCTGCAAGCGGGCCCGTACGGCCCATCTTCACCAACAAGCACTCAAGACCCTCGCGAGGGGGCAAGCCTCGCGAGACGGACCGCGCAAGACCCCCTCGGGAGTGGCCTCACCAGGTTGGCTCGTGAGGGGCGGAGAGATCAAGGCAAGACAAACCTCGCGAGGCTCTCGTGACGTGAGCCATGACGATTGAGACCAGGCGGGCGCCAGGCTGGCGCCAGCGCGCACAATGTCCTTGTTTCCTCTTTGGTGCTAAGAAGTCAAGCTCGGGCGCGGAGTACCGAGGCGTCAAGCAACGGTTTCCATATCAGTGTGTAACGCCCACAATGCGGCTATATCTCCCACGTGTCGAGGCACGACTTAGAGGCATAACCGCATTGTGGTTTTGTTGCAAGAAGGGTCATCTTCACACAATCCCATGTAGTGAACAAGAATGGGATAATGAGAGTTGGCTTACAATCGCCACTTCACACAATACATAAATATAATTCATACATCATCCAAAATACACACATAGACCGACTACGGTCAAAATCCGAATGAAAATAAGATAACCCCAAATGCTAGATCCCCGATCGTCCCAACTGGGCTCCACTACTGATCATCTGGAAAAGACACATAGTAACGACCATGTTCCTCATCGAACTCCCACTTGAGGTCGATCCCATCATCTGCACTGGCATCGTCGGCACCTGCAACTGTTTTGGTAGAATCTGTGAGTCATGAGGACTCAGCAATCTCACACCCGCGAGATCAAGAGTACTTAAGCTCATAGGAAAGGATGGTGAAATTGGGTGGAGCTGCAGCATGGACTAAGCATATATGGTGGCTAACATACGCAAATGAGAGCGAGAAGAGAAGCAACGGAACGGTCGTCATCTAGTAGTGACCAAGAAGTGATCCTGAACTCCTACTTACGTCATTCATAACTCAAACCGTGTTCACTTCCCGGACTCCGCCGAGAAGAGACCATCACAGCTACACACACGGTTGATGTATTTTAACTGGGTCAAGTGACAAGTTCTCTACAACCGGACATTAACAAATTCCCGTCTGCCTCATAACCGCGGGCACGGCTTTCGAAAGATAATACCCTGCAGGGGTGTCCCAACTTAGCCCATCATAAGCTCTCACGGTCAACGAAGGATAAACCTTCTCCCAGGAAGACCCGATCAGACTCGGATTCCCGGTTTACAAGACATCTCGACAATGGTAAAACAAGACCAGCAAGACCACCCGCTGTGCCGACAAATCCCGATAGGAGCTGCACATATCTCGTTCTCAGGGCACACCAGATAAGCTAAGCGTACAGGTACCAACGTAACCCAAGTTGCCAAGGGACGGTCCCGCACGGTGCTCTAGTTTGGACCAACACTCGGAGGAGCACTGGCCCGGGGTTTAAAATAAAGATGACCCTCGGGCTCTAGAAAACCCCGGGGAAAAAGGCTTAGGTGACAAATGGTAAAACCAAGGTTGGGCCTTGCTGGAGGAGTTTTATTCAAGGCGAACTGTCAAGGGGGTCCCATAAATCACCCAACCGCGTAAGGAACGCAAACTCAAGGAACATAATACCGGTATGACGGAAACTAGGGCGGCAAGAGTGGAACAAAACACCAGGCATAAGGCCGAGCCTTCCACCCTTTAAATATATAGATGCATTAATTAAATAAGAGATATTGTGATACCCCAACATATCCATGTTCCAACATGGAACCAACTTCAACTTCACCTGCAACTAGCAACGCTATAAGAAGGGCTGAGCAAAAGCGGTAACTTAGCCAAGCCACGGTTTGCTAGGAAAGGATGGTTAGAGGCTGACATGGCAATATGGGAGGCATGATATGGCAAGTGATAGGTAGCGCAGCATGGCAATAGAGCGAACAACTAGCAAAGCAAAGATAGAAGTGATTTCGAGGGTATGGTCATCTTGCCTGCAAGGTTCTCAGAGTTGTCGAAAGCTTGATCCTCGTAAGCGTACTCAACAGGTTCCTCGTTCACGAACTCGTCTCCCGGCTCTACCCAAGACAAGAACACAAGCAACGGAACCACAATCAATCATGGGAAAAAGCACAAACAACATGATGCAAAACATGTATTGCAAGATATGATATGCGATGCATGTGCGTGCTCCGGAAGGGAAATGATGAACAAGGCAGTAACTTGGCAAACCAAGCATGCCACTGGAAAGATGAGATGATATCGGCCGAAATCGATATAAAGATCACCGGAAACGGATGCACGGTTTGCAAATGGCAAGCAAAACAAGAATGACACGAATCTGCGATTAACAGCATGATATCACTTAGAATGCAACAAGTAACAATGCTACAACACTCCAACATAGCAAAAAAACATATGGCAGTAATCTACAGGAGATGCTTGACAAAGGATGAACACTGAGCTACGGCTAGATCACAACATAACAAGCTCAAACAAGCATGGCAATAGTGCAAAAGATATCAGGTTCACAGACTTGGTGAAATTACTGGACATGCCTGAAACAGCATCAGGTAGCAATGTTCAAAGCACGAAATCAACATGCTACAGGAACTTAACATAGCAAAACAAGGCATGATAGTATTTTAATAAATGCATATGACAAAAGTCCCTTACTGACCATAAGCCAAAAAGGGCCAGAAGATATGATGGCAACCATGTGAACATAGCAAGTTTCGTTAACAGGTTTCGGACTTCGCAGAAAACAGAGCATGACAGAAACAATAATATGAAGGCATTTTGTTGAGCTCGATGCACTCACCACAAAGAAATGCATGACAAAACAAGCATACCTACAGCAAGATGGCATGTTTATGAAGCCATCCATTGCAAGATCAAATACATAGCATGTATGAAACAACTACAACAAGCTTGGCAAAATTGAATAACACGTAAACAATCTGCCAGAAATATTTTACAGCAAAAGTAGAGCAAGATTGAGTCATACTATGGCACTCCATAATTGCAAACAAGGGCATAAATGCATCAATTACAACAATATCTACAAAACATCCTTACTGAACATCTCCAAAATATGCATGGATCTCTCTGTAGCATCAAGTTTACATGGCAACAAAATAACAGCAGACAAAGACACAGAAAATACTAAGTCCCTGAAATCAGAAACATTACGGAGCCTAGTTTGCGTGCTTGTGCTAGTCACCAAAGAGATGACAAAAATACATGGAATAGACCACTGGAAGGACGGCATGTCATACAACAAAACACATGTAGAGCTCATGCCCATAAGATGCACAGAATAAATGCAACAAAAATAACAAATCACCAAGTTCTGCTAAGTAACAGCAGATAACAGCAACTAGCACTCTTGCACCAGAGATTTGGGCATCAACATGGACTCTAATGAACATGGTGAAATTGAACAAAATGTAGAGCATCACGAGGCGAATATTTCGATATATTACACGCGTCAAACGGAGCTATATGCAGAGAGTTATGATGCTATGAACATGGGCATGTATTGTAAAAATCATGAGACTTGGAAAATATTTCGGGGGGGGGGGGGGAGAAAAAGTCAACGCACGTCTCTTCCAGATCCGATCGGGGCTCAGCTCGATGGAGCTCGCCAGAGCTAGGGGAGGCGCGGCGGGGCCGGCGGAGCGGCGAAGGGCGGCGAACGAGGCGGAGGGCGGCAGCTCGCGGGGGAGAGGGGCGGCGCCGGGCGACGGGAGGCGGAGGCGCGGCGGCGCCGGCGAAGAAGGACGGCGAGGCGGCGTCGGCGGGGCACGGCGAGGCGACGGCGGCGGGGCACGGCGGCGGCGCGGAGGCGCGCGCGGGGGCGCGCGCGGCCTCGGGCTGCGGGGGCCGGCCCCGGGCCTCGGTGGGCCGCGGCGGCGCGGGGTACGGGCGGCGGCGGGCTGCCATGTGGCGGCGCCTGATTTGTCGCGGGCGGCGGCGGGAGCGTCCGGCCGGCGGCGGACATGTCCGGCGGCGCGGAGGGATAGGGTTAGGGTTTGGACTGCGAATGATTTCGGGAGGACTCACATATAAATAGGTAGAGGGAGCTAGGAGGCTCCAAATAAGGTGCGGTTTTCGCCCACACGATCGTGATCGAACGACCTAGAGCATGGAGATGACTTGGAGGGTGTCCTGGAATTGTCACGGCAGATGTCCTCGAGCTAGGACTTAGTCGTGGAGCCATCGCAGCTAGGAAGCTTGAAGAGGTTAAGCGGGACAAGGAACACGAGGGTTTATACTGGTTCGGCCCCTTGCGGTGAAGGTAAAAGCCTACGTCCAGTTTGAGGTGGTATTGATCAGGGTTTCGATAACCAGGGAGCTAAACCGCTATGCCTGGCTCTCGATGAGATCGTTCTCCTCTTAAACCGCTGCCGGGTCGTCCCTTTATATAGGGAGGCTGACGCCCTGCAGCTCTCAGAGTCCCGGCCGGCTCATAAGAGTGTCCGGCTCGGACTCTCAATTATTCTTGCCTTACACTACAAGTTCTACCATGATAAAGATTGCAACTACGGGCCTTAAGCGGTATCCGGGTCTTAGCCCATCTCTGGCCCACCGTCTTCAAGCTTGGCGCCGGGCTTCTGGCAATGACCATTATGAGTAACCCGGCCCCTCCTGGCGGGTGACTCTAAGGTCTATATCCTCAACATTAGGCCCCAGATTGATTTGAGCCGGCTCATGTCAATCTTCAATTCCTTCGACAGAAAACCTCCGGCTTACAATTGTGTGAAGGCCATAACCCGGCGTGACGTCATTCTCTGGACTCCGGATAATCCGCCGTGACGTCATCTTCCATTAAGCCCTTTTTTACTCCGCCAGATCCGCAAAGGATCTTTATCTTTACTGTCATCCCGAAAATCGAGGCGTTTCGTGGGGAGATAACCACGCCGTGGTCTCCTTGATTCTCGCGCCCACTTATAAGCTCGCCTTATAAATAGGCCGACCCGACGGGCTTTCAGCCACTTCTCTCTCCTTCATCTTCTTCTGTATATAACTTTCATCTGAATCGTTTGAAGAAATCATCATTTGTATTTTTCAGGCTGACGACAAGTTCTGGCGGGTCAAATATGACCATGAGGCGGCCAAGAAGGCCAGAAAGGTGAAGAAAGCCGCCAAAAAAGCCGCTCCCCATAAGAAGGGAAGTAGGCCAACTGCTTCGGAGCTGATGCAACTAAGCGACAGCTCCGAGTCAGAGGTAACCCCTGAACCTGTAAGCTCTTTGTTATGCTTTATTGTTTATCTCTGTCCACCTTACCAACACTTGTTCATCAATAGGATGACACCGGAGCCAGTAACCCGGTGGTTGAAGAGGTAATGTCACTTTCCTACGACTCGGAGCCCTTGCCAAGGCTGAAAGTCCGAAGGGTAACCCGGAAAATAAGCTTTTCACATCCTTTAGCTTATCAAGACCCTCAATTTATTTTGAAGCGACAGGTGCATGAGAGCCGGCGGCACACCCGGACCGACAAAAGCACCGACCTCTCCTCCGGGTTACCTGACGCATCGAGGAAACGCCGGACCGAGGTGATCTCAAAATTGTACCCTTTTCATCCTTTGGCAGGTGTTATACGTCAACCACTCAACTCTTCTGACTCAAATTATCAGGAAACTTCCCCCTCTTCCGGCGACTCTATGCAGTCAAGTCTGCCGGCTTTCAAGACCGTGCCCGGGTAATGATAACCATCTCATGTTGTACGTTTGTCTTCACTTACCCTATTGCGTTTAATCTTTTTGTCCTTTCAGTGCCCAGGCCAAGATCACCAAGAGGGCGAAGAAGTCCAAGCCGGTCGATGTGCCGGACTTGCCTGAGCCAGAGGTAGCCGCTCAAGAGTCGCCAGCCGCCTCTGCACCTGAGGCCGCTGCCCCAACCACCAAGGCAACTATAGAAGCTTCTGTTAACCCGGAGGCCTCTAGCTCGGCTCCACCAGCAGACGACCCAGACATGGTAATCACCCGGACGGAGTTCGTTGAGCCGGGGAGACCTACCGTGCTGGCCAAGTGCTCCGCCAAAGGGGAGCTGCTAGAGTCGCGCCGGGTTAACCTGGACCTCACCGATTACTCCAACTTGAACATTGGAGAGATCATCTCCGGCTTCGTCAGCCAAGTGCACAAGAGCCGGGACGCAGAGATTGCTATGGTGACCCAGATCCAGCAAAAAACTGAGGTAATATCCTTTTGTCCTCTTACTTACTGCTTAGTTACTTGTACCATGCTAGCCCCCAAGTCGACGACTTATGATTGAGTATGTTGTAGACTTAGGTTCCGACTTAGAAACGTTCAATATGCATTAGCCCCCAAGTGCCAAGTGTTTTTGCTTGGAAAACGCTTGGGACTTTACATTTGCATAGTAATTGTTCATGCCATAACCCGGGAATCTATACAGGCTGCTGGCAAGAAGCTTGAGGCTGACCTTGCCGATCTCAAGAACCGGCTGAAGATGCAAGAGATGGAGACCCGGAAGGCAAACGCCAAGTTTGTATCCAGCATCGCCGCGCAAGGGAAGCTGAAGACAGAGTTTGACGCTGAGCGGAAGGCGTGGGCCGAAGAAAAGGCCGCATTGGTGAACCGGGCCGAACAGGCGGAGAAGGCTCTCTCCGAGAAGACCGCCGAGCTCTCCGGCCTAAAGCGCCAAGTGTCCCAGATGGTGGCCGCAATCTTCGGTAAGTCGTCTCACCGGCTTTCATCAAGTTTAGAATTTTTATATCTCATAATTCATCCTTGTCGGCGGCTTATCTGACTCTGTTAAACAGGTCCCAGAAGTGCCAACCTGAATCAGAGTGTGGTGACCAAGCTGAAGGCCGTATACACCCTGGTGGAGCAACTCTACACCGGGTCACAACGTGCCTTGGCTGTGGTGGCCCTCTCCAACGAGGTGCCGACTCACCTGGCGGAAGTCCTTCGCCGGCTCGCCGTTCTGCCTCAGCGGATCCAAGAGCTGCGACGGGCCTCTGCAAGAGCCGGAGTGATCGCTGCGCTGAGCCAGGCCAAGGCGTTCCTGCCGGAGTTAGACCCGACGGACATCGCCCTTGGCTATCCAAGCCTGAAGGAAGATGGCTCCGCTTTCGACCAGAAGGACTTCGCAGCTTGCGTGAAGGCCGTACACCCGGTGGCCACTCTGATTGGCAACGATACAGATCTGACTAAGTATCAGCCGGGCTACGATGCAGAAAATCAGAGGATCCCTACTCCGCGCTATGAAGCCCTCAACTTGATCCCGCCGGCTCGTCAGCACACCTTCGCCCCGGAGATTGACCCGGCCGGGTTAATTGACGAGGAAGCCCAATTCGAAGCTCTCAGCGGCATCGACTGGAAGTCATCAACTTTCCAGGTCTTGGGATCAGCCGGAGGAGAAGATAGGAACGAGCCGGAGACTTCAACTCAACAAGCGTCGTAACTCGGCTGGCGGCTTAGCAAACAATGCCTCATCCTTTTGGACTCAATGAGTCTTGTAATAGAGTATGACCAATACTTTATCTGTGTCATGCCATCGAGCACGCCTTGAATGCTGAAGTCTGCGGAAATTGTCTCTTTTATGTTTCTCCGGGTCATAAGTAATCATTTGTTTTCCTTACTCTCAAAATAGTTACCTGTAACTATCCTGCAGAGAAAGACAAATCACAAGCCTTGAGGCGGCTTACCGCCCTGAGAATCATAAGTTTTAAATAACCCGGAATATGAATCAAAAAAGGACTGGTCTTCAATAATATCCTAAATACAGCCGTCATAACATACTTAGCGGCCTGCAAGCATACTTCCGGCTTAGGTAACCCGGGTAGGAAGGTTGGTACCGCAATTCCGGTTTACCTGTTTTAATAACACCCATTGTGTTCAGCTAATACTGTAAACCAAAGTTAAGCCGGCAAAGTGAGACCCGGCCGTACACACTTGGAAATAAACAAACAGAACTTGCTATAAAGCAGAGGAACTTAGGGGCTTCCGGTTCGAATACGACCAGAGACCCGGCCCAAAGGGGTTATGCTAGGATTCGAATGCGATCATATAGCCCCCAGTGGGTGTGGCGATGCCAATCAAGAGGGTACGGACAGCTATGTTCTCTTCGGTTCGAATACGACCCATGTTTGAACAGGAAGCCCCCAAGTGATTTTAAGAATTGTTTAACGACGCTGATTCGAATACGATCCACGTTGGTTCTCAAAGGGGTTAAACTATGATTCAAATATGACCAAAGAAAACCTCCCAATGAGCTCGGCACTTTGCCAATCAAATGGGTATCGACAGCTATGTTCTCTTTGGTTCGAATACGACCCATGTTTGAACAGGAAGCCCCCAAGTGACCTTATTACCTGCGGCTAGATTTGAATACGATCATAAGCCGGATCCTCCTTCAGGTTATCATGTTAATCGTGCAAAGAAAACAAACACGTGCACATTTGGAGGAAAAAAGGGCAGAGGTCCTGCTTTATTGCTTATCATAATATATACATGGCTTAGAGAAGTATGTACATCATGAGAGCCGATGGCTCAAGTGTAGTAAGGCCGAAGCTGAGCTATGTTCCACGGCCGTCGGGTCTCTTCCTCCGACTTACGTGAATCTTTGTGCTCCCGAATGTCAATGAGGTAATATGACCCGTTGTGCAAATTCTTGCTGACCACAAAGGGCCCTTCCCAAGGCGGGGATAGCTTGTGCGCATCTGTTTGATCCTGGATGAGCCGGAGCACGAGATCACCTTCCTGGAAGACCCGGGATTTAACCCGGCGGCTATGATAATGGCGCAGGTCTTGTTGGTAAATCGCTGAACGGGCTGCTGCCAGATCACGCTGTTCGTCCAACAAGTCAAGAGCATCCTGGCGCGCCTGTTCATTATCCGCCTCAACGTAAGCCGCCACTCGAGGTGAGTCATGACGGATGTCACTGGGGAGGACTGCTTCTGCCCCATAAACCATGAAGAAAGGCGTAAAACCTGTAGACCTGTTAGGAGTAGTGTTGATGCTCCATAACACGGAGGGCAACTCCTCCACCCAACAACCCGGCGTCCGTTGCAAAGGGACCAAAAGCCGGGGCTTGATGCCCTTCAGAATCTCCTGATTAGCTCTCTCCGCCTGACCATTGGATTGAGGATGAGCCACCGAGGAAACATCAAGTCAGATATGCTCTCGTTGACGAAACTCCTCCATGGCGCCTTTGGATAAATTGGTGCCATTGTCAGTTATAATGCTGTGTGGAAAACCAGAGCGAAAGATCACCTTTTTCATAAACTGAACCGCCGTGGCTGCATCACACTTGCTAACTGGCTCCGCTTCAACCCACTTGGTAAACTTGTCAACTGCCACCAAAAGGTGGATCTTCTTATCCTTGGATCTTTTGAAAGGCCCAACCATATCCAGCCCCCAGACCGCAAAGGGCCAAGTAATTGGGATCATCCTCAGCTCTTGAGCAGGTACATGGGCCCGTCGCGAGAACCTTTGGCAACCATCACACTTACTGACCAAGTCCTCTGCATCAGCATGAGCCGTCAACCAATAAAAACCATGACGAAAAGCCTTGGCCACAAGAGACTTTGAGCCGGCGTGATGGCCACAATCCCCTTCATGGATCTCACGCAAGATCTCTTGCCCTTCCTCAGGGGAAACACAACGCTGAAACGCTCCCGTAACACTGCGGTGGTGCAACTCACCATTGATAACGATCATTGACTTAGCCCGCCGGGTTATTTGCCTGGCCAAAGTTTCATCCTCAGGTAACTCGCCCCGGGTCATGTAAGCCAGATAGGGCATTGTCCAGTCTGGTATGATATGGAGAGCCGCCACCAGTCGTGCCTTCGGGTCGGGGACAGCCATGTTTTCCTCTGTAGGCAGCTTAACAGAAGGATTATACAGGACATCCAAGAAAGTATTAGGCGGCACCGGCTTTCGCTGAGAGCCTAACCGGCTTAAAGCATCAGCCGCCTCGTTCTTCCTGCGATCAATGTGCTCTACTTGGTAGCCCTGAAAGTGCCCAGCAATGGCATCAACTTCGCGGCGATAAGCCGCCATGAGAGGGTCCTTAGAGTCCCACTTGCTTGATACTTGTTGAGCCACCAAGTCTGAGACACCGAAACACCTGACCCGGCTCAAGCTCATCTCCTTAGCCATCCGAAGACCGTGGAGCAAGGCCTCGTACTCAGCCGCATTTTTAGTGCAAGGAAACATCAATTGTAGCACATAATGGAACTTGTCACCTTGAGGGGAAGCCAATACAACTCCAGCCCCCGAGCCCTCCAACTGCCTGGACCCATCGAAGTGAATAGTCCAATATGTGTTATCCGGCTTTTGCTCGGGCACTTGTGACTCTGTCCAGTCATTGATGAAATCCACCAGGGCCTGAGATTTAACAGCATTGCGTGGCACGTACTTGAGACCATGAGGTCCAAGCTCTATAGCCCACTTAGCCACTCTCCCTGTGGCCTCTCTGTTTTGAATGATATCACCAAGAGGGGCAGAACTGACCACAGTAATGGGATGACCCTGAAAATAATGCTTAAGTTTCCGGCTTGCCATGAACACACCGTAAACAAGCTTCTGCCAATGCGGATACCGCTGCTTGGACTCAATGAGCACTTCGCTGACATAATAAACCGGCCGCTGAACCGGATGCTCCTTACCCTCTTCCTTACGTTCCACCACCACGGCCACACTGACGGCTCGTGCGTTAGCATCCACATACAACAATAAGGGCTCCCTATCAACCGGAGCAGCAAGGACTGGGGGCTCTGCCAGCTGCTTCTTCAAATCCTCAAAGGCAGTATTAGCTGCATCATTCCAGACAAAGTTATCAGTTTTCTTCATCAACTGATATAATGGCATGGCCTTCTCACCCAAACGGCTTATAAACCGGCTTAAAGCAGCAATGCGACCCGCCAAACGCTGAACATCATTTATACATGCCGGCTTAGCTAGGGAGGTGATGGCCTTGATCTTCTCCGGGTTAGCTTCAATGCCTCTCTCAGAAACCAAGAAACCCAAGAGTTTGCCTGCAGGAACACCAAAAACACACTTGGCCAGGTTAAGCATCATCTTGTAGACCCGGAGATTATCAAAGGTTTCCCTTAAATCATCTATCAGGGTTTCCTCTTTTATGGACTTAACCACAATATCGTCCACATAAGCATGAACATTGCGCCCAATCTGTTTATGAAGACAGTTCTGCACGCAACGCTGATAAGTCGCCTGTGCACACTTGAGTCCAAAGGGCATGGATACATAGCAGAAGGCTCCAAAGGGAGTGATGAACGCCGTCTTCTCCTGGTCCTTAACCGCCATTTTAATCTGATGATATCCAGAATAAGCGTCCAGGAAACTTAAGCGCGCGCAACCGGCCGTAGCATCAATAATTTGATCAATACGGGGAAGGGCAAAAGGATCAGCCGGACATGCTTTATTTAAGTCCGTGTAGTCCACACACATCCGCCAAGTGCCGTCCTTCTTGAGTACGAGCACCGGGTTAGCTAACCATTCTGGGTGGAAGACTTCAACAATAAACCCGGCCGCCAAGAGCCGGGCCACCTCTTCGCCAATGGCTTTCCGCCTCTCTTCATTAAACCGCCGAAGGAACTGTCTAACCGGCTTAAATTTTGGATCAACATTGAGAGTGTGCTCAGCGAGTTCTCTAGGTACACCTGGCATGTCAGAAGGTTTCCATGCGAAGATGTCCCTATTCTCACGGATGAACTCGATGAGCGCGCTTTCCTATTTTGGATCCAGATTGGCACTGATGCTGAACTGCTGAGATGAATCTCCTGGAACGAAATCAACAAGTTTAGTCTCATCAGCCGACTTAAATTTCATTGCCGGCTCATGCTCCATAGTCGGATTTTTCAGAGAGGTCATATCTGTTGGGTCGACGTTGTCTTTGTAAAACTTCAACTCCTCTGTTGCACAAACAGATTCTGCATAAGCTGCATCGCCTTCCTCACATTCCAAAGCCACCTTCCGGCTGTCGTGAACCGTAATGGTCCCATTATGACCCGGCATCTTGAGCTGTAAGTAAACATAACACGGCCGTGCCATGAATTTGGCGTAAGCCGGCTGCCCAAATATAGCATGGTACGGACTTCTTATCTTGACCACCTCAAAGGTCAATTTTTCCACCCTGTAGTTGTTTTCATCTCCGAAGGCCACTTCCAACTCAATCGTGCCGACTGGATAAGCCGACTTACCAGGTACCACACCATGGAAGATAGTGTTTGACTGGCTGAGGTTCTTATCAACCAATCCCATACGGCGAAAAGTCTCATAATAGAGGATGTTGATGCTGCTACCTCCATCCATGAGCACCTTAGTGAACTTATATCCTCCCACCTGAGGAGCCACCACTAAGGCCAGGTGACCTGGATTGTCTACCCGGGGTGGGTGATCCTCTCTACTCCACACTATAGGTTGCTCAGACCACCGCAAGTAGCATGGAACCGCCGGCTCGACAGCATTCACGACCCTCTTATGAAGATTCTGGTCTCGCTTACACAGACTGGTGGTGAATACATGGTACTGTCCACCGCTAAGCTGCTTGGGATTGGTCTGATAACCCCCCTGCTGCTGTTGGTGACCCTGGCCAGACTGCTGATTAAAGCCCCCTGGACCGTTCGGAGGATTGGAATTTGAGCCGCCGCCCGGGCCATGAAAACCGCCGGCGCCTGAGCCGCCGCCCGGGCCATTGTAATTCTTAAAGGCCTTCATGATTGCACAATCCTTCCATAGATGAGTCGCTGGCTTCTCTCTAGAGCCATGCCTTGGACAAGGCTCATTCAACAGTTGCTCCAATGTCGGGCCTGACCCGCCGCCTCGGGGAGGGGGCCTCCCCTTGCGTTGCTGGTTATTACCTTGTGAGCTGGCGTTGGCTACAAACTCTAGGCTGCCATCGGCCTTGCGCTTGCCTCCTCCTTGGTTCCCCGGGTTATGCTTAGGACCCTTGCCATTGCCATTCTTCTTTCCCTTCCCTGCCCTTTCATCATCTGAAGGGGGATCCTTGGTACCATCGGAATCGGCGTACTTGACAAGAGCCGCCATTAGCGTACCCATATCACTGCAGTCGCGCTTGAGCCGCCCGAGTTTCATCTTCAGGGGCACGAAACGACAATTTTGTTCCATCATTAAGACCGCAGAGCCGGCATCCATCTTATCTGACGAATGTATGATCTCCTTGACCCGGCGAACCCAGTGAGGTGTGGATTCACCCTCCTGCTGCTTACAGTTAGTCAAATCCACAATTGACATAGACTGCCTACAGGTATCTTTGAAGTTTTGGATGAACCGGGCTTTCAGCTCAGCCCAAGACCCGATGGAATTCGGTGGTAACCCATTTAACCAAGTGCGGGCGGTCCCATCCAACATCATGGTGAAGTACTTGGCCATTGCCGCCTCACTAACCTCCAGTAGTTCCATGGCCATCTCGTAACTCTCGATCTAGGCTGCGGGTTGTAGGTCCGCCGTGTAGTTGGGCACCTTCCTAGGGCCATTGAAATCCTTAGGTAGGCGTTCATTGCGGATAGCTGGCACTAAACAAGGGACACCCCCAGTCCTGGTAGGGATACCCACGTCGACGGAAGTCGTCGGATAAGCCGGGGGAGTCTGGTAAGCCGTCAGCTGAGGCACCTGCTCCGCCTCTTGCCGCACTCTATCTTGGTCTGCTGCGTGAAAGGCTCCGTTATAAGCCAGGCCATGGCCGGGGGGCGGGTCATGGCGTCGGACGTTACTTGAGCCGGTCGCTGAAACCATGTGTCTGCTGTAACTCGGGCTCCGGCCCGGACGAGGGGTCGAGTGGATCCTATCCCGGCTGTAGGAGTACGCCTCTTGCTACGCCAGTGCTGTCTGAAGGAGTTCCCTGACCCGACGGGTTCCAATAGCCGTCGGAGAGTCGCCGTCAACTGGGAGAGCCGCCAGCCGTGCCGCCGCGGCGACCATGTTCTCCAGCGGGTTATTATAATGACCCGGGGGTATTGGTACAAACTGAGGCGGGGCAGGGGGCACCTGGGGAGGCCCCATCACTTGTGGCTGAATAGGGGCCCCAGACCCGGGCACTATGACCCCTGGCGGGCTACTAGACCCTGCACCTGGCATGTTGAAGAGGTTTCGTGGATCGTAAACCGGAGGGACTCGATATTGGGCCTTTTGATGCCTCCTTCTCAGGACCTCATTGGACGCGTTTTGATCCAACGTTAGCCGGAAGGACTGCGCTTGAATCAACTGGGTTTGGGCGTCGAGGGCCACCCTTTCCGCAGCCATCCTGATCCCCTCTACTGCCAGATCCTCCTTGGCTTTCACTAGATCCAATTTTAACTGCGCCACCTCTGCATCGTGCTGAGCTTGATCTGCCGGGTCAACCGTAGCGGTTAACAGCGCCGTCATCTTGTTCGTGAGATCCATTAGTACCTGAGCCGGAGAAGGCACTGGGTTTCCCACTCCAGCAGCGGGGTTCTAAACAGGCTGCGCGCCGGCCATAAAGACTCCGACCTGACTTGGCGGCTCAAACGGGTTCGGAATACTGTCACCATCGAAACAACCCATGAGCCTGCCATCTTGGAGTTGGTACAACGAGTTTGACTCATCGGTGGACGACTCGCCGTCAGAGCCGGCGGCCGCCTCATCACCAGATCCAGATTGATCAGAGGGCCCTCCATGGATACATCCTACAAAAGCGTGCCGTAAGGCAGGCCGGGCCCGGGCGGGTCGTGCACGCTCAGCCGTCTCGATGAGATCGGCGCAGAGATCCGGCTCAGGGCCCGGCTCACCAATCTTGCCAATGAAAACATGAATTCCGCCGAAGGGGACCCGGTACCCGTACTCAATTGAGCCGACGTCGGGGCCCCACTTTGCATCGTTGATATAGAGCGTGCCGCGACGACTCTTGGTCATCCGGCCCACATCGTATCACTTGAGCCCTTCGAAGCTGCCCTTCAAGAACTCAAATCCACCGTGCGCTGGCCCCACGGTGGGCGCCAACTGTCGTGGAATTGTCACGGTAGATGTCCTCGAGCTAGGACTTAGTCGTGGAGCCATCGCAGCTAGGAAGCTTGAAGGGGTTAAGCGGGACAAGGAACACGAGGGTTTATACTGGTTCAGCCCCTTGCGGTGAAGGTAAAAGCCTACGTCCAGTTTGAGGTGGTATTGCTCAGGGTTTCGATAACCAGGGAGCTAAACCGCTATGCCTGGCTCTCGATGAGATCGTTCTCCTCTTAAACCGCTGCCGGGTCGTCCCTTTATATAGGGAGGCTGACGCCCTGCAGCTCTCAGAGTCCCGGCTGGCTCATAAGAGTGTCCGGCTCGGACTCCCAATTATTCTTGCCTTACACTACAAGTTCTACCATGATAAAGATTGCAACTACGGGCCTTAAGCCGTATCCGGGTCTTAGCCCATCTCTGGCCCACCGTCTTCAAGCTTGGCGCCGGGCTTCTGGCAATGACCATTATGAGTAACCCGGCCCCTCCTGGCGTGTGACTCTAAGGTCTATATCCTCAAAAGAGGGGTTTTGGGCTGTTTAGAGAAGGGTTTTTGCTGCACACACAAACGGACTTTGCGGATGCCCGGTTAACCGTTGGAGTACCAAACGAACTCCAAATGGAACGAAACTTGACCGGTGGTCTACCGGTGGTATACCAAGGCCACTTGACAAGCCTCGGTCCATTCCGAGAACGTTCAACACCCGCTCACGAAAAGAAACAAGAGGAGTGCGCCGGAGGAGGTGGGAGCCCCGGATTGCAAAATGGACAGCGGGGGAAATGCTCGGATGCGTGAGACGAACACGTATGCAAATGCAATGCACCTGATGACATGATATGAGATGCATGACATGAACAAAATGCAAAACGAAAGACAAAACCCGACCGCGAAGGGAATATCATAACACATAGCCGAAAATGGCAAGAGTTGGAGTTACAAATATGGCAAGTTACAATCGGGGTGTTACAACACTCCACCACTACGAGAGGATCTCGTCCTGAGATCTAGGACTGAAAGAACTCCGGATATTCGGAACGGAGATGGTCCGAGCGTTCCCAGGTGGCTTCTCGGTCGGAATGGTGCGACCACTTCACTTTCAGGAATTTGATTGACTTGTTGCGAGTCTTGCGCTCAATTTCTTCGAGAATAGCAACGGGGTGCTCATGATAAGACAAATCTTCTTGGAGGTCAATCTCTTCGAAGTTGATAGTGCGCTCAGGAGTCTTGAAGCACTTGCGAAGCTGTGACACATGGAACACATCATGCATGTTCGCGAAGTTGGAAGGAAGCTCAAGTTGATAGGCAAGGTCGCCTCTTTTGCCAATGATCTTGAAAGGACCCACGTATCTAGGGGCAAGCTTCCCTTTGATACCGAAGCGACGAGTGCCTTTCATTGGAGAGACGCGGAGGTAGACATGGTCTCCGATCTCAAAAGCCACATCACGGTGCTTACTATCATAGTAACTCTTCTGGCGCGATTGCGCGGCTTTGAGATTATCACGGATGACTTTACACATTTCTTCAGCCTCTGTGATCAAGTCATTGCCAAGAAGTTGGCGTTCACCAGTCTCTGACCAATTGAGAGGAGTACGACACTTTCTGCCATAGAGGATCTCGAATGGGGCCTTGCCTGAACTCGCTTGGAAACTGTTGTTGTAGGAGAATTCGGCATATGGAAGACAATCTTCCCATTTCATGCCAAAGGAAATGACACAAGCCCTGAGCATATCTTCAAGAATTTGATTGACTCGCTCGACTTGGCCACTAGTTTGAGGATGGAAAGCTGTGCTGAAGCGAATGTTGGTGCCCATGGTCTTCTGGAAAGACTCCCAGAACTTAGAAGTGAAGATGCTTCCACGATCTGAAGAAATCAATTGTGGAATGCTGTGCAAGGAGACAATCCTGAAGGTGTATAGCTCTGCCAACTGAGCTGTTGTGATAGATTCTTTGATTGGAAGGAAATGAGCCACTTTAGAAAGCTTGTCGATGACAACGAAGATAGCATCATTTCCGCGCTTGGACTTTGGAAATCCAGTCACGAAGTCCATTTCGATATGATCAAACTTCCATTATGGGATAGCAAGAGGTTGGAGGAGACCAGCTGGTCGTTGGTGTTCTGCTTTCACTCTTCGACAGACATCACATTCATTCACGAACTGAGCAATTTCTCGCTTCATTCGAGTCCACCAATATGACTGCTTGAGGTCATGGTACATCTTCGTACTTCCAGGATGAATGGAAAGGAGAGAATTGTGTGCCTCGTTCATAATGACTTTCCTTAGATCACCTTTAGGAACCACAATCCGGTCCTCGAAGAATAAAGTGTCTCTGTCATCAATGCGATAGCACTTGTATTTGGAAAGACCCTTGTCGATACCATGTTTCACCTTCTTCACCATGGTATCCAGGAGTTGTGCCTCACGAATTTGATCTTCCAAAGTAGGAGAGAGTATGAGGTTGGCAAGAAAGCCTTGAGGTACAACTTGGAGATTTAGCTTGCGGAAAGCTTCACAAAGATCCGGTTGGAATGGCTTGAGAATTAAGCTGTTGCAATAAGCCTTCCTTCTCAAAGCATCTGCAATGACATTGGCCTTGCCTGGAGTATATTCAATACTCGGATTGTACTCTTGAATCATTTCGACCCATCGAGTCTGCCTGAGGTTGAGGTTGGGCTGAGTGAAGATGTACTTGAGACTCTTGTGATCGGTGAAAATGTTCACTTTTCTTCACAACAAGAGATGTCTCCACGTTATTAATGCATGGACAACTGCCGCCAACTCAAGATCGTGAGTGGGGTAGTTCTTTTCGTTGGGCTTCAACTGACGAGAGGTATAGGCCACAACTTTCTTCTCTTGCATTAACACAGCACCCAGACCTTGGAGAGAAGCATCACATAAAACTTCAAATGGCTTGGATTCATCAGGAGGAGTTAAGACAGGAGCTGTGACTAGTTTCTCTTTGAGAGTGTTGAAAGCAACGTCACACTCAGGAGACCAGACATACTTCACATGCTTCTGGAGGAGGTTGGAAAGAGGCTTTGCAATCTTAGAGAAATTCTCAACGAATCTTCGGCAATAGCTTGCAAGACCAAGAAAACTGCGGAGCTGCTTGACATTCTGAGGAGGTTCCCAATTCACAATTGCGGACACCTTCTCGGGATTAATAGCGATGCCCTTGGCAGAGATGATGTGACCAAGGTAAATAACTTCATCGAGCCAAAACTCACATTTGGAGAACTTCGCATAGAATTGATACTCTCTGAGCATGTCGAGCACCAATCGCAAATGTTTGGCATGATCCTTCTTATTCTTGGAGAAGACCAATATATCATCGAGATACACCAGGATGAATTCATTGGTATAGGGGTTGAAGATGAAATTCATCATCCGAGAGAATGTTGGAGGAGCATTGACAAGGCCGAAAGACATGACAGTATATTCGTAAGAACCAAAGCTTGTTCTGAAAGCTGTCTTGGGAATATCTTCTTCACGAATGCGAATCTGATGATAACCCATACGAAGGTCAAGCTTGGAGAACACTTTGGCACCTTTGAGTTGCTCGAATAGCTCATTGATGTTGGGAAGTGGATACTTGTTCTTGATTGTCTTCTTGTTCAATGGACGGTAGTCGACACAAAGTCGGTCCGTGCCATCCTTCTTCTGGACAAAAAGAACACCACAACCCCATGGAGAAGAACTCGGTCTGATCAAACCCAGACGCTCTTGTTCATCGAGCTGTTTCTTCAATTCCTTCAGCTCCTTGGGTCCAAGCTTGTATGGACGCTTGCAAACGGGTTCAGTGCCCGGCTCAAGATCGATAACGAACTCAACTGGCCGGTGAGGAGGCATACCCGGAAGCTCTTCTGGAAAAAAATCTTGGTACTCACAAACGACTGGAATCTGAGAGATGGCTTTCAATTCGCCCTTCTCATTGAGAGAAAATAACCGAATGGTTTCATCACGAGCAGCATAGATGATAACATCCTCAGAAGAGTGTGTCAATTGAATTTCCCTGGCAGCACAATCAAGTTGAGCCTTGTGCTTACAAAGCTAGTCCATCCCGAGAATTAGATCAATATCCGAGTCACCAAGAACAAAAGTTTTAGACAGAAATTTATAGTTGCCCATCTTGATAGAAACATCCGGAATCATTGTGGTAGCCCTCATAGAAGAGCCCGGAGAAACAACTCCCATGGGTTTTTCCAACATTTCCGAAATGAAATCATGCTTTGCAACGAAAGATCTTGACATGAAACAATGCGATGCACCAGTGTCAAAAAGAATTTTTGCAGGAGAGTCATTAACAGGAAGATTACCCATTATCACATCAGTAGATTCCTCCGCTTGAGCTGCATTCATCATGTTCACCTTTGCAGACTTGGGATTATGCTTGACCACTGCATTGCTGGAAGATCTGACAGGAGGAGGAGGCGGAAGACGCCTTTGGTTGAAGCATTTGTTAGCATAGTGACCTTTCTGCTGACACTTGTTGCAAGTCACCTCTGAGAGTTGACGATGATAAGGAGCATTGGACTTTGGAGGTTGATTCTGAGACTTGTTCTGATAACCAGAGTTGGAAGAGTGGGAAGAACCATGTCCACCTTTGTTCTTCTGCTGGTAAGGCTGACGAAACGGAGGAGGAGGAGGCAACCAGAACTTCTATTGCTTAGCTGCCACAAGTGAGGAAGAAGAAGACTGAACTGCGTCCCTGACTCTCTTCTTAGAAGCCTCACACTTGAGCTGAGCAGCCTCTTGCTTCAGTGCCATGTTATAGAATTGATCAAACTGAGTAGGCTCAACAAGAACGAGAGCTAACTGCAGATCCTCTCTAAGGACACCTCTGAAGTGATAGATCATGCTCTTTTCATCAGGAACGTCTTGTTTACCGAAGCGAGCAAGTTTCTGAAACTGGATGTTGAATTGATACACAGACATGTTGCCTTGCTTGAGATTGCGGAACTCCTCACACTTGCTCTCAACAACACTTTGTGGAATGTGGTGCGCTTTGAAGTCCCGACAGAAGTCAGTCCACGTGATCACACGACCTCCTCTGGAATCTTTGTATTGTTGGTACCAATCAGCAGCTTGGTCCTTGAGCTGAAAAGAAGCAAACTTGACATAGTCCTCAGGCCTGACATTGCTACATTCAAAATGCTTGTTGATGTCCACGAGGCAATCATCGGCATCCGTGGCCTCGGCACAGTAGCTGAAAGACTTGGGCTGATTTGCGAGAAACTGGTTGAGGGTAGCAAAGTGAGACTAATTGTTGCCTTGACCTTGATTTCCTTGATTGCCTTGCCCTTGGGTGCGTTCTTGCAAGAGTTGCAGAATCATCTGAGCATTCGCGTTGGTGGCTGCCATGATAGCTTGCCATGCCTCCGGAGGTGGAGGTGGTGGCGGAGGGTTCGCTTGACTCCCTTCATTGCGATCCGGATTCTGACGCGTTGGCGGAGCCATCCCGAAGAGGGTGACATCCGTTAGCATCTTGATAGACAAATAGGCAAGTAGCATCAACGGATAGAAATTGCAACATATAGTCTTCACAATAAACATTCGAACGAAGATGAACGAATGAATTCCATAGTAAATCATCACACTTCCATTAGTTGAGAAGCCACTTAGAAAAATTTATGGAACCAACATCTGACTTCGAAGCAACTCGAATACCCCAATTCAAAACAAAACAAAGTATTGGCTTGCAGAATAAGCCGGAACAAACATATGATAGATATTTCGTCCGAAGTTTTCGTGGTGGGGTCCACACGGGCTCGATCGTACAACACCGTCATGTACAAGGCTGTGCACATGACATACGAAGCGTCCCCGAGTTGGCATAGCCAAGGACTCTTTAAGACACTACGAGACCACTTTAAACTAACCGTGGAAAGGCGGACCACTAGACGTCGAACCCCAATCTCATATCATGCGTCTGTCGGAAAGATATCCTAAGAGCTACTTGAATTCCCACTTATAAACTCCCAAAACTTTCTGGTTATGCAATCTGGTGTTTGGGATACAGGGGACACAAAATATATATCACCCAAACTAGCAATCCCTAGATCCAGCTGTATCCATCCGTCAACACATAACCAAGAGACCTTCGGAAATCGTGTACCTCAACCTTCGAAAAGCTTCCGTTATACTAGTTATGGCAATACTCCCGAACTCCTGCCCCAGTACTGGGTGGCGTCGAGGTGATCTCACCAACAACTGCATAAAAGAGATTTCGATGTCGGCGAAACTCAGGTATTCCAGAACTGCAACGATAAAATTGTGACGACAACAGCTGGGAGCTCAACTCCCCGGGACACTGCCACAACCCCTAAATGTCAGGAGGCACGAAGAACAATGTTCTCGTCACAAAACCATCAGAACGATTCTAAGATACCAGCGTGATCCTAAATTTTTTTTAGTGAAATTTGAGGAGAGAAGAGTCAAAACTTCTACGTCAGGAGACCTCACGAGAGCGACGAAGGGACTGAGGAGTAAAAAGAATCCTACTCTCCGATATATATAATCCTAAGACTCAAAACATTTTTGTTCTAGACTCGACAACGCCAGCGATTCGATCAAGCAGGGGGCTCCTAAGTCGGGGATGGCTCTGATTACCAACTTGTAACGCCCACGATGCGGCTATATCTCCCACGTGTCGAGCCACGACTTAGAGGCATAATCGCATTGTGGTTTTGTCGCAAGAAGGGTCATCTTCACACAATCCCATGTAGTGAACAAGAATGGGATAACGAGAGTTGGCTTACAATCGCCACTTCACACAATACATAAATATAATTCATACATCATCCAAAATACACACATAGACCGACTACGGTCAAAATCCGAATGAAAATAAGATAACTCCAAATGCTAGATCCCCGATCGTCCCAACTGGGCTCCACTACTGATCAGCAGGAAAAGACACATAGTAACGACCACGTTCCTCATCGAACTCCCACTTGAGGTCGATCCCATCATCTGCACTGGCATCGTCGGCACATGCAACTGTTTTGGTAGAATCTGTGAGTCACGAGGACTCAGCAATCTCACACCCGTGAGATCAAGACTATTTAAGCTCATAGGAAAGGATGGTGAAATTGGGTGGAGCTGCAGCATGCACTAAGCATATATGGTCGCTAACATACGCAAATGAGAGCGAGAAGAGAAGCAACAGAACGGTCGTCATCTAGTAGTGACCAAGAAGTGATCCTGAACTCCTACATACGTCATTCATAACTCAAACCGTGTTCACTTCCCGGACTCCGCCGAGAAGAGACCATCACGGCTACACACACGGTTGATGTATTTTAACTGGGTCAAGTGACAAGTTCTCTATAACCGGACATTAACAAATTCCCATCTGCCTCATAACCGCGGGCACGGCTTTCGAAAGATAATACCCTGCAGGGGTGTCCCAACTTAGCCCATCATAAGCTCTCACGGTCAACGAAGGATAAACCTTCTCCCAGGAAGACCCGATCAGACTCGGATTCCTGGTTTACAAGACATTTCGACAATGGTAAAACAAGACCAACAAGACCACCTGTCACGACCGGTTTTTCAATAAAATAATTATTGAGAGACCAATCCCTTTTACGGACCAGCGAGGAAGAATTCCTTCTCACTAGTAGACAATATCTTGGTCACAGAAGAAAAAATACCAGGAGTACTAATTATAATACAAGGTTGAGCAGAGACTGCCCAACAATTTATTACATGCGCGCCGCTAAAACAAAACGGCGGATAGGGTGGCAACTACTAACTCACGATAATAACGGTGGTGGAAATATCACCGCGAAGCGAGTGATATGATTCCAGAAGACTACAGCTCTTCGAGCGTCGGAGTGAGGCTCGAGGAGACTTATTGCGGGTGGCGGAAGCGTATACAATACAAGTGACCAATATCCGGGATCGCGCAGGACTGACTGGGACTCCTCTAGGCATCGGACGCGCTATCAAACTCTTCATCCAAGAGATCGCCTTCGTCAACATCTGGCCAAATCAACAAGCCAGGTGAGTACTATGAAAGTACTCGCAAGACAGTTCGGACATAAGATATAACAAATGTAAACATGAAGCATATGAACAAGTTAACTGGTGCGATTAGACATAACGGTAATAAATACTGGGTGCCAAGCGAGGGTCTGAATGACGCCTCGAGCGGAAACTGCAGAATAGTAATACTGGTGCCAAACGAGTGTCTGAAAGACTCCTCGAGCGGAAAATGCGGAATATTAATGCGGGTGCCAAACGAGTTTCTGAAAGACTCCTCGAGCGGAAAATGCGGAACAATAATGCCACAGTCGGGCGTCGGGGCGACACCACATAAAGGGCTTATAACAGAAAATAATAGACAGTGCATGCCGCAGTCGGACGTCTGAGCGACATCACATAAAGGGCTTATATTTAAAGTAAGAAACAAGTACACGCCACAGTCGGACGTCTGCGCGACGTCACATAAAGGGCTTATATCACAACTCATTAATACAATAGTTTGGGAACATAAATTATCACAGGCATGAGACAAAAATAAAGTTAGTCCATCCACAGGAATAACAATAAATCTGGATTTACCACTTGAGCTTGTTCACCAGGGCAAGTTTTGTCACACAGATAGATATGGATATAATTCTTACACTGCTTGATCATGGGTACGATGATTTGGAAAGAATTGACTCTGCAGAGTTTGTACTTAACCACAGCCAACGGATTTCAGTAGTCACGGGGACTAGTTCCGTCTACGGTGTTTTGGAAGAAACACGTCTAACCAGTACACACCCAATTCAACCATCCTAAGCCAGGGATCACCCTCGGCAACTTTCAAGAAAAACCTTGAGACGGGGAGGCTACAACCTCGCGTAGCATGGGATCAAATTTCTATACGCGCGCTTTAAGGGGGTGCCCCCCTCTCGGTCCCAACCAGAAACACCCATGCCCCCTGACCGAATGACTGGCTTTAATCCTGGGCCAAGGTACTATCATTCCGGCCTCTCTGTTTGGTGTGTACACGGAAAGAGGTTACCAACTTACTAAACCGCATCCTGGCAATGAGACATGTGGTAGCACGGAAAGGGGAAAGAACGGTAACGCGGCTCCAACCACGTTAACGTTGGAGAAAGTCGGATGTCGCAAGGCTGGCATGCTACAACAGTACCACCTTGCTGCCATTCATGTCACCACATGATTTGGCCATCTCTCATCAGATATCATCGCAACTTCGGAACATGCGGAAAAGATCGATAACGTGGCTCCAACCACGTTAACGTCGAAGAGAGTTGGATGACGCAAGGCTGGCATGCTACAACAGTACCACCTTGCTGCCCTTCATGTCACCACATGATTAGGCCACCTCTCATCAGAGGTCATCGCAACATTGGAACAACCGGGTCGTTGCCTTACAAGCAACGAGGTATTTACCGAGACTCATATGCCACGCACAAACTCTCACGTGAACATGTAAAACATCTGTCATATCAAATGTTCAAAACATGCTTGCCTGGTTCGGAGAAGTCGGAGTCTAGCTCGGCGAAGTTCGCGGCTCCGTCACCTCCCCCGGAACCTACGGCAATCACGAAACGGGTACTAACGTGAAAATCAACACATGCACAGAAACCTTTCCAAATATTTTTCAAATAAATCCCATAAAAAACTAGACAAAATTTGAAGATTGTCAGAAAAAGAATCACTCAAAAATACCTTTTTATTAAAAAGTTATAAAGGTTTCTGTCCAGGGACTTATCTGTAATGAAACAGAAAAGTTCCAGGGTTTTAACTGAGAAAACAGAAAACGCAAAGGAGAAAACGTATTCTGCCCGAAGGCGCCAACAGAAAATGGTTCGCGAATAAAAGAACAGAGGCTGACATGCGGGGTCCACATGTCAGGTTTGAAAAGCTCGCCGGCGCCCGAAGACTGCGGTGGACGCCGGCGTCGAACCACGGCGAGTTAGGAGGAACGGAGGGTACCAAGAGCTTCAGCGTCCTCTTCCGCGTCGGTGGGTGGTGGACTCGTCCAACGGGGAGCACTACGTCGACGGCGACACTTTCTCCGACGGACGGCGGCTCGGGTGAGGATGGGGAACTCCGGTGGAGGGCTGCAAGCTTCAAAATGGAGTGCGGGTCAGAAAGAGGGATGCATGGTGAAGCTACTGGCAGGAGAATGGAGGCGGAGGAGCACACACGGGGGCGAATCGGGCTGGATCCCGTGGCGGGTCGCGGCGGCCGGAGTCGAGGAAGGAGACCTCCTCGGGGCTCTTCTAGTGGCTCGGCGTGCTCTAGGGGGAGTGCAGTGCTGGTGGGTGCTCGAGTTGAAGCTCGGGGCCTCTATTTATAGGCAGATCGACGGGGTGGCCGTGAACGGAGAATCTCTGGCGAGCGATTACGGCGGAGCAGTGCATTGGTAGGGGGTTTGAGCGGCCGGGCAGCATCAGTGGAGGTTACTGGACTCGTTTTGCAGCTAAACGAGGTCGGTCTTGGCGTAATGGCGTCGGTCCACTGTGAGGTGACCGCACGGGCTCAATGGCGGCAGAGAGCGCGCTCCGCGCCCCGCGGTTCACGACGAGAGCGGCAGCGCGTTCGGGGGAGTGGAAGGCCACGCAGCGAGCTCCGGTGGTTTGGGCGGCGCTGGGTGGCGTCGTCGGCGCCGTGTCTCCTGCTGGCGTCCGCAAAGCCGCCGCCGGCGTCGGTCACGGGGCGGCGCACCTCCTGCTGCTCGTCGCCGACGCCCGCAAGGCGCCAGGCGTTCGTGCGGTGCAGGAACAAGAGGGCGGGGACGAGGAGCAAGGCGACGCGGTGGCACTGGCGAGATCGACGTCCGCTTCTGAAGAAAACGATAGCAGCCACTTGACTGAATCTCTGAAACTCTGAACTTGACAATGACCATGCACTGCAGGTGTTCGACAGGAGGTTTTGGCCATGAGATAAATTTTTCTGGAGCTGTAACTTGGTGAGATGACCACTCAAAGCACCCAGGGGCTGCCTGATTTTACTTGGAATTTTTGGAGAAGGTTTTGAATGAATTTCACCAAATTTGACAAATCTGGTCCAAACTTGCAGCAAGTGTAGTTTGAAAATTTTGAACTGAAGACCAGTGGATCTTCATAGTTCTAGGTTGAGGGTACAAAGGACCAGGGAGGAGAGTTGGTTTGGGGGCAAAAATCAAAACAGAAAATGGAGTTCCTTTGAAAATCTCCAAGAGCTAGAAGAGAAGACAGAAATTTATTTGAATAGAATTTAAATGGAAAAAAACCACATGGGGAGGTTCAACTTGCTGGATTTGATGCAGATCATGATCCAAAGGTGAGGGAAGGGTTAGGAGAGAGGATTTGCACTAAGGTCATGGCAAGAAGGAATTGTTGAAAGTGGCAAAGGACTTTCCAAAAGTCATAGTGCAAAATTTCAAGGAGGTTTTCAAAAGTTAATTTCCCAAGTGAAAAGTATTTTGTCTTGAGTCCAAATGAAAAGCAAGAACCTCCAAGATCAAAGACAGATCTTGGGTGAATCCACATAAAACTTTTTCCATAAAGAAAAAATATATTTGAGAAGGAGAGTTTTCTTGAAGAAAAATTTAAATCACCTCCCTCAAGACAAATAAAATCTTTTGAAAAATCCAAATAAAAACTTGGGTGTCACAACACCTACCCCCTTAGGAAAAATCTCGTCCTCGAGATTTCTGCTGATCCTCAAATAGATGTGGATACTCTGCTCGAAGGAAATCTTCCCTTTCCCATGTAGCTTCATCCTCAGTGTGGTTGCTCCACTGAACCTTGAAAAATCTTGTCGTTTTCTGACGGGTCCTCCGTTCAGACTCTTCTAAAATCTTTACTGGCCTTTCTCTGTAGGTGAGATCTGGTTGCATATCAATGTCCTCATGAGGTACATGTTTTTCTGGGTTGCTCACACATTTTCTTAACTGTGAGACGTGGAACACGTCATGGACGTCTGACAGCTCCTTGGGGAGGTCTAGTTGGTAGGCCACCGTGCCTCTTCGTGCCTTTACACAAAATGGTCCAATAAACCTTGGGGCTAGCTTCCCCTTAATTTTGAACCATTGCAGACCCCTCATAGGAGATACGCGGAGGTATACGGAATCACCGGGTTCAAAGCTGACCTCACGGTGCTTCTGATCATAGTAGCTCTTTTGTCGGCTCTGTGCTGTCTTGAGTCTGTCCCTGATTTGTTTAACTTTCTCCTCGGCCTCTTTAAGCATGTCTGGGCCGAAGATACGGCTGTCACCTGTTTCTGACCAATTCAGAGGGGTACGACATCTTCGTCCGTACAACGCTTCAAAGGGTGCCATTTGCAAGCTGGCTTGGTAACTGTTGTTGTAAGCAAATTCGGCATACGGCAAACTCTCTTCCCAACTGGATCCATAGGTGAGCACACAGGCTCTTAGCATATCCTCTAGGATTTGGTTTACACGTTCTGTTTGTCCATCGGTCTGAGGGTGGTATGCTGTACTGAAAGCCAGTTGCGTGCCCAGAGCTTGTTGTAGGTGATCCCAAAATTTGGAGACGAATTGGGTGCCTCGGTCTGATATTATAGTCTTTGGGACTCCGTGCAAGCAAACTATACGGGAGAGATAAAGTTTTGCCAGTCTTTGTGTGGAGTAGGTAGTCTTCACGGGAATGAAATGAGCAACCTTGGTTAGTCGGTCTGTGATGACCCATATGGCGTCATTTCCGCGTTGTGATCGGGGTAATCCGACAATGAAGTCCATTCCGATTTCGTCCCATTTCCACTCCGGTATCCTGTTAGGCTGGAGTAGCCCTGCTGGCTTTTGGTGCTCGGCCTTGATGCGCTGACATGAATCGCAACAAGCGATGAATGTGGCTATATCTCTTTTCATACCGTGCCACCAAAACCTTTCCTGGATGTCCTTGTACATTTTGGTTCCTCCAGGATGGATCGAGTATGGGGCGGTGTGGCTTTCCGTCAAGATCTGTTGCTTGAGTTCCTCAATGTTGGGTACGCAAAGCCTGTCCCGGTACCATAATGTTCCTTCACTGTCCGTGACAATTTCTGAAGTCTTACTAAGGTTCATTTTCTTCTTTATGCCTTCGATACTGGGATGTCCTTGTTGAGCCTTCTTGATTTGTTCCACTAGGGTGGGTTGTATCTCCAGGTTCGATACGGTGCCCTCAGAGACTAACATCAGGTTGAGCCGAGTGAACTCTCGCTGAAACTCAGGCCTCAAATTTTGCTGACCGTCACTGTCCGGGCTGGGGTTTCGACTAAGGGCATCGGCCACTACATTTGCTTTCCCTGGGTGGTAGTGAATACCGATGTCATAGTCCTTGACCAGTTCCAACCAGCGTCGTTGGCGTAAATTCAGCTCTGGCTGTGTGAAAATATATTTGAGGCTCTTATGGTCCGTATATATTTCACAGCGATTTCCCAACAGAAAGTGCCTCCACTCCTTGAGTGCATGTATAACTGCTGCTAGCTCCAGGTCATGTGTTGGGTAATTTTCCTCATGTTTTCGCAGCTACCTGGAGGCATATGCGACAACCTTGCCATCCTGCATTAGCACACATCCGAGACCTTTTCGGGACGCGTCACAATACACTTCAAAGCTCTTGTGTATGTCCGGTACGATTAAGACCGGTGCGGTTGTTAGTTTCTTCTTGAGTTCTTGGAAGCTCTGCTCGCATGGCTCCGTCCATACAAATTTCTTGTCCTTCTTGAGTAACTGTGTTATAGGTTTTGCCACAGTGGAGAACCCTTCAATAAATCTTCTGTAATATCCGGCCATTCCTAGGAAACTCCGCACATCTGTAACATTAGCGGGTGGCTTCCAGTCTAGTATGGCCCTGACTTTTTCTGGGTCTACGGCCACGCCTTCTTGGTTCAGTATATGGCCTAAGAAGCCAACTTGTCTTAGCCAAAATTCGCACTTGCTAAATTTGGCGTACAACTGATGTTTCCTCAATTCTCCCAAAACAATTCTGAGGTGCTCAGCATGCTCTTCTGGTGTCCTCGAGTAAACCAGAATATCGTCGATGAATACCACCACAAATTTGTCCATGAATTTCATGAACACTTTGTTCATGAGGTGGACGAAATATGCGGGGGCGTTCGTTAGTCCAAAAGGCATCACTGTAAACTCGTATAACCCATATCTGGAAGTGAAAGTTGTCTTGGGAATATCTTCCGTCCGTACCTTCAATTGGTGATATCCCGATCTCAAATCAATTTTTGAGAATACCTTGGCCTGTGCGAGCTGGTCAAACAAATCATTTATTCGTGGCATCGGATATTTGTTTTTGATGGTGACCATATTGAGGGCTCGATAGTCTATGCACAGCCTCAGTGTCCCATCCTTCTTTTTGGCGAACAACACAGGCGAACCCCAAGGTGAGGAGCTGGCTCGAATAAATCCTTTGTCCAACAATTCCTTTATCTGCTTCTTCAACTCCACCAATTCTGAGGGTGCCATTCTATATGGCTTTTTATAGATGGGGGCAGTGCCAGGTGCTAGTTCAATGCTGAATTCTATCTCTCGGTCTGGTGGCATGCCTGGCAGTTCTTCCGGGAACACATCAGGGAATTCGCATACCACTGGAACTTTTCTCAGTTCTGCAATGTCCATTTTGTTCAGTTTTGGTTTCTGTGATCGTGGCCTTTCTTGAGCAGAAACTCTTATAGTCTTGCCGTGATGGTGAGTGAGAATCACTGTCCGATTGAAAGAGTCGATGAATCCTTTGTTGGTGGTCAACCAGTCCATCCCTAAAATGACATCCAGTCCTTTACTTTCCAACACGATGAGGTTCGCATGGAATTGTAGTCCTTCGAACTCAATGACCACTCCTTGGCAGTAACCTTGGGCGATTTGCATATGTCCGGGGGACTTGATGATCATAGATTTTTCCAAGGGAAGTATCGGAAAACCGTGTTGCGAAACAAAACTCTTCGAAACGAACGAATGGGAAGCTCCAGAATCAAACAAAACCGTGGCAGGTACTGTGTTGACAGGGAACGTACCGAGCACGATGTCTGGGGCACTCTGCGCTTCTTCCCTGGTCACATGGTTCAGGTGACCCTTCCTGTGGTTGTTGCTAGGGTTGAAGTTGTTGCGCTTGGGGGCTGGATTGTTCCCACCATTGTTCGGCTTGGGTGCCGAGTCTCTCGGCTTCGGACACTGTTTAGCATAATGCCCTTGTTGACCACAAGCATAGCAGGTGACCCCTGGACGGTATGTGAACTCCTTGTCCCTGGCATGAAACTGTCCGATGGGCCTTGGCTCAGTAGTCGTGGATCTCCTTGCGTCTGTCCTTGGGACCTCAGTCTTGCCTCGGTTGCTGCGGGCAAGAGTCGTCTTGTCCCTCTTCCGCTTACGGATATCTTCTAGACTACGGCGCACATTCTCCAAGGTGATGGCCTTGTCTACCAGCGTCTTAAAATCCGGAAAGGTGTGCACGATCAGTTGGCATCTTAACGCTGGTGCCAGGCCGTCCAGGAATTTTTCCATCTTCTTGTTTTCTTTCATGTGCTCGTCGTAGGCATAACGAGACAACTGGGTGAATTGACCATTGTACTCTGTTACTGACATGCCTCTCTGCTTCAGGTCACCAAACTCTCTTTTCTTGATCTTTAGGATGCTCCTGGGGATGTGTGCCCCACGGAAGCCCTCCTTGAACTCTTCCCAGGTGATGTTGTGTTCCCTGGGATGCATGTGTAGGAAGTTTTCCCACCATGCTGCGGCTGCTCTAGTAAGGTAGTGCGGTGCATAAAGCACCTTCTCATGATCTGAGCACTGAGCAATAATCAGTTTCCTTTCAATCTCACGAAGCCAATCATCGGCTTCCAGCGGTCTGTCGGTGTGAGCAAAAGTTGAGGGGCGAGTCTTCTGTAACTCAGATAGCTTGGAATGGGGTTGATAGGTTTCACGGTGGTTTCCCATATTGATGACATGATTCATCATCTCTTGGTGTTGTTGCTGGCTTTGCTCGAAGAGACGGCATACTTGAGATAGTGCTGCTTCGCTGTCTGGTTGGCTGGACTGACCCTGAGTGAAATTGTTGCTGGTCTGTGTCCCGTAAGCCTCTTCTGGCTGATTGGGCATGGAGCGAGTCCACGGGCGAGACATTTTTCCAGTCTGGGGTATTTTTTGCAAAACCCATGAGAAAAAACTGTGTAGCACAAAAAAAATCTTGCCAAGGCGATAATTAACGAGGCTCAAGGTTTTCAAAGAAACACAAAAGATTCTTCACGGAGAAGAAGTGCTTAACATAAAACTTACATGCGAAAAGCAAACACATGATACAGCACTCAGGATGCGCGTACATATCCTGACATGTTATTTAAGAAAACTAGCGTACTACTCCGGAAGGCAGCAAACACACCAATACAAACTAGCGCACAGATAAAACAACACATCATACAAGCAGGCATAACACGCGGCTACTCGGTGCTCTCAGTCAGAGATGGTGAAGATCTCCTTCCCCTGCCGATGGCAAGGCTCAGCGGTCCAGGAGAATCAACCTCCACCTCCTCTCTAGCTGGCTCCTGGCGCGTGACGCTGCGCTGCGGTGATGGTGCGGGGGCGACTGGTGGTAGAGCGCGTGCGGCAGGCGGTGCGGCTCTGACTGGAGTAGGAGCGATGACTCGGTCGAACTCCTCAGTGGTAGGCAGACGGCGAGCAGTGGCCAAAACGGCCAGTGCATACGAGGCTGAAGACGAGACGAATGTCAGAGGCGGCGCCGTGTGGAGAAGCTCCTTCCTGCTGGCAGGACCGCCCCGGACTAAGTCCATGTGGGCAGCCACAAGATCATCTACGAGGTTGTCGAAAGACTCCTCCAGAGCCTTGAGATACTCCACAACCATCTCGATGGCTTCATCTCGTTCTCGCCGATGGCAGGCGAACGCATAGTGGCTGGTGTAAGGCACATGGCACGGGAGGTAGCGGTAGCGACGAGTCTTCATCGTAGGAAGGATGTCCCGAAGGCGAGCTATCGCCTCACGGGCAGCCATCTGCATGGCCCTTCCCGTAAAACGGAAGTGACGAGCAGCAGAACGTCCTCCCCTGAACTGCACCACGGCTTGGTGCATAGACACGTCGTCACTGAGCTTGTGCTGATAGAGCGTGAACTCCGGGCGAGCTGCTGGCCCGATCGCGAGCTTGGTGATGGAGACGAGGAGCTTGACAAACCCCTCGGGCACGTTGGTGAACACTCGATTCTCACAGCTGCTGCCAACCATCTACAAAAGTAGGCAAAAATTCTGAGTAGTCATGTCATAAATTTATGATGACCAACAGAAAATAGCTACAATTGCAAAATGCTGAAAAAGCACAAAAACGCTAATAACCGATTAGCGATCGCACCTAGTGGCTTCCTACAGTCAGCCTGGCTCTGGTACCAAGCTTGTCACGACCGGTTTTTCAATAAAATAATTATTGAGAGACCAATCCCTTTTACGGACCAGCGAGGAAGAATTCCTTCTCACTGGTAGAAAATATCTTGGTCACAGAAGAAAAAATACCAGGAGTACTAAATATAATACAAGGTTGAGCAGAGACTGCCCAACAATTTATTACATGTGCGCCGCTAAAACAAAACGGCGGATAGGGTGGCAACTACTAACTCACGATAATAACGGTGGTGGAAATATCACCGCGAAGCGAGTGATATGATTCCAGAAGACTACAGCTCTTCGAGCGTCGGAGTGAGGCTCGAGGAGACTTATTGCGGGTGGCGGAAGCGTATACAATACAAGTGACCAATATCCGGGATCGCGCAGGACTGACTGGGACTCCTCTAGGCATCGGACGCGCTATCAAACTCTTCATCCAAGAGATCGCCTTCGTCAACATCTGGCCAAATCAACAAGCCAGGTGAGTACTATGAAAGTACTCGCAAGACAGTTTGGACATAAGATATAACAAATGTAAACATGAAGCATATGAACAAGTTAACTGGTGCGATTAGACATAATGGTAATAAATACTGGGTGCCAAGCGAGGGTCTGAATGACGCCTCGAGCGGAAACTGCAGAATAGTAATACTGGTGCCAAACGAGTGTCTGAAAGACTCCTCGAGCGGAAAATGCGGAATATTAATACGGGTGCCAAACGAGTTTCTGAAAGACTCCTCGAGCGGAAAATGCGGAACAATAATGCCACAGTCGGGCGTCGGGGCGACACCACATAAAGGGCTTATAACAGAAAATAATAGACAGTGCATGCCGCAGTCGGACGTCTGAGCGACATCACATAAAGGGCTTATATTTAAAGTAAGAAACAAGTACACGCCACAGTCGGACGTCTGCGCGACGTCACATAAAGGGCTTATATCACAACTCATTAATACAATAGTTTGGGAACATAAATTATCACAGGCATGAGACAAAAATAAAGTTAGTCCATCCACAGGAATAACAATAAATCTGGATTTACCACTTGAGCTTGTTCACCAGGGCAAGTTTTGTCACACAGATAGATATGGATATAATTCTTACACTGCTTGATCATGGGTACGATGATTTGGAAAGAATTGACTCTGCAGAGTTTGTACTTAACCACAGCCAACGGATTTCAGTAGTCACGGGGACTAGTTCCGTCTACGGTGTTTTGGAAGAAACACGTCTAACCAGTACACACCCAATTCAACCATCCTAAGCCAGGGATCACCCTCGGCAACTTTCAAGAAAAACCTTGAGACGGGGAGGCTACAACCTCGCGTAGCATGGGATCAAATTTCTATACGCGCGCTTTAAGGGGGTGCCCCCTCTCGGTCCCAACCAGAAACACCCATGCCCCCTGACCGAATGACTGGCTTTAATCCTGGGCCAAGGTACTATCATTCCGGCCTCTCTGTTTGGTGTGTACACGGAAAGAGGTTACCAACTTACTAAACCGCATCCTGGCAATGAGACATGTGGTAGCACGGAAAGGGGAAAGAACGGTAACGCGGCTCCAACCACGTTAACGTTGGAGAAAGTCGGATGTCGCAAGGCTGGCATGCTACAACAGTACCACCTTGCTGCCATTCATGTCACCACATGATTTGGCCATCTCTCATCAGATATCATCGCAACTTCGGAACATGCGGAAAAAGATCGATAACGTGGCTCCAACCACGTTAACGTCGAAGAGAGTTGGATGACGCAAGGCTGGCATGCTACAACAGTACCACCTTGCTGCCCTTCATGTCACCACATGATTAGGCCACCTCTCATCAGAGGTCATCGCAACATTGGAACAACCGGGTCGTTGCCTTACAAGCAACGAGGTATTTACCGAGACTCATATGCCACGCACAAACTCTCACGTGAACATGTAAAACATCTGTCATATCAAATGTTCAAAACATGCTTGCCTGGTTCGGAGAAGTCGGAGTCTAGCTCGGCGAAGTTCGCGGCTCCGTCACCTCCCCCGGAACCTACGGCAATCACGAAACGGGTACTAACGTGAAAATCAACACATGCACAGAAACCTTTCCAAATATTTTTCAAATAAATCCCATAAAAAACTAGACAAAATTTGAAGATTGTCAGAAAAAGAATCACTCAAAAATACCTTTTTATTAAAAAGTTATAAAGGTTTCTGTCCAGGGACTTATCTGTAATGAAACAGAAAAGTTCCAGGGTTTTAACTGAGAAAACAGAAAACGCTTCGGCTGGGAATGCGCAAGCGCAAATGAGAAAACGTATTCTGCCCGAAGGCGCCAACAGAAAATGGCTCGTGAATAAAAGAACATAGGCTGACATGCGGGGTCCACATGTCAGGTTTGAAAAGCTCGCCGGCGCTCGAAGACTGCGGTGGACGCCGGCGTCGAACCACGGCGAGTTAGTAGGAACGGAGGGTACCAAGAGCTTCAGCGTCCTCTTCCGCGTCGGTGGGTGGTGGACTCGTCCAACGGGGAGCACTACGTCGACGGCGACACTTTCTCCGGCGGACGGCGGCTCGGGTGAGGATGGGGAACTCCGGTGGAGGGCTGCAAGCTTCAAAATGGAGTGCGGGTCAGAAAGAGGGATGCATGGTGAAGCTACTGGCAGGAGAATGGAGGCGGAGGCGCACACACGGGGGCGAATCGGGCTGGATCCCGTGGCGGGTCGCGGCGGCCGGAGTCGAGGAAGGAGACCTCCTCGGGGCTCTTCCAGTGGCTCGGCGTGCTCTAGGGGGAGTGCAGTGCTGGTGGGTGCTCGAGTTGAAGCTCGGGGCCTCTATTTATAGGCAGATCGACGGGGTGGCCGTGAACGGAGAATCTCTGGCGAGCGATTACGGCGGAGCAGTGCATTGGTAGGGGGTTTGAGCGGCCGGGCAGCATCAGTGGAGGTTACTGGACTCGTTTTGCAGCTAAACAAGGTCGGTCTTGGCGTAATGGCGTCGGTCCACTGTGAGGTGACCGCACGGGCTCAATGGCGGCAGAGAGCGCGCTCCGCGCCCCGTGGTTCACGACGAGAGCGGCAGCGCGTTCGGGGGAGTGGAAGGCCACGCAGCGAGCTCCGGTGGTTTGGGCGGCGCTGGGTGGCGTCGTCGGCGCCGTGTCTCCTGCTGGCGTCCGCAAAGCCGCCGCCGGCGTCGGTCACGGGGCGGCGCACCTCCTGCTGCTCGTCGCCGACGCCCGCAAGGCGCCAGGCGTTCGTGCGGTGCAGGAACAAGAGGGCGGGGACGAGGAGCAAGGCGACGCGGTGGCACTGGCGAGATCGACGTCCGCTTCTGAAGAAAACGATAGCAGCCACTTGACTGAATCTCTAAAACTCTGAACTTGACAATGACCATGCACTGCAGGTGTTCGACAGGAGGTTTTGGCCATGAGATAAATTTTTCTGGAGCTGTAACTTGGTGAGATGACCACTCAAAGCACCCAGGGGCTGCCTGATTTTACTTGGAATTTTTGGAGAAGGTTTTGAATGAATTTCACCAAATTTGACAAATCTGGTCCAAACTTGCAGCAAGTGTAGTTTGAAAATTTTGAACTGAAGACCAGTGGATCTTCATAGTTCTAGGTTGAGGGTACAAAGGACCAGGGAGGAGAGTTGGTTTGGGGGCAAAAATCAAAACAGAAAATGGAGTTCCTTTGAAAATCTCCAAGAGCTAGAAGAGAAGACAGAAATTTATTTGAATAGAATTTAAATGGAAAAAAACCACATGGGGAGGTTCAACTTGCTGGATTTGATGCAGATCATGATCCAAAGGTGAGGGAAGGGTTAGGAGAGAGGATTTGCACTAAGGTCATGGCAAGAAGGAATTGTTGAAAGTGGCAAAGGTCTTTCCAAAAGTCATAGTGCAAAATTTCAAGGAGGTTTTCAAAAGTTAATTTCCCAAGTGAAAAGTATTTTGTCTTGAGTCCAAATGAAAAGCAAGAACCTCCAAGATCAAAGACAGATCTTGGGTGAATCCACATAAAACTTTTTCCATAAAGAAAAAATATATTTGAGAAGGAGAGTTTTCTTGAAGAAAAATTTAAATCACCTCCCTCAAGACAAATAAAATCTTTTGAAAAATCCAAATAAAAACTTGGGTGTCACACCACCCGCTGTGCCGACAAATCCCGATAGGAGCTACACATATCTCGTTCTCAGGGCACACCGGATAAGCTAAGCATACAGGTACCAACGTAACCCAAGTTGCCAAGGGACGGTCCCGCACGGTGCTCTAGTTTGGACCAACACTCGGAGGAGCACTGGCCCGGGGTTTAAAATAAAGATGACCCTCGGGCTCTAGAAAACCCGGGGGAAAAAGGCTTAGGTGACAAATGGTAAAACCAAGGTTGGGCCTTGCTGGAGGAGTTTTATTCAAGGCGAACTGTCAAGGGGGTCCCATAAATCACCCAACCGCGTAAGGAACGCAAACTCAAGGAACATAATACCGGTATGACGGAAAATAGGGCGGCAAGAGTGGAACAAAACACCAGGCATAAGGCCGAGCCTTCCACCCTTTACCAAATATATAGATGCATTAATTAAATAAGAGATATTGTGATACCCCAACATATCCATGTTCCAACATGGAACTAACTTCAACTTCACCAGCAACTAGCAACGCTATAAGAAGGGCTGAGCAAAAGCGGTAACTTAGCCAAGCAACGGTTTGCTAGGAAAGGATGATTAGAGGCTGATATGGCAATATGGGAGGCATGATATGGCAAGTGATAGGTAGCGCAGCATGGCAATAGAGCGAACAACTAGCAAAGCAAAGATAGAAGTGATTTCGAGGGTATGGTCATCTTGCCTGCAAGGTTCTCAGAGTTGTCGAAAGCTTGATCCTCGTAAGCGTACTCAACAGGTTCCTCGTTCACGAACTCATCTCCTGGCTCTACCCAAGACAAGAACACAAGCAACGGAACCACAATCAATCATGGGAAAAAGCACAAACAACATGATGCAAAACATGTATGATATGCAAGATATGATATGCGATGCATGTGCGTGCTCCGGAAGGGAAATGATGAACAAGGCAGTAACTTGGCAAACCAAGCATGCCACTGGAAAGATGAGATGATATCGGCCGAAATCGATATAAAGATCACCGGAAACGAATGCACGGTTTGCAAATGGCAAGCAAAACAAGAATGACACGAATCTGCGATTAACAACATGATAGCACTTAGAATGCAACAAGTAACAATGCTACAGCACTCCAAAATAGCAACCAAACATATGGAAGTAATCTACAGGAGATGCTTGACAAAAGGTGAACACTGAGCTACGGCTAGATCACAACATAACAAGCTCAAACAAGCATGGCAAAAGTGCAAAAGATATCAGGTTCACAGACTTGGTGAAATTACTGGACATGCCTGAAATAGCATCAGGTAGCAATGTTCAAAGCACGAAATAAACATGCTACAGGAACTTAACATAGCAAAACAAGGCATGACAGTATTCTACTAAATGCATATGACAAAAGTCCCTTACTGACCATAAGCCAAAAAGGACCAGAAGATATCATGGAAACCATGTGAACATAGCAAGTTTCGTTAACAGGTTTCAGACTTCGCAGAAAACAGAGCATGGCAGAAACAATAATATGAAGGCATCTTGTTGAGCTCGATGCACTCACCACAAAGCAATGCATGACAAAAAAAGCATACCTACAGCAAGATGGAATGTTTATGAATCCATCCATGGCAAGAGCAAATACATAGCATGTATGAAACAACTACAACAAGCTTGTCAAAATTGAATAACACGTAAACAATCTGTCAGAAATATTTTACAGCAAAAGTAGAGCAAGATTGAGTCATGCTATGGCACTCCATAATTGCAAACAAGGGCCGGAATGGATCAATTACAACAATATCTACAAAACATCCTTACTGAACATCTCCAAAATATGCATGGATCTCTCCGTAGCATCAAGTTTACATGGCAACAAAATAACATCAGACAAAGACTGAGAAAATACCAAGTCCCTGAAATCAGAAACATTACGGAGCCTAGTTTGCATGCTTGTGCTAGTCACCACAGAGATCACAAAAATACATGGAATACACCACTGGAAAGATGGCATGTCATACAACAAAACACATGTAGAGCTCATGCCCATAAGATGCACAGAATAAATGCAACAAAAATAACAATTCACCAAGTTCTGCTAAGTAATAGCAGATAACAGCAACTAGCACTCTTGCACTAGATATTTGAGCATCAAGATGGACTCTAATGAACATGGTGAAATTGAACAAAATGTAGAGCATCATGAGACGAACATTTTGATACATTACACGCGTGAAACGGAGCTATATGCAGAGAGTTATGATGCTATGAACATGGGCATGTATTGTGAAAATCATGAGACTTGGAAAATATTTCGGGGGGGGGGGGGGGGGGAGAGAAAAAGTCAACGCACGTCTCTTCCAGATCCGATCGGGGCTCGGCTCGATGGAGCTCGCCGGAGCTAGGGGAGGCGTGGCGGGGCCGGCGGAGCGGCGACGGGCGGCGAACGAGGCGGATGGGAGGCGGAGGCGCGGCAGCACGGCGGCGCCGGCGAAGAAGGACGGCGAGGCGGCGTCGGCGGGGCACGGTGAGGCGACGACGGCGGCGGCGCGGGGCGGCGCGGAGGCGCGCGCGGGGGCGCGGGCGGCCTCGGGCTGCGGGGGCCGGCCCCGGGCCTCGGCGGGCCGCGGCGGCGGGCTGCCACATGGCGTCGCCTGATTGGTCGCGGGCGGCGGCGGAAGCGTCCGGCCGGCGACGGACGTGTCCGGCGGCGCGGAGGGATAGGGTTAGGGTTTGGACTGCGAACGATTTCGGGAGGACTCACATATAAATAGGTAGAGGGAGCTAGGAGGCTCCAAATGAGGTGCGGTTTTCGCCCACACGATCGTGATCGAACGACCTAGAGCATGGAGATGACTTGGAGGGGTTTTGGGCTGTTTAGAGAAGGGTTTTTGCTGCACACACAAACGACTTTGCGGATGCCCGGTTAACTGTTGGAGTACCAAACGACCTCCAAATGGAACGAAACTTGACCGGTGGGCTACCGGTGGTATACCAAGGCCACTTGACAGGCCTCGGTCCATTCCGAGAACGTTCATCACCCGCTCACGAAAAGAAACAAGAGGAGTGCGCCGGAGGAGGTGGGAGCGCCGGATTGCAAAACGGACAGCGGGGAAAATGCTCGGATGCGTGAGACGAACACGTATGCAAATTCAATGCACCTGATGACATGATATGAGATGCATGACATGAACAAAATGCAAAACGAAAGACAAAACCCGACCGCGAAGGGAATGTCATAACACATAGCCGAAAATGGCAAGAGTTGGAGTTACAAATATGGCAAGTTACATCCGAGGTGTTACACAGTGCAACGAGACCAAGACCAGCAGGACGGCAAGACGGAGGTCACCACGGAACCCAAGGCGGCATCACCACCAGAGCCTTTTGCAGGTGAAGACTGCTTTTGTCAGGATAAGCTGTACTAGTTGTCCCCTTTCAAATTGGTCATTGTTGGCTCCCTTCCCGCTCAATATTTGGGGAGAGGACCAGGGCCTCTATAAAGAGGACTAGCCACCATAGTAGGAGGCAACTCATCTGGGACAGATCACTCAGATCATCCTCAACCACACAAGTTCACCAAGCACAAGAACACCTCGCCTTAGGAGGCTGTTCTTCCCCTTGTACTATTCATCCTCAGCCCAAGAGTCAATCCACCACCACCACACTGGAGTAGGGTATTACACCACAACGGTGGCTCGAACCAGTATAAACCTCGTGTCCCTTGAGTTGCGAGTTCGTTGAGTTAGCCCGTGTGATCTTAGCGAAGTTAGGACATGGATCAGTAGGGGGAGATCTTCGTGCGCACCCCAGTATTCGAACCTTGAGGGTTTTGCCGGAACCCGTGATCCGAAATTTGGCGCGCCAGGTAGGGGGTGCGTCTTAGCTTTCCTCCCGTCGATCTGCGCTCTGCCACCACCGCGCTCCGCTCTCATGGCAGGCGTCTCGCTCCCGGCTCCGACGGCTTGCGCCGAACACGGGGCCAGGGGCTCCGGGCCGTGCTCCCCGCCTTGCGGCAAGTGAAGTGGCCGCCCAAGTTCAAGCCGGAGATGCCGTCGCGCTACGACGGCGCGGCGGACCCGTCAGCTTTCCTGCTGGCATACGAGGAGGCCGTCCTCGAGGCCGGGGGCGACGACAAGGTCATGGCCAACTGGCTTCCCATGGCCCTCACTGGCGCGCCGCGTGCCTGGCTGCTCAACCTCCCCAGATCCACGGTGGCATCTTGGGAGGAGCTGTGCGGCCTCTTCACTGCGCGCTACGCGGCACCGGCGCACCACGCGGTCGCGCCCCTACTAGGCGGCTCTCAAGCACCGCCTTCAGATCGCCTTATCAAGCCATTCCTTCGCCAAATCAGCGCCGCCTCCAAGTGCTCGGGGGCTCCGCCGGACTGGGCTGTGCCCGAGACCGACCTCACCTTCGACTCGGAAGACCACCCCGTCACCATCGCCGGCTAGGGTATGCTCCCGATGCTTTGCACGCCCACCATTTGCAACGTGGCTGTCACCAAGACCCTCATCGACGGTGGCGCCGGCCTCAATGTGCTCTCCGTGGAGGCCTTCGGCCTTCTTCACGTACCGCTCGAGTGGCTCAGGCTCAGCAAGCCTTTCTCAGGGGTTGGCGGCGGCACCGCCCACTCCCTGGGGCAGATCCGCCTCCCTGTCACCTTTGGCACGCGCGACAACTACTGCACCGAGCTAATCGACTTCGACATCGCCCGCATCGACCTCCCATACAACACCATCCTCGGGTACCCAGCTCTAGCCCAGTTCATGGCAGCAACCCATCCGGCCTACAACCTCATGAAGATGCCTGGAAGCAAGGTGGCCCTGGCGGCACTCAAGCTTGCCCTCAAGACCGTCGCGGCGGCGCAGCCCGTAGGCGCGGGCGCCTTCGAGGCCAAGGGAGTCGCACCAACCAAGAAGAAGCAGCTGTTCACCCAAGACAAGGCGGAAATCAAGCAGGTGCCGGTCGATGCGGACGGGTCCTCAAGAGCCACCTTTACCATAGGTGCCGACCTCGACCCAAGCCAAGAGGAAGCATTGGTGAAGTTCTTGCGCGCAAACAAGGAGGTATTTGCATGGGAACCCAAGCAGCCGGTGGGGGTCCCGAGAGAGGTGATTCGGCATCACTTGAGGGTGTGCCCCAATGTACGCCCTGTGAAGCAGCGGGCGAGACGACAGTCCACAGAAAAGCAGGCCTTCATCGTCCAAGAAACCCGCAAGTTAGAGGCGGCGGGTGCCATTCGCGAGGTTCGGTACCCCGAATGGCTGGCAAACCCAGTCGTTGTGCCGAAGAAAGGCGGGAAGGAACGAATGTGCGTCGACTTCAGCAACCTCAACAAGGCCTGCCCCCAAGATCCGTTCCCGCTTCCCCGCATTGACCAAATCGTCGACTCCACCGCCGAGTGCGACCTGCTGTGCTTCCTGGATGCGTTCTCAGGGTATCACCAGATCAAGATGGCGGTAGAAGACGTACAGAAGACAGCCATCCTGACCCCGTGCAGGGTGTACTGCTACACTTGCATGCCTTTCAGACTACGTAACGCAGGCGCGACCTTTCAGCGGTTGATGCACATCGCCTTAGGGCGGCATCTCGGGAGAAACGCGAAGGCCTACGTCGACGACATTGTGGTGAAGTCTCAGGAGGCGAGAACCTTGATCCAAGATCTGGAGGAGACTTTCGCGAGCCTACGCCAGGTGAACTTGTGACTTAACCCAGAGAAGTGCGTGTTTGGTGTCCCTTCCGGCAAGCTGCTGGGTTTCCTCGTGTCCCACAGAGGGATCGAGGCGAACCCAGAAAAGATCAAGGCCATAGAAGACATGAGCCCACCGCAGACCCTCAAGGAAATGCAGAAGTTGGCTGGTCGGGTGACTGCATTGGGGCGCTGCATCTCCAAGCTGGGAGAGCGCGCCCTACCCTTCTTCAAGATGAAGAAGAAGAAGGGCCCGTTCGAGTGGACCCCGGAGGCCGACCGAGCTTTTGAAGACCTCAAGAGATACCTGACCAGCCCTCCAGTGATGGTGGCGCCACAACCCCTCGAGCCCCTAGTGCTTTATCTTGCCGCCACCCCATACTCTGCCAGCGCGGCTCTGGTGGCGGTTTAGGAAGAGCGCCAAGCCAAAGGCGCGTCGCACCGAGCTACGCCGCCAGTAGAGATGACACAAGATCAGGAAGGTGTCGCAAGAGTCATAGCAGCATCAACAGAGGACCAAGCTCGACAGGATGACGCCGCCGAGATCCCGACAAGCGATCAAGCGTCGGGGGTTCCACTACCTCAGGAGACGCCCCAACTTCCGCAAGACACGAGCCTCACCAACGCGCCAGCTCTCGTCGAGCACCCGGTGTATTTCGTTAGCATGGTGTTGCGGGACTCAAGGGCACGATACCCCATGCCTCAGAAGCTCTTGCTCACACTCTTGGTGGCCTCACGGAAGTTGCGGCACTACTTACAGGGCTACCCCGTCAAGGTCGTCTCAGACTACCCATTGGAGAGAGTCCACAGAAGCCCCAATTCTGCCAGAAGGGTCGCTGAGTGGAACATCGAGCTGCAGGTATTCCAGTTGGAGTTCAGCACTACCAGGGTCATCAAGGAAGCCGCACTCACTGATTTCGTGGCGGAATGGATGGATCCCCCAACGCTTGAAGTAGGCGAGGACCAGTCCACCTCGCCGGGAAGTGAGGCGCCTGACGGCTGGGTCATGTATTCCGATGGCGCCTTCGCGCACCAGGACGCGGGGGCTGGAGCGGCACTCATCTCGCCCACTCAAGACAAGCTCTACTACGCCGTGCAGCTTTGCTTTCAGCGGGGCGAGAAGGTCTCCAACAACATTGGAGAATATGAAGGCCTCATAGCTGGCCTGAAAGCTGCGGCAGCCCTGGGGGTGAAGCGCCTCACCGTTAGGGGCGACTCGCAGCTTCTCGTCTATTTCTCCAACAAGGTATACGAGCCAAAGGACAAGCACATGGAGGCATACCTCGCGGAGGTGCGCAAGATGGAGAAGCAGTTCCTGGGCCTGGAGTTGCAGCACGTGCCCCGTGGCACCAACAAGGAAGCTGACGACATCGCCAGGAGGGCATCCAAGCGGCAGCCCCAAGAGCCTGGCGTCTTCGAGGACCGGCTCTTCAAGCCATCAACGACACCACCACTTTCAAGGACAGCTCAGCCTCGGGAGGAACTCTCGCAGCCGTCTGCCACAGGAGCCCTAGCCTGTGGCCCGACTTCGGGAGCGCGCCTGCTCTTCGCGCTCGAGCCCCAAGAGGGATGTTGGACCAAGGAATTCAAGGAATATCTGATGCAAGGGACGCTGCCGGAGAAGGAGGAGGACGCGGAGTGCATGGCCCGGCAAGCCACGGCATACTGCATCCGGGACGGTGAGTTATACAGGAAGCAACCAAATGACGTTTCACTGCGTTGCATCTCCAGAGACCAAGGGAAGGAGTTGCTATCTGACATACACGGTGGGGACTGCGGGCACTACTCGTCATCACGGACCCTCGTCGGCAAGGCATTCCGTAGTGGATTCTACTGGCCCACAGCGCTCAACGACGCAGCCGAGCTGGTGAAGTCCTGTGAAGCCTGCCAGTTCCACGCCAAGCAGATCCATCAGCCGGCTCAGGGCCTCCAGACCATCCCACTCACATGGCCGTTCGTGGTCTGGGGGCTGGATATCTTGGGCCTGTTCCCTCGAGCGCCTGGGGGCTACCGCTACCTCTACGTCGCCATCGACAAGTTCAACAAGTGGGCGGAGGTGAAAGCCGTCCGCACCATCCCAGCTGGCTCCGCGGTCAAGTTCGTCAAGGGTCTCGTCAGCCGTTTCGGGGTCCCCAACTGCATCATCACTGATAACGGCTCGCAGTTCACTAGTAACCTCTTCAAAACATATTGTGCTAACCTTGGAACGCAGATCTGCTACGCTTCGGTGGTGCACCCCAGGAGCAATGGCCAGGCCAAATGCGCCAACGCAGAGGTCCTGAGGGGTCTCAAGACCAGGACTTTCAAGAAGAAGCTCGAGGCCAGCGGCAGGGGCTGGTACGACGAGCTCCAGTCTGTGTTGTGGTCCATCGGCACCACTGCCACCAAGCCAACGGGCGAGATCCCGTTCTTCCTCGTCTACAGAGCAGAAGCAGTCCTCCCTCACGAGGTCAAGCATCGCTCCGCATGGGTCCTGGCGTTTGATGAAACGGCAGGAAGGAAAGGAAAGAACAAAATAAAAGCGGCGCCTGCCCCTACAACGGTCCGCGGGGGCAGGCTCCTGGTGCCTTCCTGAGCTCAGCCAGACCCCTCCTCGCGCTTCACGGAGGCGCGGCGATGAGACGATCCGCTACCGCCCTCAAAGCGGGCGCGGCAGCGTGGCGGCTGGTCGTAGCCACCACTGCTGGAGTTGTCACCGGGGGAAGAGCCGCCGTAGCTGGACGAGACGCGGTCGGCATCGAGGGCGGGTTCGCCCTCATCCTCATCGCGACGGTCGCCAGGGCCAAGCACCTCCTCGCCGTCGTTCGCCTCGGGGCAGCACCCGGCGCGCCGACCATCTTCCCCAAACACCCTCACATAGAGGGTCGCATCACCGTCATACTTGAAATGGAGGGTGCACCGCCTGCCCAGGCCGCGCGCGCGGGCGAACGTCTGCCAACCGCTGGCCAGAGCTATGTTGCCCGCGGCGGAGACCTCGACCGCGACCCAAGAAGCCCTGCTGCAGCAACCGTCCGCCTGCAGCCAGAACCTGCCTGGACAAGAGACTGGCAGCTCATTGACGAAGAAGCGCGGGAGCTGAAGCCAGTTGCCGGCCGGGTTCTCCGACCAGACGACGAACTCCGGTAGCAACTCCGCCGAGTGGAAGCACGACCGGGGAGGCCGAGCGACCATGGCGCGTCTCCCTTCATCGACAGGGCTGCCATGACTGGAACGACCCCTGCCACACGCAGCGGCGCCACCGCGGGAACGGGGGGCCACGGCGGGGGTCGCGGTATGCTTGCGGGAACGGCCGCATCCACACTTGGGCGCTGGGGAGCCGGGCCCCTCGCGAGGGGCCTTCCTCTTCTCCGTGGCAGAGAACCTCTTCGACGGCGCCATTGGTGTCGGTGGTGGAGCAGAGGAGGAGAAGCAAGCGGAATGGGAAGAGATGGGCGACGGGGGCTCCGCCCCACCCCTCCCCATTTATAGCAGGAGAAGGCCAACCGGCACCCCCCACGATCACAGGTAATGATGGTTTTTCCTTGCATGTCATAGGGACTTGTCAAGTCGGGCAGTTGCCGAGGCAGCGTGGGGAAGCGGAGACGCCCACGTCCAATCAACCACCACGCGTCGACCAAGGCCGCAGGCTATTGGGGCCCGCGGCGCTCCGCACTTGACCTTTGGCTTTGCCTCGAAGCCAAGCCCGAGCGCTCCTTGGGCCTGGGGGCTACTGTCGGCGTTCTGGGAATGGGAGTCCCCAGACTTGCCTGACTGCGGCCCACGGCATGGCTCTGCGAGCGGGCCCGTACGGCCCATCTTCACCAACAAGCACTCAAGACCCTCGCGAGGGGGCCAAGCCTCGCGAGGCGAACGGCGCAAGACCCCCTCGGGAGCGGCCTTACCAGGTTGGCTCGCGAGGAGCGGAGAGATCAAGGCACGACAAACCTCGTGAGGCTCTCATGACGTGAGCCATGAAGATCGAGACCAGGCGGGCGCCAGCGCGCACAGTGTCCTTGTTTCGTCTTTGGTGCTAAGAAGGTAACCTCAGGCGCGAAGTACCGAGGCGTCAAGCAAAGGATTCCATATCAGTGCAACGAGACCAAGACGAGCACGACGGCAAGACGGAGGTCACCATGGAGCCCAAGGCGGCGTCACCACCAGAGCCTTTTGCAGGCGAAGACTGCTTTTGTCAGGATAAGCTGTACTAGTTGTCCCCTTTCAAATTGGCCGTTGTTGGCTCCCTTCCCGCTCAATATTTGGGGAGAGGACTAGGGTCTATAAATAGGACTAGCCACCATAGTAGGAGGCAACTCATCTGGGACAGATCACTCAGATCATCCTCAACCACACAAGCCCACCAAGCACAAGAACACCTCGCCTCAGGAGGCTATTCTTCCCCTTGTACTGTTCATCCTCAGCCCAAGAGGCAATCCACCACCACCACACTGGAGTAGGGTATTACACCACAACGGTGGCCCAAACCAGTATAAACCTCGTGTCCCTTGAGTTGCAAGTTCCTTGAGTTAGCCCTTGTGACCTTAGCGAAGTTAGGACATGGATCGGTAGGGGGAAATCTTCGTGCGCACCCCAGTGTTCGAACCTTGAGGGTCTTGCCAGAACCCGTGATCCGACAGGAGGAAACATGTGTCTGCTCCTCGGTGGGCAAGATGTCGCCCGTCCATTGGAGGAGGCATGGCTATGATACGTCAACACGTGGTAGGGCCCAACAGAGGCCCATATAGGTTAAAAAGGCTGGCCCAGTCAAAGGCCCGTAGTACTTACTCAGGTACTAGTGGGCGAGCCGAATAACAGCCTGATTAATAAAGGCCCATTTACGGCCCGAAGCCAGATCTGGCCCGTTAATTGTTCGCCGAATATTTGGGCCCAATTAAAACCCAGTGACTTTCGGCCTGTTAGAGGCCCGATGTAGACATGGGCCCATTTTAGCCCGGTGTGTCTTTCAGCCTGGGAATAGCCCGTGCTGCCCATGGGCCATATATGGTCCGATGCGACATCCGGCCCACTAACGACCCATGGTAAAGGTGGCAACAGTTCAACCCAACGTGACTTTGGGCCTGTTAAAGGCCTGTCGTATAATTCGGCCTGTTGATGCGTGTACTAAGCTTTCGGCCTCTTAAAGGCCCATGATATCAGTGGGCCAACTAAGGCCCGAGATATGTTTCAGCCTGGTAACGGCCCGTCATATAACTAGGCCGAAAAAGGCCCGGTCTACATTTCAGCCTGCTGAAGGCCCATCGATGAATAGTGAAAATTGAGGCCCAACATGCATTTCGGCCTGCTAAAGGCCCATGGTTTCTTCTGGGCCGTAACAGGCTAGCACAATATTCAGCCTGTTAATGGCCCAACGCTACCTGGGCTAAACTAATCGCTGGGTTCACAAAAGGCCCAACTAAAATTTGGGCCGAATATAGGCCCGAGTAAGTTGTGGGCCTGACGCAAAGTGTGAAGGCCCCAATGGCCATTCGGGCCCAAGAAAGATGCAGGCGGGCCCAATTGTGGCCCGCAAAAAACTAGGCCCGTTAGAGGCGAATGTTTCGGCCCGGTCGACTACATCAGATTTTTTTCAGATAGCGAATGATGGCAGTAACTAGTAGGAATTAAGAACAAACCTACTCTATACAATAAAGAAATTACAACATAGTAACTTAGAATAAACTTACACTATACAATAAAGGATTTATGGTATATTACATCCACTGGGCATCGAAGTTCGCCACCAGTGATCATAAAGCGCAACGAAGAAGCAGATTACAAAACTGGGCACCATTGCAGCGTAACAAAATAATACTGAATGGAGACCACTTCCAAGACAGTTCAAGAAAGGTTAGCCTTGCGCGGGAACTGCTGCGCAAGCTGCTGAGCAAGGCTGTGAGACCGGCCTAGCATGTCAGTCATAGTTTCCAGGTGTAGCTATTTAGCAATGAGGTTCTCATTGGTGTTCTCCGCAATCTTTCTTAGAGATAGGACTTCAAGTCGAAGTTGAGTTGCAGGATGCCTTTCTACTAGAATTTGGGACTGAAGAAGTCGAACTGATTCAGACAGCAAATTATGTGAGCTTGTCTGACTGCTAGTCTCAAGTAACTTGAACACTGCATCAAGACAAGACTTTGGGGTTGTCTCGCTATCTTCAAGATGTTTTGCCTTCTTTGCTGCAATATATGTTGGGTTTGTCTCACAGCCTTCACCAGACTTGTGCATGCCATCAGGCATATCACCTGAAACAAGCAGAGAGATGACAGGTTTTGCATGTGTATAAACAAAGATGATAATTGTGTTGTCAATTCCATCCAATTTCAAATTAGAGAATAAAGAGTAAGTTCAAAATATCAATAGCATAATTTGGCATTGTTCATAATGCGGGGAACTTCACCACACTACTGGATTGCCATGTCAACATAACAAGCATAGATGAAGGGCAAAGACAATCATTGTATCTATTTTGGTTAATGTGCATGACATGTTGTTCATATCATCAGCCACATCAGTAAGATAAAATAGGAGATGACAAGGTGCAAACGTGGGCTGCTTCACCACACACTGGATTATAGATCCACAAAAACAAGCATACATATAGGGAGTATTGAGTAACGTGCATAGTATGAATAAGGAATTTTGTTTTACAAGTAAAACTTGGAACTTACGGTTCTTGCGAACATGCATTTTGATAGAAACAACAAATTAAACAGCAGTAAACGATAGGGAGTATGAGAAAATTAAACAACTGTTGAGGATAAAGGCTTTAGAAGGAATGACTTACATTAACAGTTAACACCGGCTTTATAATGCCCTTCTCCATGTCAAGGGGAGGATAACTCAAGAATTTCAGCACAAAATCTTCTTCATAAGCATTGCCTGTACTCTTCATTTTGTAGAGAGTAATTATAGATATGATAATACTGGAAGTGATAGAGGATAATGAAGATAAGATGCAGATTGATGCTACATAATCAACTACCAATCCCTGGAAGTACAAGCATTACAGGATAAAATGTACTGACAAGAGCAATGGGCTACACTTCTGCACTGGCATTGTCTGTGTATTCAACTTTTTGGTAAGATTAAATATAGATCTGATATTTTTTAGTAAATGGTGGGCGAGGGAGATAAGATGCAGAATGCTACACAATGAACCGATCCCTCTTCCCATAATACAAGAGTGTTTTGAATACTGGTGTACTGTACAAAACGTTCTTATATTATGGGACGGAGGGAGTAGCTGTTAATGTAAGTACAGTGATAGACGACGTTCAGTCCTTACAAGAGGACTGCAGAGCTAAACCTCTTCAAAAGAATTGGGTTGATTCTAAATTTATGTAAGAGTCCATACAGATCTTATAATGTCCACCAAATGGACGATAACGAGGCTGACATGTGCAGTGATGCTACATAATCAAACAACTATGAAAGTAAGTATGGTCATACAGGGCAAGAGGTACTCACAAGAGCAATGCAGTGTGCAGTATAGTTGCGAGATTCTATGGTCCCTTGAGAATGAATGTTTTTATGCTAACAGTTTTCGTACAAGTGAGACGTTAAGGAAAATGCAGAAATGTAGTTCAAATTGTGATGTGATATCATAGACAGTACCTTACGCTGCAGACGAGACCAATGTGTAACAAGATTATTCCAGTCACTGTCGGATAAATGTAGCACCGGAAACTTTACAGAAATTTCGTTTAGAGGCTTGCCATCGAAGTGCGCTTGCCTCAGGTAGGAACGATACTTCATCAACGAGTGCTTGAAAAGTGCAACCAACCCTTGCTCATCTTGACAATCTAGTATGGTCCTTGCCTATTTAAAAGAATGAAATCTTGTGTCTTTTGCCAGCAGAAACATATGCAGTAATTACCATGAATAACATTAGTACATTACTTACCGATAAGTTGCGGAGCAAGACTAGAAATTGTTGTGTGTCTGCCGTATAATCTTTCCATGAAGGAAAGATGCGCACAAAGTTCCTGACAACAATATAAGCTTCGTCTTCTAAACTTGGAAGAAATGGAACAGGGGTTCTATTTGCTGCAATTGGGGCTCTCTCTGGTTCAAAAATGGATTTGGTGTACTCTTTGCTGGAATGGGGGTTTTGCATCATAGAGCTGGTGCTATGTCAACTGGCATCATCATACTATTTGTTGCAGTTGGGGTCTGTTGAGTTGGGGCATCAGAAATTACCAGTGTTGTAGGGCTAGAGTCTGCTAGAGTTGGGGTGTTTTGTGGGTCAGGTGATATTGCAACTACACCTAATGGGCTATTTGATTTATCAGGTGTCACTACCTTTTCCAAATACTTTGCTCGTGCTCCTCCGCGATCAGGAATCGCCCTCTTCCTTTTTAATGTCTGATACACAAGAACATCATTTGAATGGATAAATATGGTATGATGACAGATGGAATATGTACTGAAAATGGATAGGTAGGGCGTATTCACATACACGATGTGTAAACTAAGCTAATGGCAGTGCAACAAAGTATAAGCAATGCAAAGCATCAGTTGCAAGATATGTGCGACCAATATAACCTTGGAAAGTTAGAGCAAGCACCTCATGGGTAAATAAGATAGGGCATCTACCTCTGACTCCTCCACTCGGGAGCTACATTGACTTAGGTATCCCTCTAGCTCAGAATCACTGTTAGGATCATATTCTGAGCATGAATCTGTAGGTGGAGAGCGTTTGCATTGCATCCAGACTTGATTTCAGTCCCTTAATGCCAAGTTTGACAGCCATGGCATTGTTCTTCTTTATTCTTTTCATGCGCGCAAGCTCATAATTATTATGATGCTATTCAGAATATGAGATTCATGAAAACATAAAAAGTAGTTAGATTATCTATGGAATGCATTGCGGATTCAACTCAAAGAGTGTCTCCCTATAAACCCCTGCATATGCAAAGTTCACCCCCAACCGTGCTGACCAGACCACACACAGAAATACAAACCCCTTATGTCTCTATAACAGGCAGACACACATTTCAAAACTGAAGTAGGAACATTAGAATCATATCAAATTCGTATTTGCAGAAATAAACTAAGGAATTATGAGTGGCATAATGTTTAGCTTCAAGGGTGGAGTGCTGGTAGTGCGACACAAAGCAAGTAGGCAGATTGTATTCCATGTAAAAGATCGTAGTCTATGTAAAAGCTGGAAATGACACTTTCTTTCTATACAATGCAGTGTTCGTTGCCCACACATGATGGAAGAGATCACACAGAGAAATACTATTCACTCATGTCTACGGTTCCAGTATTTTGAAACAGGGTGGTCCACCCTAAAAGAATATTGACAACAAATATGATAAGGCAAGCATGGATGTAGTGAATCAATCATTTACTTGTGAGCTTACTAGGACAAGTATGCAGAAATGTAACTGCAGTAAGAGACCATCCAAAATCTGAATCAAGAAGTTTGTCTAGCACTTATTGTTTGCAATTAATCGACGTGAATAATTGGATATCATATCGAATGAGTAAGAAAGACAAGTAAAATTGTCAACAAACCTGGCCTGCAGTAGTAATCTGGGTCAATGTCACTACGACCAACAATCCAAAATGACTAGTGTCTCTTCCTAGGGCCGGAATTTTGAAACCGTGTGAACTTTACAGGTACTAAAGATTATTGAAATACATCTGAACCATTAAGTGTAGGTAGCACTCAGCACACAACAAACCCTAATGACAGTCCTGCCTAATGAGTAATGAATCAATTAGAAAATGGGTGATGAGGAGTGGATGCTGAGTGTTGAGGACGTATCTCAGGATAAATCGGGTTGGCTTAGTGGGTGCTGCACGCCTGAGCCCTGAACAGACTGGTAAGGTAGGCACGGCGGCGCGCCCGGGCAATGGTGACGCTGTTGGGCAAGTCGCCGGCGAGGCAGGCGGCTGGGGGCGAGTAGAGATCGGAAGCACGCAGCAGAACAGAGGGGAATCGGGGCCTGGGCTGACCCAAAATCCTAGGGTGGGCCGCGGCCCACCGTGGGCCCCCTGTAGAGATACACACCCGAGCGGTGAACATGCTTTTTTGAAACTAAATTGGGAACATTTAGCTGACCAATTAAACGGCTTTGTTTTAATAATATCAGATTCGTATTTGAACAACTAAGCTTGTTTAGCTTGATGGGTGGAGCAGTGCTATTATGACACGAAGCACGCATTCTGATCGTATAGTAATCATAAAAGGCGGAAACCCTAAGCATTTTTTTAAGCAAAAGAGGGTTTCCCCTCTAATTTATATTAAAGAAACCACCACGGAACCAACATGATCAATTAAACCCTAAGAATGATCAATTAAGCCATATTATGACTGTGCCATGGCAGACTTAAAGCTGCAAAACGGAGAAATGATATTTAGCATCCATTGTTTGCTTCGAACTAGGTACTAAATTCTAAGAGCTGAAAAGAAAGTAGAGTAACCAAGTTATGATCTATTTTCTGGTTGAGATCAAAAAGTTGAGGAGATATGAAGTACCACCTCTCTTGCGACGCCGTGTAGGTATCGGGGGTGCGATGGCTGTCAGTGGTGTTGATGCAGATCTGTGACCGTAGATGGGTGCATCGGGGGATTAGTCGCGTTGCGGTGGAAGAGAAGGTCGTGTGAGCGGCCCCGGCAAAGAGGACGACGACGCCGATGAAGCGAGAGGACGGGATGCAAGGCTCTTGGTCCGTTGCCGTGGATGAGAAATGTCCATCTCTAGAAGTGGACGACGCGGTCTTGGTAGGTGCTCCGGCATGGTGGAGGACGGTGGCGATGGATGGGGTGGAGGACGGCGGCTATGGATGGGTGCCGGCCGGAGGAGGCTGGTGTGGGGATGGTGTTCTAGCGCGGACAGTGTATGAATGGGAAAATGGAGGGAGAGGTACGGGGAACCATGTTTTTGGGACGCGCCTGTCTTAAATATGGGAAAGTTACAAACTTAGCCCCCGTTTAAAATTTGGACGTCTCGTCGGTTGGGGATAGGACGGTAATCTCGCATCTCGCCAATATTTTCCCAGAGCGAGTTCGGGCGAGGAGAGGGTGTTTTGGCGCCCATGGTTGGCGCCCACGGTGTATGAACTAGGCTGACATGTAGGGCGATTGTGTCACGTCTGAGTGAAGTTACAAACCTGCCCCTATTGAAAATATTTGCCTACATCAATTTCGGCCGAGTCGAGTTTGTTTTGCCGCCCACCGTGTATGAATGATGAAATGGAGGGAGAAACAGAGGTCTTTCGGACGATCTTGAGTCAAATGTGTTTTGCCGCCCATGTTTGGCGCCCACCGTGTCGGAATGGGCTCAAAGGAGGTCGTGTCACGTCTAATTGAAGTTACTAACCTACCCCTACTGAGAGCAGTGGAAATCGGGCCGATGGATTGTCTGCATAATGGGTAGACAGTAATTTCCATCTCCCAAACACTTGGCTTCGGGCAGCCGACGTGGGAGTGGACATTTTGCCGCTTCTTTCGAATTTTGGGACAATAAGCATCCACATTAACCCTGGCAACTAAATTCGAATCCATTTTGTATTCCTATATGAATCTTTATAAATCATTATATCTATTTTTTTATATCTTCAAAAGCACGGCAATTATGTATTCCAATGTCATATATGAATATGATTTACAAATGCCGATACTCAAATTCAGAAGCTAGAATCTAGTTTAGGGTGAATTCGAATATTTGGAACACTTTATGTCCAACTCAAATGTCACACGCAGCATAATGTGTACTCCCATTTAGATATGTACACAAGTGATGTATCAAGATTCAAATACCAAGTCAATCAACCAAGAATGTACATAACTAACAGACATATAAACACTTATAGAGTATATGGATCAATAATATCAACTAACATACATAAGCCAGGCCGCTGTTCTTTTTTCTGCTCGAACAACATCCTTTTTTTAGCGAAGCTAGTACAGCATCTTGGCCCTTTCGGATGCGTGTCACTTATGGTCCATCTATACTACTATAAGTGCTTTTTTTGCGAAGATACTACTACTATTATTGCTGAATGCACATTCTGTTGGGGAACGTAGTAATTTCAAAAAACTTCTATGCACACGCAAGATCATGGTGATGCATAGCAATGAGAGGGGAGAGTGTTGTCCACGTACCCTCGTAGACCGAAAGCGGAAGCGTTAGCACAACGCGGTTGATGTAGTCGTACGTCTTCACGATCTGACCGATCCAAGTACCGAACGTACGGCACCTCCGAGTTCAGCACATGTTCAGCTCGATTACGTCCCTTGAACTCCGATCCAGCCGAGCTTTGAGGGAGAGTTCCGTCAGCACGACGGCGTGGTGACGATGATGACGTTCTACCGACGCAGGGCTTCGCCTAAGCACCGCTACGATATTATCGAGGTGGATTATGGTGGAGGGGGGCACCGCACACGGCTAAGAGATCAATAGATCAATTGTTGTGTCTTTGGGGTGCCCCCCTGCCCCCGTATATAAAGGAGCAAGGGGGGAGGCGGCTGGCCTAGGAGGAGGGCGCGCCAAGGGGGGAGTCCTACTCCCACCGGGAGTAGGACTCCTCCTTTCCTTGTTGGAGTAGGAGAAGGGAAGGGAGAAGGAGAAGGAAGGAAGGGGGCGCTCCCCCTCCCTAGTCCAATTCGGACTAGTCCATGGGGAGGGGTGCGGCCACCCTTTGGGGCCTTTCTCTCCTTTCCCGTATGGCCCATTAAGGCCCAATACGAATTCCCGTAACTCTCCGGTACTCCGAAAAATACCCGAATCACTCGGAACCTTTCCGATGTCTGAATATAGTTGTCCAGTATATCGATCTTTATGTCTCGACCATTTCGAGACTCCTCGTCATGTCCCTAATCTCATACGGGACTCCGAAATACTTCGGTACATCAAAACACATAAACTCATAATATAACCGTCATCTAAATTTAAGCATGCGGACCCTACGGGTTCGAGAACTATGTAGACATGACGGAGACACGTCTCCGGTCAATAACTAATAGCGGAACCTGGATGCTCATATTGGCTCCCACATATTCTACGAAGATCTTTATTGGTCAAACCGCATAACAACATACGTTGTTCCCTTTGTCATCGGTATGTTACATGCACGAGATTCGATCGTCGGTATCTCAATACCTAGTTCAATCTCATTACCGGCAAGTCTCTTTACTCTTTCCGTAATACATCATCCCACAACTAACTCATTAGTTGCAATGCTTGCAAGGCTTTAAGTGATGTGCATTACCAAGTGGGCCCAGAGATACCTCTCCGACAATCGGGGTGACAAATCCTAATCTCGAAATACGCCAACCCAACAAGTACCTTCGGAGACACCTGTAGAGCACCTTTATAATCACCCAGTTACGTTGTGACGTTTGGTAGCACACAAAGTGTTCCTCCGGTAAACGGGAGTTGCATAATCTTATAGTCATAGGAACATGTATAAGTCATGAAGAAAGCATTAGCAACATACTAAACGATCATGTGCTAAGCTAACGAAATGGGTCAAGTCAATCACATCATTCTCCTAATGATGTGATCCCATTAATCAAATGACAACTCATGTCAATGGCTAGGAAACATAACCATATTTGATCAACGAGCTAGTGAAGTAGAGGCATACTTGTGACACTCTGTTTGTCTATGTATTCACACATGTATCATAAACATTTATCATGATATAAGGAAATAAATAATAACTTCATTATTGCCTCTAGGGCATATTTCCTTCAGTCTCCCACTTGCACTAGAGTCAATAATCTAGTTCACATCGCCATGTGATTTAACATCAATAGTTCACATCTTTATGTGGTTAACACCCATAGTTCACATCGATATGTGACCAACACCCAAAGGGTTTACTAGAGTCAGTAATCTAGTTCACATCGCTATGTGATTAACACCCAAAGAGTACTAAGGTGTGATCATGTTTTGCTTGTGAGATAATTTTAGTCAACGGGTCTGTCACATTCAGGTCCGTAAGTATTTTTGCAAATTCTATGTCTACAATGCTCTGCACGGAGCTACTCTAGCTAATAGCTCCCACTTTCAATATGTATCTAGATTGAGACTTAGAGTCATCTGGATCAGTGTCAAAAACTTGCATCGTCGTAACCCTTTACGACGAACCTTTTTTTCACCTCCATAATCGAGAAACATATCCTTATTCCACTAAGGATAATTTTGACCGCTGTCCAGTGATCTACTCCTAGATCACTATTGTACTCCCTTGCCAAACTCAGTGGTAGGGTATACAATAGATCTGGTACATAGCATCGCATACTTTACAGAACCTATGGCTGAGGCATAGGGAATGACTTTCATTCTGTTTCTATCTTCTGTCGTGGTCGGGTATTGAGTCTTACTCAATTTAACACCTTGTAACACAGGCAAGAACTCTTTCTTTGACTGTTCCATTTTGAACTACTTCAAAATCTTGTCAAGGTATGTACTCATTGAAAAAACTTATCAAGCGTTTTGATCTATCTCTATAGATCTTGATGCTCATTATGTAAGCAGCTTCACCGAGGTCTTTCTTTGAAAAACTCCTTTCAAACACTCCTTTATGCTTTGCAGAATAATTCTACATTATTTCCGATCAACAATATGTCATTCACATATACTTATCAGAAATGTTGTAGTGCTCCCACTCACTTTCTTGTAAATACAGGCTTCACCGCAAGTCTGTATAAAACTATATCCTTTGATCAACTTATCAAAGCGTATATTCCAACTCCGAGATGCTTGCACCAGTCCATAGATGGATCGCTGGAGCTTGCATATTTTGTTAGCACCTTTAGGATTGACAAAACCTTCTGGTTGCATCATATACAACTCTTCTTTAATAAATCCATTAAGGAATGCAGTTTTGTTTATCCATTTGCCTGATTTCATAAAATGCGGCAATTGCTAACATGATTCGGACAGACTTAAGCATAGATACGAGTGAGAAAGTCTCATCGTAGTCAACACCTTGAACTTGTCGAAAAACCTTTTTGCGACAATTCTAGCTTTGTAGATAGTAACACTACTATCAGCGTCGGTCTTCCTCTTGAAGATCCGTTTAATCTCAATGGCTCGCCGATCATTGGGCAAGTCAATCAAAGTCCATACTTTGTTCTCATACATGGATCCCATCTCAGATTTCATTGCCTCAAGCCATTTCGCGGAATCTGGGCTCATCATCGCTTCCTCATAGTTCATAGGTTCGTCATGGTCAAGTAACATGACCTCCAGAACAAGATTACCGTACCACTCTGGTGCGGATGTCACTCTGGTTGACCTACGAGGTTCGGTAGTAACTTGATCTGCAGTTACATGATCATCATCATTAGCTTCCTCACTAATTGGTGTAGGAGTCACAGGAACAAATTTCTGTGATGAACTACTTTCCAATAAGGGAGCAGGTACAGTTACCTCATCAAGTTCTACTTTCCTCCCACTCACTTCTTTCGAGAGAAACTCCTTCTCTAGAAAGGATCCATTCTTAGCAACGAATATCTTTCCTTCGGATCTATGATAGAAGGTGTACCCAATTGTCTCCTTCGGGTATCCTATGAAGACACATTTCTCCGATTTGGGTTTGAGCTTATCAGGATGAAACTTTTTCTTATAAGCATCGCAACCCCAAACTTTAAGAAACGACAACTTTGGTTTCCTGCCAAACCACAGTTCATATGGTGTCGTCTCAAACGGATTTAGATGGTGCCCTTTTTTACGTGAATGCAGCTGTCTCTAATGGATAACCCCAAAACTATAGTGGTAAATCGGTAAGAAACATCATAGATTGCACTATATCCAATAAAGTACGGTTATGACGTTCGGACACACCATTATGCTGTAGTGTTCCAGGTGGCACGAATTTGTGAAACTATTCCACATTGTTTTAATTGAAGACCAAACTCGTAACTCAAATATTTGTCTCGCGATCAGATCGTAGAAACCTTATTTTTTTGTCACGATGATTTTCCACTTCACTCTAAAATTCTTTGAACTTTTCAAATGTTTCAGACTTATGTTTCATCAAGTAGATATACCCATATCTGCTCAAATCATCTGTGAAGGTCAGAAAATAATGATACCTGCCGCGAGCCTCAACACTCATCGGATCGCATACATCAGTATGTATTATTTCCAATAAGTCAGTTGCTTGCTCCATTGTTCTGGAGAACGGAGTCTTAGTCATCTTGCCCATAAGGCATGGTTCGCAAGCATCAAGTGATTCCTAAAGCCCATCAGCATGGAGTTTCTTCATGCGCTTTACACCAATATGACCTAAACGGTAGTGCCACAAATAAGTTGCACTATCATTATTAACTTTGCATCTTTTGGCTTCAATATTATGAATATGTGTATCACTACGATCGAGATCCAACAAACCATTTTCATTGGGTCTATGACCATTGAAGGTTCTATTCATGTAAACAGAACAACAATTATTCTCTAACTTTAAATGAATAAACATATTGCAATAAACATGATCAAATCATATTCATGCTCAACGCAAACACCAAATAACACTTATTTAGGTTCAACACTAATCCCGAAAGTATAGGGAGTGTGCGATGATGATCATATCAATCTTGGAACCACTTCCAATACACATCTTCACTACATCCTTAACTAGTTTCTGTTCATTATGCAACTCCCGTTTCGAGTTACTACTCTTTAGCAACTGAACCAGTATCAAATACCGAGGGGTTGCTATGAACACTAGTAAAATACACATCAATAATCTGTATATCAAATATACCTTTGTTCACTTTGCCATCCTTCTTATCCACCAAATACTTGGGGCAGTTCCGCTTCCAGTGAGCAGTCCCTTTGTAGTAGAAGCACTTAGTCTCAGGCTTAGGTCCAGACTTGGGCTTCTTCACTTGAGCAGCGACTTGCTTGCCATTCTTCTTGAAGTTCCCCTTCTATCCCTTTGCCCTTTTCTTTAAACTAGTGGTCTTGTTAACCATCAACTCTTGATGCTCTTTCTTGATTTCTACCTTCGTCAATTTCAGCATCGCGAAGAGCTCGGGAATTACTTTTTTCATCCCTTGCATACTATAGTTTGTCACGAAGTTCTACTAACTTGGTGATGGTGACTAGAGAATTCTGTCAATCACTATTTTATCTGGAAGATTAACTCCCACTTGATTCAAGCGATTGTAGTACCCAGACAATCTGAGCACATGCTCACTGCTTGAGCTATTCTCCTCCATCTTTTAGCTATAGAACTTGTTGGAGACTTCATATCTCTCAACTCGGGTATTTGCTTGAAATATTAACTTCAACTCCTGGAACATCTCATATGGTCCATGACGTTCAAAACGTCTTTGATGTCCCGATTCTAAGCCGTTAAGCATGGTGCACTAAACTATCAAGTAGTCATCATATTAAGCTAACCAAGCATTCATAACATCTGCATCTGCTCCTGCAATAGGTCTGTCACCTAGCGATGCAACAAGGACATAATTCTTCTATGCAGCAATGAGGATAATCCTTAGATCACAGATCCAATCCGCATCATTGCTACTAACATCTTTCAACATAATTTTTTTCTAGGAACATATCAAAATAAACATAGGGAAGCAACAACGCGAGCTATTGATCTACAACATTATTTGCAAAATACTATCAGGACTAAGTTCATGATAAATTTAAGTTCAATTAATCTTATTACTTAAGAACTCCCACTTAGATAGACATCCCTCTAATCTTCTAAGTGATCACGTGATCCATATCAACTAAACCATGTCCGATCATCACGTGAGATGGAGTAGTTTCAATGGTGAACATCACTATGTTGATCATATCTACTATATGATTCACGCTCGACCTTTCGGTCTCCGTGTTCCGAGGCCATATCTGTTATATGCTAGGCTCGTCAAGCTTAACCTGAGTATTCCGCGTGTGCAACTGTTTTGCACCCGTTGTATTTGAACGTAGAGCCTATCACACCCGATCATCACGTGGTGTCTCAGCACGAAGAACTTTCACAACGGTGCATACTCAGGGAGAACACTTATACTTTGATAATTTAGTGAGGGATCATCTTATAATGCTACCTTCCATCAAAGCAAGATAAGATGCATAAAAGATAAACATCACATGCAATCAATATAAGTGATATGATATGAACATCATCATCTTGTGCTTGTGATCTCCATCTCCGAAGCACCGTCATGATCACCATCGTCACCGGCGCGACACCTTGATCTCTATCGTAGCATCTTTTTCGTCTCACCAATCTTATGCTTCTATGACTATCGCTACCGCTTAGTGATAAAGTAAAGCATTACAGGGCGATTGCATTGCATACAATAAAGCGACAACCATATGGCTCCTGCCAGTTGCCGATAACTCGGTTACAAAACATGATCATCTCATACAATAAAATTTAGCATCATGTCTTGACCATATCACATCACAACATGCCCTGCAAAAACAAGTTAGACGTCCTCTACTTTCTTGTTGCAAGTTTTACGTGGCTGCTACGGGCTTAGCAAGAACCGTTCTTACCTACGCATCAAAATCGCACCGATATTTTGTCAAGTTGGTGATGTTTTAACCTTCGCAAGGACCGGGCGTAGCCACACTCGGTACAACTAAAGTTGGAGAAACTGGCACCCGCTAGCCACCTATGTGCAAAGCACGTCGGTAGAACCAGTCTCGTGTAACGTACGCGTAATGTCGGTCCGGGCCGCTTCATCCAACAATACCGCCGAACCAAAGTATGACATGCTGGTAAGCAGTATGACTTATATCGCCCACAACTCACTTGTGTTCTAGTCGTGCATATGACATCTACGCATAAAACCAGGCTCGGATGCCACTGTTGGGAACGTAGTAATTTTAAAAAAATTCTACGCACACGCAAGATCATGGTGATGCATAGCAACGAGAGGGGAGAGTGTTGTCCACGTACCCTCATAGACCGAAAGCGGAAGCGTTAGCACAACACGGTTGATGTAGTCGTACGTCTTCACGATCCGACCGATCCAAGTACCGAACGTACGGCACCTCCGAGTTCAGCACATGTTCAGCTCGATGACGTCCCTCGAACTCTGATCCAGCCGAGCTTTCAGGGAGAGTTCCGCCAGCACGACGGCATTGTCGGGTGGTAGGTGCGACATATGCCAACGGATGGCTTATCATAGTGGGAGCCAGTAAAACGTAGCCGGTGCCTGGAAACGGGATGAGGCGAAGACATGCACGCCGGCGAATCTTACCTAGGTTCGGGGCTCTCCGTGGAGATAACACCCCTAGTCCTGCTCTGTGGGGTCTCCGCATGATCACTAGACCAATACAAGTAGCTACAAGCTCTCCTTGAGCTGTTTGGCTAGAGGAAGAAGAAGGGCAAGGCTAGCTCTCCTTTTCCTTCTATGTGGTGTGTGGAATTCTCTTTGATCCACCCTTTGCATGGGTGTCCCGGGGGGTTTATATAGGCCTACCCCCCAGGGGTACAATGGTAATCCGGCTGGGCGCGGGTCCCAGCCGTCAGCGTCTATGCACGCCGGCTTCTCCACCGGTCATTGGGGCCCGCCGACTGGTGGGTCCCGCCGGCTGCCGGCCTCTTGGCCGACAGGCCGGCCCCACCGCTTGGGGGCTTTGTCGGCGGCTGGTTATTGTTGCCTCGCCTCTGATGACGAGAGCTTTGTTGAGGTAAGCGTGGCTACAGTGCCGCCGCCTTGCGGGCTCTCACTGTAGCCTTACCTCGTCTTGTCTCCTTAATGAGGCACATGTTTCGAGGAAGGGAGGTAGCCGGCTGTTAGGAGCCGGCCACACCCCTGGCCGACTAGAGGAGGCCAGGCAGCCTTCGGATGTCTCTCTGGCAAAAGGGGCCCGCCGCCTACGGGCGGTACAGGCGCCTGTCGTGGGTGACATCGAGGTCAACACGGCTAAAGTGCCACGCCGGACGGGAGATGGCTGGCCCGTATGGCGCCCTGTAGCCATGCCTGTTTCGGGATTCAGGGGCAGTGGGCTGTACTGCGGCCACGCCCCATCCTATCACCGTTATGTGGGTACAGTCTTTAGTGGGTGCAGTCTTGGCCGGCTTCTGGGAACCGGCTTTCTTCATGGCCGGCTTCTGGGAGTCGGCTTTCTTCATGGCCGGCTTCTGGGAGTCGGCTTTCTTCATGGCCGGCTTCTGGGAGTCGGCTTTCTTCATGGCCGGCTTCTAGAAGTCGGCCCTGGGGATAGCCGGCCGGGGGAAGGCGGCCATATGCTTTGTATGCGTGAAGGCTTGAATGGCCCGATAATTTTTCAAACAGCCAGGGGGAGTAGGTTAGGCTACCCATGGCCATTGGCTCCGACAGTAGTCCCCGAAGCTGGTTGGGCATCGAGGCTGAGAGGAGGTCGAGAAGCTCGGTCAGCTTCTTATCTTGACGAGCCATCAGATGGGAGCTGGTTTCGGTTGGGCGCGCCGTCTTGGCAAAAATTTTAAAGTCGGAAGGCGGGAGTCTGTTGGCGCGTGCACCGGGCCACGGGCCGGTCACTCGCCGCCTGCGAACCACGTAGCGTCCCTTGGCTGAAAAGAGCCTGCTAACCCACGCGCGCGACAAGACGTCGCCGCAGGCCGAGGGCCCACCACTCCAACGCCTGGGCCCAAGCACGGATTCTTTGTGGCCCAAAGCTGTCCGCACGTCTTCCGGCGGCAGTTTCCGCACGCCGTTAGGGCGCAGTAATCGCGGGGCGTGGGGGAGTGGGCGCAGTTAATCCCACGTTCCTACCCACGCCTCGCCTCCTCGGCTTCGCCGCACGAGGCCATAAGTAGGGGGAGGAGGGGAAGCGGCAGACGCTCGCACGCTCCTCTACTCTCCGCCATCTTCTTCCTTCTGCTTTCTCTCGCAGCAGCGCCTCGCCGCCGCGCCGTCCCATCAATCTTCACTCCACCCTGCAGCTTTGCCGCTGCAGGGCCGTGCTTTCTCCGCCGCTGCACCCTTCCTTGTTAGCTTCTCGCCACCATGCAGTACGGCAGGGACTGGGACGGCTCCAACGTTCATATGGACCACATCGAGTTCCTCCACAAGACGCGGCGGTTGCCCGGCGCGGACCAGGTGCGGGTCCGTCTCGCACGTGCGAAGGAGATCACGCCGGCGCCGGAGGAAGGCGAGCGGGTAGTCTTCCGCTGCACTTCCTGCGCGGCATCGGCTTGCCGGCGAGCTCTTTCTTCCGCTCCTTCCTCGAATTCTATCAACTCCAGCCGCACCACCTCACTCCGAACACGGTGGTGCTGCTGTCTGCCTTCGTCACCTTGTGCGAAGGCTTTCTTGGCGTTCTCCCCACCCTCGAGCTCTGGGGGGAGTTCTTCCAATCGAAGATGGGCACCCGCATGCAGGGCGTGCCGGCCCAGAGCGGCGCCTTCATCGTGATGCGGAGGCCGGCGGCCGACAACCCCTTCCCCGTCATCACGTTAATCCAGTCGGTGAAGCTCTGGCAGAAGTCATATTTCTACGTGAAGAATGTCGCCCCACAAGGAGACTACGTCAACTTGCCGGCCTACGTAGCCGGCCCGCCGGCTGGGAGGCGGCCCCAGTGGTCCTATCGGGCCGTGACGCTGTCGCAGGCTGGAGCCGCAGCCGTCGCCCGACTGCGGGTGATGATCCAGTCAGAGGGCCTGGTTGGATCCGACTTGCTGGCCGCCTTCGTCGCGCGCCGGGTGCTTCTGCTTCAGAGCCGCCCTCACCTGATCTGTCAGATGAGCGGCCAACTCGATCCGAGTCGGATGTGCACCAAGGACATGCCGCATGAAGAGGTGGCCCATATGGTGAATTATCTTGCGAACTGCAAGCTCTCCGCGGAGTGGCGGTTTGGCAAGGAGCCATATTCCTGTGCACATCCGCCGCCCACGGTATGTTCTCTTTTCCCTTTCTTCTCTTAGTTTTGTCGCCGAGCTCCTCTTCGCCGACTCTGACCAGTCGGCACGCCTTGGCAGAGCCCTCTCCTTCGACCGGCAACCGGGTCGGAGGCTGGGCGCCAATTCCCTCCCGACCGAGCGGAGCATGACCTGGAAGACCACGACTTGGGGGCGGCCGCCATGGATGAAAACACCGAGGCGGATGGCGGCGAAGTCGGCGGCGAGGCAGGCGGCTCCGGGCTCGGAGCCAGCTTCGACGACTGGCCGGATGATGACGAGGCGGAAATCATCCCACGCCGCCAGCCGGCACACGGCCACGGCGCGGGTTCCTCCGCCGCGCCGCCTGCCCGGGGCGGCGGGCAAAAGCGCCGGGCCGCGTTGGGCTTGTTCGGCAGTCGGCCGAAAAAAGCCCAAGGGCGGGGCGGTGGCGACCAGGCGGGATGAGGCGGCCGCGAAGGCGGCCCGCCTCCGCAACGTGGTGAAGCAGCCGCAGACGGTGTCGACGTAAGTGTATATTCCTTTGTATATTCTTTCTTCTTTTCTTGGTGATTTCAGAATCCTTGTCCTTTCTCGAAAATCAGGGCTCCGCTTTCGCTCGAGTGGGTTGCTGCCGCCTCCGTCGTTGGATCACCGGGAGGATCCGGGAGCACCCGCCGCGTGGACCCCCGCGCCGAGTTTCAGGCGGCGATGGAGCAAAACGCGCGGGAGGCGCGGGAGGAGCGGGAGGCGGAGGAGTTGAGGGCGGCTGCCGCCAAGGCAGCATAGGAGGAGGAGGCGACGTAGGCGCGCGCCGACGCAGGGCCAAAGCCCACGCAGAGGCTGCGGCTGTGGCAACAGCGGTGGGGGCCTTGCTCATCACCCCTCTGCGTGTCACGGCGCCCGAAGTCCCGGAGACCCCGCCGTAGGAAGCCGGCCGCGACCAGCCGGGGTTGGAGAGGGAGGACGACGTCGTCGTCCCGGAGAGGGAGGCGGCACCGGCCCCGCCAACTGGGGCGGCTCAAGGCAGCCGGCCTAATGTGCCGCCTGCGCAATCAGCCAGGGGCGAGCCGGACGCGAGGACGGACCTGGCGGTCCAGTCGCCATCGCGCCAGCGCGAGGGGAAGGCCGCATCGGACCCGCAGGAAGCCGCAGGCTCCGGCTCGTCCGCCCGGGACGTGGAGGCGGCCAGCGCCAGCTCAGGGTGGACGCCGGGTGGAGGGACGGCCGTGGTGAACGTGGCGGCGCAGGACGTCCGGAACCGGCTTGAGTCCCAGGCTGCGGCGCTGAGGAAATACAACGATGAGTTCCTTGCGACGCGAGCGGCCATTCGGGTTAGTCTTCCTATTTTTGCTTTTTTGATCTTGGTTTCTTCCGTGGGCGCACGTCAGCGCACCCACTGGGTGTAGTCCCCGAGTTCCGAGCCGGCTGCTGAGCAGTCGGCTTGGAACTTCTTAGCGGGCTTTGTTTTGCTATCTTGTTCTCATTCGCTCCTCTGCCTGACTTTGCAGGACTACCACAACCTCCGCGCGGCTGCCTTCAACTCCCAGGCTCGGGAGCTGACCCAGAAGAATGCTGACCTATCTGAGAGCCGGGGTAAGTGCTTCGTCTTTTATCTTACGTGGGGGCGCGTCAGCGCACCCACTGGGTGTAGTCCCCGAGATTCGGGCCGACTGCTGAGCAGTCGGGTCGGATCTTCCTTCACGACTTCTTCCTTATTGCTTCTTTCTTTTCTGCCATCCCTGTAGCGGCCAACGCCAGTCTGAGGGAGCAGCTGGGCGGGGCTGAGGCTGCCCTCCGTGTTAAGGAGGCTGAGTTTGGTGCCTTGGCACAGGAGCGTGACCGCGTGGCCAAGAGGTTGGCCGACCAGGAGAAGAGCCACAAGGCGGCCCTGAAGGCGGTGCAGGACAGCGAGGCCGCCCTCCAAGCCGAGTATGAGACAGAGGCGGCTAGCTAGGCCGAAGCGAAGCAGACGCTGATCAACGGCTATGGCCAGATCGAAGACTTGGTTGACGGTAGGTCGCCTTCTTCTTCGTCCTTGCTTGCCGCTTGCCGTTTGGCTCATTTTCTGACTTGGTGTTTTTCTCTTCTTTCTCTTTCTTTCTTGCGCAGAGTACTTCCCTGGCTACTCTACCGCCGCCAACCAGGTCGTCGAGGCCCACCGCGAGGCACGAAGGCAGGCTGGCGCCAAGATCGCGCCGAACGCTCGCCGGTCGTCGGAGGAGCAGCTCTTGGCGATTCAGGCTCGCCTCCAGCCGGGTCATTGCATGCTCCACCGGCTTCAGCGTGTTGGGGCACAGGTGTTGGCCGCTCTCTGGCCTGGTGAGGTGATTCCCCGCACCCCCAGTCAGACTGCCTACTGGTTGGAGGTGGCGGTCGGCCGCTTCGAGGCCTGGAAGGCTTCTGCGGCTCGGTCCGGCGCCAGGCGGGCGCTGGAGTTCGCCAAGGCCTGGTATCCCGAGCTGAGTCTGGACCAGCTGGCCACCTGGCGGCAGGAGGCCGACACGGAGCTGGAGCTGGCGCGGCCGGCTATCATCCAGCGGGCTTCAGCGATTGCCGACTACACCGACACCAGCGCCTTCGCTCCTGAGGTGGTCGACAATGGCGTTGCCCAGCCGAAGGAGTGGTTCGGGCTGAACCCGGCAGACGGCGAGGACTCCGCGGAGGAGATCGACTCCAGCGACGAGGGCGAGGAGGAGGAGGAGGAGGGTGAAGACGCCGCGCCAGATGGTGGAGCGGCCGGTCAGCCTCAGCTTGACCATGCCTCCAGCAACAAGGCACGCGCGGGTGCACCGCCTGCAGCCGGCGATGATCAAGCCGAGACCCGCCAGCCGGCCACTCCTCTAGCCGGCGGCGCCGTCTCTACCGACCAACCCGACTCCCCTGCTGCGCCCTTAGTCTAGTCTGCTGCCTCTACTTTCCTGTTTCACCATTCTTGGAACAGTATTTTGTCAAGTTTGCACAATTCCACCCACTGGGGGTGTATTCGAACTATATTGACTGCCGGCCTGTTGGGGGCCTTATGTGTAAATATAATTATGCATGCGTTTGGCTTTCCCTTGTTCTTTGCTTTTCATCCTTCGGTTGTTTCCTTTGCCGCCCTCCCTTGGTTGCCGCCTTCCCAGCCGGACAGCTGCTCTGCAATCTGTGGCTGGGGAGGTGCTTGGGAGGGCAAGTACTCTAGGTTTGTTGGATTATAGCGAAGTGATTGGGAGGCCGGCCAGCCGGCTGTTCTGACAGCCGGTAGGCATGGTTGGAGGCCGTCTTTGGGTTATATAAGTTCGTTGGTCCTTAGCCGTTTTTCGTGTGGGCATCCTTTCTGCCTTTGGCTCTTGCCAGTCGGACAGTCGGTTCTTCGAGCTGCATCTTTCGACAAGAGATAGCTCGGGTGCCGGCACACTACTTGTCTGACCTCAGGTAGAAGTTTTAATATAACTTAAGGCGGCCAGTCCCCGGGCCGACTAGTCGAACCCGGTGCCAGACAAAAAATCAAATGTAATAATACATTCATGAGTATTACACTCGTCATTCATAGATAAAGGAGGGCAGTTCCCGAGTGTGCCTCGGGAGGCCCGTTTGTCTCATATTTAATATAAAAACGGTGGCATGATACATACTGCTTTCAACTGTAAAATCTTCTCAGGAGGTTTGCGTTCCATGGTCGTTCTGACTCCTTGCCGGAATCATCCCTCTTGCATGCTCTTGGCTTCTGTGCGTCGATCAGGTAGTAGGAGTCGTTGCCTAGTGCTTTGCTGACGACGAAAGGACCTTCCCAAGGGGCCGAGAGCTTGTGCTGGCCGGCTTTTCGCTAGATCAGCCGGAGCATAACGTCGCCCTCTTGGAAGGATCTTTGCCTGACCTTTCGGTTGTGGTAACGGCGCAAACCCTGCTGGTAGATGGCTGACCGGCTGAGTGCTAACAGCCGGCCTTCTTCCAGCAGATCGACGCCGTCTTCTCGTGCTTCCTTGGCCTCCGCCTCCGTGTACATGGTGACCCGAGGTGAGTCAAACTCGATGTCAGTTGGGATGACAGCCTCGGCACCATACACAAGGAAGAACGGAGTAAAGTCGGTTGACTTGTTTGGGGTAGTACGCAGACTCCAGAGGACAGCCGGCAGCTCGTCGAGCCAGCAGGCGGCCGAGTGCTCTAGTGGTACGACCAGTCGGGGCTTGATGCCGGAAAGGATGAGGCCGTTTGCTCGCTCGACCTGGCCGTTTGACTGCGGGTGGGCAACGGACGCTAAGTCTAGTCAGATGCCCTGTGTCGCGCAGAAACGTGCCAGGGCTCCCTTGGCAAAATTTGTGCCGTTGTCGGTGATGATGCTGTGCGGCACAGCATACCGAGTAGTGATGTCGGCAATGAATGTCACGGCAGTCGGCCCGTGCGGCTTCTTGATCGGCTTCGCTTCGATGTGTCAAGCCGCCGCGGGCTATCTTGAATGGGTACACCATGTCCAGCCCCCAGACGGCAAAGGGCCAGGTGAGGGGATGGTCTTGAGTGCAGAAGCCGGCAGGTGTTGCGTGGAACTAAAGACTTGGCATCCTTTGCAGCATTTGACTATCTCTTTGGCGTCTTCCAAAGCAGTCGGCCAGAAGAAACCGTGGCCGAAGGCTTTGGCCACAAGTGATCTTGAGGCTGCGTGGTGGCCGCATTCGCCTTGGTGGATATCCTTGAGGATTGCTACACCCTTCTCTGGCTCGACCCAGCGCTGGAAGACTCCAGTGACGCTGCGCTTGACAAGTTCTCTGTTTATTATAGCATATGCTCCGGCTCGGCGTTGCACTAGTCTTGCCGAGATCTCATCAGTCGGCAGCTCTCTGTTGACTAGGAAGTTGAGGATGGGCTGGGCCCATGATGGAGCTGTGACTTCTTCTACTGTTAGTACGGCCACTGTGACTCGGGTGGGTGGGTTGGGTGGTGGAGAGTTGGAGTCGGCCACCGCTTCTTGTGTTGCCGCAGTCCCCGTGCCGACTGCTGCAGTCCCCGGGCCGGGTTCTGAAGTCCCCAAGCCGGGTGCGACTACGGCAGTCCCCGGGCCGCTTGTCGAAGTCCCCGAGCCGCCTGCTGGGTTCCTCCAGTCGGATCCGGCTGCATCGGGGGCGGGTGGTACGAAGATAGAGTCCGATTCTGGAGACGGCTTGATAGATGGTTTGAGAAGGCGCTGGAGAGAGACACCGGTTGGTATAGCCTGTCGAGTGGAGCCGATCCGTGCCAGGGCATCTGCTTGGTCGTTGTCGGCTTGTGGCATGTGAAGGTACTCGCACCCTTCGAAGTACCCACTGATCTGTTGGACGAGGAATCGATAGCTCGCCATGTTTGCATCCGGCTGTGGAGTCTATTACTTGATCAATCCGTGGCAGAGCAAACGGATCTTTGGGGCAGGCCTTGTTGAGGCTAGTGTAGTCTATACACATACGCCATTTGTTGTTCTTCTTCAACACCGAGACTGGGTTGGCAAGCCACTCTAGGAAAAACACTTCCATAATAAAGCCGGCGGCATGGAGCCTGGCTATCTCTTCTCCTAGGATTCTTCTCTTCTCTTCAGACAGTCGGCAGAGAGGCTGCTTGACCAGCTTTGCGTCCACTCGGACATGTAACTTGTGCTCGGCAAAATCCTTCGGAACACCCGGCATGTCCTTTGGGGACCATGCAAAGATGTCTCAATTCTCACGGAGGAAGTCGATGAGCTCGCCTTCCTATTTACTGTCCAGGTTTGCACCAATGACTGCAAACCTCTCCAGGTTCTCCGGGTCCAGAGGTATTTTCTTCGTCTCCTTGGCCGGCTGGAAGGAGCCCTGCGCATCATAGTCCTTGGAGTTGGAGGACAAAGCTGGCTGTTTGTCGGCCATGACCACAACTCCCTCCAGCATCCTCTTCTCTTCTGCCACTACGAGGGACTTGGCCAGCCGGCTGCTGGCTGCAGCGCACTCGATGGACTTTTTGTAGTCGCCGGCTATAGTGATGATCCCCTTCGAGCTCGGCATCTTCATCTTCAGGTAGGCGTAGTGGGGCACAACCATGAACTTGGCCAGAGCAGGTCGGCCAAGCAAGGCGTGGTAAGGGCTTTCCAGATCCACTACCTCGAACCAGATTGCTTCTCGGTGAAAGTGATCCTTGTCTCCGAAGAGAACATCCATCTTGACCTTGCCGATCGGGGAACAGGACAGGCCGGGTACGATGCCATGGAAAACGGTCCGACTTGGCATGAGCTGCTTCGCCTTGAGGTTCAACTTCTCCATGGTGTCGCGGTACAGTATGTTGATACTGCTTCCGCCATCAATCAGAACGCGGGAGAGCAGCCCGCCTCTCTATTGCGAGGGTGACATCCAACACCAATGTGTAGGAGCCAGGGGAGGGCATCACCTCTGGGTGATCGGCCCGGCTCCAATTGATAGGCCTTTCGGACCAATGCATGAACTCGGGGTTGCTGGAGGCGACTGCATTGACCTCTTGGTGCTGTCGGCGCCGGCTGCGCAACCTGGCTCGTGAAGACGATGTAGGCGGCGTGCTCATCAGGGAACTCATCTTGAATGGCTCCGACTGCTGGTCGAGCAGCCGGCTGCTGGGGGGCTGGAGGCGGCGGGCCGGGAGGCGGAGGCGGCACCAGCCCCTCGCCCTTGGAGATCCGGGTGAGCCAGTGGCACTTTCGGGTCGTGTGGTTGGATGGCTTCGCGCCGCTGTGGAACTTGCAGGGGGCATCGAGAGTCTGCTCATAGGAGAAGGTCGGCTGCCAAGCCGGCCTGCCGCCCTTCTTCTTGGGAGCGGGCTGCTCTTCGGGCTGCTCGTCTTCGACTGTGGCCACCTGCCGACTGGTGGAAGGCGGCATAGGGGCCTTGCGCTTGTGGTCGTTCTGGTAGGGGCGCTGATTGGAGTCGCCAGCCGGCGTCTTAGGAGCCGGAGTGAGCACCTTCCCAGAGGCGTCCACTCGGAGCTCGGTCTTCATCGAGGAGTCGGCTGTGGTGTACTTGTCTGCAATGACCAGCAGCTCGTTGAGGGTAGCCGGCTCATCGCAGAGGAGTCGGTGCTTGAGGAGGGTGCCCTCTCGGCACCCGGAGGTGAAGTATTCGATGGCCTGCACCTTGTGCACCCCCTCGCAGGAGTTGCGGAGCTCGGCCCATCGCGTGAGGTAGTCGCGGGTCGATTCGCTGGGCCCTTGGACGCATAAGGAGAGCTAGCGGGGCTTGGGAGGCCGCTTGTACGTGCTGGTGAAGTTGCGGACAAAGACTTCCGTGAAGTCCAGCCAGCTGTTGACGCTGTAGGGCTTGAGGCTGTTGAGTCAGGTGCGTGCCGTGCCGTGCAGCATGAGAGGGACGTACTTCACTGCTACGCGCCTGTTGCCGTTCGCTATACTGACAGCGGTAGAGTAGTCGATGAGCCAATCTTCCGGCTTCACAGAGCCGTTGTACTTGGGCGTGTCTCTGGGGAGCGAGAACCCTTTGGGGAAGGGCTCGTCGCAGATGCGGGGGCCAAAGCATGGCGGGCCAACATCGTCTTCTTCTTCTAGCGCTAGGGATCGAGCTAGGCGGTCGATCCGGTGGCGGGCGTCGCTCTCGCCGACCCCCTCGCGGCGGCCTAGTCGGCCACCGAGAGTCAGATGTGTGATAGGCGGCAGGGTGGGACATCTCTCTCCACGAGGCGGGGGAGGAGGCGGATTGCCCTGGCGCTTCACCGCTCGAGGGCGGCCTTCCGCGTCGCGCTCGATGGTGATTCGAGTCCGGCTGCGGCTAGCAGCCGGCTCCTTGTCCTTCCTTGCGCAGGCGCCGCTCGCAGTCGGCGACCGGGATGTTGCGGCGTGCTCTTGGCGCGGGGGAGCACTCTCAGCGCGGGCGCCGGCTTCATGCCATTCTGCGGCCGCATCGATCAGCTGCTGGATGTGCCTTGTTATGTAGGGGAGCTCATCAGCCCCCAGCCCATTCAGCTCTTCTGCTGCCGCCTGAGCAGCTCGCAGATTTTCGAGCGGTGTGGCGTAAACGGGGCGGTCCGCCCCCAGCATGCTGGCGATGGCCGCGCCGCGCTTCTTGACGAGGCCGACTCGGCTCGGCCCGCCGTGAGGCGGCGTAACAAAAGCGGCGCCGTCGACTTCGCGCTGGTGGGCCTCAGTGAGGCGTGTCATGGAGGCTATCTTCTGGCCCTCCGCGATGAGGGCGGGACGATGTGCCTCCAGGATCTCGGCGTCGGCATCGGCCGGGATGGGGACGGACAAGTCATGCATCGCCGTCTGTAGGGCGTCGTGGGCGTTCTCGCCCGAGTCAGCGACGTGGCTGATGACCAGCACCTCAGTGACAGCGCTGCTGCCGCTGTTAGCTCGAGGGAGAGGGTCGTCGAAGACTACCACATCGGAGGGGTAGGCATCGAGCGATGCCGTGTCGGAGTCGACAAGCATCGGGTCGGTGGAGCCGACCGACTCTAAGTCCACAGCAAGCTCGCTGGAGACATGAAGCCAGTCGAGGAGGCTGACGAGGCGGCTCTCGGGGCAGTCCGAGCCCGCGTCGGACGCGGGCTCGTCGGAGATGCGAGTCTCGCCAAGAAGATGGGCGAGGCAGCTTGCTGCGCAGGCGTCGTCGACGCCTAGCAGCGCGTCGGGGCAAGCGCCATCGGGCGCAGCAGGCTGGCTGCGCTCGCGCGGGAGGAAAAGGGTTCCCGTCCAGAACAGGTCTCCTGACGACGGTGCACCTAGCCCCATGGTGGGCACCCAATGTCGGGTGGTAGGTGCGACATATGCCAACGAATGGCTTATCATAGTGGGAGCCAGTAAAATGTCGCAGGTGCCTGGAAACGGGATGAGGCGAAGACATGCACGCCGGCGAATCTTACCCCGGTTCGGGGCTCTCCGTGGAGATAACACCCCTAGTCCTGCTCTGCGGGGTCTCCGCATGATCACTAGACCAATACAAGTAGCTACAAGCCCTCCTTGAGCTGTTTGGCTAGAGGAAGAAGAAGGGCAAGGCTAGCTCTCCTTTTCCCTCTATGTGGTGTGTGGAATTCTCTTTGATCCACCCTTTGCATGGGTGTCCCGGGGGGTTTATATAGGCCTACCCCCAGGGGTACAATGGTAATCCGGCTGGGCGCGGGTCCCATCCGTCAGCGTCTATGCACGCCGGCTTCTCCGTCGGTCATTGGGGCCCGCCGACTGGTGGGACCCGCCGGCTGCCAGCCTCTTGGCCGACAGGCCGGCCCCACCGCTTGGGGGCTTTGTCGGCGGCTGGTTATTGTTGCCTCACCTCTGATGACGAGAGCTTTGTTGAGGTAAGCGTGGCTACAGTGCCGCCGCCTTGCGGGCTCTCACTGTAGCCTTACCTCGTCTTGTCTCCTTAATGAGGCACATGTTTCGAGGGAGGGAGGTAGCCGGCTGTTAGGAGCCGGCCACACCCCTGGCCGACTAGAGGAGGCCAGGCCGCCTTCGGATGTCTCTCTGGCAAAAGGGGCCCGCCGCCTACGGGCCGTACTGGCGCCTGTCGTGGGTGACATCGAGGTCAACATGGCTACAGTGCCATGCCGGACGGGGGATGGCTAGCCCGTACGGCGCCCTGTAGCCATGCCTGTTCCGGGATTCAGGGGCAGTGGGCTGTACTGCGGCCACGCCCCATCCTATCGCCGTTATGTGGGTACAGTCTTTAGTGGGTGCAGTCTTGGCTGGCTTCTGGGAACTGGCTTTCTTCATGGCCGGCTTCTGGAAGTCGGCTTTCTTCATGGCCGGCTTCTGGGAGTCGGCTTTCTTCATGGCCGGCTTCTGGAAGTCGGCCCCTGGGGATAGCCGGCCGGGGGAAGGCGGCCATATGCTTTGTATGCGTGAAGGCTTCAATGGCCCAATAATTTTTCAAAGAGCCAGGGGGAGTAGGTTAGGCTACCCGTGGCCATTGGCTCCGACAGGCGTGGTGACGATGATGATGTTCTACCGACACAGGGCTTCGCCTAAGCACCGCTACGATATTATCGATGTGGATTATGGTGGAGGGGGGCACCGCACACGGCTAAGAGATCAATAGATGAATTGTTGTGTCTTTGGGGTGGCCCCCTGCCCCCGTATATAAAGGAGCAAGGGGTGAGGCGGCCGGCCTAGGAGGAGGGTGCGCCAAGGGGGGGTCCTACTCCCACTGGGAGTAGGACTCCTCCTTTCCTTGTTGGAGTAGGAGAAGGGAAGGGAGAAGGAGAAGGAAAGAAGGGGGAGCCCCCCTCCCAAGTCCAATTCGGACTAGTCCATGGGGATGGGTGCCGCCACCCTTTGGGGCCTTTCTCTCCTTTCTCGTATGGCCCATTAAGGCCCAATACGAATTCCCGTAACTCTCCGGTACTCCGAAAAATACCCGAATCACTCGGAACCTTTCCGATGTCCGAATATAGTCGTCCAATATATCGATCTTTACGGCTCGACCATTTCGAGACTCCTCGTCATGTCCCTGATCTCATCCGGGACTCCGAACTCCTTCGGTACATCAAAACACATAAACTCATAATATAACCGTCATCTAACTTTAAGCGTGCGGACCCTACGGGTTCGAGAACTATCTAGACATGACGGAGACACGTCTCCGGTCAATAACCAATAGCGGAACCTGGATGCTCATATTGGCTCCGACATATTCTACGAAGATCTTTATCGGTCAAACCGCATAACAATATACGTTGTTCCCTTTGTCATCGGTATGTTTACTTGCCCGAGATTCGATCGTCGGTATCTCAATACCTAGTTCAATCTCGTTACCGGCAAGCCTCTTTACTCGTTCCATAATACATTATCCCGCAACTAACTCATTAGTTGCAATGCTTGCAAGGCTTTAAGTGATGTGCATTACCAAGTGGGCCCAGAGATACCACTCCGACAATCGGAGTGACAAATCCTAATCTCGAAATACGCCAACCCAACAAGTACCTTCGGAGACACCTGTAGAGCACCCTTATAATCACCCAGTTACGTTGTACCGTTTGGTAGCACACAAAGTGTTCCTCCGGTAAACGGGAGTTGCATAATCTCATAGTCATAGGAACATGTATAAGTCATGAAGAAAGCATTAGCAACATACTAAACGATCGTGTGCTAAGCTAACGGAATGGGTCAAGTCAATCACATCATTCTCCTAATGATGTGATCCCACTAATCAAATGATAATTCATGTCAATGGCTAGGAAACATAACCATCTTTGATCAACGAGCTAGTCAAATAGAGGCATACTAGTGACACTATGTTGGTCTATGTATTCACACATGTATCATGTTTCCGGTTAATACAATTCTAGCATGAATAATAAACATCTATCATGATATAAGGAAATAAATAATAACTTTATTATTGCCTCTAGGGCATATTTCCTTCACATTCAACCCGATTGGCATATTTGTAGGTCTGGCACAGCAATCAAAATGAAATGTCTTCGAGTCTTATCAATTAATACAGACTTGTGCTCAAATAAAATTACAAACCAAAAAACAAAAACAATTATTACATGATCTCTAAAACAAATGGTTTGATTGATTACATGAACAAACAACACAAAGGTTATTTAACGATGGAAAGAACATTTCACCTCTAATTTACCAAGTGGGAATTTAATTTCCTTTTTCCCTTCAGGACCTTAACAATGCGGTCAGTCTCAGCTTGCTTCGTTTTGAAATCCACCAAATATTTAATGGTTGTCTTGAGTACTGCTTGTGATTTTGTTGTTTGCTTCCTCAACATGTCAACTTCATCTCTAAGTGCAGAAGCAGAATCTCTTTCTACCACTAGTTTAGCCTCTAGAGCATCAGCAGTTGGCAATTCATGATGCACGATTGGGCCGGGGCCACTGCTGTGGGATGATACAACGTCCATGGGGACCTCGCTCTTTGATCTTGGGCAAACCTGTTTTGCCATTAAAGTTCCGATTGGATTCTGAAAAGTTGAATTTAGCAAAACATCTCAACTAGGAGTTATAACAGCAAACCAGTTAAACAAATAAGGAATTAAAGAGTTTCAATTGAAGCTGAAAAGTAGTTATTAACAACATTGTAACCGATTGTTGCGGCAGCAAAGCAGTTAAACAAACAATTTTTGCAAAAGTTACCTGTTGTGGCATTGGAGTTTCTCTTGGATCCTAAAAAGTTGAGTAGCCAGTAACGTGATTAGAGCAACCGGTTGCAGCAGCAAAGCAGTTAAGCAAACAAGTTTTGCAAAAGGAACCTGTTGTGGCATTGTAGTTTCTCTTGGATCCTAAAAAGTTGAGTAGTCAGTAACTTGATTAGAGCAACAAGTTACAGCAGCAAACCTGTTACACAAATATATTTTTGAAAATGTACCTGCTGTGCAATTGGACTTCCAATTGGATCCTGAAAACTTGAAGTTGGTAAGATGATTACAGCAACAAGTTACAGCAGCAAACCAGGTAAACAAGGAAGTTTCTGAAAACATACCTGTTGTGGCAACGGAGTTTCAGTTGGATCCTCCAAACTTGAATGTTAGCAATCAATAAATAAAGTTTGCAAGAGCCATAAGAAACTAACATCAAACTAGTAAAACTAACCAGTTTTGGCAACGTATTTAATTACACATGGACTAGTAAAACTAACTAGTTCTTGGCAATGTATTAAAGTAACAAGTTGGTACTGTTTACCAGCAACACAGACATCTGTAAATTTCTTTGATGTAAGCAAAATGATTCCAACACATATATAAGTTACAAAGACGGTGTCCCTCATATAAACCTGACAGTTGTCTATCTATGAACATGCAAACATTACTAGTGCTACAAGTGATAACAACAAACCATTTAAACAAATAGGGTATCAGAATGTAAATTACACGTGAATTCTGCTGCACCCTAGAAGTACATATGACCAGCTATCTACATGCTTAAGTAGCTATTTAAGTTCAGGCAAACAGGTAATTCTTAACAGTAAGTATCAAACACATAGATAGGCGCATACTATAATAGGATTAACAGGCTATGGCATTATGTAATCAGTAGCAAACTAAATTAAGCCAAGCAACGTAATTGAACAATTTTGCAATAAATGGCTAACTAAAATTCCGAGAAGCAGATAACTGAACTGACGCTAGCTCTTTGTACAGGCACACTGCAACTTCTTTTTCGCTTACAAGGTTCTACGAAGGAGTCCATGGCATCAATTGCTTGGATACGCAGTCCCAATACTTTTTTCTTCCCACACCGCATTGGTAAGTCGAATGGTTAATTTGGTAAGATGGTGCATCCTTGATATGTTATATGAGGACGTGTAGTCAGACTAGTTATAGCCACACACATCACATTGACTTTTACTGTATATTTCATGTGATTACATTTGGAATATCGAGATCTAAGCAATCTGCAATAGGATGAAAAGACTAACATCCTTCACATTATTGGCGAACTCAGTTCATAGAACAAGCAATTCAACCATTCTGTGAGTAAATCAAAAGCGCCACTGGAATATTTTTCACTATCCCAATCATACACGCAAAAAGGGGCGATGCCACCATAGGAGCTGGTATGGGCGGCCGCCTCGGGTGGCTGGAAAGCGTGCACCTAGTTTGAGTCGTCCAGGTTGGCCCAGGCTAGTTTTGTTCGTCCCAACGCACGAGCAGGCAATGTAAAAAATGAAGAAAAACGTTTCAATTTGGATTGGCCAATAACCTAAGTGCAAGACAGGCCCTATAGCAGGCTCGCGGCCCAAATGAGTGCGTCCCATATCGATCGACAGCAGGAAAAATCCTAATTCGTTCGCTCCAGCCTCCAGTCTGGTTTGCTCCTAACCTAGCCGCTGCTGGACAGACCAACAAAGGACGTCCTCACGCCCTCGTTGGAGGGTGGTCGCCAGGCTTCAAGCGAATGGAAGGACAAGAAGATGAAGATCCAACCCTGGGTGTAGCCTGCATGGGAGGCAGCGGCGGCAGCACGGGCATGGCATCGAGCTTGCGCAAGTGGACAGTCGCAGCTTGCAAGAGTAGCATGCGCAATGAGCAGGTACATCACATCCCTGATTATATCTAATTCAACTGTTCAATTTCTGGCCAATAGTTAAACCTGACGGTGTTGTAAAACTGCTTGTATGTAGGGAATCTATGAGAAAATGAAACCAATTTTTGCTTATTTTATAACTCCCCCAATCAATACTGAACTGACTGAATCTGATGTATCTAATCAAGTTTCCGATGCAAACATACAAGCTCATCTTGTTCTTGAGCCTGAAGTGTCTAATGAATAGACTGCTAATGAAGGATTTGATGCAAACACTTTACATGCTCCTGGTGCTGAACATATAGTGTCTAATGATGGATCTAATGCAAGCATTTTGCAAGCTCCCATTGAAGGATTTAGTGTCTAATGATGATCTGGTATGTTGAGAGAGACATAGAGATTTGCAGGCATTGATGAAAAGCAAATTATAGTACATTTTCATGGCTTGAGGAAACGTCGAGGCCATCTACCAGAAAGTCCCCGTATCATGACAATGTAGCATAAATACTTTTCTAATATGTTGTTTGAAACTATTGGCATACTTGTGCAGGATAGATATATTGATATGCAGTTTGCGCACTGGTTATAGGTGCAATTACACTTCGATATTTTCAGCCAGAGAACGAATAATTCAAGCAGGTACAAACCATGTTAGTACTCCTTGTACACCATGTTGCATTTTGTGTTTTTTGGTGCTTGCATCATTTAGTGTTTTATAATCTGAACTACTTTGGATCATTAGCTGGTTTTCAAAGTGCATGTAGCTTCACATTTCTCAAGTTATGTTGTTTTCTGGAGTGCAAGTGCCTTCGTATTTTTTAAGTTAAATGTTCGCCCCTAGTAACTTGAATTCGTGGATCCGCCAGTGCTCACAAATCATACACGCAGGCCAGTACGAATTAAATGAAATGCAGGGACTTGCACTAGCTCGTTGTACAGGCTCACTGCAGCTCTGCTTGCGCTTGGGATGTTCCATGTACAAGTCCATGTTACCACTTGCTTGGATGTGCAGGCCTTGTGCTCCTTGCATCCCCCTCTGCATTTTTGACACGGCGAATGGTTGATCAAATAAGAGGAATCGACCTTGCTGTTGTACTAGAGGACAGATACTTACAAGGTTATACGGGTGTGCAGGATGTGTACCAGATCCCGTAGTGCCATCATGCTTTGCTAAAAAATGGTTTTGCTTGTTTCAGATGATATCTCCAGAAGAGTTAAAGCCAGAGTTGCATAGGCGTGTAAGCTAAGAGAGCAGTGAAAGGATATCCAAACATCGTCAGAACAGTGCACAAGGGAGTTATGTGTGGATACCTAGTTCGGGCCGGCGTTTGGGCATGCTCGCCTAGCTAGAGTGCGGGTCACTTCAGAGCCGTTGAGGGTGATGCGCTGGCGTTGGCTGGCCGCGCACGGATGCAGATCTTGAGTGGAAGCGGAGTGCTATGATGCAGTGGACGAGACCGTTGGTGAAGCCCCAACGGCCTCGGGGGGCGGAGATGCGACGATGTGCTCGGTGAAGTAGCCCCGGTGAGGTGGGAGATGGCGTCGGTGGAGCGCACCTGATGCGGTGGAAGTCGGTGTCTGTGAGGCACATCGGTTGCGGCGGCCGATGATACCTCTTGAGCACTGCGTTGGTTTTCCCTTGAAGAGGAAAGGGTGATGCAGTAAAGTAGCCTAAGTATTTCCTCAGTTTTTGAGAACCAAGGTATCAATCCAGTAGGAGATCACGCTCGAGTCCCACGCACCTATACAAACAAATAAGAACCTCGCAACCAACGCGATAAAGGGGTTGTCAATCCCTTCACGGTCACTTACGAGAGTGAGATCTGATAGATATGATAAGATAATATTTTTTGGTATTTTTATGATAAAGAGAAATAAAGATGCAAAGTAAAATAAACAGCAATAGAAATAGCTAAGTGTTGGAAGATTAATATGATGGAAAATAGACCCGGGGGCCATAGGTTTCACTAGTAGCTTCTCTCAAGAGCATAAGTATTACGGTGGGTGAACAAATTACTATCGAGCAATTGATAGAATTGAGCATAGTTATGAGAATATCTAGGTATGATCATGTATATAGGCATCAAGTCCGTGACTAGTAGACCGACTCCTGCCTGCATCTACTACTATTACTCCACACATCGACGACTATCCAGCATGCATCTAGAGTATTAAGTTAATAAGAACGGAGTAACGCTTTAAGAAAGATGACATGATGTAGAGGGATAAACTCATGCAATATGATATAAACCCCATCTTTTTATCCTCGATGGCAACAATACAATACATGTCGTTTCCCTTTCTGTCACTAGGATCGAGCACCGCAAGATTGAACCCAAAGCTAAGCACTTCTCCCATTGTTAGAAAGATCAATCTAGTAGGCCAAACCAAACTGATAATTCGAAGAGACTTGCAAAGATAACCAATCATACATAAAAGAATTCAGAGGAGATTCAAATATTGTTCATAGATAAACTTGATCATAAACCCACAATTCATCGGATCTCGACGAACACACCACAAAAGAAGATCACATCGAATAGATCTCCAATAGAATCGAGGAGAACTTTGTATTGAGATCCAAAGAGAGAGAAGAAGCCATCTAGCTAATAACTATGGACCCAAAGGTCTGAGGTAAACTAGTCACACATCATCGGAGAGGCTATGGTGTTTATGTAGAAGCCCTCTGTGATGAATGCCCCCTCCGGCGGAGCGCCGGAAAAGGCCCCAAGATGGGATCTCACGGGTACAGAAGGTTGCGGCGGTGGAAATAGGGTTTTGGCTCCGTATCTGATGTTTTCAGGGTACATGGGTATATATAGGAGGAAGAAGTAGGTCGGTGGAGCAACGTGGGCCCCACGAGGGTGGAGGGCGCGCTTGGGGGGAGGGGTAGGCGCGCCCCCTGCCTCGTGCTCTCGTTAATTTCTTTACGTAGACTCCAAGTCCTCTGGATCACGTTTGTTCGGAAAATCACGTCCCGAAGGTTTCATTCCGTTTGGACTCCGTTCGATATTATTTTTCTGCAAAACACTGAAATAGGCAAAAAACAACAATTCGGGCTGGGCCTCCGGTTAATAGGTTAGTCCCAAAAATAATATAAAATTGTATAATAAAGCCCATTAAACATCCAAAACAGAATATAATATAGCATGGAACAATAAAAAATTATAGATACGTTGGAGACGTATCAAGCATCCCCAAGCTTAATTCCTGCTCGTCCTCGAGTAGGTAAATGATAAAAACAGAATTTTTGATGTGGAATGCTACTTGGCATAATTTTCAATGTAATTCTCTTAATTGTGGTATGAATGTTCAGATCCGAATGATTCAAGATAAAAGTCTAATATTGACATAAAAATAATAATACTTCAAGCATAGTAACTAAGCAAATATGTCTTCTCAAAATAACATGGCCAAAGAAAGTTATCCCTACAAAATCATATAGTCTGGCTATGCTCTATCTTCATCACAGAAAGTATTTAATCATGCACAACCCCGATGACAAGCCAAGCAATTGTTTCATACTTTTGGTGTTCTCAAACTTTTTCAATCTTCACGCAATACATGAGCGTGAGCCATGGACATAGCACTATATGTGGAATAGAATGGTGGTTGTGGAGAAGACAAAAAAGGAGAAGATAGTCTCACATCAACTAGGCGTATCAACGGGCTATGGAGATGCCCATTAATAGATATCAATGTGAGTGAGTAGGGATTGCCATGCAACGGATGCACTAGAGCTATAAGTATATGAAAGCTCAACAAAAGAAACTAAGTGGGTGTGCATCCAACTCGCTTGCTCATGAAGACCTAGGGCATTTGAGGAAGCCAATTGTTGGAATATACAAGCCAAGTTCTATAATGAAAAATTCCGACTAGTATATATGCAAGTGACAAAACAAGAGACTCTCTATCATGAAGATCATGGTGCTACTTTGAAGCACAAGTGTGGAAAAAAGGATAGTAGCATTGTCCCTTTTTATTCTCTTTTTTTGGGCCTTCTTTTTTTATTTGGCCTTTCTCTCTTTTTTTGGGACGATGCTCTATGAATGATGATCATCACACTTCTATTTATTTACAACTCAATGATTACAACTCGATACTAGAACAAAGTATGACTCTATGTGAATGCCTCCGGCGGTATACCGGGATAGCTATGAATCAAGAGTGACATGTATGAAAAATTATGAACGGTGGCTTTGCCACAAATACGATGTCAACTACATGATCATACAAAGCAATATGACAATGATGAGCGTGTCATAATAAACGGAACGGTGGAAAGTTGCATGGCAATATATCTCGGAATGGCTATGGAAATGCCATAATAGGTAGGTATGGTGGCTGTTTTGAGGAGGATATAAGGAGGTTTCTGTGTGAAAGAGCGTATCATATCACGGGGTTTTGATGCACCGGCAAAGTTTGCACCAACTCTCAATGTGAGAAAGGGCAATGCACGGTACCGAAGAGGCTAGCAATGATGGAAGGGTAAAAGTGCGCATAATCCATGGACTCAACATTAGTCATAAAGAACTCACATACTTATTGCAAAAATCTACAATTTATCAAAAACCAAGCACTACGCGCATGCTCCTAGGGGGATAGATTGGTAGGAAAATACCACCGCTCATCCCTGACCGCCACTCATAAGGAGGACAATCAAAGAACACCTCATGTTTCAAATTTGTTACATAACGTTTACCATACGTGCATGCTACGGGACTTGCAAACTTCAACACAAGTATTTCTCAAATTCACAACTACTCAACTAGCACAACTTTAATATCACTACCTCCATATCTCAAAACAATCATCAAGCATCAAACTTCTCTTAGCATTCAGCACACTCATAAGAAAGTTTTTTACTAGTCTTGAATACCTAACATATTAGGATTAATTTCCCAATTTAAGAAAATTACCATGCTGTTTAAGACTCTCAAAATAATATAAGTGAAGCATGAGAGAATAATAATTTCTATAAAACAAAACCACCGCCGTGCTCTAAAAGATATAAGTGAAGCACTAGAGCAAAAACTATATAGCTCAAAAGATATAAGTGAGGCGCATAGAGTATTCTAATAAATTCCGAATCATGTGCGTCTCTCTCAAAAGGTGTGTACAGCAAAGATGATTGTGTTAAACTAAAAAGCAAAGACTCAAATCATACAAGACGCTCCAAGCAAAACACATATCATGTGGTGAGTAAAACTATAGCTCCAAGTAAAGTTACCGATGGAAATAGACGAAAGAGGGGATGCCTTCCGGGGCATCCCCAAGCTTTGGCTTTTCCTTAGATTATATTGGGGTGCCATGGGCATCCCCAAGCTTAGGCTCTTGCCACTCCTTGTTCCATAATCCATCAAATCTTTTACCCAAAACTTGAAAAGTTCACAACACAAAACTGAACAGAAAATCTCGTGAGCTCCGTTAGCGAAAGAAAACAAAACACCACTTCAAGGTACTGTAATGAACTCATTCTTTATTTATATTGGTGTTAAACCTACTGTATTCCAACTTCTCTATGGTTTATAAACTATTTTACGAGCCATAGATTTATCAAAATAAGCAAACAACACACGAAAAACAGAATCTGTCAAAAACAGAACAGTCTGTAGTAATCTGTAACTAACGCAAACTTCTGGAACTCCACAAATTCAGAAAAAATAGGACGACCTAGAATTTTTTTATTAATCAGCAGCAATTGGAATCAATATTTTATCACGTTCTGATGATTTTTAACAATTATTTTCGTGAACAGAAAGTTTCTGAAATTTTCAGCAAGATCAAATAACTATCATCCAAGAAGATCCTATAGGTTAAACTTGGCACAAACACTAATTAAAACATAAAAACAAATCTAACCAGAGGCTAGATCAAATATTTATTCCTAAAAATAAGCAAAAAGCAAAAAACTAAAAATAAAATTGGGTTGCCTCCCAACAAGCGCTATCGTTTAACGCCCCTAGCTAGGCATTGAGATTTCAATGATGCTCACAAGAAAGACAAGAATTGAGGCACAAAGAGAGCATCATAAAACACGTGACAAACACATCTAAGTCTAAAATACTTCCTATGCGTAGGCATCTTATAGGCAAACAAATTATCAAGGCAAGCAAAAACTAGCATATGCAAGGAAGCGGAAAGAAACAATAGCAATCTCAACATAACGAGAGGTAATTTAGTAACATGAAAATTTCTACGACCATATTTTCCTCTCTCATAATAATTACATGTGGGATCATAAGCAAATTCAACAAAATAGCTATCACAATAAAATTTTTCAACACGATCCACATGCATGCAAAGTTGACACTCTTCCAAAATAGTGGGATTAACATTAACTAAAGTCATGACCTCTCCAAACCCACTTTTATCAAAAAACTCATAAGATTGAACATTCTCCAAATATGTGGGATCTAAAGTCGACACTCTTCCAAACCCACTTTCAATATTATTGCAAACATTATTATCAATCTCATATTCATCACGCGGCTTAAATAAATTTTCAAGTTCATAAGAAGTATCACCCCAATCATGATCATTGCAAAAAATAGTACTCATAGCAAAACTAGCATCCCCAAGCTTGAGGGTTTGCATATCATTAACACAATTGACATTAAGAGAACTTATAATAACATTATTGCAATCATGCTTTTCATCAAAGGAACTATCAAGTATGGGTGCAATAGCAATGATCTCACGTTTAACATAAGGAACTATAGCAAATTCATCTTCATAAATATTGGCATGATGGCCACAAGAAGCATCATGTTCATCAAGGGATATTTCAATCAAATCATCGGAATCATAATTATCTATAGATTCGTGCATATCATTATTTTCTTTAGAAGCAACGATCATTCTTTCAATAAATTCTTTGACATAGACATTATGAGCATAGTTTTCATAGCAATATTCAAGTATGTCAAGATTTTCAGATTCGTAAAGAGTAGTATCATACTTTTCAATCAAAGAAGCAACTTCAAAAGAACCCTTAAAAGCAACAAATTCTTCAATTTGTTCAATATCATAGTAGCTATAAACACCCTTTGCATAAGAAGATAAGATTTCATTTTCATTAAACTCACATAGGTAGGGGAGGTGTTTTTTAGGGTTCTTAGAGCAACAAGTAATATCACAAATTTCACAAAGATTCCAAGCATAACACAACAATTTGTTTATTTGATTCCATAGGAGTCTCCCTTTTTCAGACAAACGGTGACGCACAAAATGAGCATGCTCATCTAAATATTTCCCATCAACTAGGCTAGTTGGGGTTTCAACACGAGCGCATAAGGATCAAAGATGATCCAAGTAAAACACTTTAAGTGGAACCATAACAATAGATTTTTAGCAAGCAAATAGAAGGCACATGGAAACACAAGAAAAAAGGCATACGGGAAGAAGGCGAATAAAACGGCAAGGGTGAAGTGGGGGAGAGGAAAACGAGAGGCAAATGGCAAATAATGTAATGCGGGAGATAAGGGTTTGTGATGGGTACTTGGTATGTTGACTTTTGCGTAGACTCCCCGGCAACGGCGCCAGAAATCCTTCTTGCTACCTCTTGAGCATTGCGTTGGTTTTCCCTTGAAGAGGAAAGGGTGATGCAGCAAAGTAGCGTAAGTATTTACCTCAGTTTTTGAGAACCAAGGTATCAATCCAGTAGGAGGCCACGCACGAGTCCCTCGCACCTACACAAACAAATAAATCCTCGCAACCAATGCAATAAAGGGGTTGTCAATCCCTTCACGGTCACTTATGAGAGTGAGATCTGATAGATAAGATAAGATAATATTTTTGGTATTTTTATGATAAAGATGCAAAGTAAAGAAAGCAAAATAAAGACGACGCTAGAAATAACTTGTTGACGGGAGATTAATATGATGGAAAATAGACCCGGGGCCATAGGTTTCACTAGTGGCTTCTCTCAAGAGCATAAGTATTACGGTGGGTGAACAAATTACTGTTGAGCAATTGACAGAATTGAGCATAGTTATGAGAATATCTAGGTATGATCATGTATATAGGCATCACGTTCGAGACAAGTAGACCGACTCCTGCATGCATCTACTACTATTACTCCACACATCGACCGCTAGCCTACATGCATCTAGAGTATTAAGTTCATAAGAACAGAGTAATGCTTTAAGTAAGATGACATGATGTAGAGGGATAAACTCATGCAATATGATATAAACCCCATCTTGTTATCCTCGATGGCAACAATACAATACGTGCCTTGCTGCCCCTACTGTCACTGGGAAAGGACACCGCAAGATTGAACCCAAAGCTAAGCACTTCTCCCATTGCAAGAAAGATCAATCTAGTAGGCCAAACGAAACTGATAATTCGAAGAGACTTGCAAAGATAACCAATCATACATAAAAGAATTCAGAGAAGATTCAAATATTGTTCATAGATAAACTTGATCATAAACCCACAATTCATCGGTCTCAACAAACACACCGCAAAGAAGATTACTTTGAATCGATCTCCACAAGAGAGGGGGAGAACATTGTATTGAGATCCAAAAAGAGAGAAGAAGCCATCTAGCTAATAACTATGGACCCGAAGGTTTGAGGTAAACTACTCACACATCATCGGAGAGGCTATGGTGTTGATGTAGAAGCCCTCAGTGATCGATGCCCCCTCCGGTGGAGCTCCGGAAAAGGCCCCAAGATGGGATCTCACGGGTACAGAAGGTTGCGGCGGTGGAATTAGGTTTTTCGCTCCGTATCTGGTAGTTTTGGGGTACGTAAGTATATATAGGAGGAAGAAGTACGTCGGTGGAGCAACGTGGGGCCCACGAGGGTGGAGGGCACGCCCAGGGGGTAGGCGCGCCCCCCTACCTCGTGCCTTCCTGGTTGATGTCTTGACGTAGGGTCCAAGTCCTCTGGATCACGTTCGTTCCAAAAATTATGTTCCCGAGGGTTTCATTCCGTTTGGACTCTGTTTGATATTCTTTTTCTGCGAAACTCTGAAATAGGCAAAAAATAGCAATTCTGGGTTGGGCCTCCGGTTAATAGTTTAGTCCCAAAAATAATATAGAAATGTATAATAAAGCCCATTAATGTCCAAAACAGAATATAATATAGCATGGAACAATAAAAATTATAGATACGTTGGAGACGTATCAGTTTCCGACACACGTTCATTCTTTCTCTCCATGTTTCGATCTCTAACTCTCTCAACTACACAACCCCCCTTTTCCACTCTATTACCAAATGTATTTACCTCACACACCCACCATTGCACCCCATGCCGAGTTCTCTCTCTCCCCCTCCCACCCTCTCTCGCTAGATACATGCATTGCCTATCTAGCCCCCTAACCTCTCGTGCGCACGCACGCACGTTGTCTATCTAGGTCACTCCCCTGAGACTGTCTCACTCTTTCTGCTGCACGTCGGGCCACACTCGCTCAATCTCGCTCTCTTTATCTGAGTCTCGATTAACCTCATTTTCTTTCACACACAAATGATATATCTCCCTGTCCGGGCCTCGATCGACACACTCTATACTCTCTCACGCAGATTGTCTATCTAGGTCAGTCCATCCAAGCCGCCCCCACTCTTTCGACCTCATGACGGGCCACACTCGCTCATCTCTCTCTCTCTCTCTCTCTCTCTCTTTGTATGTCTCGATTGACCTCGCTCTTTCTCGGACACAAATGATATACCTCCATGTTTGAGCCCAATTCGACATATTCATATTGTATACTCTCTCACGCACATTGTCTATCTTGGTCACTCTCTCCAACCCGTCTCACTCTTTCGATCGCACGATGACCCACACTCGCTCAATCTCTCTCCCTTTATATATGTAATCGATTGACCTTGCTTCCTCCCACGCACAAAATATATCTACATGTCTGCGACTGGATCATCTCTCAAGCTCTATCTTACAACCCTCACCCATCCCAAAAGCTCAATCGGACAATATCTCTCCAGAGCATAGATATATCTTTTCAATGAATGTCGGACCACACTCACTTTGTCTCTCTATCTATATGTCTCTCGATTGACCTCGCTTTCTCACGCCGTATCTTCCACACATTGAAGCTACCTCTCCATCCCTCGCAAAGCCGGAGCTATTTACATTGCGAGGGGAACTCCAAACTTGGATTAATTTTTGTAGGCATTTATTCTGGTGGGTTTAGATTATATTTTCGTAGCATTCGTCCCACAACTACTCCAAACACCGTTGCAACCCCCGCACCTCCCCCAATTGATTTCCCTTTGGCTCAGTCATCGCTCTCTCGCACGTCCTTTCTCGCCTTCAACGTTGCACCATGGTATTATTGCAAAAAAATCTATTGTTCTCTTTAATTATTACAAATAAGATACAAAACTACACACCGATAGTCCACCTGGAATGGCACAAATTTCGACCCACAAATTAAAGTGCTACAAACTACACACCAAGGGGCCCACCTATCATGAAATAAATTTGGACCCATATACAAATTAAAAAATAAAGGACGAGGATCGAACATGCGACCAGGGCCTTCAAGCCGCACGTCAATAGGCAACATACGTAGAACAACAATGTTTGTTGTACCCCCCTTTGTTCATATAATGTTTTTATATTACCACGACCTATTTAATGGATAACATGTAATATTATTTTTAGTACATTACTGGGACCGGCTCGTTAGCACATACTATTCGCCTTCACTTACTGGTGGGTTCCATGTGTGCTCTCTCTCTCTCTCTCCTCCCCTTCTACGTTTAGACGCATGGGCAAACACGAAGAACTCGCGGGCGATGTTGCCGTTGACCATATCTGGATGCGTTGACAAGTTACGGCACCAGTTTCACATACTAGTAGTACTAGTCAATGTGTACGTGCAATGCACGTTAATTTGGAAGTATATTAAGTGCATGCGGATATTAAGTAGGATATTATTTGCGTGTTATTATGTGATTAGCACTATGGTTGGCATGAAATTAACTGCACGCTTAACGTGTTAAGCGCTCGACATTGAAGTAGTGTAGGTCATTGGATGAGAAGGAATACATGTGGCTTGATGACGTTTTATATTTAATTTGATACGGCTCTAGCAGAACATTCGGTCGATCAAACCATAGATTTCATTCAGTCTGACTCCGACTTTACATTCATACGATGATCGATCGAAAATAAACGGAAATGATAAACGTTCGGATTTTAAGCATGGCAATCCGAACGTTTTTCATGGTAAATTCAGATTACGTGGTGGCGGCGGGGGCGTCTTGCGGTGGGAAGCGGCTCCTCTGCCGTGCTCTATGTGTCGTCGGGCCACTAACCGACGGCGACGGCGAGGCGGCGGCTTGCGCCGTTGTTGGAGTACTCCTGGACGTTGGCCCTAGCTTCAAGGAAGGCCACAATGTTCTGGACTTCGGTCTCCAGGAGCGAGTCAACTGGCGGGAGGAGGCGACTGGCGTTGGTGCAAGGAAGCAGTCGACAGCGGCCATCCACGCCGCTGAGGGGGCACTGGCACTGGCAACGGCGCGGCGGAGACATTCGTGTGCACGGGCACCGCACGGGCGCGCATGTCAGTGCACGCGCAGGCGCATGCGCTGGCAGGTGCACGGGCACGTGAAATCGGCGGGGACCTCGTGGAACCCCCTGGCATCATGCTCAGCGACAATGTGCGGCTCCCAGCCCATCAATGCCACGGGGATGGGCGCTGGCGCAGTCGGGGCGACGGGAGCCGGAACGGGAGCGGGGACAGGCGCGGCGTCTTCCCGCAAGGCCGGTTCAAGCTCGTCCCAAAGCGCCTTATGTTCTTGAGACTCCGGCTGGGTGTCTTCCTCGGGAAAATGGAAGACTAAGGGCAGATCATCGTGATGCGGCATGGCGTACGGTTAGGTCAGGCTGGTTGGAGGTAGACGACAGGAGAATCGGAGAGGAAGAGAGAAGATTGTAGCGATACCGGGTAGTGCGGGGTTGATTTTAAACTGCGGCACCGACGACATTAAAAGTGGGAGCAGTTGGGACGAAGGTGGGCGGCGGAGCCTGGTCAAAGGGCTCGCCTCCCGGTGAGCCTGCACAGCGGTCTGCTCGCATGCCTCCCTGTTAGCCGGCGCAGCGGTCTGCTCGCACGCCTCCCGTCGACTCACACGCTTGCTCGGACGGCACCTGCCGATGAGAAGCGGGAGTCGTGGCGGCACGTAAACGCCCATGGTTTCAATAGTGAAAGCGTTCGCCTTAACGTGATAGGTCTTTGTTCCAAAATACCTTGGCTCTTCATTTGTGCAACTTCTCATAAGCAGCTTGTCTCAAATTGAAGAAAAAAATTACGAAGGAATATTTGTGCCATATCACGTGACCATGCTTAGTTTCATGAATTTCTGATCACTTTTGGATTTCTGAAATTTAAAATCCAGGATTCGAAACAATATCATAACCTGCATCATGCAATAAATTTTCAAGCGATACATCTGTCCTGTTGTATTTCTTAAGAAAGGATTTGGTCAAACATTTTGCTTAGTTAGACTTAGACAAGTTATATATGCAGAGTAAAAGGATAATCCCTCCGTACTAGTGCACTGCCTGATATATTAACTCGAGTACTAGGAACGAACAAACGGGCTCAATTATGTGCTCATCCTGGTGTAGTAGTAGTACTAGCTAGGCAATGCATTTGACGGGTGACCTTGGGGAGCGGCGACCGAGGGAATTGAACCGTGCTCGGCACGGTAGGTAACATTGTCTAGTTACTAAAGTATCCCTCCATTGTTCATTGTTAGTCATTATGGACCGAGGACATGAGGGGAATTTCCTAGGGCTGGAATTCTGGCCACCAGATATTTCGACTCGAAACGCGGAGGCTCGACTGGTTGGGGTTGGCTAATGTGCGTACCACGCACGCCACCAGAAGGACACGAGCCCAGTTTTTTTGAGGATCAACACCAGCCAAGGTCTGGCTGGTACGCCGTTGGGTCCTACCATTCGAGAATACGAAAGGAATCTTTTAAATTGCCGAACAAATCTATGTGTATTACAATGCCCGTATTTTCCTTGCAAATAGTAATCTCAACGTGGTAATTGATTTATGACGAGTTCTTGAATTAGAGTGAGTTTGTGATATAGTGATCTCAACGTGGATTTCACATTTCATGGTATCCCTAGTAAGTTTTTCATTGCAAATTCAAATTTAAAAGATGAACAATATGGTGGTGAGAAAACTTCGTATGTATCAAGCATGTGACCACACAAACACACACACACACGAACACAACAACAATCCAATAAGTATAGTGCATCTATTTTTCCAAACGATGCATGTATGACACGAATTCAAAAATACTCCTTCTGTTCCTAAATATTAGTCTTTTAGAGATTTCAACAACGGATCAAAACGAGTGAATCTACACTCTAAAATATGTCTATATACATCTGTATGTGCCAGTCCATTTGAAATCTCTAAAAAGACTAATATTTAGGAACGAAGGGAGTAAAATGTAAGACATGCATGGTCCTCAATTCAATATTTAAAATGAATAGGAAAATGAAACATAAATATTAAGCCTAGTACTACAGTACGTGCAAATGTTGTGTTTAGGTGGAGCTATGTAGATTGTCGGTGGTTAACCCCTCGACCTTAGATAAAATTGTGAAGCTCTGTTTAGGATTGTTCAGATTATATTTGTCCCCACCCTCCCAAACACCGATTGGTTGTGCACCCCCCTCCTCCTCGGGAGAATATCATGTGCCCCCACACCTTAGATGCTATATGCTGATACGAGTTGCTTGGAGCTTGTAGATCTGAGATATAGCAGCTCACAGGATGTCTTAATATTTTTACAGGAAACCTTAATGAGTTTGAGAATTGCACACAATTTGTACAAAAACTACTCAGATGCCCTTGGATCCCATATCCAACGACCTCGAAGCTCGTATCACCGTAGCATCTAAGATGAAGGAGGACATCATATTCTCCTGTATGTAAGAATATCATGTGCTACCACACCTTAGATGCTTTGGTGATACAAGCTCTTCGGAGCCGTTGGATTTGTGACCCAACAACTCCTCGGTGCTTCGAATGGTTTTTTGCAGAAAAGCCCGCAAAGAGTTCGGCCACTGTTTACAAGCACAAAGACTGCTCAGATGCCATTGGATCCAAGATCAAACGACCTCGAATCTCGTAGCACCATAACATCCAAGCTGCGAGAGCACCTGATGTTTTCTCGCACGGGAGAGTATGAGGTGCTCCCGCCCCGTAGATTCTATGGTGATATGAGTTCACGGAGATTTTACGGCTCACAGTAGGAGGTTTGAATGTTTTTGCAATATACGGCTGAGAGAGTTTGGGAATTGCGCAGAAAGTACAAGTACTACGCATGTGGCATCTCATCACAGATCATATGACCTAGATGCTCGTATCACCATAGCGGCTAATTAAGCTACGGGGAGCACCTAATATGAGCAACGGGGAGCCGTTGGATCCAAGATGCAGCGGCACACACGAGGCCTGAATGTTTTATTTGCAAAAAAACCTTTGGAGGGTTTGGAAATTGCGCATAATTACAAAGACTACTCCCAAGCCATTGGATCTCACTTCCAACAATGTAAAAACTCATATCACCATAGCATCTAAGCTGCGGGGTGGATGTGATATATATTCTATGCCGCTGTCATTTTTGTTCGTAAACTTACAAAATACGTGTAACTCATGCCGTTACTTGTCTAACCGCGCAAAGTGTTTGTTCAAAAAAAACATCCTACACTGAAATATCGGAACAACACACGGGGGTCCCACTTGTCATTGATCAAATGGACCTAAAACTAACAAATCTGAAAGACGAGATTCGAACTGGCAACCTGGACTACAAAGCGTAAGTCGATAGCCTGAAACAACAACGGTTGTTGGCTTTGTCCCATAACTTGATTTTATACAGTATTACATTGAGTAGATTAGAGGGAGTGCCTCGTCAACACGTGCATGACCGTTGACTCACTTACTGGTGGATCCCAGGTCTGCGATCTCTCTGTCCTCTCCATCGTCTAACCTTTATATGCACGGGCACACACGAAGAGTGGCGCTAGCTTGCCGTGGTGTTGTTATAACTAAAAAAATCTTGGAAAATAGAAGAATCGCCTAGAACAAGAGACGTTGTGGCTGGTCGAGACGGAGCTAACCACACCTATCCTCCGTGCCACTTAGCATGATGAATCTGTGTGGCTAGTGGGGTGTTTTCGACCGACTGGCTGGGTCCCGAGGTTGAACCATAGGTACTACGTCTTATAGAGTATATTTTTACACGCTCATTTTTCCTCCGTGCCGAGACGTGGCACACCCTACCGCGTGGTTTCGGGGTCCTCCCAGGTGGTGCACGCATATATTCTTCCTTGCCGAGACATGGGACGCCCTACCACTCATTTTCTGGTTCCTCCTCGGCCGTAGCACCGAAGCAAGTAAATGAGTCGTCAAATCACGAAAGACCACCTTTCCCGCCGAGTACATCAGTGAAGCACGGTGGCTAGCTAGTTGGGCTAGTGCGACCGATTAGCTAGGCCGCCGCCACATTTGTTTTTACCCCTTTTTTTATCTCTTTGCCGGCAGGTAAATTTAAATATCCACCGCGGCGTTGCTCTGGTGTTTGGGTGCGACATGATTTTTAATTTTTTGATTGATGGGAGCAGGCGCGACAGGATTTTTAATTTTTTGATTGACGGGAGCAGGCGCGACAACAATTAGTCATGATGACTCCGCCTGTAAAACCCACTGCTCCCTGATGTGAGAAGTCGTCGACTGGTGTTTTCCCATGGTGAAAACCAAAAGATTCCCCGCTCCTCGGTTGGCTCCCTCCGCCTCCCCGTAGATTGCATTGCCTTTCAGCCATTTCGCCCCCTTTGCTTCCTCTCCCCATTGCTTCTACCTGGTGCCATGGCGGCACAGCAGATCACGGAGTCTGAGGTGAGGCGCCTGACACAGGAGCTCCAGGCCAAGGATGCAGAGCTCAAGGCCAAGGACGTGGAGCTCCGTGAGCTCAAGGAGGAGAGGAGTGCCATGCTCCTCCATTATGTGCGGGAGTTCACGGAGCTTCAAAAGTGGCAGGCGTCCACCACAAAGATGCTCGAGGCGTCGGCGGCGTTGCTGCAGAAAGCGGGAGATACGATAGGCCGTCAGGGGAGCCGGCTGGAGCACGAGCGGGCCGATCGTGACGAGGTCCAGGATCGCCTCAGCCACTTGGTGGACCAAGTTGCCACGCACGTGTTGCGGCTGCGCGATGCCTACCGTCGTGCTAGCGCGACCATGCTGGTCGTCGGGCTAAACCCGTTCGACCACCCCGTCGACTTCAACGAGCTGCGGCTTCCTGACCTGGTCTCCTTCTTCACCTATATCTCCGAGGAGCTGATCCTTCTCCGCGCGATAGTGGGGGCGGAGCTGGACAAGGAGGGGTTGCGGGCTGTCGTCGCCGTTGCCGGGCGAATCCTCTAAGGGCTCCGTCACCGGAATCCATTCGTGCCATTGGTTGCCGTCTTTGACGAGCTGGCTCCCGTCGACCGGGAGCGGGCTCTGCGGCCGGTTGCACCCTGCATCACCAACGTCGTGCGCCTCGAGAAGCAGAGGGACTTCGGTAGTGTTTAGGCGCCCTCTTCATGGGCATGTCCATGTCTCGGCGCGACATGACCGTTGGATCAAACTTAGACGGTGCAGATCTGTTACTGTAGCACAAAGCGTGTGGGTGTGTTTGGTTGCATTCTCATCTCAATATAGTTGTTCCCTCTTTGTGTATTTGTATTAACCTACTAGTGTGGATTCATGCACCCTTCATGCACTCTGCCAAACACCCAAAAGTGGGTCGAGAAGGGAACTTTTGCTCCCATCCTGTGCACCCTTCATACATGCTGGCTAACACTGATTCGTGCTTCATATGGTTCATGTTTCGTGGAGTAACTCTCCGTGCCCTATAGACTTAGTTCTGTTAACATTGATCTCACCGTTCATTCTCGACCGGACAGTCGAAAAAGCGGTACTATGTTACTACATTAATGTTCATATAGTTGACATGCGCACAACATCATTTGTTATCGTCATATCTTACTACACTAGCAACAAGATTATGTAGTACTGACGTATGAACCACTGCACATGCCTAGTAGTAGGAGCACTGTGTATGTTCAAGTGGCTGCCGTGTTTCGCACTCCTCCGTCGTAAGAGTGGAAATGCTTGTTGTAATCATTTCTTTTCTTCAGAAAAATAGTGGACACGCTCTACCGTGTGGATCCTCCTCGACGGTCGTCGGGAACCTTGCTACTCACTTTCCCCGACGTGTGGGACAGCCAGCATCGGGGTCCACCAGCCATGCACTAAATTACTCCGTAGTAGAGTGCCCAACTGCACGGTAGACTACCCCGATTGAAGCGCCATAGTAATGCCCAATGAGCCGTCAAATCACAAAACCCCCTCCTTTCTAGCAGTAAGTTGGACGGACGAAGCAACCATCAATTCACTCTTCTCTCTCAGCTTCCTCTCTTGAAGAAAACCCCCACTCACTTCTCCCTCATCTTGTTCCTCATTTCTTCAAGAAAACCCTGACTTGCTTCTGCCATTGTTCTTCTCTCCCAAAGAAGGAAAGGTGAGTGCATCAATGGTGTTGATTCTGGCCAAGGCCCGGTCTTGCAACCCCGAGACTAATCCTATAACTCCCTCTCTGTTCTTCTTTTGGGTTTGTGATTATGGTTTCTTTTATTTTATTTCTATTTGACATTTTCTTGATGGACGCTGGAGCACCGGCCGAAGTGATGTCTATGGCTCTAGCCAAAACCGTCGAGGCTCATGGTACGAAGAAGCGCAAGCACCCCGCCGAGACTACCGCAGACAAGCTCAAAGCCATCGCCCTGTCCAAGCCCCCCTCTTCGGGATCCGTCATTAAGCAAGTCCAGGTAATATCTCTTCTTAACGATCTTTTTCTCGATCTTGATCGTGTTTTTTCATCTAACACGCAGTACTAGTACTAATAGTACAACTTTCTGGGTGATCTTGCATGTGATTTTTGTGTGCCAAATGACGGTTCTAAATTCCTCTTTTGACCAAAACATGCGAGAGGTTGACACTGATTTCTTATAGATTACTTTCAACTACTTTATGAACATCAATGCTACCTTTGAAGAGGCTATATTTGCCTCAGTAACTTGTGTTATGGATATTGCAAGTAATCCCTCTGCTCTCATGCCTTTGAAGACATGTTCTAGTGTCTTTGTTCACTCATTTGTGTGCATATATGTAGTCATATATGGAGTAAAATATCGAAAATCATCTTATATTTCTGAACGGAAGTAGTAATAAAATATTTGGTTTTTGTTTGAATTAGAACCAGGTCCGCGGTGGAGATGAAGTTCTCAAATTCATGCCACGTGAACTGGAAGACCTGAGGATGAGTTCTACTGCTAAACTATCCAGCTGCTGTGTCCTTGTTGCCACGTGTCCTGAACTAGTGTTTTCCTGTAGCATTGTTGTCAGGCATGTTCTCGAGGCTGTACTTGACCATAACAATTTCCTGGATGTGCCTTCGATTACGAAGGGTGTGGTTCTTGTAAAGCTTCCCAACAAATCTGATGCGGCCTGTCTTCATCGTCATGTTTATGAGTGGAAAGACCACTCTGTTAGGTTCTCCAAGGTTGACGAGATGGTGATGGTGCAGGTAGACATCTCTCACGAAGTCCATGGCCTAGTTAGTTATGCGGTGTTCATCCCGTAGGTCGGTGGCAAGAAATAGTCTGCAGAGTTTAATTAGTGCAACTTTGCTTGTCTGTAGTAAGTACTATTGTTCAGTACTTGATTTGTGTTTGTGAACCCTGTATTGTTTAGTAGTGCCACTTTTGGTGTGTGGTGAGTCCTGAGAACAGTCTATGTTAATGTCTGTCCACTCAATTCAGTCTGTATATTTTGAAGTATCCAGATCATCTTTTTGTGAGGACGGTTTATCAATTGTGGTCACATTCCAATATCTGTATGCATTGCAGGGTTTATCGCACCCACCAGGATTTGCAGTCCCATGGATGTTTGGTCCATCTGATTTGCCATGACATTTGGACTGTCCTGCTTGTGGGATTAGGCGGGGGCCCTGCATGCCAAACGTAGTTGGATGATCAATCTTCTCTTTAGCACTTCGACATAGTGATTTCCTAGTAAGGATTCACTCGTGTCACATCAAGTAAATCTTATTGATTTACTGTCTAAATCTTATTGACTTAATGTCATGTTTTCTTTCTTTTCCTGCAATTTTACGATGTAGGTTTTGCCATGTGACATTCATCATAGAATAAACCGTTTGGTTTGCTCTACGATGTCAACTACATGATCATGCAAAGCAATATGACAATGATGAAGCGTGTCATAACAAACGGAACGGTGGTAAGTTGCAAGGCAATATATCTCGGAATGGCTATGGAAATGCCATAATAGGCAGGTATGGTGGCTGTTTTGAGGAAGGTATATGGTGGGTGTATGATACCGGCGAAAAGTGCGCGGTATTAGAGAGGCTAGCAAAGGTGGAAGGGTGAGAGTGCGTATAACCCATGGACTCAACATTAGTCATAAAGAACTCATATACTTGTTACAAAAATCTATTAGTTATCGAAACAAATAGATTGGTAGGAAAAGACCATCGCTCGTCCCTGACCGCCACTCATAAGGAAGGCAATCAATAAATAAATCATGCTCCGACTTCATCACATAACGGTTCACCATACGTGCATGCTACGGGAATCACAAACTTTAACACAAGTATTTCTCAAATTCACAACTACTCAACTAGCATGACTCTAATATCACCATCTTCATATCTCAAAACAATTATCAAGCATCGAACTTCTCATAGTATTGAACGCACTTATAAGAAAGTTTTTACTAATCTTGGATGACTATCACTTTAGGACTAATTTCTCAATTTAAGCAAATTACCATGCTTTTTTGTTGGACTCTCAAAATAATATAAGTGAATCATGATAGAACAATAGTTTCTATAAAACAAAACCACCGCCGTGCTCTAAAAGATATAAGTGAAACACTAGAGTAAAAACTATATAGCTCAAAAGATATAAGTGAAGCACATACAGTATTCTAATAAATTCCGAATCATGTGTGTCTCTCTCAAAAGGTGTGTACAGCAAGGATGATTGTGGCAAACTAAAAATCAAAGACTCAAATCATACAAGAAGCTCCAAGCAAAACACATATCATGTGGTGAATAAAAATATAGCTCCAAGTAAAGTTACCGATGGACGAAGACGAGAGAGGGGATGCCTTCCGGGGCATCCCCAAGCTTTGGCTTTTTGGTGTCCTTGGATTTACCTTGGGGTGCCATTTGCATCCCCAAGCTTAGGCTATTGCCATTCCTTGTTCCATAATCCATCAAGTCTTTTACCCAAAACTTAAAAACTTCACAACACAAAATTCAACAGAAAATCTCATGAGCTCCGTTAGCGAAAGAAAAGAAAACACCACTTCAAGATACTTTAATGAACTCATTCTTTATTTATATTGGTGTTAAACCTACTGTATTCCAACTTCTCTATGGTTTATAAACTATTTTACTAGCCATAGATTCATCAAAATAAGCAAACAACACACGAAAAACAGAATCAGTCAAAAACAGAACAGTCTGTAGTAATCTGTAACTAACGCAAACTTCTGGAACACAGAAAAATCTACCAAAATAGGAAGACCTAGATAATTTGTTTATTGATTTACTGCAATTCAAATCAGTATTTTATCACGTTCTGGTGATTTTTAACAATTGTTTTCGTGAACGGAAAGTTTCTGGAATTTTCAGCAAAATCAAATAACTATCATCCAAGAAGATCCTATATGTTTCACTTGGCACAAACACTAATTATAATATTAAAAAAATCTAACCAGAGGCTAGATCAAATATTTATTCCTAAACAGAAGTAAAAAGAAAAAAACTAAAATAAAATTGGGTTGCCTCCCAACAAGCGCTATCGTTTAACGCCCCTAGCTAGGCATAAAAGCGATGATAGATCTAGGTATTGCCATCTTTGGTAGGCAATCCATAAGTGGCTCTCATAATAGATTCATAAGGTAATTTTATTTTCTTTCTAGGAAAGTGTTCCATATCTTTCCTTAACGGAAACTGGAATCTAATATGTTCTTCCTTCATATCAATAATCACACCAATCGTTCTAAGGAAAGGTCTACCAAGAATAATAGGAGATGAAAGATTGCAATATATATCAAGAACAATAAAATCTACGGGCACATAGTTCCTATTTGCAACAATAAGAACATCATTAATTCTTCCCATAGGTTTCTTAATGGTGGAATCCTCGAGATGCAAATTTAGAGAACAATCATCAAATTCACGGAAACCTAGCAAATCACACAAAGTTTTTGGAATCGTGGAAACACTAGCACCCAAATCACACAAAGCATAGCATTCATGATCTTTAATTTTAATTTTAATAGTAGGTTCCCACTCATCATAAAGTTGGGATAGAAACTTCCAACTCAAGTTTTTCTTCATAAGATTGCATTAAAGCATCAACGATATGTTTAGTAAAAGCTTTATTTTGACTATAAGCATGGGGAGAATTTAGCACGGATTGCAACAAGGAAATACAATCTATCAAAGAGCAATTATCATAATTAAATTCCTTGAAATCCAAAATAGTGGGTTAATTGATATCTAAAGTTTTGACCTCTTCAATCCCACTTTTACCAATTTTTGCATCAAGATCTAAAAACTCCGAATTTTTGGAACGCCTTCTAACTAAAGTTGACTCATCTCCAGTCTCATCATTATCAAGATTCATATTGCAAAACCAAGATTTAATAGGAGACACATCAATAACTTTTAGATCTTCATCTTTATTCTGATAGAAACTAGAAGAACACGCTTTCACAAAGCAATCTTTCTTAGCACGCATCCTAGCGGTTCTTTCTTTGCACTCATCAATGGAAATTCTCATGGCTTTGAGAGACTCATTGATATCATGCTTAGGTGGAATAGATCTAAGTTTCAAAGAATTAACATCAAGAGAAATTCTATTAACGTTCCTAGCCAATTCATCAACCTTAAGCAATTTTTCTTCAAGCAAAGCGTTGAAATTCTTTTGCGAATTCATAAACTCCTTAACACTAGTCTCAAATTCAGAGGGCATCTTATTAAAGTTTCCATAAGAATTGTTGTAGGAATTACCATAATTATTAGAGGAATTAAAGTTTCCTCTATACGCGTTGTTACCAAAATTATTCCTACTAACAAAATTCACATCCATAGATTCATTATTATTCTCACTCAAAGTAGACAAAGGCATATCATTAGGATCAGAAAAACACTTTTAGTAGCAAATAATTTCATAATTTCATCCATCTTTCCACTCAAAAAATTAATTTCTTCTATCGCATGGACTTTTTATTAGTAGATCTTTCGGTGTGCCATTGAGAATAATTAACCATAATATTATCTAGGAGTGTAGTGGCTTCTCCTAAAGTGATTTCCATAAAAGTGCCTCCCGCGGCTGAATCTAAAAGATTTCTAGAAGCAAAATTCAATCCGGCATATTTTTTTTGTATAATCATCCACAAATTCAAACCATGAGTAGGGCAATTACGTATCATTAATTTCATCCTCTCCCAAGCTTGTGCAACATGTTCATGATCAAGTTGCTTAAAATTCATAATATCATTTCTAAGAGAGATGATCTTAGCGGAGGAAAATACTTAGAGATAAAAGCATCTTTGCACTTATTCCATGAATCAATACTATTTTTAGGCAAAGACGAAAACCAAGCTTTAGCACGATCTCTAAGCGAAAAAGGAAATAGCTTCAATTTAACAATATCATTGTCCACATCTTTCTTCTTTTGCATATCACACAAATCAACAAAGCTATTTAGATGGGTAGTGACATCTTCACAAGGAAGGCCGGCGAATTGATCTTTCATGACAAGATTCAACAAAGCAGCATTAATTTCACAAGATTCAGCATCGGTAAGAGGAGCAATCAGAGTGCTAAGAAAATCATTATTGTTGGTATTGGCAAAGTCACACAATTTAGTATTGTCTTGAGCCATCATGACAAGCAAGCAATCCAACACACAAGCAAACAAGAAACGAGCGAGAAAGAGGCGAACGGAAAGAGAGGGCGAATAAAACGGCAAGGGTGAAGTGGGGGAGAGGAAAACGAGAGGCAAATGGCAAATAATGTAATGTGAGGGATAAGAGTTTGTGATGGGTAGTTGGTATGTCTTGACTTGTGTGTAGACTCCCCGGCAACGGCGCCAGAAATGGCTCGTTGACGGGAAATCAAATCTTGACTTGACTTGGTGTGAGCCTCCGCGGCAACGGCGCCAGAAATCCTTCTTGCTACCTCTTGAGCACTGCGTTGGTTTTCCCTTGAAGAGGAAAGGGTGATGCAGTAAAGTAGCGTAAGTATTTCCCTCAGTTTTTGAGAACCAAGGTATCAATCCAGTAGGAGACCACGCTCGAGTCCCACGCACCTACACAAACAAATAAGAACCTCACAACCAACGTGATAAAGGGGTTCTCAATCCCTTCACGGTCACTTACGAGAGTGAGATCTGATAGAGAGGATAAGATAATATTTTTGGTATTTTTATGATAAAGAGTAAAAGTAAAGATTGCAAGGTAAATAAAGATAGAAATAACGGGAGATTAATATGATGGAAAATAGACCCAGGGGCCATAGGTTTCACTAGTGGCTTCTCTCAAGATAGCATAAGTATTACGGTGGGTAAACGAATTACTGTCGAGCAATTGATAGAATTGAGCATAGTTATGAGAATATCTAGGTATGGTCATATATATAGGCATCACGTCCGTGACAAGTAGACCAAAACGATTCTGCATCTACTACTATTACTCCACACATCGACCGTTATCCAGCATGCATCTAGAGTATTAAGTTCATAAGAACAGAGTAATGCTTTAAGCAAGATGACATGATGTAGAGGGATAACTCATGCAATATGATATAAACCCCATCTTTTTATCCTCGATGGCCACAATACAATATGTGCCTTGCTGCCCCTACTGTCACTGGGAAAGGACACCGCAAGATTGAATCTAAAGCTAAGCACTTCTCCCATTGCAAGAAAGATCAATCTAGTAGGCCAAACCAAACTGATAATTCGAAGAGACTTGCAAAGATAACCAATCATACATAAAAGAATTCAGAGGAGATTCAAATATTGTTCATAGATAAACTTGATCATAAACCCACAATTCATCGGATCTCGACAAACACACCGCAAAAGAAGATTACATCGAATAGATATCCAAGAAGATCGAGGAGAACTTTGTATTGAGATCCAAGGAGAGAGAAGAAGCCATCTAGCTAATAACTATGGACCCGAAGGTCTGAGGCAAACTACTCACACATCATCGGAGAGGCTATGGTGTTGATGTACAAGCCCTCCGTGATCAATGCCCCCTCCGGCAGGATGCCGGAAAAGGCCCCAAGATGGGATCTCATGGGTACAGAAGGTTGCGGCGGTGGAATTAGGTTTTCGTGGATGCCCCTGATGATTTGGGGGTACGTAGGTATATATAGGAGGAAGAAGTAGGTCGGTGGAGCCACGACGGGCCCACGAGGGTAGAGGGCGCACCTGGTGAGGGTGGGCACGCCCCCTACCTCATGGCTTCCTCGTTTGTTGCTTGACGTCCACTTCAAGTCCTCTGGATCACGTTTGTTCCAAAAATCACGTTCCCGAAGGTTTCATTCCGTTTGGACTCCGTTTGATATTCTTTTTCTACGAAACACTAAAATAGGCAAAAAACAGCAATTTGGGCTGGGCCTCCGGTTAATAGGTTAGTCCCAAAAATAATATAAAAGTGTATAATAAAGCCCTTTAAACATCCAAAACAGAATATATAATAGCATGGAACAATAAAAAATTATAGATACATTGGAGACGTATCACACGGTCACGGAGCCTATTCAAGTTAGAAAGCTGATCATAGCAGACCAGACACGATCGCCGCTGTCTCGCACATTGGTACCACCTTCAGCAACGGATCAAGCACCGACAGTTGCTCTAGCACTGACAACGGCAGTAGCTCAGTCTGATCCAGCTGAGGATTGGGCACCGACCGCGTCAGCGGATCAGGCTGATCTACCAGAGGATCGGGCATCGACACCGGCACCAGCTCTACAAGGAGCACCATCTCCGGCAGTAGCAGCGGCACTACCAGTCGTACCGGCACGGGCACCAGCAACGGCTTTGGCACTTGCACCAACACTTGCACTTGCATCTGCGCCGGCCCGTGCAGCGGCAACGTAACCAGCTGTTGCACCGGCAACAGACTGGACTGCAGTCCGCACTTCATATACCAAAGTCCTTACAAAAACCGACATGTCCACCTTCTTGGTAAGCATTGGCCGCCCAAGTGCTTCGTTCTTTTTTCTTTCCATGTTGTTTCACATGATTTACTGTGTTGATCTAACTATTTGTGTATGTCTTCTTGTTTGCAAACAGGGAATTCCTAGAGCAACGAGGGAGTCGTTCAACAATCTGGGCGACCATGGCCAAGTTTCCCTTACCATGCGCAACCTTGGTGTGAATGAACCTGCTCAATATACTGTAAGTACAAAGGATGGTCGCATGTTGACTGATGCTAAAGGATGGTCAAGGTTCAAATCTAAATCATATCTTGCTGTAGGGGATGATACGTCTCCAATGTATCTACTTTTTCTCACGCTTTTCCTCTTGTTTTGGACTCTAATTTGCATGATTTGAATGAAACTAACCCCGGAATGATGTTGTTTTCAGCAGAACTACCATGGTGTTGTTTTTGTGCAGAAATAAAAGTTCTCAGAATGGAACAAAACTTTGCGAGGATTTTTCTATATCAATAATAAGAATTTCTAGAGCCAAGACCCACCAGAGAGGGGCCCCTAGTTGGGCACAACCCACCAGGGCGCGCCCCCCTCTCCTGCCGCGCCCAGGTGGGTTGTACCCACCTGGTGGCCCCATTGATGACCCCCCTGATACAATAAATTCACATTATTCCATAAAAAATCAGGGAGAAAGAATTATCGCGAACCACGAGACGGAGCCGCCGCCAAGCCCTATTCTTCCGCGGGAGGGCAGTTCTGGAGTCCGTTTGGGGCTCCGGAGAGGGGGATCTTCGTTCTTCGTCATCACCAACCAATCTCCATTGCAGATTCCATGATGCTCCCCACTGGGAGTGAGTAATTCCTTCGTAGGCTCGCTGGTCGGTGAGGAGTTGGATGAGATTCATCAAGTAATCGAGTTAGTTTTGTTAGGGCCTGATCCCTAGTATCCACTATGTTCTTAGATTGATGTTGCTATGACTTTGCTATGCTTAAAGCTTGTCACTTTGGGCCCGGGTGCCATGAACTCAGATTTGAACCGTTTACGAATTCATCATTATATCCATGTTTTAGATCCGATCTTGCATGTTATAGTCACCTACTAATTTTATGATCCGACAACCCCGGAGTGACAACAACCGGGCCCACTCTCGGTGATGATCGTAGTTTGAGGAGTTCATGTATTCACTATGTGTTAACGCTTTGTTCCAGTGCTCTATTAAAAGGAGGCCTTAATATCCCTTAGTTTCCAATATGGACCCTGCTGCCACGGGAGGGTGGACAAAAGATGTCATGCAAGTTCTTTTAATAAAGCACGTATGACTATTTACGGAATAGATGCCTACATTATATCGATGAACTGGAGCTAGTGCCGTATCGCCCTAGGTTATAACTGTCACATGATGAATATCATCCAACAAGTCACCGATCTAATGCCTATGAATTTATCTTATATTGTTTCTGCTAAGTTACTACTGCTATCATCACTGTTACACTTGCTACCAAATTACTGCTATCACTGTTACTGTTACCATTGCTGCTGTCACTACTATCAAAACTATCAAACTACTTTGCTACTAATCACTTTGCTGCAGATAATTAATCTCCAGGTGTGGTTGAATTGACAACTCAGATGCTAATACCTTCAAATATTCTTGGTTCCCCTTGTGTCGAATCGATAAATTTGGGTTGAATACTCTACCCTCGAAAACTGTTGCGATCCCCTATACTTGTGGGTCAACAAGACCTTTTTCTGGCGCTATTGCCGGGGAGCATAGCTATATTTGTTGAGTCACTTGGGATTATTATCAATTTATCACTATGAAGAATCTGAAGGATCCAAAGACTAAGATTTATCCCTCAAAGACGAGGGGAGGTAAGGAACTGCCATCCAGTTCTGCTTTAGATTCACCTTTTGTTATGAGTAAACTTGCAACACCACCACCACATGCTATTAATTCTGATATGTCGCAAGTTATTGATGATGCTACTTCTACTATGAATGATGCTTCTGATGATGCTAGTACCTTGCATGATAATGATGATGTGCCACTTGGTGATTTTCTTGATAAACAAATTGCTAGAGTTATACAACATGATGATGTTGAATCTAATGATGAGCTTGAAACTGAAACTCCTGAAACACCTGCTAGAACTAGCCTTCCTAGATATGAATTGCCTAAGGTACCGGAAGTTTATGTTATGAGTGAAGAAGCAACTAGAGGTATTCTTGCTTGTAAGGATAGGGATGACCTAGAGAAATTATTACACAAGTATAAAGAAAAATCTCTAAATGCTAGAATGAAATGTGATCCTAAGTTTGCTACTTCACCTATCTGTATTGCTGATAAGGATTATGAATTCTCTGTCGACCCAGAATTAATTACTTTGGTTGAATCTGATCCTTTCCATGGTTATGAAACTGAAACTGTTGTGGCACATCTTACTAAGTTGAATGATATAGCCACCCTTTTTACTCATGATGAGAAAACTCGTTATTACTTTATTCTCAAATTATTTCCTTTCTCATTAAAGGGTGATGCTAAAGCTTGGTACAATACTGTTGCTCCTGGTTGTGTGCGTAGTCCCCAGGATATGATTTATTACTTCTCTGAAAAGTATTTTCCTGCTCATAAGAAACAAGCTGCCTTACAGGAAATATTTAACTTTGTGCAAACTAAAGAAGAGAGTCTCCCACAAGCTTTGGGGAGGCTTTGCCAGTTACTTAATGCTTTGCATGACCATCCTCTTAAGAAAAATGAAATACTTGATTTCTTCTATAATGGACTAACCGATGCTTCTAGGGACTTCCTAGATAGTTGTGCTGGTTGTGTTTTGAGGGAACAAACTATTGCTCAAACTAAAGAATTATTGAATAACATATTGAAAAATGATGATGATTGGGCTATTCCTGAACCACCACCTAAACCTACTCCGAAGAAGAGGGGTATATTATATCTCAGTCCTGAAGATATGCAAGAGGCAAAGAAATCTATGATGGAAAAAGGTATTAAAGCTGAGGATGTTAAAAAATTTACCTCCTATTGAAGAAATACACAGGCTTAATACACCACCACTACCTAAGGTGGTAGAGGTAAATTCTCTCATGAAGTTTAATGATAATGATAATCCTCACATTATGCATCCTAGTCAATGCCTTTATGAGTTTGAAAACTACATTAGAAAACAAGATCACTTCAATGCAAATGTTATGAAACAACTGAAATATAATTCTGATATGATTGCTCGCTTGAGTGACTTGTTATTCAGTTGACTTGGGTGGAAAACATGCTTCTATGGTTCAAACTCAACTAGAACAAGTTGCTCAATCACAAAGAGAATTGCTTGATGAAATGAATCATAATAAGCATGACTTTTCTGTTAGAGTTGCAACTAGAGGAGGTAAAATGACTCAGGAACCACTTTATCCTGAAGGACACCCAAAAAGAATTGAACAAGATTCACAAAGAGCTAACACTAGTGCACCTAGTCCTTCTAAAAAGAAAAAGAAGAAGAAAAATTATCGGACTTTGCACACTCCTAGTGAACCTGAAAGACAAAAACCTCCTGATAATGAAAACTAAACTTCTATCTCTGATGCTGAAACTCAATCTGGTAATGAACATCCATCTAGTGATAATGAAAAAGATAATGATGAGGTTCATGAAGACACTCAATAAAATGAAAAAGAACCAGATAATGATGTTGAGATAGAACCACCTGTTGATCTTGATAACCAACAACCTAAAAATAAAAGATATGATAAAAGAGACTTTGTTGCTAGAAAACACGGTAAAGAAAGAGAACCATGGGTTCAAAAACCTATGCCTTTTCCACCCAAGTCAACTAAAAAAAGATGATGGAGAATTTGAACGCTTTGCTGAAATGCTGAGGCCAGTCTTTTTGCGTACTCGCTTGACTGATATCTTGAAAATGCCTCCTTATGCAAAGTATATGAAAGACATCATCATAAATAAGAGAAAAATACCGGAAGCTGAAATCTCCACTATGCTTGCTAATTATACTTTTAAAGATGGAGTACCTAAAAAACTTGGAGATCCGGGAATACCAACTATACCTTGCTTCATCAAAAAGAATTATGTGAAAACTGCTTTGTGTGATTTAGGAGCTGGTGTCAGTGTTATGCCTTTCTCTTTATATAAAAGACTTGACTTGAATAAACTCACACCTACTGAAATATCTTTGCAAATGGCTGACAAATCAACTGCCATACCTATCGGTATTTGTGAGGATGTGCCCGTTGTTGTTGCTAATGTTACTATTTAGACTGACTTTGTTATACTTGAGATGCCCGAGGACGACAACATGTCGATTATCCTTGGTAGACCTTTCTTGAATACTGCAGGGGCTATTATTGATTGCAATAAAAGCAAGGTCAATTTTCATATTAATGGTAATGAGCATACAGTGCACTTTCCGAAGAAACAATTCCAAGTGAATGGTATTAATGTTATTGAAAAATCTCTGACAATCACTATTGGAAGTTTTCAAATACCTCTACCTACTATCAAAAAGAAATAAGAAATACTTATTGTTGGGGAAATGCATATCCCCATTGAGGTAACTTAGTTATTCAAGAAAGTTCTTTGATTTCATGCTAATCGAAAGTGGTTGTTAATAAGACTTGATCAACCTTATTAAAGGATCATTTTTGAGCGGTATGAAGTTGATGAATTTAGTAAGCTCTACCTTCTGTCCCTACTTTTTGTTTTCTGTTTTTATTAGTTAAATGAAATAAAATGCTATGTTTTGTCTGTTTTCTGAATTTCCCGTGCAATAAAAAAATGACCCAAAAATAAAAGTTCTAAGAATGCCCTGAAAATTTTATATGATTTTTCCTAAATATTTAAGGATTTTTGGTGCAAAAATAACCAGAGGGGGTGCACCAGGTGGGCACAACCCACCTGGGCGCGCCAGCACCCCATGGCGCGCCCTGGGGGTTGTGGTCCCCATGTGGGCCCCCTCACTTATCTCTTCAGCCCACATTGTCACCTACCTCCAGAAAAAAAATCACTTTTGCTCTCTCTCCCGTGTTCTTGAGCTCAAATCCGCGGATTTCGATCTCTTTGCTCGAAGCTCCGTTTCTGAAACTGTTTCGGGGGATTGTTGCTTGGAAAAATTGTACGCGGACATGATGAACCTATTTGGAAGGAGTTCTACGAGGAGACGATCCTCGGGGGCATCCTCTAGTGACAGCTCTGCTCGCCGGTAGTACGTTGAACCAAGTGAAAGTTGCATGTGAGATGCTGCCACCAAAACTTGCTTATGGCCTTGTGATGAGTATATGATGCAGGTGGGCATCAAATAGGAATTTGAGCAATATGTTCAAAATGCCGGTCTCGGTCCCTACCTCTCAGATAAGTGTGAACAGCGCCATCTTCTCACTGAATCATTTGTCAAAGGATTTAAATATTTTCCAAGTGAGTCTAGGGTGTCATTTATGCTTTATGACAACCCATATACTATCTCACTAGATAGCTTTGCTTACCATTGCAAGCTTCCATTTTGGGGTTCGCTTGATGAGCCAGCAAAGGCTGACTATGAGTCTTTCTTGACTAGCCTTTGTTACGGTGAAAATAGGGGGTGAGACAAGGAAGAATAAAGAGCATTCACTTTCCCGCAATTCAGTACATTGCATTATTTAACGGGAAATGCATAGTAGGCAAGCAAGACTGTAGCATACTTTGTGCGCCAGACTTGAGCCTCATTCACACCGCTCTCACTGGTGAAAGAAATTATAACCTTGGAGCAATTGTTGCACGTAGACTTCAGCATAACGCCAAAAGTGGTTGGTTCTATGGTGCAATATATGCCATGCGTTTAGCACGAGGGTTGAGTGTTTCACCTTTGCCTTTTGATCATATCCTTCCCACTCGGTATTTAGATTTTGATGCTTTGAAAGAGCATAAGATTGTTGCGGGAAGGGCTGATAACTTCACTTATAATTTATTGTTTAACCAATCACATGTTGTGGACACATATTTGCCTGGGCCTGCTCTCTTTGATTATCACAACAAGGAAAGATATTTTGTTCTTGAGAGCGAGGCCCGAGCTCACAACGCAGCAGTGTTGGCAGCGCGGCGTGCTGAGGACTCCGCACCAAGAGCCTCCGTGAGCTACCACGCCGACTACTACCCTCCAGGCTACTGATTTATTACCAACTTAGGCCAAAAGCCTAAGCTTGGGGGAGTACGTGTTTCTCACCGACATTATATTCATGCTCACACTTAATCTATTTGTCGGTGTTCACACTTTTTCATTGTATCATCCATGCTTAGATTTATTTTCTTGCTTTCTTCTTGTGTGTTTGAAAAACTCTAGAAAAACCAAAAAAATTAGTTGTAGTAATTTACTTTCTATGCATGCTTAGTAGTAGAACTAAAAAAACCCAAAAAGATTTCCTTGTTCTTCTTTTGCTTGTTGGGAGCTTTCCCGTGTAAATAGTTTTTCACGTTTTTGCTTTCTATTTGCTTGTTGAAGAAAACAAAAAACTCCAAAAAGATTTCGGTGTGTTTCTCTGAATTTATGTTCTTTTTATTTAAGTTGTATCGAGGAGAAGACCACGATGAAAATGTTGAGTGGCTCTCATATGAATAACTGTTGAACTAATAAGAGCCCATTTTACCTTGTCTTCTTCTGTTGAATAAAATCTTTGCAGATTCCAGCTTAGTCCATGGCACTCTTGCACTATTATTATTTTCATATCATTCGGTCGTGCAAGTGAAAGGCAATAATGACGATATTCGATGAGCTGGCCGTGTCAAAGAGAAACTGGTATGAACTCGACTTGTTCTGTTTGTGCAAATATGTTTAACCTAGTATCCAGGCTTCAGCCCATTATGATTAAACATGTTGGCAATCACAATTAGAGATTATAGTTTCTCATGCCATGCATAAGTAGCTGGGAGTGGATAACGATTTATCTTGGATATCAACATAGCGTTAAAATGATTGTGATGTAGTATGATGATATGGTATCCTCCTCTGAAAGTTCGAGTGGCTTGACTTGGTACATGTTCATGCATGTAGTTGAATCAAAACCAACATAGCCTCTATAATATTTATGTTCATGGTGATCATATCCTACTCATGCTAGTGTCCAATGTTACTTATGCATAATGCCTTGTTATGATCGTTGTTGCTCTCTAGCTGGCCGCTTCTCAATCTTAAATTGCTAGCCTTCGCCTGTACTAAGTGGGAATTATGCTTGTACATCAAAAACCTTGAACCCAAAGTTATTCTAGATGAGTCCACCATACCTACCTATATATAGTATTACCCTGCCGTCCTAAGTTAATTTGCACGTGCCACCTCTAAAAACTTCTAAAAATTTATCCATTTTGTGTGCCTAGATCGTTCATGGAACGACAGGAGGTGGTCGATATCTTCCGTGCTAAGCATGTTATCCTTAGGTCGAGTGTTTATTCACTCGCCATCGCACGAGGAAATGGGCGGTAATAGGGATTCCAAGTCCCGAACTAAAAAATGCAAATAATTAAACAAAACTCCCCCGGGACTGATGTTGGTATGGACGGCACCCGTTGTTTCCGACAAGCCGTGGAGTGTGATTGATGGTGTATGGGGAGTAAACCTTTACTTTTATCGCTTGGGAACCGCCCGTGCTTAGCATGGAAGATGTTGATAACTGATGGTCGTGAAGTGAATAAGAAGGGTGCATGTCTCAAAATATCATTTATCTCTATTTTAAAAACTGAGCTCCGGCACCTCTGCAAATCACTGCTTCCCTCTGCGAAGGGACTTTCTATTTACTTTTATGTTGTGTCATCACCTTGTAAAACAAGCGCCAGAAAATGAGTAGAGCACAACTGTCATGATTTATGCATAGTGTATAGCTAATGTTGGGTGCATCATGACTGGATCTTTTCTACCATGAATTACAATGTTTAGTCGCTGCTTGAACTTTGGAGGTGCTCTGCATTTATGTTTTGCGGTCTCAGAAAGGGCTAGCGAGATACCACTATTGTCATATTTTATCATGGTTGTTTTGACAACATGTTGCCATTTGAGATATCTTATTATTGCTCGCTAGCTGATTATGACATTGATATGAGTTAATATAATCTTTAAGAGTTATTGTTGACATGGTTAGTTATAATGTTGGCTGAAAACCTGGGTGCTATTTAAGCTTATTTATGCAAACAAGAGCAAAAGAGTTCATAAAAGTTTTTCTTTCTCACTTTCATTTTATCAACTGAATTGCTTGAGGACAAACAAAGGTTTAAGCTTGGGGGAGTTGATACGTCTCCAACGTATCTACTTTTTCTCATGCTTTTCCTCTTGTTTTGGACTCTAATTGCATGATTTGAATGAAACTAACCCCGAACTGACGTTGTTTTCAGCAGAACTACCATGGTGTTATTTTTGTGCAGAAATAAAAGTTCTCGGAATGGAACAAAACTTTGCGAGGATTTTTTATATCAATAATAAGAATTTCTAGAGCCAAGGCCCACCAGAGAGGGGCCCCTGGTTGGGCACAACCCACCAGGGCGCCCCCCCTCTCCTGTCGCGCCCAGGTGGGTTGTACCCACCTGGTGGCCCCGCTGATGACCCCCCTGATACTATAAATTCACATTATTCTAGAAAAAATCAGGGAGAAAGAATCGTCATGATCCAAGAGCTGGAGCCGCCGCCAAGCCCTGTTCTTCCTTGGGAGGGCAGATCTGGAGTCCGTTTGGAGCTTCGGAGAGGGGGATCTTCGTTCTTCGTCATCACCAATCAATCTCCATTGCCGATTCCATGATGCTCCCCACTGGGAGTGAGTAATTCCTTCGTAGGCTCGCTGGTCGGTGAGGAGTTGGATGAGATTCATCATGTAATTGAGTTAGTTTTGTTAGGGCCTGATCCCTAGTATCCACCATGTTCTTAGATTGATGTTGCTATGACTTTGCTTTGCTTAATGCTTGTCACTTTGGGCCCGGGTGCCATGAACTCAAATCTGAACCGTTTATGAATTCATCATTATATCCATGTTTTAGATCCGATCTTCCAAGTTATAATCACCTACTACTTTTATGATCCGACAACCCTGAAGTGACAACAACCAGGCCCTCTCTTGGTTATGATCGTAGTTTGAGGAGTTCATGTATTCACTATGTGTTAATGCTTTGTTCTGGTTCTCTATTAAAAGTAGGCCTTAATATCCCTTAGTTTCCAATATGGACCCCGCTGCCACGGGAGGGTAGGACAAAAGATGGCATGCAAGTTCTTTTAATAAAGCACGTATGGCTATTTACGGAATACATGCCTACATTATATCGATGAACTGGAGCTAGTGCCGCATCGCCCTAGGTTATAACTGTCACATGATGAATATCATCCAACAAGTCACCGATCCAATGCCTACGAATTTATCTTATATTGTTTCTGCTAAGTTACTACTGCTATCATCACTGTTACACTTGCTACCAAATTACTGCTATCACTGTTACCATTGATGTTGTCACTACTATCAAAACTATCAAAATCCATTGCTACTGATCGCTTTGCTGCAGATAATTAATCTCTAGGTGTGGTTGAATTGACAACTCAGCTGCCAATACCTTCAAATATTCTTTGGCTCCCCTTGTGTCGAATCTATAAATTTGGGTTGAATACTCTACCCTTGAACACTGTTGCGATCCCCTATACTTGTTGGTTATCAGGGGATGATGTCAAAATCAAACTTTCTCAGCAAGGAGAGCTGGTCCAAAATCAACTTTGAAATTCTTCAGTAGCGGCACGCAACTGCTGAACTGATCTATCCTTTGAGATATTTTGATGTAATAATCTGGCATGGTGAAACAAGTGTCCTGTGTGTATAAGTAGTACGACAATATTATTTATCACATGGTATATCTTTGATAGAATTGCAACTCTGATTGCTGGTTAGGAACTGTCGTTTGATTTCATTCCAACAGTTGTCGTGCTTCATTCAATTTTGTGTAGTCGCCTTGCGACAACATCTAAAACCAGCGTCGTACCGATCGATATGGATTCCGCACAATATGTTCCTAGAATCTACTTTTCTATCCGGGAGGGTGGGGTTTTTTGAACATGCTGTCGACTAATTTGGAAATTTTGATTGCTATATTTGGATAAAAGGTACTAGTACGATGGTCAACACTTACGTGAATAAGGAAATTATTTCTAGATTTGGATAGGGAATACATTGTGTTCTCATATTATTTTTCCTGCAGTGCATTACTTGCTCTGCTAGAACACTTGTACTCAAGATGCTCGGAGCCAATATGAGCATCCAGGTTTTGTTATTGGTTATTGACCGGAGAGGTGTCTCGGTCATGCCTATATAGCTCTCGAACCCGTAGGGTCCGCACGCTTAACGTTCGATGATGATTTGTATTATGAGTTATGTGTTTTGGTGACCGAAGATTGTTCAGAGTCCCAGATGAGATCACGAACATGACGAGGAGTCTCGAAATAGTCGAGAGGTAAAGATTGATATATTGGACGATGGTATTCGGACATCGGAATCGTTTCGGAGCGTTTCGGGTATTTTTCGGAGTACCAGGAGGATACCGGAACCCCCGGGAAAGTAATGGGCCTACATGGGCCGTAGGGGAGAGATAGGGGAGCCCGCAAGGGGTGGCGCCCCCCATGGGCTGTCCGAATTGGACAAGGGGAGGGGGCGCGGCCCCCCTTTCCTTTCCCCTCTCCCTCTCCTTCCCTTTCCCCCTCCGAAAGAAAGGAAGGGGGGCGACTTGGACTAGGAGTCCTAGTCGGTTTCCCCCCACTTGGGCGCGCCCCTAGGGCCGGCCTCCTCCCCTCTCCTCCTTTATATATAGGGGTAGGGGGCACCCCCAAAGCACATCAATTGTTCTCTTAGCCGTGTGCGGTGCCCCCCTCCACAGTTTACTCCTCCGGTCATATCGTTGTAGTGCTTAGGTGAAGCCCTGCGCGGATCACATCACCATCACCATCACCATGCCATCGTGCTGACGAAACTCTCCCTTGACACTTTTCTGGATCAAGATTTCGAGGGACGTCATTGAGCTGAACATGTGCAGAACTCGGAGGTGCCGTACGTTCGGTGCTTGGTCGGTTGAATCGAGAAGACGTTCGACTACATCAACCGCGTTAAGCTAACGCCTCCGCTTTTGGTCTATGAGGGTACCTGGACACACTCTCCCCCTCTCGTTGCTATGCATCTCCTAGATAGATCTTGCGTGATCGTAGGATTTTTTTTTGAAATTGCATGCTACGTTTCCCAACAGTGGCATCCGAGCCAGGTCTATGCGTAGATGACATTGAAGGAAATATGCCCTAGAGGCAATAATAAAGTTATTATTTATTTCCTTATATCATGATGAATGTTTGTTATTCATGCTAGAATTGTATTAACCGGAAACATAATACTTGTGTGGATACATAGACAAACAGAGTGTCACTAGTATGCCTCTACTTGACTAGCTCATTGATCAAAGATGGTTATGTTTCCTAGCCATAGACATGAGTTGTCATTTGATTAATGGGATCACATCATTAGGAGAATGATGTGATTGACTTGACCCATTCCGTTAGCTTAGCACTCGATCGTTTAGTATGTTGCTATTGCTTTCTTCATGACTTATACATGTTCCTATGACTATGAGATTATGCAACTCCCGTTTACCGGAGGAACACTTTGTGTGCTACGAAATGTCACAACGTAACTGTGTGATTATAAAGGTGCTCTACAGGTGTCTCCAAAGGTACTTGTTGGGTTGGCGTATTTCGAGATTAGGATTTGTCACTCCGATTGTCGGAGAGGTATCTCTGGGCCCACTCAGTAATACACATCACTATAAGCCTTGCAAGCATTGTAACTAATGAGTTAGTTGCGGGATGATGTATTACGGAACGAGTAAAGAGACTTGCCGGTAACGAGATTGAACTAGGTATCGAGATACCGACGATCGAATCTCGGGCAAGTAACATACCGATGACAAAGGGAACAACGTATGTTGTTATGCGGTCTGACCGATAAAGATCTTCGTAGAATATGTGGGAACCAATATGAGCATCCAGGTTCCGCTATTGGTTATTGACCGGAGAGGTGTCTCGGTCATGTCTACATAGTTCTCGAACCTGTAGGGTCCGCACGCTTAACGTTACGATGACAGTTATATTATGAGTTTATATGTTTTGATGTACCGAAGGTTGTTCGGAGTCCCGGATGTGATCACGGACATGACGAAGAGTCTCGAAATGGTCGAGACATAAAGATTGATATATTGGAAGCTTATGTTTGGATATCGGAAGTGTTCCGGGTGAAATCGGGATTTTTCCGGAGTACCGGGAGGTTACCGGAACCCCCCCGGTAACTTAATGGGACTTAGTGGGCCTAGGTGGAAGAGAGGAGAGGAGGCCAGGGCAGGGCCGCACGCCCCTCCCCCCAGTCTGAATAGGACAAGGAGAGGGGGGCGGCGCCCCCCCTTCCTTCCTCCCCTCCACCTCTTCCCCCTCTCTCTCCTAGTCCAACCTGGAAAAGGGGGGAGTCCTACTCCCGGTAGGAGTAGGACTCCTCCTGGCGCGCCTCTCCCCTTGGCCGGCCGAACCCCCCCTTGCTCCTTTATATACGGGGGGCAGGGGGGCACCTCTTGACACAATTGATCATTGATCTCTTAGCCATGTGCGGTGCCCCTCTCCACCATATTACACCTCGATAATATCGTAGCGGTGCTTAGGCAAAGCCATGCATCGGTAGAACATCATCATTGTAACCACGCCGTCGTGCTGACGAAACTCTCCCTCAACACTCGGCTGGATCGGAGTTCAAGGGACGTCATCGAGCTGAACGTGTGCTGAACTCAGAGGTGCCGTGCGTTCGGTACTTGATCGGTCGGATCGTGAAGACGTACGACTACATCAACCGCGTTGTGTTAACGCTTGCGCTTTCGGTCTACGAGAGTACGTGGACAACACTCTCCCCTCTCGTTGCTATGCATCACCATGATCTTGCGTGTGCGTAGGAATTTTTTTGAAATTACTACGTTCCCCAACAGTGGCATCCGAGCCTGGGTTTATGCGTTGATGTTATATGCACGAGTAGAACACAAGTGAGTTGTGGGCGATATAAGTCATACTACTTGCCAGCATGTCATATTTTGGTTCAGCGGTATTGTGAGATGAAGCGGCCCGGACCGACATTACGCGTACGCTTACGCGAGACTGGTTTCACCGTTGCGAGCACTCATTGCTTAAAGGTGACTGGCGGGTGTCTGTCTCTCTCACTTTAGTTGAACCGAGTGTGGCTACGCCCGGTCCTTGCGAAGGTTAAAACAACACCAACTTGACAAACTATCGTTGTGGTTTTGATGCGTAGGTAAGAACGGTTCTTGCTAAGCCCGTAGCAGCCACGTAAAACTTGCAACAACAAAGTAGAGGACGTCTAACTTGTTTTTGCAGGGGTAGAGGACGTCTAACTTGTTTTTGCAGGGCATGTTGTGATGTGATATGGTCAAGACATGATGCTATATTTTATTGTATGAGATGATCATGTTTTGTAACCGAGTTATTGGCAAATGGCAGGAGCCATATGGTTGTCGCTTTATTGTATGCAATGCAATCGCCATGTAATTGTTTTACTTTATCACTAAGCGGTAGCGATAGTCGTAAAAGCAATAGTTGGCGAGACGACAACGATGCTACGATGGAGATCAAGGTGTCGCGCCGGTTACGATGGTGATCATGACGGTGCTTCGGAGATGGAGATCACAAGCACAAGATGATGATGGCCATATCATATCACTTATATTGATTGCATGTGATGTTTATCTTTTATGCATCTTATCTTGCTTTGATTGACGGTAGCATTATAAGATGATCTCTCACTAAAATTTCAATATTAAAGTGTTCTCCCTGAGTATGCACTGTTGCCAAAGTTCGTCGTGCCCAGACACCACGTGATGATCGGGTGTGATAAGCTCTACGTCCATCTACAACGGGTGCAAGCCAGTTTTGCACACGCAGAATACTCGGGTTAAACTTGACGAGCCTAGCATATGCAGATATGGCCTCGGAACATTGAGACCGAAAGGTCGAGCGTGAATCATATAGTAGATATGATCAACATAGTGGTGTTCACCATTGAAAACTACTCCATTTCACATGATGATCGGTTATGGTTTAGTTGATTTGGATCACGTAATCACTTAGATGATTAGAGGGATGTCTATCTAAGTGGGAGTTCTTAAGTAATATGATTAATAGAACTTAAATTTATCATGAACTTAGTACCTGATAGTATCTTGCTTGTCTATGTTAATTGTAGATAGATGGCCCGTGCTGTTGTTCCGTTGAATTTTAATGCGTTCCTTGAGAAAGCAAAGTTGAAAGATGATGGTAGCAATTACACGGACTGGGTCCGTAACTTGAGGATTATCCTCATTGCTGCACAGAAGAATTACGTCCTGGAAGCACCGCTGGGTGCCAGGCCTGCTGCAAGAGCGACACCAGAAGTTATGAAGGTCTGGCAGAGCAAAGCTGATGACTACTCGATAGTTCAATGTGCCATGCTTTACGGCTTAGAAACGGGTCTTCAACGACGTTTTGAACGTCATGGAGCATATGAGATGTTCCAGGAGTTGAAGTTAATATTTCAAGCAAATGCCCGGATTGAGAGATATGAAGTCTCCAATAAGTTCTACAGCTGCAAGATGGAAGAGAATAGTTCTGTCAGTGAGCATATACTCAAAGTGTCTGGGTATAATAATCACTTGATTCAACTGGGAGTTAATCTTCCGGATGATAGCGTCATTGACAGAATTCTTCAATCACTGCCACCAAGCTACAAGAGCTTCGTGATGAACTATAACATGCAAGGGATGAATAAGACAATTCCCGAGCTCTTCGCAATGCTAAAGGCAGCGGAGGTAGAAATCAAAAAGGAGCATCAAGTGTTGATGGTCAATAAGACCACTAGTTTCAAGAAAAAGGGCAAAGGGAAGAAGAAGGGGAACTTCAAGAAGAACAACAAGCAAGTTGCTGTTCAGGAGAAGGAACCCAAATCTGGACCTAAGCCTGAGACTGAGTGCTTCTACTGCAAGCAGACTGGTCACTGGAAGCGGAACTGCCCCAAGTATTTGGCGGATAAGAAGGATGGCAAGGTGAACAAAGGTATATGTGATATACATGTTATTGATGTGTACCTTACCAGAGCTCGCAGTAGCACCTGGGTATTTGATACTGGTTCTGTTGCTAATATTTGCAACTCGAAACAGGGACTACGGATTAAGCGAACACTGGCCAAGGACGAGGTGACGATGCGCGTGGGAAACGGTTCCAAAGTCGATGTGATCGCCGTCGGCACGCTACCTCTACATCTTCCTTCGGGATTAATATTAGACCTAAATAATTGTTATTTCGTGCCAGCGTTGAGCATGAACATTATATCTGGATCTTGTTTGATGCGAGATGGTTATTCATTTAAATCAGAGAATAATGGTTGTTCTATTTATATGAGTAATATCTTTTATGGTCATGCACCCTTGAAGAGTGGTCTATTTTTAATGAATCTCGGTAGTAGTGACACACATATTCATAATGTCGAAGCCAAAAGATGCAGAGTTGATAATGATAGTGCAATTTATTTGTGGCACTGCCGTTTAGGTCATATCGGTGTAAAGCGCATGAAGAAACTCCATAATGATGGACTTTTGGAATCACTTGATTATGAATCACTTGGTACTTGCGAACCGTGTCTCATGGGCAAGATGACTAAAACACCGTTCTCCGAAACTATGGAGAGAGCAACTAATTTGTTGGAAATCATACATACAGATGTATGTGGTCCGATGAATATTGAGGCTCGTGGCGGATATCGTTATTTTCTCACCTTCACAGATGATTTGACCAGATATGGGTATATCTACTTAATGAAACATAAGTCTGAAACATTTGAAAAGTTCAAAGAATTTTAGAGCGAAGTTGAAAATCATCGTAACAAGAAAATAAAGTTTCTACGATCAGATCGTGGAGGAGAATATTTGAGTTACGAGTTTGGCCTACATTTGAAACAATGCGGAATAGTTTCGCAACTCACGCCACCCGGAACACCACAACGTAATGGTGTGTCCGAACGTCGTAATCGTACTTTACTAGATATGGTGCGATCTATGATGTCTCTTACTGATTTACCGCTATCGTTTTGGGGTTATGCTTTAGAGACGGCTGCATTCACTCTAAATAGGGCACCATCGAAATCCGTTGAGACGACGCCTTATGAACTATGGTTTGGCAAGAAACCAAAGTTGTCGTTTCTTAAAGTTTGGGGTTGCGATGCTTATGTGAAGAAACTTCAACCTGATAAGCTCGAACCTAAATCGGAGAAATGTGTCTTCATAGGATACCCAAAGGAGACTGTTGGGTACACCTTCTATCACAGATCCGAAGGCAAGACATTCGTTGCTAAGAATGGATCCTTTCTAGAGAAGGAGTTTCTCTCGAAAGAAGTGAGTGGGAGGAAAGTAGAACTTGATGAGGTAACTGTACCTGCTCCCTTATTGGAAAGTAGATCATCGCAGAAACCAGTTTCTGCGACACCTACACCAATTAGTGAGGAAGTTAATGATAATGATCATGAAACTTCAGATCAAGTTATTACTGAACCTCGTAGGTCAACCAGATTAAGATCCGCACCAGAGTGGTACGGTAATCCTGTTCTGGAGGTTATGTTACTAGACCATGACGAACCTACGAACTATGAAGAAGCGATGGTGAGCCCAGATTCCGCAAAATGGCTTGAGGCCATGAAATCCGAGATGGATCCATGTATGAGAACAAAGTATGGACTTTGGTTGACTTGCCCGATGATCGGCAAGCCATTGAAAATAAATGGATCTTCAAGAAGAAGACTGACGCTGACGGTAATGTTACTGTCTATAAAGCTCGACTTGTTGCGAAAGGTTTTCGACAAGTTCAAGGGATTGACTACGATGAGACCTTCTCACCCGTAGCGATGCTCAAGTCTGTTCGAATCATGTTAGCAATTGCCGCATTTTATGATTATGAAATTTGGCAAATGGATGTCAAAACTGCATTCCTGAATGGATTTCTGGAAGAAGAGTTGTATATGATGCAACGGAAGGTTTAGTCGATCCAAAGGGAGCTAACAAAGTGTGCAAGCTCCAGCGATCCATTTATGGACTGGTGCAAGCCTCTCGGAGTTGGAATAAACGCTTTGATAGTGTGATCAAAGCATTTGGTTTTATACAGACTTTTGGAGAAGCCTGTATTTACAAGAAAGTGAGTGGGAGCTCAGTAGCATTTCTGATATTATATGTGGATGACATATTGCTGATTGGAAATGATATAGAATTTCTGGATAGCATAAAGGGATACTTGAATAAGAGTTTTTCAAGAAAAGAGCTCGGTGAAGCTGCATATATATTCGGCATCAAGATCTATAGAGATAGATCAAGACGCTTAATTGGACTTTCACAAAGCACATACCTTGACGAAGTTTTGAAGAAGTTCAAAATGGATCAAGCAAAGAAAGGGTTCTTGCCTGTACTACAAGGTGTGAGATTGAGTAAGACTCAATGCCCAACCACTTCAGAAGATAGAGAGAAGATGAAAGATGTTCCCTATGCTTCAGCCATAGGCTCTATCATGTATGCAATGCTGTGTACCAGACCTGATGTGTGCCTTGCTATAAGTTTAGCAGGGAGGTACCAAAGTAATCCAGGAGTGGATCACTGGACAGCGGTCAAGAACATCCTGAAATACCTGAAAAGGACTAAGGATATGTTTCTCGTTTATGGAGGTGACAAAAAGCTCATCGTAAATGGTTACGTTGATGCAAGCTTTGACACTGATCCGGACGATTCTAAATTGCAAACCGGATACGTATTTACATTGAACGGTGGAGCTATCAGTTGGTGTAGTTCTAAGCAAAGTGTCGTGGCGGGATCTACGTGTGAAGCGGAGTACATAGCTACTTCGGAAGCAGTAAATGAAGGAGTCTGGATGAAGGAGTTCATATCCGATCTAGGTGTCATACCTAGTGCATCGGGTCCAATGAAAATCTTTTGTGACAATACTGGTGCAATTGCCTTAGCAAAGGATTCCAGATTTCACAAAAGAACCAAGCACATCAAAAGACGCTTCAATTCCATCCGGGATTTAGTCCAGGTGGGAGACATAGAAATTTGCAAGTTACATACGGATCTGAATGTTGCAGACCCGTTGACTAAGCCTCTTCCACGAGCAAAACATGATCAACACCAAGACTCCATGGGTGTAAGAATCATTAATGTGTAATCTAGATTATTGACTCTAGTGCAAGTGGGAGACTGAAGGAAATATGCCCTAGAGGCAATAATAAAGTTAGTATTTATTTCCTTATATCATCATGAATGTTTGTTATTCATGCTAGAATTGTATTAACCGGAAACATAATACTTGTGTGGATACATAGACAAACAGAGTGTCACTAGTATGCCTCTACTTGACTAGCTCGTTGATCAAATATGGTTATGTTTCCTAGCCATAGACATGAGTTGTCATTTGATTAATGGGATCACATCATTAGGAGAATGATGTGATTGACTTGACCCATTCCGTTAGCTTAGCACTCGATCGTTTAGTATGTTGCTATTGCTTTCTTCATGACTTATACATGTTCCTATGACTATGAGATTATGCAACTCCCGTTTACCGGAGGAACACTTTGTGTGCTACCAAACGTCACAACGTAACTGGGTGATTATAAAGATGCTCTACAGGTGTCTCCAAAGGTACTTGTTGGGTTGGCGTATTTCGAGATTAGGATTTGTCACTCCGATTGTCGGAGAGGTATCTCTGGGCCCACTCAGTAATACACATCACTATAAGTGTCGGGTGGTTGGTGCGACATATGCCAAGGGATGGCTTATCATTGTGGGAGCCAATAAAACTTCGCCGGTGCCTGGAAACGGGATGAGGCGAAGACATGCACGCCGGCGAATCTTACCCAGGTTCGGGGCTCTCCGAGGAGATAACACCCCTAATCCTGCTCTGCGGGGTCTCCGCATGATCACTAGATCGATAAAGAGTAGCTACAATCGCTCCTAGAGCTGTTGGGATCAAGGGAGAAGAAGAACAAGGTTAGCTCTTGCTTCTCTCTATCTATGGTGTGTGTGCGTGTGCTATGCTTGGAAGCCAAACATGCAGAGGTGCGAACCCTTTGCATGGGTGCTCCGGGGGGTTTATATAGCCCTACCCCCCGGGGGTACAATGGTAATCCGACTAGGAACTGGCCCCAGCCGTCAGTGTCTACGCCTGCCGGCTTCTCCGCCGGCCGCTGGGTCCCGCCGGCTGGTGGGTCCCGCCGGCTGCCGGCTACTCGGTCGACAGGCCGGCCCCACCGCCTAGGGTCTTGTCGGCGGCTGCTTACTGTAGCCGCGCCTCTGATGATGAGGGCTTTGTCGAGGTAAGCGTGGCTACAGTGATCCGCATCGGGGGCTATCACTGTAGCCTCACCCCGTCTTGTCTCCTTAATGGGGCTCCTGCTTCGAGGAAGGGAGTCGCCGGCTTCCGGAGGCCGGCTATGCTCCTGGCTGACTAGGAAAAGCCGGGCCGCCTTCACGCCTCTCTCTGGCTGAAGGGGCCCGCGGTCCTTGGGTCGTACAGGAGGGGGTCGTGGATGACGTCGCGGCTGGCGTGGCTACAGTGCCGGGCCGCACGGGAGACATCCCTCCCGTACGGCCTCCTGTAGCCATGCCTGCCTCGGGCTTCGGGGGTCGTGGGCCGCACTGTGGCCATGCCCCGTCAGGTCATCGTTATGTAGGAGCGGTTGTGGTCTTGGCCGGCTTCTAGGAGTCGGCGTACTTCTTGGCCGGCTTCCTGGAGTCGGTGAGGCTGGGCCGCCTTCCGGGAGTCGGCTTTAGTGGTAGCCGGCCGGGGAAGGCGGCCAAAATGCTTGGAGTGTTTGAAGGCCCAAAGGCCTGATAAATTTTCTGAAGAGCCAGGGGTAGTTGCTTAGGCTACCTGTGGCCAATTACTCCGACAGTAGTCCCCGAAGCTGATTGGGCTTCGAGGTGGAGTGGGGTTCGAGAAGCTCGATCAGCTTCCTATCGTGACAAGCCGGCAGCTAGGAGCCGGCCTTGGTGCAGGCGTGCCGCCCTTAGTCGAATTCTTCTGGAGTCGGGGGGGGGGGGGGGGGGCGGGAACCCGCCGGCTCGTGCACCGGGCCGCGGGCCGGCCTCGGGCCGTTGGCGTGCCACGTGGCCGGAAAGCCTGCCAGCCCACGCGCGTGACGGGTCATCGCCGCAGGGAGGGGGCCCGCAACGTCCGCGCCCCGGCCAAGGCGCGGATCCTTTGTATCCCGAAACCGCCCGCACGATCCGTGCGACAGTTTCGGCTCGCACTTATGCGTAATAAACGCGAGACGTGGGGGGAGTGGGCGCAGTTAATCCCACGTCCCTCCCCACGTCCGGCCTCTTCGGCCGCGCGAGGCTATAAGTAGGGGGAGGGGGAGGGCGGCAGACCCTCGCACGCTCCTCCCGCTTCCTTCGTCTTCTCGCCTTGCTCGTTCTTGCGACAGCGCCTCGCCGCCGCGCTCTTCCTTCGCACGCTTCTCCGCCGCCGTGCTAGCTTCCGCTATGCCTCCCCACGTAGAGCAGCTTGGCGGGGATTGGGATGGCTCCATCGTCCACAACAACCACATCGACTTTCTCCGCGACACCCGGCGCCTGCCCAGCGCGGACAAAGTGGAGGTCCGCCTCGCGCCGGAGAAGGAAGTCAGGCCGGCGCCGCGGGATGGTGAGCGGGTGGTCTTCCGCTCGCACTTCCTGCGCGGCTTCGGACTGCCCGTGAGCGCCTTCTTCCGCTCTTGGCTGGACTTCTATCAGCTCCAGCCGCACCACCTCACCCCCAACGAGGTGGTGCTGCTGTCGGCCTTCGTCACCCTGTGCGAGGGCTATCTCGGCGTCCTCCCCACCCTCGAGCTCTGGGGGGAATTCTTCCAGTCAAAGCTGGGCATGCGCGTGCGGGGCGTCCCGGCTCAGACCGGCGCCTTCATCGCGTCACGGAGATCAGGCGCCAACAACCCCTTCCCCATCATCACGCTGATCCAATCGGTGAAGAAGTGGCAGAAGTCATACTTCTACGTGCGGAACATCGCTCCCCGAGGCGACTACCTCAACCTGCCGGCTTACGTAGCCGCCCCGCCGGCGGGGAGGCTGCCCCAGTGGTCCTTCCGGGAGGTAACGCTGTCGCAGGGAGGAAACGCTGCCATCGCCCGCCCGCGGGAGATGGTCCAGTCGGAGGGGCTGACGGGGCCCGACCTCCTGGCCGCGTTCGTCACGCGCCGGGTCCTTCAGCTCCAGAGCCGGCCTCATCTGATCTGTCAGATGAGCGGCCAGCTCGATCTGAGCCGGATGTGTACCAAGGAGATGCCGCGGCCTGACGCCGCCGACATGGTGAACTACCTCGCCAATTGCCAGCTTTCCGATGACTGGCAATTTGGCAAGGAGCCATACAGCCGCGCCAATCCCCCGCCTACAGTACGCTCCCTTTCTCTTTTTCTCTTTCTCTCTCTCAGCTTTGTCGCTGAGTTCCTTTGGGCCGACTCTAACTCCGTCGGCTCGCTCTTTTTGACAGAGTCCTCTGCTTCGACCGGCCGGCGGGGCGGACGCGGAGCGCCGCTTCGTCCCCGACCGGACCGAGCACGACCTGGAGGACCCCGACCTGGGGGCAGTCCATATGGAGGACGCCACCGAGCCGACTGGCGCTGAAGCAGGCGGCTCCGGGTTTACAGCTACCTTCGAGGACTGGCCAAACGAGGACGAAGCCGAAGCCGTCGCGCCCCGCCAGCCGGCCCCCGGACGCGGCGCGGGCTCTTCCGGCGCGCAGCCTGCTCGGGGTAGAGGCCAGAAACGTCGCGCCACCCAGGGCATGTTCGGCAGCCGGACGAAGAAGCCTATGGGTGGGGCGGCGGCCACCAGGCGGGAAGAGGCGGCCGCGAAGGCGGCTCGCTTCCGCAAGGTGGTGAAGCAGCCGCAGATGGTATCGGCGTAAGTTCTCTCTTTCTTCGTACTGTCCTTCTCTCTTTCCTTTGATGGTTCTTGAGTCTTCGTCTTCTTTTTCAATGATCAGAGCCCCACTGTCACTTGAGCGGGCGGCTGCCGGCTCCGTTGTTGAGTCGCCAGGGGGCTCTGGGAGCACCACCCGCCACGTAGATCCCCGTGCCGCCCTCCTGGAGGCGACGGAAAGGAACGCGCGGGAGGTGCGGGAGGAGCAGGAAGCGCGGGAGGCAGAGGCACGGAGGGCAGCCGCCGCCCAGGCAGCTCGGGAGGAGGAGGCGGCGAAGGCGCTTGCCGAGGCCGCAGCCAAGGCCCAGGCAGAGGCCGAGGCCGAAGCGGCGGCAGGGGAGGCCTTGATGGTCACCCCCCTGCGCACCATGGCGCCCGGGGGCGCGGATCCCTCGCGAGGGGGTGCCAGCGGTTCCCAGCCGGGTTTGGGAGGGAGCGGCGACGACGTCATCTTCTTGAGGGAGGCGCCGGGGCCGACTCCTCCGATTGGGGCGGCCCAAGGCGGCCAGACTGAGCCTGTGCCCGCACAGTCGGTGGAAGGTGAGCCGGCCACGGGGGCTGAGGTGGCGGTCCGGGTTCCGCCAAGCCGGCGTGCGGGGAAGGCCGCGGCTGAACCGCAGAAGGCTGCGTTGGAGCCACAGCCGGCCTTGGGCTCCAGCTCGTCGGCCCGAGACGCGGAGGTGGCCAGCGCTACCTCGGGGTGGACGCCGGGCGGAGGGACAGCGGTGGTGAACGTCGCCGCACAAGACGTCCGGACCCGGCTGCAAAGCCAAGCCGCGGCGCTGAGGCAGTTCACCGACGAATTCCTCGCCACGCGGGCAGCCATCCGGGTTAGTATTCTCATCTTGTTCTTGATTTCTCTCGTGGGGGCGCGCCAGCGCACCCACTGGGTGTAGTCCCCGAGATTCGGGCCGACTGCTGAGCAGTCGGCTCGGATCTTCCTTGATAACTTCTCATTGTTCTTTTTCTTCTTCTATTTCTGCAGCGGCCAACGCCAGTCTGAGGGCACAGCTGGGGGAGTCCCAGACTGCTCTTCGTGCCAAGGACGCGGAGCTCGCCGCTTTGGTGCAGGAGCGCGACCGCCTGGTCAAGAAGCCGGCCGACCAGGAGGAAGGCCACAAGGCTGCGCTGAAGGCTGCGCAGGATCGCGAGGCCGCCCTTCAGGCCGAGTTCGAGACGGAGGCGGCCGGCTGGGCAGAGGCCAGGCAGACTCTGGTCTCTGGCTATGGCCAGATTGAGGACCTGGTTGACGGTAAGTCGTCTATCCCTTCATCCTTTCTTGCCATCTGCCACTTCGGCTTGTTTTTCTGATTTTGGTGTTCTTCTTTCCTTTTCTCCTTCGCGCAGAGTACTTCCCTGGCTACTCAACTGCTGCCAACCAGGCCATCGAAGCTCGTCGCCAGGCGAAGAGGCAAGCCGGCTTCGAGATCTCGCCGACCGCCGGCCGCTCGCTGGAGGAGCAGCTCCTGGCGATCCAGGCTCGTATCCAGCCGGCTCACAGGCTGCTCCGCCGGCTTCAGCGTGCCGGGTCGCAGGTCTTGGCCGCCCTCTGGCCCGGCCAAGTGGTCCCGCGCACTCCCAGCCGGACTGCCGACTGGCTGGAGGTGGCCGTCGGCCGCTTCAAGGCTTGGAAGCCGTCGGCGGCTCGCTCCGGCGCCAGGCGGGCACTGGAGTTCGTCAAGGCCTGGTATCCCGGCCTGAACCTGGACCAGCTGGCGACCTGGCGGCAGCAAGCCGACACGGAGCTGGAGCCGGCGCGGCCGGCCATCATTCGGCGAGCTTCGGCGATCGCCGACTACACCGACACCAACGTCTTCGTCCCCGAGGTGGACGACAATGGAGTCGCCCAGCCGGAAGATTGGTTCGGGCTGGACCCGGCGCATGGCGAGGACTCGGCGGAGGAGATCGACTCCAGCGACGAGGGCGAGGAGGAGGAAGAGGAAGGTGAAGACGCCGAGCCGGCTGGTGGAGAAGCCGGCCAGCCTGACCGCGCCTCCAGCACTACGTTGCGTGCGAGTGCGTCTCCTGCCGCGGGAGGTGGTCAGGCCGGGACCAACTAGGCGGCCACTCCTTCAGCCGGCGAGCTGCCTTCACCGATCAGTTCGGCCTCCAAGTCGCACCTTAGTCTTCTTTCTTTTGTTTTCCTGTCTTGTTTCTTTGAACAATGTTTGGTTAAGTCTGCACAATTCCACCCACTGGGTGTATTGAAACTCAAGTCTGTTGCCAGCCTTTAGGCGGCCTTATGTATATAAGTTATGCAATCGGCTTTTCCTTGTACTTTCGCTTTTTGTCCTTCTGCTTTTTTTTTCTTTGCCGCCCTCCCTTGGTTGCCGCCTCCCTAGTCAAACAGTTTTTCTACAAACTGTAGCCGGGGAGTGCCTGGCCGATTGGGGAGGGGGAAGTACTTTTAGCTCTGCTGGACTTAAGCTAAGATTTTTAGGAAGCCGGCCAGATGGCTGCTGTGACAGCCGGCAGGCGTATATGGAGGCCATCTCTTTGCTATATGGGTTAGTTGTTCCTTAGCCGTTTTTCGTGTGGGCGTCTTTTCTGTCTTTCCTATTGCTAGTCGGACAGTCAGTTCTTTGAGCTGCGACTTTCAACAAGGGAGGACTTGGGAGCCGGCACACTACTTTGCTGACTTCGGGAAGAACATAGAATATAGCTCAAGGCGGCCAGTCCCCGGGCCGACTAGTCGGACCCGGTGCCGGACAAGAGTTCAAAATGTAATAATACATTCATGGATATGACACTCGTCATTCATAGATAAATAAAAGGCAGTCCCCGAGTACTGTTCGGGGGGCCTGTTGGTTTGTAACTTAATACAAAAAGGGGTAGCGTGATACATACTGCTTTTCAGCTGTAAAATCGTCTTAGGAGGTTTGCGTTCCATGGTCGCTCCGACTCCTTGCCGGAGTCGTCTCTCTTGCGTGCTCTTGGCTTTTGCGCGTCGATCAAGTAGTAGGAGTCGTTGCCGAGTGCCTTGCTGACGACGAAGGGGCCTTCCCAAGGGGCCGAGAGCTTGTGCTGGCCGGCTGTTCTCTGGATCAGCCAGAGCACAAGGTCGCCCTCTTGGAAGGATCTTGGCTTGACCTTGCGGTTGTAGTAGCGGCGCAGGCCTTGTTGGTAGATGGCGAACCGGCTGAGGGCTAACAGCCGGCCTTCTTCCAGTAGGTCGACGCCGTCTTCTCTTGCTTCTTTGGCTTCCTCCTCCGTGTACATGGTGATCCGAGGCGAGTCGAACTCGATGTCTGTTGGGATGACAGCCTCGGCACCGTACACAAGGAAGAATGGAGTGAAGCCGGTTGACTTCTTGGGTGTAGTTCGCAGACTCCAGAGGACAGCCGGCAGCTCTTCGAGCCAGCAGCCGGCCGATCGCTCCAGTGGTACAACTAGTCGGGGCTTGATGCCGGAGAGGATAAGTCCGTTTGCTCGCTCGACTTGGCCGTTTGACTGCGGGTGGGCAACGGACGCTAAGTCCAGTCGGATGCCCTGTGTCGCGCAGAAACGTGCCAGTGCACCTTTGGCGAAGTTCGTGCCGTTGTCGGTGATGATGCTGTGCGGCACGCCGTACCGAGTAGTGATGTCGGTGATGAATGTCACGGCAGTCGGCCCGTTCAGCTTCTTAATCGGCTTTGCTTTGATCCATTTTGTGAACTTCTCCACAGCAACGAGTAGATGTGTCAAGCCACCGCGGGCCGTCTTGAAAGGGCCCACCTTGTCCAGTCCCCAGACGGCAAAAGGCCAGGTGAGGGGAATGGTCTTGAGGGCAGAAGCCGGCAGGTGTTGTTTGGAACTGAAGACTTGACATCCTCTGCAGGTCTTGACTATTTCTTTAGCATCCTCCAAGGCAGTCGGCCAGAAGAACCCATGGCGGAAAGCCTTGGCCACGAGGGATCTTGAGGCGGCGTGATGGCCGCATTCGCCTTGGTGGATGTCTTTGAGGATTGCCACTCCTTTTTCTGGCTCGACGCAACGCTGGAAGATTCCAGTGACGCTGCGCTTCACAAGCTCCCTGTTGATTATTGTGTATGTTGTGGCTCGTCGTTGCACTAGTCTTGCTGCGATCTCATCAGCCGGCAGCTCTCTGCTGACTAGGAACTTGAGGATGGGCTGGGCCCATGAGGGAGCTGTGACTTCTTCTGCTGTTAACGTGGCCACCATGACTCGGGTGGGTGGGTTGGGTGTTGCATTGGAGTCGTCCACCGCTTCTTGTGTCGTTGCAGTCCCCGGGCCGACTGCTGCAGTCCCCGGGCCGGGTTCTGAAGTCCCTGGGCCGGGTGCGACTACGTCAGTCCCCGGGGCAGTCGTCGAAGTCCCCGCGCCGCCTGCGGGATTTCTTGAGCCGGATCCAGCTGTTTCTGGCGCAGGCGGTACGAAGATGGAATCCGACTCTGGAGACGGCTTGATGGACGGCTTGAGGAGGCGCTGGAGGGAGACGCCCGTCGGTATGGCTTGTCGGGTGGAGCCGATCCGTGCTAGGGCATCTGCTTGGTCGTTGTCGGCCCTTGGCACGTGAAGGAACTCGCACCCTTCGAAGTATCCGCTCATCTGCTGGACGAGGAATCGGTAGCTTGCCATGTTTGCGTCCTTGGCGTCCCAGTCGCCAGATGATTGCTGGACCACTAAGTCTGAGTCGCCGTAGCACAGGATCCGGCGTATGCCAAGTTCTTTGGCTAGCCGGAGCCCATGTACGAGCGCCTCGTACTCGGCCACGTTGTTGGAGGCGGTGAAGTGGATCTGCAGCGTGTACTTGAGCTTGTCGCCTTTGGGAGAGGTGAGGACGATGCCGGCTCCCAAGCCGGTGCGCATCTTGGACCCGTCAAAGTGCATCCGCCAATGGGTGGAGTCGGGAGCCGGCGGTAAGTACTGGGTCTCGGCCCAGTCGACGAGGAAGTCGGCCAATGCTTGCGACTTGATGGCGGTGCGGGGTTGATAGAAGATCGTGTAGGGCGCCAAGGCAATGGCCCATTTGGCCACCTGGCCGGATGCATCCCTGCTGCCTATGATCTCGGCGAGCGGGGCAGTGCACACGACCGTGATGGGGTGCTCTTGGAAGTAGGGCTTCAATTTCTTGGCAGCGAAGTATACCCCATAGCACATCTTCTGATAGTGCGGGTAGTTTTGCTTTGAGCTGGACAGTACTTCGCTGAGATAGTAGACCGGCCTCTGGACCAGCTGGGCTCGGCCTTCCTCCGGGCGCTGGACCACAACAACAGTGCTGACGACTCGGCTTGTCGCGGCGATGTAGAGGAGCATGGGCTCCTTCTCAGTCGGCGCGGCCAGGACAGGCGGAGTGGTCAACATTTTCTTCAACTCATGGAAGGCTTGGTCGGCTTGATCATTCCACTCAAAGTGAGTGGACTTCTTCATGAGTCGGTACAGGGTCGGCTGATAAAACGGTTCAGGGAGGCTAAGCAGCCAGTGAACTTCTGCACATCTCGCAGCTTGGTGGGAATCTCCATCCTCTCGATGGCTTTGATCTTGACAGGGTTGCACTCAATGCCGCGTTCGGAGACCAGGAAGCCTAGCAGCTGGCCGGCTGGCACTCCGAACACGCACTTCTCGGGGTTGAGCTTGATCTGGAATCGGCGCAAGTTGGCGAATGTTTCCTTCAGGTCTTCCAGCAAGGTACCGCGCTTCTCTGTCTTCACCACAATGTCGTCTACGTAGACGTGGGCATTTCTGCCGAGTTGTTTCAAGAGACATTTCTGCATGCAACGCTGAAAAGTGGCACCGGCGTTTCTCAAGCCGAATGTCATTGTCAGGTAGCAGAAAGCTCCAAAGGGTGTGATGAAGGCAGTCTTCAGGCGGTCAGCCGGGTCCAACTTGATCTGATGATACCCTGAGTATGCATCCAAAAAACACAACAGCTCGCATCCGGCTGTGGAGTCTATCACTTGGTCAATCCGTGACAAAGCAAACGGATCCTTTGGGCAGGCCTTGTTCAAACTTGTGTAGTCTATACACATGCGCCACTTGTTATTCTTCTTCAAAACCAGAACTGGATTGGCAAGCCATTCTGGAAAGAACACTTCCATGATGAAGCCGGCTGCAAGGATCCGGGCTATCTCTTCTCCCACGATTCTTCGCTTCTCTTCTGATAGTCGGTGGAGGGGTTGCCTGAATGGCTTCGCATCAGCTCGGACATGTAACTTGTGCTCGGCGAAATCCTTCGGGACACCCGGCATGTCCTTTGGGGACCATGCAAAGATGTCTCGATTCTCACGGAGGAAGTCGGCGAGCTCGCCTTCCTATTTACTGTCCAAGTTCGCCCCAATCACGGCGAACCTCTCCGGGTGCTCTGGGTCTAGAGGTATCTTCTTTGTCTCTTTCGCAGGCTGGAAGGAGCCCTGCGCATCATAGTCCTTGGGGTTGGGGGACAAGGCCGACTGCTTGCCGGCCATGGCCACAACCCGCTCCAACATCTTCTTCTCTTCGGCCACCACGAGGGACTCGGCCAGCCGGCTGCTGGCCATGGCACACTCGATGGTCTTCTTGTAGTCGCCGGCTACCGTGATGATCCCCTTCGAGCTCGGCATCTTCATCTTCAGGTAGGCATAGTGGGGCACAGCCATGAACTTGGCCAAAGCAGGTCGGCCAAGCAGTGCATGATAGGGGCTCTCCAGATCCACCACCTCGAACCATATTGCTTCCCGGCGAAAGTGATCTTTGTCTCCGAAGAGAACATCCATTTTGATCTTGCCGATTGGAGAGCAAGATAGGCCGGGTACGATACCATGGAAGACAGTGCGGCTCGGCATGAGCTGCTTTGCTTTGATGTTCAGCTTGTCCATGGTGTCGCGGTACAGTATGTTGATACTGCTTCCGCCGTCTATCAGGACGCGGGAAAATCTGGCAGCTCGCCTCTCCGTCGCGAGGGTGACGTCTAGGACCATAGCATAGGAGCCAGGCGAGGGCATCACCTCTGGGTGGTCGGCCTGGCTCCAGCTGATGGGCTTTTCTGACCAGTGCATGAACTCGGCGGTGCTAGAGGCGACTGCGTTTACTTCTTGGTGTTGCCGGCGTCGGCTGCGCTTGTCGTCGACTTGACTTGTGAAGATGACGTAGGCGTCGTGCGCTTCGGGGAAGTCGTCTTGGATGGCGCCGACTGCAGGCCGGGCCGCCGGCTGCTGGGGAGCTGGAGGCGGCGGGCCGGGAGGCGGTGGCGGCACCATCCCTTCGCCCTTGGTGATGCGGGTGAGCTAGTGGCATTTTCGTGTTGTATGGGTGGACGGCTTCGCGCCGCTGTGGAACTTGCAGGGAGCATCAAGTGCTTGCTCGTAGGAGAAGGATGGCTGCCAGGGCGGCCGGCCTCCCTTCTTCTTGGGAGCGGGCCGCTCCTCGGGCTGCTCGTCTTCGACTGTGGCCACCTGCCGACTGGAGGAAGTCGGCATGGGGCCCTTGCGCTTGTGGTCATTTTGGTAGGGGCGCCGGTTTGGGTCGCCAGCCGGCGTCTTGGGAGCCGGAGCAACTACCTTCCCCGAGGCGTCCACTCGGAGCTCGGTCTTCATGGAGGAGTCGGCAGTGGCATACTTGTCGGCGGTGATCAGCAACTCATCGAGGGTAGCCGGCTCGTCGCAGAGGAGTGAGGGTGCCCTCTCGGCACCCGGCAGTGAAGTACTCGATGGCCTGGACCTCGTGCACTCCCTCGCAGGAGTTGCGGAGCTCGGCCCATCGCGTGAGGTAGTCGCGGGTCGACTCATTGGGCCCTTGGACGCAGAGGGAGAGCTGGCGAGGCTTGGGAGGCCGCTTGTAGGTGCTGGTGAAGTTGCGGACGAAAACCTCGGTGAAGTCCACCCAGCTGTTGATGCTGTATGGCTTGAGGCTGTTGAGCCACGTGCGCGCCGTCCCTTGCAGCATCAAGGGGACATACTTCACGGCGACGCGCCGATTGCCGTTGGCGATGCTGACGGCTGTGGAGTAGTCGATGAGCCAATCTTCCGGCTTCACCGAGCCGTTGTACTTGGGTGTGTCTCTGGGGAGCGAGAACCCTTTGGGGAAGGGCTCGTCGCGGATGCGGGGGCCAAAGCATGGCGGGCCGACATCGTCTTCTTCTTCTAACGCCAAGGACCGAGCAAGGCGGTCAATCCTGTGGCGGGCGTCACTCTCACCGACTCCTTCTCGGCGGCCGAGTCGGTCGCCAAGAGTCGGATGCGTGATGGGCGGCGGAGTGAGGCGTCTTTCTCTTCGAGGCGGGGGAGGCGGCAGGTTTCCTTGGTGTTCGACCGCCCGAGGGCGGCCATCCGCGTCGCGCTCGATAGTGATGCGAGTCCGGCTGCGGCTGGCAGCCGGCTCCTTGTCTTTCCTCTGGTGCGTGCCGCTCGCAGTCGGTGAGCGGGATGTCGCGGCGTGCTCCCGGCGCGGGGGATGACTATCAGCACGGGCGCCGGCTTCGTGCCGTTCTGCAGCCGCGTCGATCAGCTGCTGGATCCGTCTTGTCATGTAGGGGAGCTCATCGGCCCCCAACCCATTGAGCTCCTCTGCAGCCGCCTGAGCGGCTCGCAGATTCTCGAGCGGGGTGTCGTAGACGGGGCGATCTGCGCCCAGCATGCTGGCAACGGCTGCACCGCGCTTCTGGACGAAGCCGGCTCGGCTCGGACCGCTGGGCGGCGGCGTTCCGAAGGCGGCGCGGTCGACTTCGCGCTGGTGGGCCTCAGCGAGGCGTCTCATCGAGGCTATCTTCTTGCTCTCCGTGATGAGGGCAAGACGGCGTGCCTCCAAGGTCTCGGCGTCGGCGTCGGCTGGAATGGGGATGGAGAGGTCGTGCATCGCCGCTTGCTGAGCGTCGCGGGCGCTCCCACCCGAGTTGGAGACGTGGCTGATGACCAGCACTTCGGTGACAGCGCTGCTGCCGCTGTCAGCTCGAGGGAGTGGGTCGTCGAAGACCACCACGTCGGAGGGGTAGGCTTCGAGCGACGCGGTGTCGGAGTCGATGAGCATCGGGTCGGTGGAGCCGACAGACTCCATGTCCACAGCAGGCTCGCTGGAGACGTGAAGTTGGTCGAGGAGGCTGACGAGGCGGCTCTCGGGGTAGTCGGTGCCTGCGTCGGACGCAGGCTCGTCGGAGATGCGAGTCTCGCTGAGCAGATCGGCGAGGCGGCTCGCTGCGCAGACGTCGTCGACGCCTTGCAGCGCGTCGGGGCAAACGCCATCGGGCGCAGCAGGCTGGCTGCGCTCGCGGGGGAGGAAGAGGGTTCCCGTCCAGAACAGGTCTCCGGACAACGGTGCACCTGGCCCCACGGTGGGTGCCAAATGTCGGGTGGTTGGTGCGACATATGCCAAGGGATGGCTTATCATTGTGGGAGCCAATAAAACGTCGCCGGTGCCTGGAAACGGGATGAGGCGAAGACATGCATGCCGGCGAATCTTACCCAGGTTCGGGGCTTTCCGAGGAGATAAGACCCCTAATCCTGCTCTGCGGGGTCTCCGCATGATCACTAGATCGATAAAGAGTAGCTACAATCGCTCCTAGAGCTGTTGGGATCAAGGGAGAAGAAGAACAAGGTTAGCTCTTGCTTCTCTCTATCTATGGTGGTGGCGCGTGTGCTATGCTTGGAAGCCAAACATGCAGATGTGCGAACCCTTTGCATGGGTGCTCCGGGGGGTTTATATAGCCCTACCCCCCGGGGGTACAATGGTAATCCGACTGGGAACTGGCCCCAGCCGTCAATGTCTACGCCTGCCGGCTTCTCCGCCGGCCGCTGGGTCCCGCCGGCTGGTGGGTCCCGTCGGCTGCCGGCTACTCGGTCGACAGGCCGGCCCCACCGCCTAGGGTCTTGTCGGCGGCTGCTTACTGTAGCCGCGCCTCTGATGATGAGGGCTTTGTCGAGGTAAGCGTGGCTACAGTGATCCGCATCGGGGGCTATCACTGTAGCCTCACCTCGTCTTGTCTCCTTAATGGGGCTCCTGCTTCGAGGAAGGGAGTCGCCGGCTTCCGGAGGCCGGCTATGCTCCTGGCCGACTAGGAAAAGCCGGGCCGCCTTCACGCCTCTCTCTGGCTAAAGGGGCCCGCGGTCCTTGGGCCGTACAGGAGGGGGTCGTGGATGACGTCGCGGCTGGCGTGGCTACAGTGCCGGGCCGCACGGGAGACATCCCTCCCGTACGGCCTCCTGTAGCCATGCCTGCCTCGGGCTTCGGGGGTCGTGGGCCGCACTGTGGCCATGCCCCGTCAGGTCGTCGTTATGTAGGAGCGGTTGTGGCCTTGGCCGGCTTCTAGGAGTCGGCGTCCTTCTTGGCCGGCTTCTTGGAGTCGGTGAGGCTGGGCCGCCTTCCGGGAGTTGGCTTTAGTGGTAGCCGGCCGGGGAAGGCGGCCAAAATTCTTGGAGTGTTTGAAGGCCCAAAGGCCTGATAAATTTTCTGAAGAGCCAGGGGTAGTTGGTTAGGCTACCCGTGGCCAATTACTCCGACAATAAGCCTTGCAAGCATTGTAACTAATGAGTTAGTTGCGGGATGATGTATTACGGAACGAGTAAAGAGACTTGCCGGTAACGAGATTGAACTAGGTATCGAGATACCGACGATCGAATCTCGGGCAAGTAACATACCGATGACAAAGGGAACAACGTATGTTGTTATGCGGTCTGAACGATAAAGATCTTCGTAGAATATGTGGGAACCAATATGAGCATCCAGGTTCCGCTATTGGTTATTGACCGGAGAGGTGTCTCGGTCATGTCTACATAGTTCTCGAACCCGTAGGGTCCGCACGCTTAACGTTACGATGACAGTTATATTATGAGTTTATATGTTTTGATGTACCGAAGGTTGTTCGGAGTCCCGGATGTGATCACGGACAAGACGAGGAGTCTCAAAATGGTCGAGACATAAAGATTGATATATTGGAAGCCACTGTTTGGATATCAGAAGTGTTCCGGGTGAAATCGGGATTTTTCCGGAGTACCGGGAGGTTACCGGAACCCCCCGGTAACTTAATGGGCCTTAGTGGGCCTAGGTGGAAGAGAGGAGAGGAGGCCAGGGCAGGGCCGCACGCCCCTCCCCCCCCAGTCCGAATAGGACAAGGAGAGGGGGGCGGCGCCCCCCTTCCTTCCTCCCCTCCACCTCTTCCCCCTCTCTGTCCTAGTCCAACATGGAAAAGGGGGGAGTCCTACTCCCGGTAGGAGTAGGACTCCTCCTGGCGCACCTCTCCCCTTGGCCGGCCGAACCCCCCACCCCTTGCTCCTTTATATACGGGGGCAGGGGGCACCTCTTGACACAATTGATCATTGATCTCTTAGCCGTGTGCGGTGCCCCTCTCCACCATATTACACCTCGATAATATCGTAGCGGTGCTTAGGCGAAGCCCTGCGTCGGTAGAACATCATCATTGTCACCACGCCGTCGTGCTGAAGAAACTCTCCCTCAACACTTGGCTGGATCGGAGTTCGAGGGACATCATCGAGCTAAACGTGTGCTGAACTCGGAGGTGCCGTGCGTTCGGTACTTGATCGGTCGGATCGTCAAGACGTACGACTACATCAAGCGCGTTGTGTTAACGCTTCCGCTTTCGGTCTACGAGGGTACGTGGACAACACACTCCCCTCTCGTTCCTATGCATCACCATGATCTTGTGTGTGCGTAGGAAATTTTTTGAAATTACTACGTTCTCCAACAGATATGCATGAGTAGAACACAAAGAGTTGTGGGCGATGATAGTCATACTGTTTACCACCAACGTCTTATTTTGATTCGGCGGTATTGTTGGATGAAGCGGCCCGGACCAACCTTATATGACCGCGTTCATGAGACCGGTTCCACCGATAGACATGCAAATTGTTTTGCATAAAGGTGGCTGGCGGATGTCTGTTTCTCCAACTTTACTTGAATCGAATTTGACTATGGATGGTCCTTGTTGAAGGTTAAAATAGCAAACCCGATGAAACATTGTTGTGGTTTTGATGCGTAAGTAAGAAAGGTTCTTACTAGAAGCACATAGCAGCCACGTAAAACTTGCAACAACAAAGTAGAGGACGTCTAACTTGTTTTTGCAGGGCATGTTGTGATGTGATATCGTCAAGACATGATTTGATATATGTTATTGTATGAGATGATCATGTTTTTGTAAAAGTTATCGGCAACTGGCACGAGCCTTATGGTTGTCGCTTTATTGTATGAGATGCACACGTCGTGTAATTGCTTTACTTTATCACTATGCGTTAGCGATAGTTGTAGAAGCAATAGTTGGCGAGACGACCACGACACTATGATGGAGATCAAGGTGCCAAGCCGGTGACGGTGGAGATCATGACAGTGCTTTGGAGATGGCGATCAAAAGCACAAGATGATTATGGCCATATCATGTCACTTATTTTGATTGCATGTGATGTTTACCTTTTATGCATCTTATTTCGCTTAGTATGGCGGTAGCATTATAAGATGATCCCTTACTAAAAATTTAAGGTATAAGTGTTCTCCCTGAGTATGCACCGTTGCGACAGTTCGTCGTGCCGAGACACCACGTGATGATCGGGTGTGATAAGCTCTACGTTCACATACAACGGGTGCAAGACAGTTTTGCACGTGCAGAATACTCGGGTTAAACTTGACGAGCCTAGCATGTACAGACATGGCCTCGGAACACTGGACACCAAAAGGTCGAGCGTGAATCATATAGTAGATATGATCAACATAGAGATGGTCACAATTGAAAACTACTCCATCTCACGTGATGATCGGACATGGTTTAGTTGATTTGGATCACATGATCATTTAGATGACTCGAGGGATGTCTATCTAAGTGGGAGCTCTTAAGTAATATGATTAATTGAACTTAATTTATCATGAACTTAGTACTGATAGTTTTTGCATATCTATGTTGTAGATCAATGGCCCGTGCTATCGTTCCTTTGAATTTTAATGTGTTCCTAGAGAAAGCTAAGTTGAAAGATGATGGAAGCAACTACATGGACTGGGTCCGTAACTTGAGGATTATCCTCATTGCTGCACAAAAGAATTATTTCCTTGATGCACCGCTAGGTGTGCCACCCCCTCCAGCAACTGCGCACATTGTGAATGCCTGGCAGACGCGTGTTGATGACTACTCGATAGTTCAGTGTGCCATGCTTTACGGCTTAGAATCAGGACTTCAAAGACGTTTTGAACGTCATGGAGCATATGAGATGTTCTAGGAGTTGAAGTTACAATTTCAAGCAAATGGCCGAGTTGAGAGATATGAAGTCTCCAACAAGTTCTATAGCTGCAAGCTGGAGGGGACGGTTCTGTCAGTGAAAACATACTCAGAATGTGTGGGTACCATAACCACTTGACTCGGCTGGGAGTTAATGTTTCGGATGATAGTGTTATTGACAGAGTTCTTCAGTCATTGCCACCAAGCTATAAAGGCTTCACGATGAACTATAATATGCAAGGGATGAGAAGACTATTCCCGAGCTCTTCGCAATGCTCAAAGTTGCGGAGGTAGAAATCAAGAAGGAGCATCAAGTGTTCATGGTTAACAAGACCACTAGTTTCAAGAAAAAGGGCAAAGGGAAGAAGGGGAACTTCAAGAAAAATGGCAAGCAAGTTTCCACTCCCGGGAAGAAGCCCAAGTCTGGACCTAAGCCTGAAACTGAGTGCTTCTACTGCAAAGGGATTGGTCACTGGAAGTGGAACTGCCCCAAGTATTTGGCGGATAAGAAGGATGGCAAAGTGAACAAAGGTATATTTGATATAAATGTTATTGATGTGTACCTTACTAATGCTCGTAGTAGTGCCTGGGTATTTGATACCGGTCCGGTTGCTCATATTTGTAACTCAAAACAGGGGCTATGAATTAAACAAAGATTGGCTAAGGACGAGGTGACGATGCGCGTCGGGAATGCTTCCAAGGTCGGTATGATCGCCGTCGGCATGCTACCTCTACATCTACCTTCGGGATTAGTTTTAGACCTGAATAATTGTTATTTTGTGCCAGCGTTGAGCATGAACATTATATCTGGATCTTGTTTGATGCGAGACGGTTATTCATTTAAATCAGAGAATAATGGTTGTTCTATTTATATGAGTAATATCTTTTATGGTCATGCACCCTTAAAGATTGGTCTATTTTTTGTTGAATCTCGATCCTGGTGATACACATATTCATAATATTGATGCCAAAAGATGCAAAGTTGATAATGATAGTGCAACATATTTGTGGCACTGTCGTTTAGGTCATATTGGTGTAAAGCGCATGAAGAAACTCCATGCAGATGGACTTTTGGAATCACTTTATTATGAATCATTTGATGCTTGCGAACCATGCCTCATGGGCAAGATGACTAAGACTCCGTTCTCCGAAACAATGGAGCGAGCTACAGACTTACTGGAAATAATACATACCGATGTATGTGGTCCAATGAGTGTTGAGGCTCGCGGAAGGTATCGTTATTTTCTGACCTTCACAGATGATTTGAGCAGATGTGGGTATATCTACTTAATGAAATACAAGTCTAAAACATTTGAAAAGTTCAAATAATTTCAGAGTGAAGTGGAGAATCATCGTAACAAGAAAATAAAGTTTCTAGGATCTGATCGCGGAGGCGAATATTTGAGTTATGAGTTTGGCCTTCATTTAAAACACTGTGGAATAGTTTCACAACTCACGCCACCTGGAACGCCACAGCGTAATGGTGTGTCCGAACATCGTAATCGTACTTTATTAGATATGGTGTGATCTATGATGTCTCTTACCGATTTACCACTATCGTTTTGAGGTTATGCATTAGAGACAGCCGTATTCACTTTAAATAGGGCACCATCTAAATCCATTGAGACGACACCATATGAAATGTGGTTTGGCAAGAAACCTAAGCTGTCATTTCTTAAAGTTTGGGGTTGCGATGCTTATGTGAAAAAGCTTCAGCGTGATAAGCTCGAACCCAAATCGGAGAAGTGCGTCTTCATAGGATACCCAAAAGAGACTCTTGGGTACACCTTCTATCACAGATCCGTAGGCAAGATCTTTGTTGCTAAGAATGGATCCTTTCTAGAGAAGGAGTTTCTCTCGAAAGAAGTGAGTGGGAGGAAAGTAGAACTTGATGAGGTAATTGTACCTTCTCTTGAATTGGAAAGTAGTCATCACAGAAATCAGTTCCAGTGATGGCAACACCTATTTACAACAAAGTGAGTGGGAGCTTGTCGGATCACGGGTTCCGAAAAAACGCTTAATGTTCAAACTCTGGGGTGAAGTTCCTTTCCCCCTACCGATCCACGCCCTAGCTTGCTAAGATCTCGCGGACGAACTCAACGAACTCACAACACAAAAGACACAAGATTTATACTGGTCCGGGCCACCGTTGTGGTGTAATACCCTACTCCAGTGTGGTGGTGGTGGATTGCCCCTTGGGGGTATGATGAACAGTACAAGGGGAAGAACAACCTCCTGAGGTTGAGGTGTTCTTGTGCTCGGCGCACTTGTGTGTGTGGATTCGCTCTGCTCGGGCTTGCTTGTGAGCTCTCCACCAGATGCCTTCTACGGTGGGGGCTAGTTCTACTTATATAGGCCCTGGTCCTCTTCCCAAATATTGAGCGGGAAGGGAGCCAACAATGGCCAATTTGAAAGGGGACAGCTAGTACATCTTATCCTGACAAAAGCGGTCTTTGCCTGCAAAAGGCTCTGGTGGTGACGCCGCCTTGGGCTCCATGGTGACCTCTGCCTTGCCGTCCTGCTGGTCTTGGTCTCGTTGCACCGATATGGAAACCTTTGCTTGACGCCTTGATACTCTGCGTCTGCGCTTGCTCCCTTAGCACCAAAGGGGAAACAAGGACACTGCGCGCGCTGGCGCTCGCCTGGCGCCCGCCTGATCTTGATCGTCATGGCTCATGTCACGAGAACCTCGTGAGGTTTGCCCTAGCTTGATCTCTCCGCTCCTCGCGAGGCAACCTGGTGAGGCCGCTCCTAAGGAGGTCTTGTGTTGTCCGCCTCGCAAGGCTTGGCCCCTCGTGAGGGTCTTGAACGCCTTGTTGATGAAGATGGGCCGTACAGGCCTGCTAGCACAGCCACGCCATGGGCCGCAGGCAGGCAAGTCTGGGGAGCCCCGTTCCCAGAACGCCGACGGTAGTAGCCCCCGGGCCCAAGGCGCGCTCGGGCTTGGCTTCGAGGCGAAGCCAAAGGTCAAGTGCGGAGCGCCGCGGGCCCCAATAGCATACGGCCTTGGTCGACGCGTGGCGGTTGATTGGACGTGGGCGTCTCCGCTTCCTCACGCTGCCTTGGAATCCGCCTAGCTATGCGGCCCCCGCAACCTACACAGTTATTCTTCCATCGCCCGCGCCATTCTTCCCCGATTCCTCTGCTTCCACGAGACTCTGCTCCTCCTCCCAATTTGGCCTGCGCTCCACCCACTCCATCGCCATGGCGCTGAAACAAGCTAATAAGGGGAAGCAGCCTCTATCTTTTGTCGGCGCGCCTTCGGCCGTCGAGCCCGCGGTTGGCCGATCGCTGGTGCTCAATGACGAGGCCATGGGCAAGGTGCGCCCCATGCTCGCCTCCAGCTTCAATGAGTGGGGGAAGACGACAGCTTGGCTGGCGTCTCGTGCTCATATTGACCGGGCAGCCACCGACGTCCCAATCTTCATCGATGCTCTTTGGCCTGGCTTGGTCCCCCCTTTCTCCGCCATTTTCAACGCAGTGCTCGAGCATTACCAGATCCACATGCTGCATCTCAACCCCCAATCCGTGACTCTTCTTGCCGTCTTCGCCTTTGTTTGTGAGGCCATGGTGGGCATTGCCCCTTCCGTGGCCCTTCTTCGCCACTTCTTCTCATTGCACCTGATGGATTCCTGGCAGAGCTCGGGATGCGTGAGCTTCCAGGCTGTGGCTGCGACGGCAGGCGCGGGGATCGACTTCGAGCTTCCTCCATCTACGAGCGAGTTTCGGACACGGTGGGTATTTCTCAATGCCGGAGTGCTCAGCCCTCTGCTCCATTCTTCATTGGCGCCTGCCGTTCCCAACCCTGGTTGGGGCCATGAGAAGCTCGCGAGCCCCTGTCTTTTCCCCGTCTGGCTCAGGCTGAAGAGGCTGAAAGACAGTGGTGTGACCACTCCCATGGTGGTGAAGGAGTTCGTCAGGCGCCGAGTCGCTCCGCTCCAGCGCCATTCTCGCCCGATGTGGGCCTTCCTCAACAGTCAGGACCATACGAGACTTCAGGAGTCCGGGCTTCCTCTTGAGATGCGGCAAACTGCGCTTGAGGTCCTGACGGGTGTCACATCGCCGGACGACAAGCCCGGGAGGAGCTGTCTGCTGTACCACTGCAGGAACAAGGCAGAATTTGTGGAGCAAATGCCTTCCTTCGATGAGTGGGGGCTGCGCCCGGTCGGCCTAGTGGGGCCTCGCGAGAACCCCGTCAACGTGGTTCCCTTCTTCGCCGTTGGCGCCGAGCTCATCCCAAATGTGGATGTAGGGGGGCGAGCATCACCAGAGGCTGGCGGCACGAGTGCTGAGGTGCAGATGCTGCCTGGGGCTCCTGGGGCGTCGTCCTCGGGAACTCATGATTCTTCCTCTAGGATGTCAGTCGCTGAGACGATGCAGCACGCGGCTCCCAAGGCCGAAGCTCCGGAGGCCTCGCGAGGTCGCGGTGAGATGGCGCCCGACTGCTCTCCGCAGCCCGGCACCCCTGAAGCTGTCCCCTCGAGCACTTCTCCGGCTGCACCCCGTGCCGGCTGCCACGTCCAGTGCTTCGGTCGGCTTTGCGTGGACTTCGAGGTGCTCCGCAAGAGGAAAGGATCTTCGAGCAGCAGCGGTATCTTTGGGCCGTTCAAGCGACGAAAGTACATCGCCGTCGACGAGTAAGTACGGCACCTTGTGATTTCTTGATTGCTGCTTTCCTCCCTGACGTTGGCTCTTCAGGACCCCTTCCGTGAGGGCCGCTGTGTCCCCCGAGAAGCAACCTCCGCCTTCCTCGACTCCCTCGCTGGCCTTGAGCGTCCCGAGCCTGCATGTCGCACCTGGAGCAGGGCCGGCCGGGGAGGTGCGCTCGCCTTCACGGCGCTTCGAACCTGCGGCCTCGTCGTCCTTCCTCCACGGCCTGGCTTGGAGCTTGGCGGGCGTGCCCAGGGCCACTCCTCAGGTCATGGACGGCAGCTGGTTGGCTTCGGTCTTCGGCTCCTCTTCAAGCAGTGAGCCCCGACCGGCTAGGGGCCCTCATGAGGCCTGGCTGGCGCCTGGGGCAGCACCAGCCCCTAGCCCCTACCGAGAGGGGGTGCGCCGCTTCACGTCCCGCGTGCAGCCCCTATGGTGGAGGACGAGGTGGGTCGTGCGCTGGAGTTCGAGCACGGGCGGAGCATCGTTCGTCATGAGCTCTTCCAGGAGGCGATGAGCGCGATGAACCGACTCGGTGAAGAACTTGCGGACATCAACGCGCGCCTCAAGGCTGAGGGTCTTCGGCTGGCGGAGGAACGACGTAAGCTGAAGGTGGCCATCAACCTTGGCCGCTACCAGCGTGATCTTGATAATGCGAAGGCCGAGGCATCCCTCAAGGTTTTCCGTGAAGCTTGCTCCCGAGCTTTGGAGGAGGCTTGCGAGGCTGACCGCCGTCATGAGGCCGCAGAGAAGCGCGCGTGGGAGCTCCAGGCCTGGAGCGCGTCCCTGGAGCAGCAGGTGGAGGCGCGCAAAGCCGCCCTTGCATCAATGAGGGGGCACCCGCCGAGGAGGAAGAGATCTGGAAGCTTGAGGAGGCGATGGCGTTGGAAGCCGTGGAGTGCAGCCTCGAGCTAGAACGGTTGGAGACAAGGGAGCGCCAGGTCGTCCAAGCGGAGGACACCGTCGATGCGCGCGAGGCCAGGGCTCAGGAGGAGGTTGATCGCCGGGTGTTCGAGGCTCGCGCGGATCTTGAGGGTAGGTATGACTTGAGGTTGAAGCTTGCGGGGACGGAGGATGCGGGTAGGGCCGCCGCCCTCAGGCTCAAGCTGGCTGAAGTGGAGAGGCGCGAGGAGGCTACGGCAGCCGCCCTGGTCACAGCGCATGCGGAATTGGCCTCCGCCCGCGCCGAGCTGCTCTCTCTTCAGAAGCGAGTTGATGGCGTCGAGTCCGTTGCGCGGCAGAATAGGGAGGAAGTGCTTCAGCGGCGGACACTAGAGCATGAGCACGCCCCCATGCTCCAGGACCTCAGGGTCAGGGCCAACGCGGCGCTGGGCCACGTCTGCGACGAGAATGCTCCGCACCCACACTCGAATGACTACGCCAGTCATCTGCGCTTCTTCGCCGACGTGGTGACATGCCTGGAAGCTCGGTCCGATAGGGCTCGCTAGCTCGTGGAAGAGAGGAGTCGTGGCCTGCTCGGGCGCCCATTTTCCCGCATCTTCAGCCATCTTCAGAACTTCGACCCTGACTTCGACTTCGACGCCGCCATTTCCCCCGTACTCGCGGCCATCCGAGGCGACCTAGCGAGATGGGTGGAGGACAACGTGGACATGCTGGTCAGGGCCTTCACTTCTGAGGACGACGCGGTGGTGGTCGCGGCAGACGAGGGCGACATTGTTGACAACGGCGACGCCGGCGCTGGCGAAGGTGGAGGCGACGCCAATGATGGTGACAGCGATGCCAGCGGTGTGTCTGAAGATGACATGGGGGATGCGGCGAGCGATATATCAAGCTGATCCCATGTTTTCCTGCTTTTTACCCTGTAAAATCTTGGGCGCGGCCCCTGAAGATTATAAGAGCATTTTGAGAGGGGAAGCCCCTCATGTAAACAAACCGCTGCTTTTATTCTTTTATGTCAAGTTGGGTATGCATCTTTGTGTGACCATGAGCCCGATGGAGGGTTTTCGGTACGACTTACCTTAGCCAGTGCATGTCCCAAGCTGGGTCGCTGGGTCATGCATTTCTGAGGCCCCTGAGGGGCCTGCCGATCCTTCCGAGGGGGCCTCGTGAGAGGTAAGCATCTACTGTGATGCTGGCGCGGGCATGGCATGCGTGTGCCTCGCCTAGTCCCGCTCGCGAGGGGCTCGTGAGGGGAGGCAAATGGCGTGAGCTCCAAAATCAGGCGAGAACCAGAAAGCAAGAAATCGCTCGAACGAGAAAAGGCGCCCCCGTGCGCACCAATGAAAATTCAACTTCAGCTTAAATCCAACTCCAGAAGGCAAGGCTAAAAAAATGGGGGTTCAAAGCAAATGGCCGCGTTCGGCACCAAGTCTAGTCTTCTTGTCTTCAAGACTTCTCACCAGCGTGGAGCTAAGTGCTGCCACTAGGGTGTGGGAGGGAGCCCCCGAGGCCCGAGGGCGGCTCTCCGGAGACTCTGGGGCGTGTACAGCCCCACTCATTATTACGTGAGAGTGTCACGGGCGGCGATCTTCACAGGCATGAGCCTTGCTTCATATCGCCAGACGAGGGCCCCGCCTTGCACCTCCCTCGGCCCCATTGGGGGCGACCGGAAACCAGGACGCCACCAAAGGGGCAAAGGGGATGCTAGCGGCGCCCTCGGCGACCACGGGTCCTCTGCCGGGGGTAGGCTTCTCAGCACCTCCCCAGCAGAGGGCCTATCTCCGGGGGGTGCGCCTTGCTCCGTGCAACGTGGGGAGGGATCTGGCTCTCGACCCCTCTCCTGCAGCCCCCAGCGCGATCCCCCTGGCGGAAGGGAGGTCGCCAAGCTGGGGCCGCCAGGCACTGTAGTGACCTGATCTCCCCTGCGACTCATGATTAGCGTAAGCTTGCTCCTGAGGGATTAGTGGTAACCTGTATCTGTTGTCGACGGCGTGGTTGGCGGGGCTCTCTGGTGGATCCTGGAAGGCTTCAGCTCCTAACGCCTCCTCCTCCCAACCTGGCCCGAGGAACGAGCCAGGGTCGTCCTCCGGCATGTACTCCTGGTCCATCATGCGGGGCACATAGGCCTCCGAGGTCGCCGCCCCGAAGACCTCGCCGAAGTGCCCCACGCTCCATGTTGCCCGGCCCGTCATGCTGTCCTGAGGATGGCAGGGCGGCACTCCGATGGGGCCGTACGCAGCAACACTTGTGCCCGCACCCACCTGGGGTGGTGCGGGCATGGTAGGGCGCCCTCCAGCGTGGGTCATGTTGACGTCGACGAGGCCCCCGGGCGCACCCGGAAGCACGCGGGCGTTGCGTGGCCTGCCGTGGGAGCCAGCCGCCGTCTAAGGCGTGAGCTGATAGCAGAAGGGCGGCGCTCCCGTGGCCGGCGCGTCCAGTAGCTCGGCGACGCGTTCCAGCAACGCATCCCAGCCGCTCTCCATCAGTCGGCACCGCAGCAGCTCCCGCGCCACTGTGAGTGCTACCCGCATGTTCGCCTCCTCTCGCCGGGTGTGTGGCGCCGTTGCTGCAGCGTGGCTTGTGGCCCTTGCGGCGGCTTGCGCTTGTCGTGCAGTGAGGGTGGACGGCGCTTGGCCGCGCCATCCGCGCCCAGTAGCGTTAGGTGGTGCCCGCGCTGCCTGGAGTGCGGGGTTGAGGTCTTCCTAGGCAGGCGGCGCCGCCCGGGCGGGCCAGGCCGCCCAGCGGTCGACGCCAGCCCTCGGGTCGCCGGACATCGGAACCGCGGAGCGTCGGCGGATCGACTGGTGGGGAAGAGACTCCGGCGCACCCCTACCTGGCGCGCCAAATGTCGGATCACAGGTTCCGGCAAAACCCTTAAGGTTCGTACTCTGGGGTGCGCGCGAAGTTCCTTTCCCCCTACCGATCCACGCCCTAGCTTGCTAAGATCTCGCGGACGAACTCAACGAACTCACAACACAAAAGACACAAGATTTATACTGGTCCGGGCCACCGTTGTGGTGTAATACCCTACTCCAGTGTGGTGGTGGTGGATTGCCCCTTGGGGTTATGATGAACAGTACAAGGGGAAGAACAACCTCCTGAGGTTGAGGTGTTCTTGTGCTCGGCGCACTTGTGTGTGTGGATTCGCTCTGCTCGGGCTTGCTTGTGAGCTCTCCACCAGATGCCTTCTACGGTGGGGGCTAGTTCTACTTATATAGGCCCTGGTCCTCTTCCCAAATATTGAGCGGGAAGGGAGCCAACAACGGCCAATTTGAAAGGGGACAGCTAGTACAGCTTATCCTGACAAAAGCGGTCTTTGCCTGCAAAAGGCTCTGGTGGTGACGCGGCCTTGGGCTCCATGGTTACCTTCGTCTTGTCGTCCTGCTCGTCTTGCTCTCGTTGCACTGATATGGAAACCTTTGCTTGACGCCTCGGTACTCTGCGCCTGCGCTTGCTCCCTTAGCACCAAAGGGGAAACAAGGACACTGCGCGCGCTGGCGCCCGCCTGATCTTGATCGTCATGGCACACGTCACGAGAACCTTGCGAGGTTTGCCCTGCCTTGATCTCTCCGCTCCCTGCGAGGCAACCTGGTGAGGCCGCTCCTGAGGAGGTCTTGTGTCGGCCGCCTCGCGAGGCTTGGCCCCGCTCGAGGGTCTTGAACGCCTTGTTGATGAAGATGGGATGTACATGCCTGCTAGCATAGCCACGCCGTGGGCCGCAGGTAGGCAAGTCTGGGGACCCCGTTCCCAGAACGCTGACAGAGCTCTATAGCATTTCTAATATTATATGTGGATGACATATTGTTGATTGGAAATGATATAGAATTTCTGGATAGCGTAAAAGTATACTTGAACAGGAGTTTTTCAATGAAAGACCTCGGTGAAGCTGCTTATATATTGGGCATCAAGATCTATAGAGATAGATCAAGACGCTTAATTGGACTTTCACAAAGCACATACCTTGATAAATTTTTGAAGAAGTTCAAATTGGACCAGTTAAAGAAAGGGTTCTTGCCTCTGTTACAAGGTGTGAAGTTGAGTCACACTCAATGCCCGACCACTGCAGAAGTTAGAGAGAAAATGAAAGTCATTCCCTATGCTTCAGCCATAGGTTCTATCATGTATGCTATGTTGTGTACTAGACCTGATGTGTGCCTTGCTATAAGTATAGCAGGGAGGTACGAAAGTAATCTAGGAGTGGATCACTAGACAGCGTTCAAGAACATCCTGAAGTACCTGAAAAGGACTAAGGATTTGTTTCTCGTTTATGGAGGTGAAAAAGAGCTTGTCGTAAATGGTTACGTCGATGCTAGCTTTGACACTGATCTGGATGACTCTAAATTACAAACCGGATATGTATTTATATTGAATGATGGAGCTGTCAGTTGGTGCAGTTCCAAGCAAAGCATCGAGATCTACGTGTGAAACGGTGTACATAGCTACTTCGGAAGTAGCGAATGAAGGAGTCTAGATGAAGGAGTTCATATACGATCTAGGTGTAATACCTAGTGCGTCCGGTCCAATGAAAATCTTTTGTGAAAATACCAGAGCAATTGCCTTTGTGAAGGAATCCAGATTTCACAAAAGAACCAAACACATCAAGAGACGCTTGAACTCCATCCGTGATCAAGTCAAGGAGGGAGACATAGAGATTTGCAAAATACATATGGATCTGAATGTGGCAGACCCGTTGACTAAGCCTCTTCCACGAGCAAAACATGATCAGCACCAAGACTCCATGGGTGTTAGAATCATTACAATGTAATCTAGATTATTGACTCTAGTGCAAGTGGGATACTGAAGGAAACATGCCCTAGAGGCAACAATAAAGTTGTTATTTATATTTCCTTATATCATGATAAATGTTTATTATTCATGCTAAAATTGTATTAACCGGAAACTTGATACATGTGTGGATACATAGACAATACAGTGTCCCTAGTAAAGCCTCTACTAGACTAGCTCGTTAGTCAAAGATGGTTAAGTTTCCTAACCATAGACATGTGTTGTCATTTGATGAACGGGATCACATCATTAGGAGAATGATGTGATGGAGAAGACCCATCCGTTAGCTTAGCATAATGATTGTTAAGTTTTATTGTTATTACTTTCTTCATGACTTATACACGTTCCTTTGACTATGAGATTATGCAACTCCCCAATACCGGAGGAATACCTTGTGTGCTATCAAACTTCACAACGTAATGGTGATTATAAAGATGCTCTACAGGTATCTCCGAAGGTTTTTTGTTGGGTAGGCATAGATCGAGATTAGGATTTGTCACTCTGAGTATCGGAGAGGTATCTCTGGGCCCTCTCGGTGATGCACATCACAATAAGCCTTGCAAGCAATGTGACTAATGATTTAGTTGCGGGATGATGCAGTACGGAACGAGTAAAGAGACTTGCCGGTAACGAGATTGAACTAGGTATGTGGATACCGACGATCAAATCTTGGGCAAGTAACATACCGATGACAAAGGGAATAACGTATGTTGTCATAACGGTTCGACCGATAAAGGTCTTCGTAGAATATGTGGGAGCCAATATGAGCATCCAGGTTCCGCTATTGGTTATTGACCGGAGAGGTGTCTGGGTCATGTCTACATAGTTCTCGAACCCGTAGGGTCCGCACGCTTAACGTTCGATGACGATTTGTATTATGAGTTATGTGTTTTGGTGACCGAAGATTGTTCAAAGTCCTGGATGAGATCACGGACATGACGAGGAGTCTTGAAATAGTCGAGAGGTAAAGATTGATATATTGGACGATGGTATTCGGATATTGAAATCGTTCCGGAATGTTTCGGGTATTTTTTGGAGTACCCGAAGGTTACCGGAACCCCCCAAGAAAGTAATGGGCCTACATGGGCCAGAGGGGAGAGAGAGGGTAGCCCGCAAGGGGTGGCGCCCCCCGCCATGGGCTGTCCGAATTGGACAAGGGGAGGGGGCACGGCCCCCTTCCCTTCCCCCTCTACATCTCCTTCCCGTTCCCCCTCTGAAAGAAAGGAGGGGGCGACTTGGACTAGGAGTCCTAGTCGGTTTCCCCCCACTTGGGCGCGCCCCTAGGGCCGGCCTCCTCCCCTCTTCTCTCTTATATACGGGGATAGGGGGCACCCCAAAGCACATCAATTGTTCTCTTAGCCGTGTGCGGTGCCCCCTCCACAGTTTCCTCCTCCGGTCATATCGTCGTTGTGCTTAGGCGAAGCCCTGCGCGAATCACATCACCATCACCGTCACCATGCCGTCGTGCTGATGAAACTCTCCCTCGACACTTTGTTGGATCAAGATTTTGAGGGACGTCATCGAGCTGAACGTGTGCAGAACTCAGAGGTGTCGTACGTTAGGTGCTTGATCGGTTGAATTGCGAAGACATTCGACTACATCAACCGCGTTAAGCTAACGCTTCCGCTTTTGATGTATGAGGGTACGTGGACACACTCTCCCCTCTCGTTTCTATGGATCTCCTAGATAGATCTTGCATGATCGTAGGAATTTTTTTGAAATTGCATGCTACGTTTCCCAACAATTCTGTGCCTGTTGTCTACTCTTACATCGTCCTAAATGGGAGCTATCTGGGTAACCCTTGACTTGTTCATGTATACTCCTAGGACCCTACCTTTGTAGACAAAATACCACTTCACCTGCAGATTGATAGGAGAGCTACAATTGAAGCAGCAAAGCAAATGAACATAATATCTGAAAGAGAAACACCATAGGCAAGCATGATCACATAAGGCAACACAAGTTCGTCCCAACTACTATGGTGTCATCTTACCACCACATCCAAAAGAGGGTGTTATCCTAACACTGCAAGTTCGCCATCAGAGTGGGTGCTACTTGTGAGCTGCGTTGGGATTTTCTCGAAGAGGAGAGGATGATGCAGTACGGTAGAGATACATATTTCCCTTAGTTAAGAACCAACGTCATCAATCCAGTAGGAGAACCACACAACACCTCATTAGCAGTACCTACACACAAAATAACAAATACTTGCACCCAACACATACAAGGGGTTGTCAATCCCTTGGCGGTTAATTGCATAGTTTTCACTAGAGGCGTCTCTCTTGAAAATAGCATACGGTGGATAACAAATTACTGTTGGGTAATTGATAGAAAGCGAATAACCATGACGATATCCAAGGCAATGATCATGTATATAGGCATCACATCTGAGACAAGTAGAACGCCTCCTACCTGCATCTACTACTATTACTCCACAAATCGACCGCTATCCAGCATGAATCCAGAGTATTAAGTTCATAAAGAACGGGGTAACGCCTTAAGCAAGATGACATGATGTAGACAAAGTAAATCCAATCAATATGAATCAACCCCATCGTTTTATCCTTAATGGTAATGATACAAATACGTGTCATGTACCTTTCTGTCACTAGGATTGAGCACCACAAGATCGAACCAATCACAAAGCACCTCTCCCATTGCAAGTTAAATCAATCTAGTTGGCCAAACCAAACGGATAAATCAGAGAGAAATACAAAGCTATAGTAATCATGCATAAAAGAGTTCAGAGAAGACTCAAATAATATTCATGTATAATCTGATCATAAACCCACAATTCATCGGATCCCAACAAACCCACCGCAAAAAAAGATTTACATCGAATAGATCTCCAAGAACATCAAGCAGAACATTGTATTGAAGATCAAAGAGAGAGAAGACGCCATCTAGCTACTAGCCATGGACCCATAGGTATGTGGTAAACTACTCCCACATCATCGGAAGGCAGTAAGGTTGATGTAGAGCCCCTCTGTGATTGATTCCCCCTCTGGCAGAGTACCGAAAAAAGCCTCCAGATGGGATCTCACGAGAACAGGAGCTTGCGGCGCGGAAAGTGTTTTGGGTGGCTCTTTGTTGGTTTATCGATTTTAGAGAATTTATAGAGCTGGAATTAGGTTAAATGGACGGACGAGGGGGCCATGAGGTACCAGGGCCCGCCCACTCCCTGGGCCCCACTCCCTGGTGCCTCGTGGCCCACTCCTTCGCCTTCTAGTCTACTCCCGAAGCTTCTAGTGTCTCTTATCTCCAGGAAAAATCGTCACAAAGTTTCGTGGCAATTGGTCTTCGTTTGGTACTGAATTCCCGGGAAACCAAAAATAGGCAAAAACAGCAACTGGCACTTGGCACTAAGTTAATAGGTTAGTCCCAAAAAAGATATATAATTGCATAATAAACATCCAAGATTTATTCTATAATAGCATGAAACAATAAAAAATTATAGATATGTTGGAGACGTATCAGTGAGGGACTAGTATAACCACCTCATCAAAATATACAGGCCATCACCAAGAGTTTTTGAAGCCCTAGCTACCAAACAATGTACATCATCATCATCGTTGTCGATCGCCATGCACGCCAACACCACCACCAAAACAGCTCTAGAAGTAGTGCTTGCCTAGCCAGGTCCTCAGTCAGAGCACCCTATGGGCTTGTGCTATGGCAATGGACCCAACACCCTAAGCATTGTTGTCTAGCAGGTGGCTAAGATCAACCATCATATCCTCCGGACTGAAGCCACCTTGCTCCATGACGATGATGTACAACTCATGGTGGACATCGACCGACTTACTCTCCGGAATGGCGGTTTCCACCTCCTTCACAACCTCGGTTACGCTTCTAAACACAGTCAATTCCTCCTTTATCAACCTAGACCTCTCAGGAACATCAACGCTGATGGTGTCTAACTCTTGGGTGTTTGGCCACTTGGGCATAGGCAAACCAAGCGGCTGACCAGAGCCCATGACATGCTTGCACAACAAAAAAATACACTTCCGTGATGATACGTGTTTGTCACAGTAGGTCGCATTTTTTGTCATGCATGTACATCCATGACAAATTTATGACAGAATCAAGATAGTCATACCTGTGCTATCGTAGAAGTGTTCCATGACATTACCAAAATTATCATCACGGAAGTGTCCACTTCCATGACGATAAATCGCGCGTCACAGAAGTGCTTTCGTCAAGGGTGACCGACACGTGGCATCCACCGTAACGGAACGCCGTTAAGCTATCGGGTCGGGTTTCGGATCCGATAACCCGTTAACAGCCCCGACCAATGGGGATTTTGCACGTGTAAAATCATCATTGGCTGGAGGAGACACGTGTCAGGTCCGCGTTGGCACAGGTGTCACTCATCCAATGGGCGAGACGCGCCTATGATATGTTGACACGTGGACCGGCCCATCAAGTTTAAAAGGGCCGGCCCAACTGAAGGCCCACAAGATTTTGCGGACCATAATGGGCCGGCCCAGCTAAAGGCCCACGAGATTTTGCGGACCATAATGGGCTGGCCCAGCTAAAGGCCCACAAGATTTTGCGGGCCATAATGGGCCGGCCCAGGTAAAGGCCCACAAGATTTTTGTGTGCCATAATGGGCCGGCCCAGGTAAAGGCCCACAAGATTCTTGCGGATCATAATGGGCCGGCCCAGCTAAAGGCCCACGAGATTTCGCCGACATTAATGGGCCGGCCCAGCTGTAGGCCCACAAGATTTTGAGGACCCTAGTAGGCCGGCCCATTAACTGGCTACCATGTTTTGGGCCAAATGCCGGCCCATATTTGATCCGGTCCATTAATGGCCTGCCACGCTCCGGGCCTAATAGTGGCCCATATGAGATCCGGCCCGTTAAAAGCCTACCATGTTCTGGTCCAAATTACGGCCCAAATCAGGTCCGGCCCTTTAAGAGGCTTTGGGCTCAATTATGGCCCATATCAGATTCGGCCCGTCAACTGGACACTATGCTTTTGGGCCCACTTGCTAAAGGCCCACTTAGTAATTCGGCCTGATATTAGTTTTGGCCTGTTAAGGGCCCGTTTAACATTTCGGCCCTATATTAATTTCATCCTGTTAAAAGCCCGTCATATAGTTGGGCCTAACTACGGCCCGGTTTGCATCGGACATGCTCGCAGCCGATATCTGATTGGGCCAAACAAGGACCGAGACAATTTTGGCCTGTTAAAAGCCCGTGATTTGATTCGCACAATCATGGGCTGGGGTTCATTTCGGGCTGCTGCCGGCCCGTGAGCTGTTCGGCACGCTTCAGGCCCAACCTACATCGTGATTGCATGACGGCCCGATTATGTACCGTAATTTTACGGTTTGGCCGGTTTACTGCGAAGACAGGATATATATACAGTAAAATAACTGAAGCATCGTGAATAAGAAAAAACCTAGACTATACAATAAAGAAATTACGGCATATTACATCCACTAGGCATCAAAGTTCGCCACTATGATAATAAAGCACAAGAAGACAGCAGATTACATACACCGGGCATCAAAGATCGCCACCAGTGCAAATAAACACGCCGAAAAATAATATACAAAACCGACAGCACTTCAATAGAGTTCAAGAAAGGTTAGCCCTACTGGGGAGCTGCAGCGCAAGCAGCTGAGCAAGATGATGAGAATGCGCTTGTTCAACACTTATATCTTCCTCACTCTGAAAGATAAACAAGCAGACAGATGACAGGTTTTGCACATAAAAGTATCAGTGCTGACAATTCATCACATTTCTTACTGACGAATAAAGTGACACAGTTTAAAATTGCATTAACACAATATGGTATTGTTCAGGTCAAGATATGGCAGGAAATGACATTGTGAAGGAGTTGGCAGCTTCACGACACCACTGGATTACAGATCAAGAAATCATAAGTATCAATGGTTAGTGTGCTGTCAATTTATACCATTTCAGATTGGCAAATAAAGAGACGGTTTAAATAATCGTAGAATGATATGACATTGTTCATAGTTAAGACATTGCAGAATATGACATTGTGCTGTAGTGGGTAGGTTCACCACACCACTGGATTACGGATGAAGAACAGAAGCATACATGCAGTGCAAAAGAAGATCACTTGCTCTGTATAGTTTAATTTACATGGTATGAAGAAGGAACTTGGTTGTACAACTAAAAACTTAAATTGAGAAAGGACAAACTTTTGTTTATGAACTACATAATAAACTTTAAACAAGCAATTTGATGCAAACACCAAAAATAAACAGCTGTTGCAGTCATGCCTAACCAAATATACACAACAAGGTTTGATGGCTTGAGATGGACAAACTTACATTATTGGTGAAGACATGCTCTATAAAGGCCTTGTTCATGCTGATGGGGGGGCAATTCAAGAAGTTTACCACAGAATCTTCTTCAAAAGCATTGCCTTTATTCTACATTTTGTTAAGAGTAAATATAGATGTGATAATATACGAAAAAATGGAGAATATTTAAGATAAGATGAAGAGTGATGCTACATAACCAAGTAGCTATAAATGCAAGTGCAGCGATACAGGCAAAAGGTACAGCCAAGAGCAATGCACAGCTAAACTTCTTCAGTACCAACCTTATGGTAAGAGTAAATATTGATCTGATGTGTAGAAAATGGAGGGCAAAGGAAAATAAGCTGCAGAGTGATGGTACATGAACAACTACCTTTCATTATAAGTACACTGATAAAGGACAGCATGTACTTACAAGAACAATGCAGAGCTAAAAAAATTGGCATTGGATATATTCTACACTAATGTAACCATTCATACAGATCAGATAATTTGGAGCAAACAATTGATAAGAAAGCTATCATGCATACTGCTATCACATAATGAACCAGGTATGTATGCAAGTACAGTGATACAGGACAACAGGTACTAACAAGAGCAAAGCAGCGGGCAGCATATTTGCGATATCCCGTCGTTCTTGTCAAACCAGAATTCTTCTTCGAGCAGATTTCCTGCAAAAAAGATCTGTAAGGCACATGCGGAAAAGTAGAAGTTCAAATTGTCATGTGATTTCATAGACAGTACCTCATCCTGGGAATGAGACCAGTGCATAACAAGGTTTTTCCATTCAATGTCTTCTAAATTTAGCACAGGAGACTTCACCGAAAATTTGTTTATAGACTTGCCATCAAAGTGTGATTTCCTCAGGTAACACTGATACTGCTGCAATGCTTCCTTGAAAAGCAGAAGCAAGCTTTGCTCGTCATGACTATCCAGATTGACCCTCGCCTAGTTACAACAATGTAATGTAAATCATTGATGTGTTCAATCAGCAGAAAACAGGAAAATAATAACCATGAATAATAGCACTTACACGTAAGTTGGATAGGAAGATGTGAAAATGGTGTTTGTCTTCACAATAATCTTCCCATGATGAGAATATATGCATGTAGTCCCTAACAACATTGAAAGCATTGTCTTTTAAACTGGGAATAAATGGAATGGGGTTCCAAACTGCAGGAATTGGCCGTCTCTGCAGTTGGGATAGGTCTTCGGCCGGTGGACTTGCTGTACTTTTTGCTGGAGTGGGATTTTTCTGTGGTACAGCTGGTGCTATGGCAAATGAAATCGGTATACCTTTTGCTGGAGTGCAGGTCCTGTGTGGTGGGGCTAGTGGTGTGGCCAGTGAAGTATGGGTACAGTCTGCTGGAGTCGGTCCTACGTTTTGTGTCACTGGTTGTATAGCCAATATAAGTGGGGTGTTGTCTGATTTCTCCGGCACCACCACGTTTTTCAAGGACTTCGCTGGTGCTCCTTCAGGTTCAGCAATCACCCTCTTCCTTTTTGATGTCTGATGCACAAGAACAGCATTAGAGTGAAAAAACATGGTATGATGACAGATGGAATATGTATTGATAATGGATGGGCATGGCATCTCGACATATATGATGAGTAAACTAAGCAGATGGCGGTGCAACAAAGTAGAAGAAATGCAGGACAACATATGCAAGATATCCGCAATCAATAAAACATTGCCAAATTAGAACAGGCACCTTGATGGGTGAACAGGACAGGCCATCTGCCTTTGACTCCTCGAGGTTAGAATAGTCATTAGGATCATATTCTGAACAAGAATCAACAGGTGGGGAGCGTATGAGTTTCATTGCATCCAGAATGGCACTCAATGCCTTGGTGCCAATTTTGTAAGTCATTGCAGTGTTTAGCTTCAAGAGTGGACTGCTGCTAGTGCGACACAAAGCAGCTACACAGATCATAGTGTAGATATAACGGGAAAACCTTAAGCATCAGAGTAAAATCAGCAAAGTGGAACTTGCTGGAATATATGTGCTGGTATTGCCGGTACGGCTAGAAAGGCTTCGGATACCAGCTCTCTTCAAGTGAAGGTGCGGTACTGTTAATATCAGTGTAACCCTCAAAGGCGACACAGCTCCCCACATTTCCTTGCTATTCTTATAGGATTCAAGTGGGCAGGCCACTCCAAATCCTATTCCTATGTTTACAAGATCCTACGAATCAAAGAGGCTCAACGTGTCCATCACAACCGACCGTATAGACCTCTACACTGCAAATGTCCCTACTCATCTTCAGTACAAGGAACATACTGTACTACTATCATACTCCCTCCGTTCCAAAATATAAGTCTTGGTAGAGATTTCCACTATGGATCACATACAGATGTATCCAGATACATTTTAGAGTGTAGATTCACTCATTTTGCTCCATATGTAGTCCATGGTGGAATCTATACAAAGACTTGTATTTAGGAACGGAGAGAGTACATATTAAAGAAGAACGGAAGAGGAACATGGTAAAGAAGAGCAAGCAGATTTTGAATAATAAAATGTTGGTTGCGCAGTGCCCACACATGATGAACCAGAGCGCATTAAGAACGCAACTCCCAGCTGTCTCTCGACCATTTCAGGCGGTTGGATGAAGATCCTATGTCTCCTAACCCTTCTTCTTCCTTGTCTCTGATTCTTCCCATACACAACACCGCACGGGCCGCCGGCGGGACCACCGGCCCCCACCGCCTGTGTTCCTCCGCCACCCCCACCACCGCCCCCACCCCCACCCACGTCGAGTTTTCTTCGTTCGGTGAGGCCCCACAACCACCCGAGCCCCTTCGATCGCACCGGCGAACTCCGGCGAGCTATGAAAAATCGACTGACCCAATTTTGAAATTTAGTCTACTGTGATTTAACTAGTGTGGAATATAAAAGGGGAAAACCATAAGCATTGGGAGTATAGTGTTGAGCGTGCCATGGCGGATCTGAAGGTGCAAACCGGACAAAGGCAACTTCGCAACCAAGACAAGAAATCAGAGTAAAGCAGTGGCGATCTATTTTCTTGCTGCGATAAATAAGTTGAGCAGATACGAAAGAGTACCGCCTCTGGTGCGGCGCCGTGTACGCATCTGCTAAGAATTTGACGGTGCTGCAGTAGCGATGGCTGTCGGCGGCGTGGAAGCAGATCTAGGAGGGTAGACGGTGGCGGCGGGGCGCGGTGGACGAGACGGTCGTAGGAGCGGCGCCGGCAAGGTGGACGACGGCGGGGATGAAGCGAGAGGACGGGATGCAAGGATCCCAGTCCGAAGCCGTGGATGAGAGAGGTCGATCTCTTGTAATGGACGGCGGCGTCGGGGTATCAGCTCCGGCATGGTGGAGGAGGACGGCGGTGGATGGGGTGGCGGACGGCGGCGGACGGAGGAGGGTGGGGTGGAGAGGGTGTTTTAGCGCCCACGGAGTACGAATGGGGAAAAGGGAGGTAGAGAGGAAGGGGGGAACCATGTATTCAGGGCGCGCTTGTCTCAAATGCGAGGAAATTTACAAACTTAGCCCCCGTTTCAAATTTCTACTACATCACAGCAACATTAGTCGGTTGGGGATAGGACGGTAATCTCGCATACACCGAATATTTGCCGACGAGAGTTTGTTTTTGGCGCCCACCGTGTATGAATATGAATCGCGGAGGGAGTTGATTTCGGCTGAGGACACACTGTGTTTTGGCGCCCACCGTGTATGAATCCGGGTGAGAGGCGGTTACGTCACGTTTGGGTGAAATTACAAACCTACCCCTATCGAAACCTATAGAAATCCAGCAGATATGCTTTGCGTGGCAGGGATAGGCAGTAGTGATTTCCATCTCGCAGATTTTGGTTTCGGGCGGTTACTGCGATTTTCCCCGCTTCGTTCAAATTTTGCAGAGTACACGTTTACCGTGCCAACTCAATTCGAATCCCGTTTGTATTCTATTTTTTCGGGCGGGATCCATTTTCAATTGGAATTACATTCTATATACATCATTTTTTATATATACCTTCAAAAGCACAACACCATTTATACATAAATATGGTTTACAAATGGCATGATCTCAGATTCATAAGGTTGTATCCATCAATTTGGATTTTCAAATATTTGAAACCACTTTATGTTGAAATCCAATGTATGCATTCCTCGCTAACTGTCTCCAATTAATGTGTGTTTCATGCGGGGTTTTTTTTTACTTCTCAAACATGTATAATGTGTTTCACACACGCAACATATAGTGTAATCCCGTTTAGACATTAATTGCATATAAACCATGCATTGTTTGTAATTGAAAAATCTATGGATCACCAATATTGATAAACTATATAACATTACACGTGTGCCCAAATTCAAATGAATATGCATGTTTGATACACCAATTTGTGTTATGATATTATCGATGTCGTGATCTCCAGTTTAAATATTTGAATCCCCTTCAATCCAAATATTCGTCTCATATAGCTATCACTCATGCTTATATAGGACTATCTCTATGGACCTATACGCGTTCATCGTCTCTCAGGTATCTCTCGTGCTACCTGTATGTCGACAATGATCTTTTATCTTCATAACACACTGACGGTACTCTCTCCCTCGACCTTCATCACTCTATCTCTCTCTAAGTATATCTCGCTCCCTGCTATGTGTCTCTAACTATGATTCTCCATGTGGAATCTCTTTCTCTCACACAAACACAAAACTTTGTCTCCCGGGGTCTCATTTTTCTCTACTATTCCCATGTGTGCCACTCGCACACCCCTCATACAGAGATGTCTTTCGCTCCTTAGATATGAGAACCTACGACTCTTCCTCTTCAATATTTCTTTCTCACACACAAACACAAACTCTGTCTCCCAGGGTCTCATATTTCTCCATTGTTCTCTTGTATGTCGCTCACACACACCCTCTCTCCCTAGAGATATCTTGTGTTCCCTCGTATGTCTCTCTAGCTATCACTCTCGTTGCTCACACACACCCTCTCTCCCTAGAGATATCTTGTGTTCCCTCGTATGTCTCTCTAGCTATCACTCTCGTTGTGAAATATCTTTCTCTCTCGCAGACACAAAACTCCGTCTCTCTGGATCTCATTTCTCTCTGATATCTGTTTGTATGTGACTCACATGCACCCTCTCTCTATCTCTCTCACACCCACACACATAACCCAGCCTTCTGATCCACTCGACTCCTATCTCTAACGCACACTAGCTAGCATCTTTATCTTTCTATTTATCTATTTCTCCATCAACCTTCTTTCTCGCCCTCACTCTTGATTCCTATCACGCACACTACATATGTTTCTCTCTACATGCAGTCAAGTGCCTCTCACACGCATATATAACTTCACCCTTTGAACCACCCGACGGTCATCTCCAACACCCAAACTAGCGGATGTCCCTCTAGCTAGCATCTCCATCTCTGTATCTATCTATAGTTTCTCCGTCAACATTTCTTTCTCGCACGGAGTCTTGCTTCCTATCACCCACACTATATATGTCTCTCCATACATATGCATTTATAGGTTGGTCTCTTTTGCACAATCGTTGCGCCTCACTCCCTCTGCTCGCCATAGATGCATGCTCCAGCCCACGCCACTATCTCTTAAAGACAAAAACACATGCTCAATTGTCGGGCCTTCTTCCCTGCATTCTCACATGCATGCATATTGCCATACCGATCCGTCTCTCCCATGTCGTTGATCTTATGACTTATGTCTTCTTTCTTTTATCACGATCATGCGCGCGTGCACACACACACATCCCACGTATACATGTATACCTCTCACACATGCATGTTCAAGGTCTCTATGTCTCCATACGTAGTTAATTACCCTCAATCCTAACGCCACATTGAATCGTTCTCCTCTTTTGTGCACATAACTTCCGCCTGGATGGGTAAAACACACACTCACACTTAACAATCTCCTTCTAGCTACCCCCCCCCCCCCCCCCGCCTCTCACTCTTCCCCTATATCCCCGAAACCAATAAGACTGTCCCTTTGTTTAATTCCCGCCTACATGCACCATCGATATATAGTAGTCTTCCTCGGTGTCTCTCGAACAAACACGTTCTCTCGATGTCGACTCCTCTCACGCGCAAACACCTTCTCTTCTCTCGCACCCCATCGTTGGTGGCCTCTGCCATACACATCACCTCTCTATGATGAATCCATGCACACTTAAATTACATCCGCCACAGAGGACCCCGCGACACACACGCACACACACACACACGCACCCCCCCACACACACACACTAAGACTCCATCTCTCTCTCTCTCACACACACACACACAAACACACACGCACGCACGCATGCACACCCCCTCCACACACACATTAAGACTCCATCTCTCTCTCACACACACACACAAACTAAGACTCCATCTCTCTCTCTTCTCTCTCTCTCTCTCACACACACACACTAAGACTCCATCTCACACACACATGCTCTAGGCGGAGCATTTGTTCCTACCACCCTTCATCCAACCTTACCCGTATGATAAACAATCACCTTTAATTACTTGCATAACATGGACAAATTCCACTTTACTTTAGTAGTCAGCAAACTTATCATCTGTACCCTTATAAAAAAACGAGTTGGCGGTGATGGTGTGCCTGCCATCTTGTAATACAGACCGTATGATCTATATGTGAGGATAGAAAGCAAACTATGATAATTTTACAAAAGATACCCGCACCTCTCTCCACATCATTATCTCCCACAACCTCATTGCTCAGCAATTAAAAAAGGAATAAGTCTCTGGAACAATCTAGCATGCATGGTGGCCGCTGCCGCCTGCCGGCGCCGTCCATCTCCATGCCTCCGCCCATTCCGACCACCATTCACCACCACGCTCCACTCCTCCTCGCCTTATCTCTCATCTTTCATTTTTTCGATGACATTCTCGAGATACCAGTTTTCCGATAAAATTCTCGAGATATCATTAGTTTTTACACATGGGATTACTCCTGCATGGGTCAATCACAACAGGTGTTCTGTAAAAAAATGCATATTGATGTTCCGTGCAATGCACGAGAATCTTGCTTGTAATTATATAACGCAAATCACGAGCAGGAAGTGACATTTTTTTGACACAACCACGTTAACATGGCCATGTAAATCACTAGCTAAAGTAAATACCATTATACTTATATCCCGATGCAAAAGGTTGAGTACATGTCCGAAGAGTAGAGTCGCACACACGCACTCTATCTCTCATAATCTCTCTCTCACACACACCAGTTACGTGACGCCCACTTAAGCAGACATGTATGTTACAATTTGTGCACCTGCGGGTACACGTGATGCTGCGCATTTATTTAAGCCGGAAGGCGAACCCAAACAGTAGCTGCATTCATTCCCCTCCCGCCGCCTGTTCTCTGGTCGCCGTCGCTCGGTAGCCATGGGCCGGCCGAAGGTAACATCATACGCCATACTCCTGCCGGAGCGGCGCTTTAATATGGAAATTTTAGTGGTCATGCATGCATCTTTTTGTGCTAGCACTCCTATATAAGGGTTGACCGGTCGCTTCCCACGGACGTGCGCGGGCGGTGGAAGAGGAAGGAGAAGGGAAGCGGGCTGTGGAGTAACGTTTTTTACCACAATTTCTTAGGAAAGTGAGTGCAATAATTGAGTAGTTTTGCAAACTACCAGTACTACACCTGAAACGGTTCAAAACCTATACTCCCTTGCCAGCGCGTGCTTTCCGCGTGAAACGGTCAGCGTCGCCCTGGAGCGTCAGTGCCACATTAATGCTCGGCCAGAGCGGAGGCGGCCTCTCACTGGCGCCGGCTTTGAAGTGGCGCGACGGCCGAGAGAGCGCCGCTTCCCGGTGCACGCTACTGCTCCGCGTCGAGACTGGCCATAGGCCCTATTTGGATCCATGGGTTAGAGTTAGTTTGAGCTAGTTGGGGCTCACATAGCCCTAAAGTATCCAAGCATGAGGGTTTTGTTGGGAATCGTAGCATAATTTTAAAATTTTCCTACGTTCACCACGATGCATCTATGGAGTATACTAGCAACGAGGGGAAGGGAGTGCATCTACATACCCTTGTAGATCGCGAGCGGAAGCGTTCCAATGAACGTGGATGACGGAGTCGTACTCGCCGTGATCCAAATCACCGATGACCGAGTGCCGAACGGACGGCACCTCCGCGTTCAACACACGTACGGTGCAGCGACGTCTCCTCCTTCTTGATCCAGCAAGGGGGAAGGAGAGGTTGATGGAGATCCAGCAGCATGACGGCGTGGTGGTGGATGTAGCGGGTCTCGTGCAGGGCTTCGCCGAGCTTCTACGAGAGAGAGAGAGAGGTGTTGCAGGGGAGGAGGGAGGCGCCCAAGGCTGTGTGTTGCTGCCCTCCCTCCCCCCCTTTATATAGGCCCCTGGGGGGGGGGGGCGCCAGCCCCAAGAGATGGGATCTCAAGGGGGGGCGGCGGCCAAGTGGGGGGGGAAGGGGTGCCTTGCCCCCCAAGGCAAGGGGGAAGCTCCCCCCCTAGGGTTTCCATCCCTAGGCGCATGGGGGGAGGCCCAAGGGGGGCGCCCCAGCCCACTAGGGGCTGGTTCCCTTCCACTTTCAGCCCACGGGGCCCTCCGGGACAGGTGGCCCCACCCGGTGGACCCCCGGGACCCTTCCGGTGGTCCCGGTACAATACCGGTAACCCCTGAAACTTTCCCGGTGGCCGAAACTTGACTTCCTATATATAATTCTTCACCTCCGGACCATTCCGGAACCTCTCGTGACGTCCGGGATCTCATCCGGGACTCCGAACAACTTTCGGGTTTCCGCATACATATATCTCTACAACCCTAGCGTCACCGGACCTTAAGTGTGTAGACCCTACGGGTTCGGGAGACATGCAGACATGACCGAGACGCCTCTCCGGTCAATAACCAACAGCGGGATCTGGATACCCATGTTGGCTCCCACATGTTCCATGATGATCTCATCGGATGAACCACGGTGTCGAGGATTCAATCAATCCCGTATACAATTCCCTTTGTCAATCGGTATGTTACTTGCCCGAGATTCGATCGTCGGTATCCCAATACCTTGTTCAATCTCGTTACCGGCAAGTCTCTTTACTCGTACCGCAATGCATGATCCCGTGACTAACGCCTTAGTCACATTGAGCTCATTATGATGATGCATTACCGAGTGGGCCCAGAGATACCTCTCCGTCACACGGAGTGACAAATCCCAGTCTCGATCCGTGCCAACCCAACAGACACTTTCGGAGATACCCGTAGTGCCCCTTTATAGTCACCCAGTTACGTTGTGACGTTTGGCACACCCAAAGCACTCCTACAGTATCCGGGAGTTGCACGATCTCATGGTCTAAGGAAAAGATACTTGACATTGGAAAAGCTCTGGCAAACGAAACTACACGATCTTTTATGCTATGCTTAGGATTGGGTCTTGTCCATCACATCATTCTCCTAATGATGTGATCCCGTTATCAATGACATCCAATGTCCATAGTCAGGAAACCATGACTATCTGTTGATCAACGAGCTAGTCAACTAGAGGCTTACTAGGGACACGTTGTGGTCTATGTATTCACACATGTATTACGATTTCCGGACAATACAATTATAGCATGAATAATAGACAATTACCATGAACAAATAAATATAATAATAACCATTTATTATTGCCTCTAGGGCATATTTCCAACAGTCTCCCACTTGCACTAGAGTCAATAATCTAGTTACATTGTGATGAATTGAACACCCATTGCGTCCTGGTGTTGATCATGTTTTGCCCTAGGGAGAGGTTTAGTCAACGGATCTGCTACATTCAGGTCCGTATGTACTTTACAAATATCTATGTCTCCATTTTGAACACTTTCACGAATGGAGTTGAAGCGACGCTTGATATGCCTGGTCTTCCTGTGAAACCTGGGCTCCTTCGCAAGGGCAATAGCTCCAGTGTTGTCACAGAAGAGAGTCATTGGGCCCGACGCATTGGGAATCACCCCTAGGTCGGTAATGAACTCCTTCATCCAGACTGCTTCCTGTGCTGCCTCTGAGGCTGCCATGTACTCCGCTTCACATGTAGATCCCGCCACGACGCTTTGCTTGCAACTGCACCAGCTTACTGCTCCTCTATTCAAAATATACACGTATCCGGTCTGTGACTTCGAGTCATCCAGATCTGTGTCGAAGCTAGCGTCGACGTAACCCTTTACGACGAGCTCTTCGTCACCTCCATAAACGAGAAACATATCCTTAGTCCTCTTCAGGTACTTCAGGATATTCTTGACCATTGTCCAGTGTTCCTTGCGGGGATTACTTTGGTACCTTCCTACCAAATTTACGGCAAGGTTTACATCAGGTCTGGTACACAGCATGGCATACATAATAGACCCTATGGCCGAGGCATAGGGGATGACACTCATCTGTTCTATATCTTCTGCCGTGGTCGGGCATTGAGCCGTGCTCAATTGCACACCTTGCAATACAGGCAAGAACCCCTTCTTGGACTGATCCATACTGAACTTCTTCAATATTTTGTCAAGGTATGTACTCTGTGAAAGACCAATGAGGCGTCTTGATCTATCTCTATAGATCTTGATGCCTAATATATAAGCAGCTTCTCCAAGGTCCTTCATTGAAAAACACTTATTCAAATAGGCCTTTATACTTTCCAAGAATTCTATATCATTTCCCATCAATAATATGTCATCCACATATAATATGAGAAATGCTACAGAGCTCCCACTGACTTTCTTGTAAACACAGGCTTCTCCATAAGTCTGTGTAAACCCAAACGCTTTGATCATCTCATCAAAGCGAATGTTCCAACTCCGAGATGCTTGCACCAGCCCATAGATTGAGCGCTGGAGCTTGCACACTTTGCTAGCATTCTTAGGATCGACAAAACCTTCCGGCTGCATCATATACAACTCTTCCTTAAGGAAGCCATTAAGGAATGCCGTTTTGACGTCCATCTGCCATATCTCATAATCATAGTATGCAACAATTGCTAACATGATTCGGACGGACTTCAGCTTCGCTACGGGTGAGAAAGTCTCATCGTAGTCAACCCCTTGAACTTGTCGATAACCCTTAGCTACAAGTCGAGCTTTGTAGATGGTCACATTACCATCTGCGTCCGTCTTCTTCTTAAAGATCCATTTGTTTTCTATGGCTCGCCGCTCATCGGGCAAGTCAGTCAAAGTCCATACTTTGTTTTCATACATGGATTCTATCTCGGATTTCATGGCTTCTAGCCATTTGTCGGAATCCGGGCCCGCCATCGCTTCTTCATAGTTCGAAGGTTCACCGTTGTCTAACAACATGATTTCCAGGACAGGGTTGCCGTACCACTCTGGTGCGGAACGTGTCCTTGTGGACCTACGAAGTTCAGCAACTTGATCTGAAGCTTCATGATCATCATCATTAACTTCCTCCCCAGTCGGTGTAGGCACCACAGGAACATTTTCCCGCGCTGCGCTACTTTCCGGTTCGGAAGGGGTGACTATCACCTCATCAAGTTCCACTTTCCTCCCACTCAATTCTTTCGAGAGAAACTCCTTCTCCAGAAAGGACCCGTTCTTGGCAACGAAGATCTTGCCTTCGGATCTGAGGTAGAAGGTATACCCAATAGTTTCCTTAGGGTATCCTATGAAGACGCATTTTTCCGATTTGGGTTCGAGCTTTTCAGGTTGAAGTTTCTTGACATAAGCATCGCATCCCCAAACTTTTAGAAACGATAGCTTACGTTTCTTCCCAAACCATAATTCATACGGTGTCGTCTCAACGGATTTAGACAGTGCCCTATTTAAAGTGAATGCGGCAGTCTCTAAAGCATAGCCCCAAAATGAGAGCGGTAAATCGGTAAGAGACATCATAGATCGTACCATATCCAATAGAGTGCGATTACGACGTTCGGACACACCATTTCTCTGAGGTGTTCCAGGCGGCGTGAGTTGTGAAACTATTCCACATTTCCTTAAGTGTGCACCAAACTCGTGACTTAAATATTCTACACCACGATCTGATCGTAAGAATTTTATTTTCCTGTCACGTTGATTCTCGACTTCACTCTGAAATTCCTTGAACTTTTCAAAGGTTTCAGACTTGTGTTTCATTATGTAGACATATCCATATCTACTTAAATCATCAGTGAGAGTGAGAACATAACGATATCCTCCGCGAGCCTCAACACTCATTGGACCGCACACATTGGTATGTATGATTTCCAATAAGTTGGTTGCTCGCTCCATTGTTCCGGAGAACGGAGTCTTGGTCATCTTACCCATGAGGCATGGTTCGCACGTGTCAAATGATTCGTAATCAAAAGACTCCAAAAGTCCATCTGCATGGAGCTTCTTCATGCGCTTGACACCAATGTGACCAAGGCGGCAGTGCCACAAGTATGTGGGACTATCGTCATCAACTTTACATCTTTTGGTATTCACACTATGAACATGTGTAACATCACGTTCGAGATTCATCAAAAATAAACCATTGACCAGCGGGGCATGACCATAAAACATATCTCTCAAATAAATAGAACAACCATTATTCTCGGATTTAAATGAGTAGCCATCTCGAATTAAACGAGATCCAGATACAATGTTCATGCTCAAAGCTGGCACTAAATAACAATTATTGAGGTTTAAAACTAATCCCGTAGGGAGATGCAGAGGTAGCGTGCCGACGGCGATCACATCGACCTTGGAACCATTCCCGACGCGCATCGTCACCTCGTCCTTCGCCAGTCTCCGTTTATTCCGTAGTTCCTGTTTTGAGTTACAAATATGAGCAACCGCACCGGTATCAAATACCCAGGAGCTACTACGAGTACTGGTAAGGTACACATCAATTACTAGTATATCACATATACCTTGGGTGTTGCCGGCCTTCTTCTTGTCCGTTAAGTATTTGGGGCAGTTCCGCTTCCAGTGACCACTTCCCTTGCAATAAAAGCACTCAGTCTCGGGCTTGGGTCCATTCTTTGACTTCTTCCCGGTAACTGGCTTACCGGGCGCGGCAACTCCCTTGCCGTCCTTCTTGAGGTTCTTCTTACCCTTGCCCTTCTTGAACTTAGTGGTTTTATTCACCATCAACACTTGATGTTCTTTTCTGATCTCTACCTCAGCTGATTTCAGCATTGAATATACCTCGGGAATGGTCTTTTCCATCCCCTGCATATTGTAGTTCATCACAAAGCTCTTGTAGCTTGGTGGAAGCGACTGGAGGATTCTGTCAATGACCGCGTCATCCGGGAGATTAACTCCCAGTTGAGACAAGCGGTTGTGCAACCCAGACATTCTGAGTATGTGCTCACTAACAGAACTGTTCTCCTCCATTTTACAGCTGAAGAACTTGTCGGAGACATCATATCTCTCGACCCGGGCATGAGCTTGAAAAACCAGTTTCAGCTCCTCGAACATCTCATATGCTCCATGTTTCTCAAAACGCTTTTGGAGACCCGGTTCTAAGCTGTAAAGCATGCCGCAATGAACGAGGGAGTGATCATCAGCACGCTGCTGCCAAGCGTTCATAACGTCTTGGTTCTCAGGGATTGGTGCTTCACCTAGCGGTGCTTCTAAGACATAATCTTTCTTGGCTGCTATGAGGATGATCCTCAGGTTCCGGACCCAGTCCGTATAGTTGTTGCCATCATCTTTCAGCTTGGTTTTCTCTAGGAACGCGTTGAAATTGAGGACAACGTGGGCCATTTGATCTACAATACATGGTGTAAAGATTTAGACTAAGTTCATGATAATTAAGTTCATATAATCAAATTATTTAATGAACTCCCACTCAGATAGACATCCCTCTAGTCATCTAAGTGAAACATGATCCGAATTCAACTAGGCCGTGTCCGATCATCACGTGAGACGGACTAGTCAAGATCGGTGAACATCTCCATGTTGATCGTATCTTCTATACGACTCATGCTCGACCTTTCGGTCCGTCATGTTCCGAGGCCATGTCTGTACATGCTAGGCTCGTCAAGTTAACCTAAGTGTATTGCGTGTGTTCCGAGGCCATGTCTGTACATGCTAGGCTCGTGAACACCCGTTGTATTCGAACGTTAGAATCTATCACACCCGATCATCACGTGGTGCTTCGAAACAACGAACCTTCGCAACGGTGCACAGTTAGGGTGAACACTTTCTTGAAATTATTATAAGGGATCATCCTACTTGCTACCGTCGTTCTAAGCAAATAAGATGCAAAAACATGATAAACATCACATGCAATCAAATAGTGACATGATATGGCCAATATCATCATGCTCCTTTGATCTCCATCTTCGGGGCACCATGATCATCTTTGTCACCGGCATGACACCATGATCTCCATCATTGTGTCTTCATGAAGTCGTCACGCCAACGATTACTTCTACTTCTATGGCTAACGCGTTTAGCAATAAAGTAAAGTAATTTACATGGCGTTTATTTAATGACACGCAGGTCATACAAAATAATAAGGACAACTCCTATGGCTCCTGCCGGTTGTCATACTCATCGACATGCAAGTCGTGATTCCTATTACAAGAATATGATCAATCTCATACATCACATATATCATTCATCACATCTTCTGGCCATATCACATCACATAGCACTTGCTGCAAAAACAAGTTAGACGTCCTCTAATTGTTGTTGCAAGTTTTTACGTGGTTTGTAGGTTTCTAGCAAGAATGTTTCTTACCTACGTATGACCACAACGTGATTTGCCAATTTCTATTTACCCTTCATAAGGACCCTTTTCATCGAATCCGTTCTGACTAAAGTAGGAGAGACAGACACCCGCTAGCCACCTTATGCAACTTGTGCATGTCAGTCGGTGGAACCAGTCTCACGTAAGCGTACGTGTAAGGTCGGTCCGGGCCGCTTCATCCTACAATGCCGCCGAAACAAGAAACGACTAGTAGCGGCAAGAAGAATTGGCAAACTCAACGCCCACAACTGCTTTGTGTTCTACTCGTGCATAGTAACTACGCATAGGCCTGGCTCTGATACCACTGTTGGGAATCGTAGCATAATTTTAAAATTTTCCTACGTTCACCAAGATGCATCTATGGAGTATACTAGCAACGAGGGGAAGGGAGTGCATCTACATACCCTTGTAGATCGCGAGCGGAAGCGTTCCAATGAACGTGGATGACGGAGTCGTACTCACCGTGATCCAAATCACCGATGACCGAGTGCCGAACGGACGGCAGCTCCGCGTTCAACACACGTACGGTGCAGCGACGTCTCCTCCTTCTTGATCCAGAAAGGGGGAAGGAGAGGTTGATGGAGATCCAGCAGCACGACGGCGTGGTGGTGGATGTAGCGGGTCTCGTGCAGGGCTTCGCCGAGCTTCTACGAGAGAGAGAGAGAGAGAGAGGTGTTGCAGGGGAGGAGGGAGGCGCCCAAGGCTGTGTGTTGCTGCCCTCCCTCCCCCCCCTTTATATAGGCCCCTCGGGGGGCGCCAGCCCCAAGAGATGGGATCTCAAGGGGGGGGCGGCGGCCAAGTGGGGGGGAAGGGGTGCCTTGCCCCCAAGGCAAGGGGGAAGCTCCCCCCTAGGGTTTCCAACCCTAGGCGCATGGGGGGAGGCCCAAGGGGGGCGCCCCAGCCCACTAGGGGCTGGTTCCCTTCCACTTTCAGCCCACGGGGCCCTCCGGGACAGGTGGTCCCACCCGGTGGACCCCCGGGACCCTTCCGGTGGTCCCGGTACAATACCGGTAACCCCCGAAACTTCCCGGTGGCCGAAACTTGACTTCCTCTATATAATTCTTCACCTCCGGACCATTCCGGAACCTCTCGTGATGTCCGGGATCTCATCCGGGACTCCGAACAACTTTCGGGTTTCCGCATACTTATATCTCTACAACCCTAGCGTCACCGGACCTTAAGTGTGTAGACCCTACGGGTTCGGGAGACATGCAGACATGACCGAGACGCCTCTTTGGTCAATAACCAACAGCGGGATCTGGATACCCATGTTGGCTCCCACATGTTCCATGATGATCTCATCGGATGAACCACGGTGTCGAGGATTCAATCAATCCCGTATACAATTCCCTTTGTCAATCGGTATGTTACTTGCCCGAGATTCGATCGTCGGTATCCCAATACCTTGTTCAATCTCGTTACCGGCAAGTCTCTTTACTCGTACCGCAATGCATGATCCCGTGACTAACGCCTTAGTCACATTGAGCTCATTATGATGATGCATTACCGAGTGGGCCCAGAGATACCTCTCCGTCACACGGAGTGACAAATCCCAGTCTCGATCTGTGCCAACCCAACAGACACTTTCGGAGATACCCGTAGTGCCCCTTTATAGTCACCCAGTTACGTTGTGATGTTTGGCACACCCAAAGCACTCCTACAGTATCCGGGAGTTGCACGATCTCATGGTCTAAGGAAAAGATACTTGACATTGGAAAAGCTCTAGCAAACAAAACTACACGATCTTTTATGCTATGCTTAGGATTGGGTCTTGTCCATCACATCATTCTCCTAATGATGTGATCCCGTTATCAATGACATCCAATGTCCATAGTCAGGAAACCATGACTATCTGTTGATCAACGAGCTAGTCAACTAGAGGCTTACTAGGGACACGTTGTGGTCTATGTATTCACACACGTATTACGATTTCCGGACAATACAATTATAGCATGAATAATAGACAATTACCATAAACAAAGAAATATAATAATAACCATTTATTATTGCCTCTAGGGCATATTTCCAACAGGTTTAAATTGGAGCAAGTTGCACCGAACCCACAAAAAAAAACTATCCCACCCAAGAGGTGCTAAGTGGAGATAGTTCTCATTGGGACCACTGAAAAATCACTTTTCTCTCTCCATGAAGTGCATTTATTGTCAATCTAACCCTGTCACCCAAACACCTCTTTGGCTACAGTTAGTTCAGGGTTAGCATGAGTTAGTCTAACCTCTAGCTAAGTTAGAGTATCAAACAGGAGTAGTATAGGACATGCAAGTTGCTCAAAGCATACAGGCAAATTCGTACGTGAAAGGATTTTTTTCTATTTGAAAATGGAACGTGAAAGGAAATTTTTTTAGAATGCTCTTGGCATGTCGCTAACATGTGATAGTTAACCGACCTCAATAGACGGCAGAAACGCCAGCCCGCCGCACTTTGATAGAGACGAGGAGGGAGAAGCGATACAGGCTGCTGGATTACTAGAGATAGGTGTTGCACGGAAGCCAAGAAATATGGTGATAGCGTGGGTTAGCCATGTACTAGTATGATGTAACTACATAGGGCTGCCGTGTTTCGTACTCTTCCAGTCCGTTGTGGAGATGATTGGTTACTTTTATATCGCTGAATAATATTAAATAGTTTGAGTGCAGATGCTCCACCACGAGGTTCCTTGCTCCTTCTCGGTCGTCCGGAATCTATGTTCTTCCACTCTATTTTTTTACGTGAGCTTTGTTCATCCTTTTGCCAACACGAGAGACATCTAGCATCAAGGTGCACGTGTTATGCAAGGATCGTTCCATCTATATGAAGAACACGTGGGACTGGAACTACGAGACGGACATGTACCCAGGAGTGGACGTATGAACCTGAGTAATGTAGCGCAGTAAGTGAAGTTGAAAGGCACAAATGGTATGAACGTGCGTGGCATATAGGTTGTGTTTGGTTGCGTTCTCATCTCAGCATAGTTGTTCCCTCTTCATGCATGCTCAACTCAACACCCCTCTTCATGAATGCTCTCTTCATGCATGCTTCTAGTGTATTTGTGCTAAACTAGTGTGGACTCATGCACCCTCCATACACTCTACCAAACACCAAAAAGTAGGTCGAGAAGGGAACCCTTGGGCGGCATTTGTCTCTTACTACGTACTACCGCTAAATGTTGTACGTGCAATGCACGATGCTGTTATGGAGTACGTGCCTAAGTACTCTACTACTACTATATTAGTTGGAGGCACATATTAAATTTTATATTCGTTTACGTGTATGCCCCGAGACCTTCCAACTAGACGTTGTCTTTCTCTCCAGGTCGCACTTTGTATCATTCATACCACTAAGTACTACTATGTGTGATCTCCGACCCAGAAGTGGAAGAAGTGGAGACGCTCTACCACGCTGTTTTTTTACGCTGGGCTCTACCACGCTGTTCATGTCCCACTCCTTTCGCTGACGTGTGGGACATCCAGCACGTGCCGTGTTTGGCACCCTTCGTCGTAAGAGTTGAAACGCTAGCATTCATCAGAAATAAAAAATAATTATAAATCGGCAGTGATACTTTTTTTTTGCGAACCAATCAGCAGTGATACTATACCACGCGGTTTCCTTGCTCCCCGATATCGGAAAGAATACTTCCGTTCGCCAACATGTGGGACGTCGACCATCCTGGTCCACTTGCCATGCATGCAGAACTCCAAGGGAGAGTCACCCAGGTCATCGCGCCGCAGTAACAATGACTAATGAGCCGTCAAATCACAGCCCCACTTCCCACTTTGAAGTTGCTCGGACGAAGGAACCATCATGACTTCGTTGAATTCCGCTTCTTGAAGAAAACTACTGTCCCAGCAGTACTGCTAGCTATAGTAGTTGCTCCAACAGAGGCCTCCTTTCGTTCATAGGATAGGAATATGAAAATCATAGGAAGTGAGATGACATGCATCTCAATTCCTATAGAGAAAGAGATGCCATTTGATGCTTAGGATAGGAATTTTTCCATTTAGTCTAGGCTAATGTACTGGTAATTTGCTCTAAAAACTACAGTAGTAACTAGTAGTATTGGTAAATGCTCGTACTCAGACACAGACACACACACTAACTACTAGTACTACTACTTCTCACATGCTGGCCAAACGCCGTCGTTCTCCTTCCCGGCTTTGTCGGCGACACCCCACCGTGCTTGGATCTCCGCCGACCTCTCCGCAGCAGCGCGTGCATCCTTTTCTTTCTTGCGGCGGCGGGCCTCTCTTTTCTTGAGTGCTTTCTGACTTTTCCGCTCCCTCTGTGCGGCTTTGGCCGCCTCTTGCTCTACCACCCATTCGGCCTTGGCATCTTCAAATTCCTCCCACATAGTTGTGAGGTCGCGAGCGGCGATGAACTCGGCACGGCGGGATGCCATCGCTTCCCTACCATTTTGTGTACGGTCGTGGGTGGCAAGGAACTCGGCGCAGCGGGATGCCATCGCTGCCTTACCGGTTAGTGTGCGGCGCGGTGGCATGAACGACGCTTGTTGAGACCTCTGGGGTGGAGTGGCCGGACAACCGTATAGTGCATTGGTTTGTCAAGAGCTCAAGGACAGAAGACGAAGCAAATTTGGATTCCCCTTCAATCCTGGTCATTTATTACCGAGTAAAATGCATTGGTGGTCATCGGACTTGTCTTGATAGCTCACTTTGATCATTGTTATACGAGATATGGTGATTATACGGTCACTGGCTCAGCGTATAGCTCCGTATTTGTCTGGTTGACCAGTCAAACAGTCCGCATGCGCCTCATCAGCTCGTGTTCTTTATCTATCTACACGGGCTTGCCTGTCAATGGAGAAAGAAATACTGTAAAAACCAAAATTATGCGTATGTGGGGAATCAAACCACGGACTCGTCGCTGCAACGCACCCTCGTCAGCCAAATGAAAATGAAATACTTCGCGTCAGACACTCACGCTCACGCTGTCAAAGCATGCTAATGCATAAACGTCGCCCTCTAAATCAAAGTCCTGCTCATGGCGCAACGCAAACGGCGAGCCCATCACCTGCGCGCCCCGGCGGTGCCTGACATTACTGTTTAGACGTTTGATGGAGGCCTACGCGAACGCCGAGCATGTATTCAGCTGGCTCAACACCAACGGTCATACTCGGACCGCCTTGCTCATGTATATCGTCCATCACAACGACAATCTATAAAACAGCCTAAGCTAGAGAGGGTACTATGGTAGTATGGTACGGAGTATGTACTATCGTGAGTGATCGATCTTAGTGCCACTACACACCAAAACCCCTTCCATCGCTAGCGCGCACATCCCGCCTGAAACGGTCACCGTCTCTCCAGAATGTCAATGCCGCATTCACCAGACTTAACTGCAGGTGCAATTGGTGTGTCACTGACATGCGGGCCAGATGCCCGTTGGGCCCACAAGTCACTGAAGCAGTGTCCGCATTCACGCCCGACGAACCTACTCCGGTGCCAGTTGTCCATCCGTCTGCCGCGGCTCATTGCCATTCGCCCGCTATATTAACTTGAGCCCCAGCTCCCAGCCATAGCCAAAGGCCCACAGTTATTCTCCTCCGGTCCCTTCCTTCTGTCGGCACCACTTCAACCATGGCCTCCTGGCGCTCCGAACCTCTCTTGGACGTACTGTGGCAGGAGCAGACGAGGGACATCGGCGGCTCCGCTCCGGGTGCGCTCCAAAGCTCTCTTCGACGTACTGTCGCAGGAGCAAACGAAGGAGATCGCCGGCACCCCCCTGGCCGCCCTCCGCCGCCACGACCACGAAGCTGGCGCGCGTGCGCGGGCGCAGCTGGCAGCGAGGAAGAGTAGTACACGGTAGGTCGCCGCTGCTCTGGAGGAGGAGGTTATCGAGGCGGATGAGGAGGAGGCAAAGGCAATGGCCGGCTTTCTCGGGTTCATGGCCGGACATGGTGGTCGGGCGCCGGCGATCGTTTAGATTAGGTTTACAGTAGGTTTTAGTACGGTTTGTGCGAAATATGTAATGACTTTCGTCCAGTTTGTAGGAAAAGTTTTCGAAATGTAATGAATTTCATCCGGTTAATTTGAAATTTGCTTTGTTTACACGAATTTCGTCCGGTTAGTTCATATAGTTGTCGAAAGGTATGCGGGCAGCATCGGATGGCATCCATCAGTGTCCTCGGACAGATGCCAGTGTAAATTTGTGGGCCAGCGCTGGAGATTCCCTAACTATCATGCTATAGTCGCTAACAATCCTCCATTATTTGGCAGGGAAAAGTTATCCCTCGATCAAAATCGGATCTGCGGTGTTTCGCACTCCTCCCGCGTAAGAGTGTAAACTCTTGCTTACATAAAAATTGAGCAAGTGGACGGCACGGTAGCACGTCATATCACTCGAACTAGCCCGCCTAACGAGCGGGAAAGCATCGCCCTCGTCATTTTGTTCTGGATTTCTATCGATCGATCGCACGAAAATGTTACGCTTCGCAAGTTCTAAAGGAAAAGGCGGCACACTTACGACTCGTACGCGTCGCAACCCCGACAGTCCGGCTCGCACGCCGCTCACCAGAGGGGACACGCGTTGTCTTGCAATTCACTGACATGTGGGAACATAATTGAATAAACCGTCGATAGCCAAAATCTAATCGCTCGGCGGGCGTCGACTGAGAACAGAGAAACGGGGGAGGGAGAAGAGATCGCCCGCCCGCCGCGCACGGAATCCAAGAAATATATGGTGATAATGTGAGGTGGGCCATGCTGGAGTCCGGACCGCTTCCGGAGCCCGCTCTCACCGCCCTGGCCCCTCAAGACGCCAGCTACCCGCCGCATGCATGCATAGCAAGTAGTACTCCTTATGTGGAGGAGAGAGAGGTATTGACAAAGTCAAGGAGTGGGCTCTGCAAGAGCCCGTCTCTACATGTGCTCCTAGGTATAAAAAAATAATTCTAAAAAAAGGCATAAAAAACAATTGTGTCTTAAAAAAAGAAAGGTAAAAAACATTTGAGAGGAAATAGATAGAGAGAAAGTGAGAAAAAGCTGTAACCTGGGCATTACATGAGGAAGGAGGGAGTGGTGCACATGCCAAGTTACTGGGCTGCCGTGTTTCACACTCCTCCGTCGTATCAGTGGAGACAATAGCTTTCATAAAAAATAAACAATGAATACTTGTTGCTCGTCCTCTATATCGGAAAGAATACTTTCATTCGCCGACATGTGGGACGTCGACCATCCTGGTCCACCTGTCATGCACAAAATTATCATGGTCTACCACGGTCGTACCGCAGGCCCAACCTTTCCCACTGTAAGTTGTTCGGACGAAGGAACCATCATGACTTCATTGAATTCCACTTCTTCAAGAAAACTTACTGCACCCACAATACTGCTACCACACGCGAAGACTGGACGGCACTGTACCATGTCATATCACTGAAACCCACTAGGCCAAACTAGCCCGCCTAGGTCATCTATTTTGGAATGGAGGGAGTACGTCTCTGCACTGCTATAATTTTGTGTTGCACGTTCTCTGTACTTCTGCTACGATTTTCCTACCCTATGAACCAAATGAGGCATGAATGTATGTCGACTATTGTCTGACCGATCGCTAATCCTACAGTTTTAGGAGCTAGGGCTATTGGTCGATCGACGAGGGATAAGTATAAGCGTACCATGAGCTCATCAGCCCCAACATTTCTCTTCGGTGAGTGTTTTGCAAGTACTATAGCTCGCACAGTAGCTAGCCTACTAACACCAAGAATCATAAAACAAGCCCTGCTGATATGATAAACAGTTCAAACTTACATCTAAGCATGCCATATATTACATCAAAAGCTGGTGAGGATACATTTGTTTCCATAACTTAGAGAGGGTTCGCATGATTCATCACATGATTCACTATCAAACAAAAGTAGCAAGATCCGCCCACACAAGACAGTGCAATAGCCCTAAGATGGTTTGATAACACGCATCATTCTGGTAATTAAACACAGGGCAATGCAAACTACCCTGAAGGATTAGCGTGACCAACTATTTCTTGTCATCGATCTCTCGGGCAATGACCACAGCACGGACAACGGCATGGGAATCGATTTCTGGGGCGATGTCCACAGGACTGACCGCGACATCGGTATCGATCTCTGGGGCGATGTCCACAGGATGGACAGCGGCATCGGAATCGATCTCCGGGGCGATGCCAACAGGACGGGCCACGACATCGGAATCATCAAGGATGTCCACCGGCACCTGCACAACCCTAACATATTAGCAAGCACATTGCAAATAATCAAAAACCACAACTATGGTAATAAGCCATTATTTTTTACCTTGTGCAGCTCACTGGGGGATCTCATCCCTCCGGGGCCATCTCCTCGTCCTCGATGGGGGCCATCACCTTGCCAGGGAATACTGCTTCTCAACGGCGACTATCTCCTCAAACTCGGTCTTGAGCCTCACATAGGTGGCAATCAGAGTTCCTGGGGTAGGCACGGTGGGGCCCTTGCTGTTCTTCCAACTTTCTTTGAGGAGTTCGTCCGCCAACGTCCTCAACTCTTTGGCCAGTGCTTGTTTCTTGGAGTTCTTCGTCTCCCTGGGTTGGCCCGCCAACATGGTCAACTCGTTGGTCGGTGCTCACTTCCTGGAGATCGTTGTCTCCAGTGGGTTGTCCGCCGGCAACTCTTTACCTAGTGCTCCAGGATCCATCAATGAACTGGCAAACAAAAAGCAATCGAAAGGAAACCACAATCACAATGAAAACGGGAAAAGAATAGGATGTGAGAATCGGTTGGTGCTTCGCAAAAAGAAGATTATTGGAATGAAAATATAGCAGCATAACTGATTCGCCCACATTTCCTTCGTCGGTACAGAAGAAAAATGGCAGAAGTGAGTTGCCTGGAGTGAGGTTTTCTTCAAGAAAGGGAAGAAAGGGCATGAACGAGCGTTCTAGTGAAATGATGGTTGCTTCGTCCAGTCCAACTTGGAGGCCACCTTACCACTGCTGGTAAAGGTGTGGGTTTTGTGATACGATGGGTCATGACGGCCACACCGGGGGTGACAGGCGAGTCTCGACTGTATCACCTCGCTGTGATTTGGTGGATGGCACGCGGGCCCGGATGCTTTGAAATGTCCCGCATGTAGATAGAGAGGCTAGTCATATAGGAGTGCTCAATATTGTGCACCGCGACCAAGGCGGAGAGGACAACGAGAGAACTACGTAATTAATGCATGAGTTTAATTAGGGTAGTTTTGTAAAGTACGAGATACATTCCTCCAATCGCAAAATGCCTTGGTTCATGATATTTGAGATTTGAGCCCTATAAACCGGAAGGGAGGGAGTACTGCACACGGTGTAGTCTAGTCACTTGTTGAAATCTCTAGAAAGGCAAATACTCCTTTCTGGTTTACAGGGCTATACTACTCCCTCCGTCTAGGTGTGTAAGTCATCTTACGAAAACCAAATAGTCCCAAAACACTTAGGCGGGGTGCATTAACTTCTACCTTGTTTCTTGTTTCTTGACATATCAACCAATAAGAGATGAGAGGTGTGCATGATTTTAATGACTTGCAATGGCTAGTTCATTGCATGCAAGCTATTAATTAGCAAATAAATATTGGTGACCCCAGGAGGAAACGGTGCTAAGCGCATGGACCTATGCAGAATGAGTATCAACTAATGGGTAATGGAGTTTAATTGTTAAACAATAGCAATTTTGTCTCATGCAAGATCCTGGCTAGTACTCCAAGGAACCGCACCACGCGAGCGTTCGCAACTGCCACGTTCGGGTTGCGCTTGGATCTTCGCCTCTTTGAGAAGACGAACAATGATGTTACTCCTACTTCTACAGTATCGAATCTACTGCTGCATGTCCGTCCACCTCGTGCAGGAGGGATAGCGTGTAGCGAAAGCTTCTACTTACTGCTCCTGCCTTTGCGTCTATGACAGGTGGGCCCAACAGGTGGTTGGCCCTCCTGTCATGCAGCCAAAGGCAGGTGCAGTCAAGGCACCGGAGCTCAGTCCACGAGGGAGAGGGTATTGTAGTAATCAAATTTCTCGGTCTTGTACGAGTTGACGCGACACATCAAAGCACTGCACTCGATATAAGTCTTTTTACACATTTCAAATGGGCTACTTCGTATGTAGGAGTAGACATATTCTGCTTCGTATGTAGTCACTTGTTGCAATCTCTAAAAGGACTTATATTTGGAAACGGAGGGAGTACAACGCATGCATGCATGCCGTGACTTTCCTTTTGATACTTGCATGTGTTGATTTGATGCACCTTGCCAAATTTTGACTATAAATTTAACTAACCAAATTTTCATGCATGTCACAAAAAATTACGGGGCTGTTTGGATTGTGACTATGTTTGTCTTATGTTGCCACATTATTTTTCCCACACTTGCCACACTTGCCTAACCTGAGTTGCTCAAATTGTTAGACACACTTTGGCTTGCCTAAGGGAATCTTGCCACAATTTTTGTGTCTATGACATGTGGGGTTCACTGCTAATAAAAAAATTCTTGTCTTAGGTGTGGCTAATAAAAAAGACCTATATTTAGGAACGGAGGGAGTAGAAAATATAAAAAATAGTGCATGTTGGGGCAACCCACGTTTCCGCTAATTTTAGCCGTGGGCTTGTTCACAATTTTTATGAGGGGGTGGTTGTTCATTTAATGGAGGGACTTGTAGTACCAGACTTGAACGATACAAAGTGCGACCTGGCACACCGTAACACCACTTGGAACAAGCGGGTAGCTATCTCAAAAAACAATCAACAACTAAAAAAACTGCGACCTGGCATGTAGTAGTACACAATTTTAAACGATTGTTTTGATGCACTGAAAAAGGAAAACTACCCCACTACGTATATATAGGTCGGAGCCTCCGCGCTTGCTTGCTAGGGTTGCTCTATTCACACACTCTCATCCTCTCCAGATCTAAACAAGATAGGGGTAGTAACACTGTCTTTCTCCCTTCAAAAAACACTAGCTTTCTATCCTCACCGCTGGTTACAGATCCGGACGTATCCCCCTCCGCCGGTGAAGGGGAGGAGGGGCAGCGTTTAGGCCGTCGTCGACAGCGAGGGAGGAGACCCACTGCCGGCCGCACCGTTATCTCTGGCCGAGCGCCGGCGCGGGAGGTCCTCCAATCCCTTCGTCGTTGCCTGTGGACGGATCCGGCCTCCCGCCGCCCACCTATCCACATCCCGACGACCTTCAGGTATATCTTCGTTCGAAACCGCCTTAGCTCTACTTCCCCAGCTCGCTACGTCGCTGCATGTGCATCATTTTCTACCTCTCAGCCCCTCTTGATCGGATGGTCCAACGTCACATTTTTTCTTCTTCTATTGTTAGAGGTAAAGCTACTTCATGGAGTCGAATCTTGTACTCCCTCCGTCCGAAAATACTTGTCATTGAAATGGATGTATCTAGATGTATTTTAGTTCTAGACACATCCATTTTGATGACAAGTAATTCCGGACGGAGGGAGTACTTTGTTCAAACAAGAAATAAAGTGGGGGGGATTTAGTATGTACATCGGACTTGGTACAAACAGGAAGGAAAGGGGGTGAAAGTAGTACAGACTGGTCATCCAACCGGTCTCTTGGTCGAAAAGGGAAATATAGGGGTAACACTGTACACAGTGGTATGACCAGGACTAGATTTGCTATCCACACATAGGAGTAGCTGGCTAGAGTGAACAAAAATGGGACCAACCCAGATATGTTTCTTGGATGTTTGTTTCTCGGGGCAACAAACTATGAATCACCACTTTATGCCCCTCTTTACGTACATGGTGCTGGACTGCTGGTGCACCCACTGTCCCATGCCCTTATACCAAATATTTAGGCTCCGTTCGGAATAAAGGGGCAGAAAACATAGGTCTTGATGAAAATAGAGGAATAGGAAAGGAATGTAGGTATAAAACTATGGAACAGCGAACGGGAGTAAACTCTCAAGAGAATGTGTTCGGATGGACTACGAAATGTACAGATTTGTTTTTTTAGAGTAGCATGCTTGGAAGTATGAGATGCTATTTGTTTATTCAGTTGCACAGTGACTACTCTTGTCCTCACCTCACGTACCACACATAGGTTGATTTTTTTATTCCGGCAACACAGCACAGCAACCTGTCTAACGCATGGCAGCGAGCGCCTGCCTCGGGCTTCCGCCCAAAAAATGAGCAGCGCGTGGATGTTTCTAATCCTATGGAATCAGTACTACCAGACCAGCTTTCCTATGAAACACTATTCACCTTTCCCGTGTTCCGAATGGTTGGAAGGGAAAGAATACCATAGGAATTGTGTTCCTACGAAAATCCTGCACCAAACCTGTGAACCGAATGCAGCCTTAGCTGTTCTTAATCTAATGTCCCTGGTAAAAATGAAGCCATGCCACTGTTATAAGCCATGACAAGTTTAGCCAAATGTTTTTGCCTGTAATTGTTTGAGACTCTGACTATTTCCTCTGTGCCTTTTTGTGCAAACAGGGATATCCAATTCACCTGGTTGCTGTTGTGACCTTTTGGTGCACTGCACAAAACTCTTCTTAAAAGAAGTGACTTTTGTGCTGTTTAACTGGAATGTCAGAATGGAACAGTTGGTTCATTTTGGTGGAACTGCACAAAGGGGGATCTGTGTTCCAATCCTCATCATCCATATTGGCACCATAACCTTCCTTTAGGTAAGAATGATACTTAATGCATGTGTTCATCTCTATTTTCAGACTGCCATGAGAAAATAATGTTGTTTTTTACTAGTACACTTGTACTCCCTCACTGACAAAACCAATTCTGAATTAGAAGGCCAATCATGTACTTGGTTTCACCAACTGGTGAGGAGAAAGAGAAACAGAGCATGAAGAGGAAGAAGAATAAACAGTGCCAAGGCGATCTTGCTGAAGCCAGAGGCCTCAGTCAAGGCCATTCAAGGGCTCTGGCAACGACTACCTTACATGTGAGACGATCTTCCAGGGAGCCCTTCCACTTCTGCTGTCTCACTTAATTAATTAGGAGTACTTAAGTACCACTAATTTATTACTGCCTAATTTTCCTGTTGGAGTTAAACAAATCTTTAGTAGGACCCTATGCTGAATCATGTACGTGTGTATGTTTGTCTATGGAGGTGAATCATGTGGTGGAGCAGGGAGGGAATATTATTAGTGTCATGACATAACAGTGCTATTGTTTTGCATGTCAATTTATTGCCATTGGTTCAATGAGGCAATGTTTTACGTATTGTCCATCATGAATTTGATGCTACTGTTTGAGTAATATGCTAATGTCTTCCTATCCTTTCTCACTAAGCTAATGAAGGTTTCACCTTGTTCCTACTTGTGCAAATAGGGATCATGTTGTGCCAATCATACATTTTAGTGGAACTACACAAGACAATACAATGAACTGTATCCCAGCCAGTGCTTTAACTCTGCTGGAAGTTCTTGATAATCTTTCGATATAATCTCAGCACTGGTAAACAAGAGTGATTTCAACCATACATTTGAAGTGCACAAAAATATATACTATTGTGTGATTCCAGTGAGTGCTTTATCATCTCTTATGGGACTACATGAATAAGCTTTTTTTCTCAGGTTGATACGGGCCTAAGGCCTTCATCCATATTAGTTTGCTATCATCTCTATTTGTATCATGCTACTGTCATGAGAAACTCATTTATCTTTGCACGTTAAAGTTTTGCAACCTATGATAAATGGCAATGCTTTGAGTGTTGAGTTGAGCTAATTGACACTGATTAAATAAACTAATACCTCTCTTTAAGCAAGACTAATATGTTGCTAACTTTACCCATTAAGATAATGAGGGTGCTTCTATTTGTCAGTGTATGTTTCATCAACTAGTCCCACTATTACAGTAATCTCACTCTCTCAATATATGTGCCAACAGGGATGCTCGATTTTGGTGGAACTGCACAAAAACTTTGGGTGCTTCATTGCCTCGACAGCTTCCGTCCTTTCCTGTCAGTCGCTAATCTCCGCTTGCTTTCTTCCTTTGCTGTCAGTTGCTTGGCTTATCTCGGCTTCCAGTCAAAGGAAATAGTAATTGATATGCTACCTCACACAGGTTGGTACTGGTCTTTATCCTGATTATTGTGCCTGTCATATGTATTGGTAATTTGGTATTGTGCTACTATTTGCCGATTTCATAAAGGAGTCATTTGGAGCCTGAACTCGCAGGCAAATCATTACATCGGGTGATTTCAGTAGAACTGCAAAAAATGATCAGATGGACAGGTACTTATGCTGCTGCTATGTACTCCAAAGTTCACTCAGACAAGCATCAATGTTGACAAGAAGTGCCTATATTCATTCGAGTATCAACCGGCATCAACCAATTGTCAAACTCCAAGTATTAGGAGAGTGAACGCCAAAAATATTGCTTGGTGCATAGCCCAGAAAAACGCAGTCCAGTCTTTGGTCCCAACTTGTGCCTTTTGGTTATCGGCACATATGGTAGCGAACTATATGGCATGGAGTCTAAAGATTCCAGACAAGTTGGTTGACGCGTATATTCATCTGGCACTTAATCAGTCTGCACGCCAAGGATGCTCCATTTCAGTTGAACTGCACAAAAAATTTGGGTGGTTCATTTTCTCAACCGCCTCCTTTCTCGTCTGCAATGTAGAATTTTGGCAAGATACAGGACCAAGATGAGCCAGTAAACTAGTTGGATGAAAGTAGTGGCCAAGTTGCTCAAACCTCCCTCGGCACGAGGCCACTATTTGAGGATAAACCTACAAGCAAAGTTCAGATTGTCTGTGCTGCCTGTTATGTACTCGAAAGTTTACTCATACAAGAACTAATTTTAGCAAGAAGTACCTCCGATTGAACACCATTTACCAGTCTGTACCCTAGGTAATTAAAGTTCGTCCATGGCTCATATTGGCTGTGATCTCAATCATTTGGATGCATAAACATACTGAACATGTGTATATCTGAATCTTTTTGTGAATTATGTATGAATATTGTCGTGTGATCTATCAATCATTTGGATGCATAGATATGCTGAGCTTGTGTATATATGAATCTTTTGAGTTCTTGATAGTGAATGTTGGCTATGAATATGAATGTGTCCTGTGAACCTGAGTTTGATATGAATGTTTACCTTTTCTGTTGTATTTGTGTGTGAACTTGTTAGTATGCCTACTGTGGGGTATAAAACGCAGGTCTCTTATAAAAGTAATGCTGTGTCCAATTTATGTTTTCCCTTCTAACCACATTATATATATTTATATTATTACTATTATCGTATATTTTATAGAGACTTATATATACATTATAAAAACATCCCACGTGTTATTAACTTATAAAAGTAAATGTTTAACGGAAGTTGGCAAGGAAAATCCTGGTTGTTTTTGAATCACACGCAAGGAAAATCCTGGTGATTGCGTACAAAAGCTTGCGAAGATTTTAAGGACCAATTTAATAATAACGTGCTCATTTTTATTTTGAGCAATAACTCGCTAATTTCTTAATTATATATATATATATATAATGTGCCTCTCCGGTTTATTCTTTGATATTAATTGCTCCCTCTAACATAACATTATATATATAACGAGCCCACCTAATACGTGTATTTCAAGGAAGTGCAAATGGGCTGGGATTTCTTAGAAAATATAAATGGGCCTGATTGACGCGAAATTATTTGTTCACCCAGCCCAGCAAATGGACTGTACATTCTAGAAAACATGGGTTAAATATATGCCACATTTTTGCACGCTGACATGTGGGCCAATAGGTCGAAGCCTATGCAGGGCGTTGTCAACTTGGTCAACAAATGATTGTGTCATCCACAACCATTGGATTTATATCCAACGGCCGGCATGCACCTTCAATCTCTCGTCTTCTTCCTCCAGCATCGCCGGGACCGCCTGGTTCGGCCTCCGACGGCTAGCGGCTCTGCTTAGCACGCATCGCTACGAAGCGCTACCCCACCGCTGGCCAGGCTATCCCTCCACCCCTCGACACCTCCTGTTATTCTCCACAGACTACAGCCCCACGCCGCAACAGAACCAGTTATAACCCTTCTCCTCCTCCCAATATGCGACTCCACTGCCACGTTTTCCCATCTCCGGGTCGTTCCAGTCCGGGGCCTCGCCGTCGTCCACTGCCTCGCTGCGTTCGGTGCGGCGTGGTCAACAAACGAGAGTCATCGGACGAGGACTGTACATGGAGAGCCTGACGGCTGGGACCCACGAGGTCCATGGTCGCACGCAAGGAAAGTTCCTCCTTATTAAGCTGGAAAAAAATGTTTCCTCCACCTGACAGCTGGGACCCACCGGCTGTATCTTCGCACGGAAGGAAGTGCCTCCTTATTTTGCGAAAACATTATTCATCCCGTTGACAGCTGGGACCCGTCAGATTTGGTGACTAACTTGTGGGCCTACTAAGCGGACGTGTACGCACGGCTTTGTCAACTTAATCAACAAATGATTGTAACAGCTGGACCGTTGGATGTTAATCCAACAGCCGTGCTCCTTCTTCAACCTCTGTTCTTGCTCCTGTCTCCCGTGGGCGGCACCGCGGCTGTGCTGCCGCGCACCTGAACCAGTCAAGTTTCCCACTCCTCTCCATCTGTGACTCCACTGCCCCATCTTCCCCATCTCCGGGTCGTTCCAGTCTGGGTGCGCTCGGCACGGTGTGGTCAACGTGGTCAACAACCGAGAGTCGTCGAAAGATGACTTTACGTGAGAGGCTGACAGTGGGGACGCACCACGCCCATGGAGGCATGCATGCAACGGAACGCGGCGAGGTCAATGTGGTCAAGGAACGACTTCCATCGGAAGTATACTGTACGTGGAGAGTCTCAGCTAGGTCCACAGCCGCAGCAAGTAAGTGCCTCCTTATTACGCGGAAAATAATGATTCCTCCAACTGACAGCAGGGACCAACTGGACGGGCCACCGTATTTTGTGAAAAAACGTTTTCCCCCTGACTGTTGGGACCCACCTGACGGGCCACCGTATTTTGTGAAAAAAACGTTCCCCCCGCTGTCAGCTCGGACCCACCGGAAGTGCCTCCTTATTACGCACAAAAAATTGAATAATCCCCCGGCTAGCTGGGACCCACCTTGGTGGGAGGCTGACTTGTGGGCCTACTAAGTTGACGGGGACGAAGGGCTTTGTCAACTTAGTCAATATGAACGATTCTAGCTCCAATGACCGTACGATGTCCATCCAACGGCCGCAGTGCTTCTTCAACCTCTGGTCTTCTTGCTCCAGCCGCCCAAAGCAGCGCCGGTCGTGCCGCATGCTCCTGCCTCCCGTGGCTGGCTGTGCTGCCGTGGAGGCCTCCCCGCCCCCTACTATTCCCACCGCTGGCCAGGCCCTGCGGCAACGGCAGCCTCACACCGCAGCCGAACCAGTGAACCCTCGTACTCCTCTCCGCGCGGGCTTCCGCTGCCGCGTCTTCCCCGGCTCTGCGTCGTCCCCTTCCTAGGCCTCGCCGTCGTCCACCGCCGTGGTGCTCTCCGCGCGGCGTGGTCAACGTTGTCAAGGAACGACTTCCATCGGAAGAGTACTGTACGTGGAGAGGCTGAAAGCTGGGTCCACGGCCACAGCCCAGTTTTTTTGTGATTTGCCAAGTAAGTCGCTTTGTCAGGCCTGTTGGGCTACAAATCTTTCAAGACGAGGAGAGCTTTCATTCGGCTGGCCGAGAAAATGGCCCATCAGTAATGAGAAATGGGCTGTACATTTTTAAAACACATCAAACCGGCAATTAGTTTCAAATATCTTTTTTCATTTCAAGATTTTAAATTACATTAATTTTTATGCATGGAGAATTTGTTGGATTTTATATTGATATACATTTATTTTTAAAATCAGTTTGAATGTGAGTCAAAATTTCGGGATTAAAAACAGTTCGGACCGCACCGAAATATGCAAAATTTCGTATAATTTTTTAACAGTGGCCACAATATGGGCTGTAATGCTAACAAAAAGAATATGGGCTCCAAAAAAAAACCTTAATAATTAGCAAATGGGCTATAAATTATTAGAAATAATGGCATATGGGTTGTATGCTGTTTTCCACAGATTTGAGGCTTTCCTAAAAAAAAGGTTGAGGCACAAGCAATGACTGTTGGATGCCCATCCAACGGCCGTCGTGCTTCTTCAATCTCTGCTCTTCATGCTCCAGCCGCTCAAAGAAGCGCCGACGGGACTGCCTGCTCCCTCCTCCCCACGGCCGGCTCTGCTGCCGCGCAGGCCTCACCGCCCCACCGTCATCCCATCGCTGGCCTAGCCATCCCTCTACTAACCCACACCTGCTGTTATTCTCCGGCGACGGAAGACGAACCAGTGAACCCTCGTACAGTCGTACAACCCTCCGCGTGGGAAACAACTGCCGAGTCTTCCCTGCCTCCGTGTCGTTCCCTTCCTAGGCCTCGCCGTCGTCCACCGCCCTGGGGCTCTCGGCGCGGCCTGGTCAACATGGTCAACGACCGACATGCATCTGAAGCGGACTGTACGTGGAGAGGCCGACAGCTGGGTCCACGGCCGCACGCAAGGAAATGCCTCCTTATTACGCGCAAAATAATGATTCCTCCACCTGACATCAGGGACCCACCGAAAGGGCCTCTGTATTTCGCGAAAAAAACGTTACCGCCGCTGACAGCTCGGACCCACCAGCTATATCTTCGCACGCAAGGAAGTGCCTCCTTATTACGCACAAAAAAATGAATACTCCCCCTGCTAGCTGGGACCCACCATGGTGGGAGGCTGACTTGTGGGCCTACTAAGTTGACTGGGACGGGGGCCTTTGTCAACTTTAGTCAATATGAACGATTCTAGCTCCAGTGACCGTACGATGTCCATCCAACGGCCGTAGTGCTTCTTCAACCTCTGGTCTTCTTGCTCCAGCCGCCCAAACCAGCGCCGGTCGTGCCTCGTGCTCCTGCCTCCCATGGCCGGCTGCGATGCGGCGGAGGCCTCACCGCCCACTACTACTCCCATCGCTGGCCAGGCCATCCCTCTACTCACCCACACCCCCTGTTATTCTGCGGCGACGGCAGCCTCACACTGCAGCAAACCAGCGAACCCTCGTACTCCTCTACGCGTGGGCATCCACTGCCGCGTCTTCCCCGGCTCCCTGTCGTTCCCTTCCTAGGCCTCACCGTCATCCACCACCCTGGTGCTCTCGGCGCGGCGTGGTCAACGTGGTTAAGGAACGGCTTCCATCGGACGTGGACTGTACGTGGAGAGGCTGACAGCTGGGTCCACGGCTGCAGCAAGGAAGTGCCTCCTTATTACGTGCACAATAATTATTCCTCCACCTGACAGCGGGGACCCATCGGACGGGCCACCGTATTTCGCGAAAAAAAGATGGGACCCACCAGCTACATCTTCGCACGCAAGGAAGTGCGTCCGGGCAAAAAAAATGATTCGCCCCCTGACTACTGGGACCCACCAGCTACATCTTCGGAGCCAAGGAAGTGCCTGACAGTCGGGACCCACCTGGTCGAAGCGTACGTAGTGTTGTCATTCTGGTCGCGAACGTGTACGTACATATATACTGGTGGATGTAGAGGTGCGCACGTGTCGTAGTAGAGGCGCGTACGTGTCATAGTAGAGGCGCGCACGTAGCATGTACACGTACGTACAGCGGCCAGGGTGCAAGAAAGAAAATACGGCCACGTATGTGTACATACGGGCGGGGTCTCGAACGCCTACTCGCGCATACGTACGGCCAGGGCTCGTGTACATGGCTGGGTCGGAACGGAGAAACAGCGTCGTCGTCGTGTTCATGGGGAGGCAACGGAATGCGTCGTGTTCATGGGGAGGCAACGGAAGGCGTCGTGTTCATCGGGAGGCAACGGAACGCGTGGGAGCCAACCGGCTGGGTCGGAACAGAATGTGTGGTCGTGTTCATTAGGAGGGCTTGGACGGAACAGGCGATGGAAATGAAGCCTGGCGTACCGCACAAGGGAGGAAACGGACTTCCTACGTTCAGAACGGGGTCCTGTTGATCGGGAGGGCTGTGGCGTACCGCAAAACGGAGGAAACGGACCTCCTACGGTCGAAACGGGGTCCTGTTGATCGGGAGGGGTGTGGCGTACCGCAAAACGGACGAAACGGACCTCCTACGGTCGAAACGGGGGTCCTGTTCATCGGGAGGGGTGTGGCGTACTGCAAAACGGATGAAACGGACCTCCTACGGTCGAAACGGGGGTCCCGTTCATCGGGAGGGGTGTGGCGTACCGCAAAACGGGACTCCACGAGATACTGTTCATCTCCACCGTCGACCTCCTCCAGCCTCCACGGGCTACCGTCGACCTCCTCCAGCCTCCACGGGCTCCTATTCATCCAGCCTCCACCGCGCGCTATTCCACCGGCTACTGTTCAACCACCCCTCCACGGGCACCCCTCCACCGTCTAATGTTCATCCAGCCCTCCACACCACGGGGTCCTGTTCAACCACCCCTCCACGCGCACCCCTCCATCGTCTACTGTTCATCCAGCCCTCCACCACACCACGGGGTCCTGTTCATCCAGAGGCAACGCCACCACTCACTGTTCATCCAACCCCCCCCCCCCCCCCGCAACGCTCACTGTTCATCCCAGAGGCAGCATCGATCGGCTTCAATTAGCAGCAGTAGCGAAGTAATCGCTCGATCGGGTTCAGTTAACAGCCATCGATCGATCGCTCGGGTACAGTAACGCGTAGCCTGTAGTGCAATCGCTCGGGTTCAGTTAGAGCCCAAGGCCTCGCTCGGGTTCAGTTAGAGCCAACGCCTCGCACACACGCGCGTACGTGTACGAGAGAAACGCGCATCGCTCGGCCCCCGACCTCCCACCGTAACCGGGAACTCCCCGAAATTTCCTCGCCCTCGCTTCTACCACGGTTTTTCCGTCATGGACGGCCCAAAGAATGTCATGCAGCTGCGTCTCCGGCCCGCCCAGAACGAAAAGCCCATTTTCTGTCATGATTTTTTGTCATAGAAGTAGGAGCCCACCACATCTATGATGATACCGGGTTTTGTCACAATTATCGTCATAGAAGTGTCAAATATATGACAGAAAAAAATTCGTTCGGCCCAAAATGTCACGGATGTGTCTTTTTTTTGTAGTGTTGCTTGTAGCATATATGAGAAGATCTGCTACATATGCGTGTAGTTTTGGATGGGAGTGTTGAGGAACTAAGCATCCTTGGGGGGGGGTCCTAACACAGAAACAAAGTGTTGTTAGTGATGTTCGCTATGCTGGACACGATCAAGATGGTAGACTAGTGCATAAAGTGGTATATGTGACCTAACCATGGTGTGGCCTTGGTAGTGCTCGGAAGGTGTCCTAATCCCATTGTGCGCCGCTAAGGTCTCTTAGCTTGGTCACTCGGATCCACCTAGCTCTCCACTTCCTAAGGTGGTTGTACACATAGGTTGAGGTCACTCTTGGCCACATAAGTCGAAGATCTGCTTTCGCAACATTGTTTAGGTGCACCTCCTTGAAACCCTTGTCAGTCCTCACCCCACTGGATATGATCTCACACATCTTATTAATCCTGAAGGTGGACAGGAAAGGCCACCACTTCATTGTTTTCCCCTCCCAGAGACCTTCTGATATGTCCATTTGCATCATGTTTTTCTACTGATATTTATAATGTTTTGGTCCTTATTTCACGTTATGATGCAATTCTAATGCATTTTCTCGCTTAATTGCAGGATTTACATGGAGAGGGAAATTATCGGCAGCTGGAATTCTGGACCTAAAAAGCCACAATAGAGATACCTATTCTACGGAGCTCCAAATGACATGAAACTTCACGGAGAATTTTCATTGAATATATAAAAAATACTAGAGCAAAGACATACCAGAGGGGGCCACGCCCTGATGCCTTGTGGGGCCCACAGCTGGCCTTTGGCTCCCTCCTTTTGCTATATGAAACCATTTGCCCTAAAAAAATAAGGTGGGTACTTTTGGGACGAAGCGCCGCTGTCTCAATGCAGAACCTGGGCAGGAGCACTTTTGCTCTCCGGCGGTGTCATTCCACCGAGGAAACTTCAAAGCCATCGACATCACCAACGATCCTCTCATCATGGGAGGACCAATCTTCATCAACATCTTCACCAGCACCATCTCCTCTCAAACCCTAGTTCATCTCTTGTATTCAATATTTGTCCCAAAACCTCAGATTGGTACCTATGAGTTGCTAGCAGTGTTGATTACATCTTGTAGTTGATGCTAGTTGGTTTATTTGGTGGAAGATTATACGTTCAGATCCTTAAGCATATTCAATACACCTCTAATCTTGAACATGAATATGATTTGTGAGTAGTTACTTTTGTTCTTGAGGACATGGGAGAAGTCCGGTTATAAGTAATCATGTGAAGTTGGTATTCGCTCGATATTTTGATGATATATGTTGTTCTTCCTTTAGTGGTGTCATGTGAACATCAACTACATGACACTTCACCATTCTTGGGCCTAAGGGAAGGCATTGTGGAGTAATAAGTAGATGATGGGTTGCGGGAGTGACAGAAGCTTAAACCCTAGTTTATGCATTATTCCGTAAGGGGCTGATTTGGATCCATATGTTTCATGCTATGTTTAGATTTATCTTAATTCTTCTTTCGTAATTGCGGATGCTTGCGAGAGGGGGTAATCATAAGAGTGTTGCTTGTTCAAGTAAGAATAACACCCTAGCATCGGTCCACCCACATATCAAATTATCAAAGTAGCGAATGTGAATCAACTGAACATGATAAACGTGACTAGACGACAATTCTCATGTGTCCTCGAGAACACTTTTCTTTATATAAGAGAAATTTTTGGCTTGTCCTTTGGTATAAAAAGGATTGGGCCACCTTACTGCACCTTTGCTACTATTGTTACCTACTACTTGTTACAAATTACCTTGCTACAAAACTATCTGTTACCGCTACTTTCAGTATTTGCACATAATACCCTGCTGAAAACCGCTTATCATTTCCTTTTGCTCCTCGTTGGGTTCGACACTCCTACTTGTCTAAAGGACTACGATAGATCCCCTATACTTGTGGGTCATCACCTTATCATTCCCGGCCTTGATGGCTGCCTTATATGCGGCAGCAGTTGCAGCATTAGGCATGACCATCACAAATGATGGCTGAACAAGCACCTCGACCTGTTGGAAATATGCCCTAGAGGCAATAATAAATTGATTATTTTTATATTTCCTTGTTCATGATAAATGTTTATTATTCATGCTAGAATTGTATTGATCGGAAACTTAAATACATGTGTGAAAACATAAACAACACCATGTCCCTAGTAAGCCTCTACTAGACTAGCTCATTGATCAAAGATGGTTAAGGTTTCCTAACCGTAGACATGAGTTGTCATTTGATAGAGGGATCACATAACTAGGAGAATGATGTGATGGACAGGCCCAACCGTAAGCTTGGCATCAAATCGTGTCACTTAGTTATTTGCTACAACTTTCTTCATGTCAAGTATCACTTCCTTAGACCATGAGATCATGCCACTCCCGAACATCGGACGGATACTTTGTGGGTTTATCAAACATCACTACGTAACTGGGTGATCATAAAGGTGCTCTACAAGTATCCCGAAAAGTGTTTGTTGGGTTGCATGGTGATACGTCTCCAACGTATCTATAATTTATGAAGTATTCATGCCATGTTTACAATAGTTTTATATGATTTTGGTATGATTTGATTAGAACTAACCCGGACTGACGCTGTTTTCAGCAGAACTACCGTGGTGTTGTTTTTGTGCAGAAATAAAAGTTCTCGGAATGCGCTGAAAATCAACGGAGAATTTTTCTGGAAAATATAAAAAATAATGGAACTAAGAGTTACTAGAGGGGAGTCCCATGGGCCCCACGAGGGTGGAGGGCGCGCCCACCCCCTGGGGTGCGCCCCTGTGCCTCGTGGACTTCTCGTGGGACCCCTAACTTGTTCTCAATGCTAGCCTCTCCTATAAATTCCCAAACCTCCAGAAAATAACCTAATCAGAAGTTCCGCCGCCGCAAGCCTCTGTAGCCACGAGAAATCAATCTAGGCCCTCTCTGGCACCCTGCCGGAGGGGGCCATCATCACCGGAGGCCATGGGGAAGGATCTCGGAGGGGCCATCGTCACCATGAAGGCCAAGATCTAGAGGGACAACCTCTCCCCATCCAGGGGGAGGCCATGAAGGAGGAAGCACAAAAGGGAGAACCTCTCCTCCTCTCTCTCGGTGGCGCCGGAGTGCCATCGAGAGGGGAATCATCGCCGCGGTGATCGTCTTCATCAACATCACCATCCTCATCTCTTTTACACGGTCCACTCTCCCGCACCCCTCTATAATCCCTACTTGAACATGGTGCTTTATGCCACATATTATGATCAAATGATGTGTTGCCATCCTATGATGTTTTGAGTAGATATCCTTTGTCTTTGGGTTGATTGATGATCTAGATTATTATGAGTTGTATGTTTTATTTTGGTGCTGTCCTATTGTGCCCTCCGTGTCGCACAAGCGTGAGGGATTCCCGCTGTAGGGTGTTGCAATACGTTCATGATTCGCTTATAGTGGGTTGCTTGAGTGACAGAAGCATAAACCCGAGTAAGGGGGTTGCTGCGTATGGGATAAAGGGGACTTGATATGTTAATGCTATGGTTGGGTTTTACCTTAATGATCTTTAGTAGTTGAGGATGCTTGCTAGAGTTCCAATCATAAGTGCATATGATCCAAGAAGAGAAAGTATGTTAGCTTATGCCTCTCCCTCATATGAAATTGCAATAGTGAGTACCGGTCTTGTTAACAATTGCCTAGGATAATTCCGCACACCGACCCATCATTATTCCACACTCGCTATTTATAATATTTAGTAATATATTTTAACTTTATGATAACAGCACCTACTTTTATATTTTAGCTCTCCGATATCATGCAAAGTTATCCTCTTCATACCCACAACGTAGTTTTATTTTTCTAGTTGGAAGCAAACGTTCGGTGTACGTAGAGTCGTATCAGTGGCAGATAGGACTTGAGAGAATATTGATCTTACCTTTAGCTCCTTGTGGGTTCGATACTCCATACTTATCACTTCCACCTTTGGGGGTTGCTATGATGATTCCCTGCACTTGGGGATTATCAAGCTCTTTTCTAGCGCCGTTGCTGGGGAGTAATAGCGTGGGGTTGATATTCTCGTGTGTGCTTGTTTGCTTTCTTCACTAAGTAGTTTTTGTTTTCCTTTTTTGTTTTGCTTAGTTGTGGGTGAAAATACAATAAAAAAAGAAAATACAAAAAGATTCACTTGCCTCATATGCCTAAAAAGTTATTTTCAAAAAGAGAAGTGATTGGAAAGTTATGCATTGCAGAAGTGAGGTCAACCTTGACCACTTGTGTTCATGCTCATGGAAACAATGTAGAATTTTTCATGGAAGTTTCTCTGAAAATAATTATCCCCTTGTATATATCCATTGTATTATAAAAATAATGTGCGAAGCTTTGGTTTTAGGATGATTAGATTGCTTGTTTACTATGTGCAGTACAAAAACAGAAACTTTGGCTGTAGTGCGTGAATTTATATATTTTTTTACTGTAAAGTCAAATGGGTCTGAAACTTTTTGCACATTACTTCTGTACAAATTGTTTGAATTTTCATATTCATTTTAGAATTTTTGGAGTTACAGAAGTATACGAAATTTCCAGATTACTACAGACTGACCTGTTTTTGACAGATTATGTTTTCTATGTGTTGTTCGCCTATTTTGACGAATCTTTGGGTAGTATCGGGGGGTATGAACCATGGTGAAGTTGGAATAAATTAGATATAGTGCTAATATGAAATTGGAATGGTTTACAACAGTACCTAAAGGTAGTGATTTGCTTTAGTGTACTAACGGATCTCACCAAGTTTTTGTTAAGTTTTGTGTGGATGAAGTGTTCGAAGAACGGGGAGTTACCGATGTGAGAAGAATAAAGAGAGGCAAGAGTTCAAGATTGGGGATGACCAAGGCACCCCAAGTAAATAATTCAAGGATACTCAAGCATCTAAGCTTGGGGATGCCCCGGTTGGCATCCCATCTTTCTTCTTCAACAATTATCGGTATACCTCGGTTTTTGTTTTGTTGACATGATTTGTGTCCTTTGTGTTTTTGTTTTTTCCTTTAAGAACCATGCTAGTATGAGATATCCCTTCATTTATTTACAGAATGCTTCATGTGCTTCACTTATATCCTTTGAGTATGATCTTATTGAATGCTCTTTGCGCTTCACTTAAATCTTTTGAGTATGGTTCTATAGAATGCTTCGTGAGCTTCACTTATATATTTTGAGCTTGGATATTGGTTAGTCTATATTAATTGTAGAATGCTCCATGAACTTCACTTATATATTTTGGAGTATGAATAAGACTATCATTGAAAGTGGATTTGGAAGTGTGTCGGAGTAATTGGCCACGGGTAGCCTAACCGACTACCCCTGGCTCTTCAGAAAATTTATCAGGCCTTTGGGCCTTCAAACACTCCAAGCATTTGGGCCGCCTTCCCCGGCCGGCTACCACTAAAGCCGACTCCCGGAAGGCGACCCAGCCTCACCGACTCCAAGAAGCCGGCCAAGAAGAACGCCGACTCCTAGAAGCCGGCCGAGACCACAACCGCCCCTACATAACGACGACCTGACGGGGCATGGCCACAGTGCGGCCCACGACCCCCGAAGCCCGAGGCAGGCATGGTTACAGGAGGCCGTATGGGAGGGATGTCTCCCGTGCGGCCGGGCACTATTGCCACGCCAGCTACGACGTCATCCACGACCCACTCCTGCACGGCCTAAGGACTGCGGGCCCCTTCAGCCAGAGGGAGGCGTGAAGGCGGCCCGGCCTTTCCTAGTCGGCCAGGAGCATAGCCGGCCTCCAGAAGCCGGCGACTCCCTTCCTCGAAGCAGGAGCCCATTTAAGGAGACAAGACGAGGTGAGGCTACAGTCATAGCCCCCGACGCGGATCACTGTAGCCACGCTTACCTCGACAAAGCCCTCGTCATCAGAGGCGCGGCTACAGTAAGCAGCCGCCGACAAGACCCTAGGCGGTGGGGCCGGCCTGCCGACCGAGTAGCCGGCAGCCGGCGGGACCCACCAGCCGGCGGGACCCAGCAGCCGGCGGAGGAGCCGGCGGGCGTAGACACTGACGGCTGGGGCCAGTTCCCAGTCGGATTACCATTGTACCCCCGGGGGTAGGCCTATATAAACCCCCCGGAGCACCCATGCAAAGGGTTGGCACCTCTGCATGTTTGGCTTCCAAGCATAGCACACGCACACGCACCATAGATAGAGAGAAGCAAGAGCTAGCCTTGTTCTTCTTCTCCCTTGATCCCAACAGCTCTAGGAGCGATTGTAGCTACTCTTTATCGAGCTAGTGATCATGCGGAGACCCCGCAGAGCAGGACTAGGGGTGTTATCTCCTCGGAGAGCCCCGAACCTGGGTAAGATTCGCCGGCGTGCATGTCTTCGCCTCATCCCGTTTCCAGGCACCGGCGACGTTTTATTGGCTCCCACAATGATAAGCCATCCTTTGGCATATGTCGCACCAACCACCCGACATTTGGCGCCCACCGTGGGGCTAGGTGCACCGTCGTCCGGAGACCTGTTCTGGACGGGAACCCTCTTCTTTCCCGGCGAGCGCAGCCAGCCTGCTGCGCCCGATGGCGTTTGCCCCGACGCGCTGCAAGGCGTCGACGACGCCTGCGCAGCGAGCCGCCTCGCCGATCTGCTCGGCGAGACTCGCATCTCCGACGAGCCTGCGTCCGACGCAGGCACCGACTACCCCGAGAGCCGCCTCGTCAGCCTCCTCGACCAACTTCACGTCTCCAGCGAGCCTGCTACGGACATGGAGTCTGTCGGCTCCACCGACCCGATGCTCATCGACTCCGACACCGCGTCGCTCGACACCTACCCCTCCGACGTGGTGGTCTTCGACGACCCACTCCCTCGAGCTGACAGCGGCAGCAGCGCTGTCACCGAAGTACTGGTCATCAGCCACGTCTCCAACTCGGGCGGGAGCGCCCGCGACGCTCAGCAAGCAGTGATGCACGACCTCTCCATCCCCCTCCCGGCCGACGCCGACGCCGAGACCCTGGAGGCACGCCGTCTTGCCCTCATCACGGAGAGCAAGAAGATAGCCTCGATGAGACGCCTCACCGAGGCCCACCGGCGCGAAGTCGACCGCGCCGCCTTCGGGACGCCGCCGCCGAGCGGCCCGAGCCGAGCCGGCTTCGTCCAGAAGCGCGGCGCAGCCGTTGCCAGCATGCTGGGCGCAGATCGCCCCGTCTACGCCACCCCGCTCGAGAATCTGCGAGCCGCTCAGGCGGCAGCAGAGGAGCTCAATGGGATGGGAGCCGATGAGCTCCCCTGCATGACAAGACGGATCCAGCAGCTGATCGACGCGGCTGTAGAACGGCACGAAGCCGGCGCCCGAGCTGATAGCCATCCCCCGCGCCGGGAGCACGCCGCGACGTCCCGCTCGCCGACTGCGAGCGGCACGCGCCAGAAGAAAGACAAGGAGCCGGCTGCCAGCCGCAGTCGGACTCGCATCACTATCGAGCGCGACGCAGATGGCCGCCCTCGGGCGGTCGAACACCAAGGAAACCTGCCGCCTCCCCCGCCTCAAAGAGAAAGACGCCTCACTCCGCCGCCCATCACGCATCCGACTCTTGGCGACCGACTCGGCCGCCGAGAAGGAGTCGGCGAGAGTGACGCCCGCCACAGGATCGACTGCCTTGCTCGGTCCCTGGCGTTAGTAGAAGAAGACGATGTCGGCCCGCCATGCTTTGGCCCCCGCATCCGCGACGAACCCTTCCCCAAAGGGTTCTCGCTCCCCAGAGACACGCCCAAGTACAACGGCTCGAGTGAAGCCGGAAGATTGGCTCATCGACTACTCCACGGCCGTCAGGATCACCAACGGCAATCGGCGCGTCGCCGTGAAGTACGTCCCCTTGATGCTGCAAGGGACGGCGCGCACGTGGCTCAACAGCCTCAAGCCATACAGCATCAACAGCTGGCTGGACTTCACCGAGGTTTTCGTCCGCAACTTCACTAGCACCCACAAGCGGCCTCCCAAGCCTCGCCAGCTCTCCCTCTGCGTCCAAGGGCCCAACGAGTCGACCCGCGACTACCTCACGCGATAGGCCGAGCTCCGCAACTCCTGCGAGGGAGTGCATGATGTCCAGGCCATCGAGTACTTCACTGCCGGGTGCCGAGAGGGCACCCTCCTCAAGCACCGACTCCTCTGCGACGAGCCGGCTACCCTCGATGAGTTGCTGATCACCGCCGACAAGTACGCCACTACCGACTCCTCCATGAAGACCGAGCTCCGAGTGGACGCCTCGGGGAAGGTAGTCGCTCCGGCTCCCAAGACGCCGGCTGGCGACCCAAACCGGCGCCCCTACCAGAACGACCACAAGCGCAAGGGCCCCATGACGACTTCCTCCAGTCGGCAGGTGGCCACAGTTGAAGACGAGCAGCCCAAGGAGCGGCCCGCTCCCAAGAAGAAGGGAGGCCGGCCGCCCTGGCAGCCGTCCTTCTCCTACGAACAAGCACTCGATGCCCCCTGCAAGTTCCACAGCGGCGCGAAGCCGTCCAACCATACAACACGGAAATGCCACTGGCTCACCCGCATCACCAAGGGCGAAGGGATAGTGCCGCCTCCGCCTCCCGGCCCGCCGCCTCCAGCTCCCCAGCAGCCGGTGGCCTGGCCGGCAGTCGGCGCCATCCAAGACGAGTTCCCCGAAGCGGACGACGCCTACGTCGTCTTCACGAGTCAAGTCGACGACAAGCGCAGCCGACGCCGGCAACACCAAGAAGTAAACGCAGTCGCCTCTAGCACTGCCGAGTTCATGCATTGGTCGGAAAAGCCCATCAGCTGGAGCCAGGCCGACCACCCAGAGGTGATGCCTTCGCCTGGCTCTTATGCTATGGTCTTGGACGTCACCCTTGCGACGGAGAGGCGAGCTGCCAGATTTTCCCGCGTCCTGATAGACGGCGGAAGCAGTATCAACATACTGTACCGCGACACCATGGACAAGCTGAACATCAAAGCAAAGCAGCTCATGCCGAGCCGCACTGTCTTCCATGGTATCGTACCCGGCCTATCTTGCTCTCCAATCGGCAAGATCAAAATGGATGTTCTCTTCGGAGACAAAGATCACTTCCGCCGGGAAGCAATATGGTTCGAGGTGGTGGACCTGGAGAGCCCCTATCATGCGCTACTTGGCCGACCTGCTTTGGCCAAGTTCATGGCTGTGCCCCATTATGCCTATCTGAAGATGAAGATGCCGAGCTCGAAGGGGATCATCACGGTAGCCGGCGACTACAAGAAGTCCATCGAGTGTGCCATGGCCAGCAGCCGGCTGGCCGAGTCCCTCGTGGTGGCGGAAGAGAAGAAGATGCTGGAACGGGTTGTGGCCATGGCCGGCAAGCAGCCGACCTTGTCCCCCAACCCCAAGGACTGTGATGCGCAGGGCTCCTTCCAGCCCATCAAAGAGACGAAGAAGATACCTCTAGACCCGGAGCACCCGGAGAGGTTCGCCATGATTGGGGCGAACTTGGACAGCAAATAGGAAGGCGAGCTCGCCGACTTCCTCCGTGAGAATCGAGACATCTTTGCATGGTCCCCAAAGGACATGCCGGGCGTCCCGAAGGATTTCGCCGAGCACAAGTTACATGTCCGAGCTGATGCGAAGCCGGTCAAGCAACCCCTCCGCCGACTATTAGAAGAGAAGCGAAGAATCGTGGGAGAAGAGATAGCCCGGCTCCTCGCAGCCGACTTCATCATGGAAGTGTTCTTTCCAGAATGGCTTGCCAATCCAGTTCTGGTTTTGAAGAAGAATAACAAGTGGCGCGTGTGTATAGACTACACAAGCTTGAACAAGGCCTGCCCAAAGGATCCGTTTGCTTTGCCACGGATTGACCAAGTGATAGACTCTACAGCCGGATGCGAGCTGTTGTGTTTTTTGGATGCATACTCAGGGTATCATCAGATCAAGTTGGACCCAGCTGACCGCCTGAAGACTGCCTTCATCACACCCTTTGGAGCTTTCTGCTACCTGACAATGACATTCGGCTTGAGAAACGCCGGTGCCACTTTTCAGCGTTGCATGCAGAAATGTCTCTTGAAACAACTCGGCAGAAATGCCCACGTCTATGTAGACGACATTGTGGTGAAGACAGAGAAGCGCGGTACCCTGCTGGAAGACCTGAAGGAAACATTCGCCAACTTGCGCCGATTCCAGATCAAGCTCAACCCCGAGAAGTGCGTGTTCGGAGTGCCAGCCGGCCAGCTGCTAGGCTTCCTGGTCTCCGAACGCGGCATTGAGTGCAACCCTGTCAACATCAAAGCCATCGAGAGGATGCAGATTCCCACCAAGCTGCGAGATGTGCAGAAGTTCACTGGCTGCTTAGCCTCCCTGAACCGTTTTATCAGCCGACTAGGAGAGAAGGCTCTCCCCCTGTACCGACTCATGAAGAAGTCCACTCACTTTGAGTGGAATGATCAAGCTGACCAAGCCTTCCATGAGTTGAAGAAAATGTTGACCACTCCGCCTGTCCTGGCCGCGCGGACTGAGAAGGAGCCCATGCTCCTCTACATCGCCGCGACAAGCCGGGTTGTCAGCACAGTTGTTGTGGTCCAGCGCCCGGAGGCAGGCGGAGCCCAGCTGGTCCAGAGGTCGGTCTACTATCTCAGCGAAGTACTATCTAGCTCGAAGCAAAACTACCCGCACTACCAGAAGATGTGCTATGGGGTGTACTTCGCTGCCAAGAAATTGAAGCCCTACTTCCAAGAGCACCCCATCACGGTCGTGTGCACTGCCCCGCTCGCCGAGATCATAGGCAGCCGGGATGCATCCGGCCGGGTGGCCAAATGGGCCATTGCCTTGGCGCCCTACACGATCTTCTATCAACCCCGCACCGCCATCAAGTCGCAAGCATTGGCCGACTTCCTCGTCGACTGGGCCGAGACCCAGTACTTACCGCCGGCTCCCGACTCTACCCATTGGCGGATGCACTTTGACGGGTCCAAGATGCGCACCGGCTTGGGAGCCGGCTTCGTCCTCACCTCTCCCAAAGGCGACAAGCTCAAGTACACGCTGCAGATCCACTTTGCCGCCTCCAACAACGTGGCCGAGTACGAGGCGCTCGTACATGGGCTCCGGCTAGCCAAAGAGCTCGGCATACGCCGGATCCTATGCTACGGCGACTCGGACTTGGTGGTCCAGCAATCATCAGGCGACTGGGACGCCAAGGACGCAAACATGGCAGACTACCGATTCCTCGTCCAGCAGATGAGCGGATACTTCGAAGGGTGCGAGTTCCTTCACGTGCCAAGGGCCGACAACGACCAAGCAGATGCCCTAGCACGGATCGGCTCCACCCGACAAGCCATACCGACTGGCGTCTCCCTCCAGCGCCTCCTCAAGCCGTCCATCAAGCCGTCTCCAGAGTCGGATTCCATCTTCGTACCGCCTGCGCCAGAAACAGCCGGATCCGGCTCAAGAAATCCCGCAGGCGGCACGGGGACTTCGACGACTGCCCCGGGAACTGACGTAGTCGCACCCGGCCCAGGGACCTCAGAGCCCGGCCCGGGGACTGCAACGACACAAGAAGTGGTGGTCGACCCCAACGCAACACCCAACCCACCCACCCGAGTCATGGTGGCTACATTAACAGCAGAAGAAGTCACAGCTCCCTCATGGGCCCTGCCCATCCTCAAGTTCCTAGTCAGCAGAGAGCTGCCGGCTGACGAGATCGCAGCAAGACTAGTCCAACGACGAGCCACAGCATACACAATAATCAACAGGGAGCTGGTGAAGCGCAGCGTTACTGGAGTCTTCCAGCGTTGCGTCGAGCCAGAAAAAGGAGTGGCAATCCTCAAAGACATCCACCAAGGCAAATGCGGCCATCACGCCGCCTCAAGATCCCTTGTGGCCAAGGCTTTCCGCCATGGGTTCTTCTGGCCGACTGCCTTGGAGGATGCTAAAGAAATAGTCAAGACCTGCAGAGGATGTCAAGTCTTCAGTTCCAAACAATACCTGCCGGCTTCTGCCCTCAAGACCATTCCCCTCACCTGGCCTTTCGCCGTCTGGGGACTGGACATGGTGGGCCCTTTCAAGACGGCCCGCGGTGGCTTGACACATCTACTCGTTGCTGTTGACAAGTTCACAAAGTGGATCGAAGCAAAGCCGATTAAGAAGCTGAACGGGCCGACTGCCGTGACATTCATCACCGACATCACTACTCGGTACGGCGTGCCACACAGCATCATCACCGACAACGGCACGAACTTCGCCAAAGGCGCACTGGCACGTTTCTGCGCGACACAGGGCATCCGACTGGACTTAGCATCCGTTGCCCACCCGCAGTCAAACGGCCAAGTTGAGCGAGCAAATGGACTTATCCTCTCCGGCATCAAGCCCCGACTGGTTGTACCACTAGAGCGATCGGCCGGCTGCTGGCTTGAAGAGCTGCCGGCTGTCCTCTGGAGTCTGCGCACTACACCCAACAAGTCAACCGGCTTCACTCCATTCTTTCTTATGTACGGTGCCGAGGCTGTCATCCCAACAGACATCGAGTTCGACTCGCCTCGGATCACCATGTACACGGAGGAGGAAGCCAAAGAAGCAAGAGAAGACGGCATCGACCTACTGGAAGAAGGCCGGCTGTTAGCCCTCAGCCGGTCCCCCATCTACCAGCAAGGCTTGCGCCGCTACTACAACTGCAAGGTCAAGCCAAGATCCTTCCAAGAGGGCGACCTTGTGCTCCGGCTGATCCAGCGAACAGCCGGCCAGCACAAGCTCTCGGCCCCTTGGGAAGGCCCCTTCGTCGTCAGCAAGGCACTTGGCAACGACTCCTACTACTTGATCGACGCGCAAAAGCCAAGAGCACGCAAGAGAGACGACTCCGGCAAGGAGTCGGAGCGACCATGGAACGCAAACCTCCTAAGACGATTTTACAGCTGAAAAGCAGTATGTATCACGCTACCCCTTTTGTATTAAGTTACAAACCAACAGGCCCCCCGAACAGTACTCGGGGACTGCCTTTTATTTTATCTATGGATGACGAGTGTCATATCCATGAATGTCTTATTACATTTTGAACTCTTGTCCGGCACCGGGTCCGACTAGTCGGCCCGGGGACTGGCCGCCTTAAGCTATATTATAAGTTCTTCCCGAAGTAGTGCGCTGGCTCCCCAGTCCTATCTTGTTGAAAGTCGCAGCTCAAAGAACTGACTGTCCGACTAGCAAGAGAGAAGACAGAAAGGACGCCCACACGAAAACGGCTAAGGAACAACTAACCTATATAGCAAAAAGACGGCCTCTATATACGCCTGCCGACTGTCACAACAGCCGGCTGGCCGGCTTCCTAAAAAACTTAGCTTAAGTCTGGCAGAGCTAAAAGTACTTCCCCCTCCCCAATCGGCCAGGCACTCCCCGGCTGCAGTTTGTAGAACAACTGTTTGACTAGGGAGACGGCAACCAAGGGAGGGCGGCAAAGGAAAAAAGCAGAAGGACAAAAAGCAAAAGTACAAGGAAAAGCCGATTGCATAACTTATATACATAAAGCCGCCTAAAGGCTGGCAACAGAATTAAGTTTGAATACACCCAGTGGGTGGAATTGCGCAGACTTAACCGAACATTGTTCAAAGTAACAAGACAGGAAAACAAAGAAAGAAGACTAAGGCATGACTTGGAGGCCGAGCTGGTCGGTGAAGGCAGCTCGCCGGCTGAGGGAGTGGCCGCCTAGCTGGTCCCGGCTTGACCGCCTCCCGCGGCAGGAGACGCACTCGCACGCGACATAGTGCTGGAGGCGCGGTCTGGTTGGCCGGCTTCTCCACCAGCCGGCTCGGCGCCTTCACCCTCCTCCTCCTCCTCCTCACCCTCGTCGCTGGAGTCGATCTCCTCCGCCGAGTCCTCGCCGTACGCCGGGTCCAGCCCGAACCAATCTTCCGGCTGGGCGACTCCATTGTCGTCCACCTCGGGGGCGAAGACGTTGGTGTCGGTGTATTCGGCGATCGCCGAAGCTCGCCGAATGATGGCCGGCCGCGCCGGCTCGAGCTCCGTGTCGGCTTGCTGCCGCCAGGTCGCCAGCTGGTCCAAGTTCAGGCCGGGATACCAGGCCTTGACGAACTCCAGCGCCCGCCCGGCGCCGGAGCAAGCCGCTGACGCCTTCCAAGCCTCGAAGCGGCCGACGGCCACCTCCAGCCAGTCGGCGGTCCGGCTGGGAGTGCGCGGGACCACTTGGCCGAGCCAGAGGGCGGCCAAGACCTGCGACCCGGCACGCTGAAGCCAGCGGAGCAGCCTGTGAGCCGGCTGGATACGAGTTTGGATCGCCAGGAGCTGCTCCTCCAGCGAGCGGCCGACGGTCGGCGAGATCTCGAAGCCGGCTTGCCTCTTCGCCTGGCGACGAGCTTCGATGGCCTGGTTGGCAGCAGTTGAGTAGCCAGGGAAGTACTCTGCGCGAAGAAGAAAAGAAAAGAAGAACCCCAAATCAGAAAAACAAGTCGAAGTAGCAGATGGCAAGAGAGGATGAAGGGGCAGACGACTTACCGTCAACCAGATCCTCAATCTGGCCATAGCCGGAGACCAGAGCCTGCCTGGCCTATGCCCAGCCGGCCGCCTCCGTCTCGAACTCGGCCTGGAGGGTGGCTTCGCGATCCTGTGCAGCCTTCAGCGCAGCCTTGTGGCCTTCCTCCTGGTCGGCCAGCTTCTTGACCAGGCGGTCGCGCTCCTGCACCAAGGCGGCGAGCTCCGCGTCCCTGGCACGAAGAGTAGTCTGGGACTCCCCCGGCTGTGCCCTCAGACTGGCGTTGGCCGCTGCAGAGATAGAAGAACAAGAAGAACAATGAGAAATCATCAAGGAAGATCCGAGCCGACTGCTCAGCAGTCGGCCCGAATCTCGGGGACTACACCCAGTGGGTGCGCTGACGCGCCCCCACATGAGATAAAGATCAAGTTACATACCTCGGCTTTCAGTGAGATCGGCGGTCTTCTGCGTCAGCTCCCGAGCCTGGGAGTTGAAGGCGGCCGCTCGGAGGTTGTGATAGTCCTGCAAGATGGACAGAAGATCAACGTGAGAACAAAAGCAACGATGAGAAATCATCAAGGAAGATCCGAGCCGACTGCTCAGCAGTCGGCCCGAATCTCGGGGACTACACCCAGTGGGTGCGCTGACGCGCCCCCACGAGAGAAATCAAGAAGAAGATGAGAATACTAACCCGGATGGCAGCCCGCGTGGCGAGGAATTCGTCGGTGAACTGCCTCAGCGCCGCGGCTTGGCCCTGGAGCCGGGTCCGGACGTCTTGCGCAGCGATGTTCACCACGGCTGTCCCTCCGCCTGGCGTCCACCCTGAGGTAGCGCTGGCCGCCTCCGCGTCTCGGGCCGACGAGCTGGAGCCCACGGCCGGCCGTGGCTCCGACGCCGCTTTCTGCGGCTCCGACGCGGCCTTCCCTGCGCGCCGGCTTGGCGGAACCCGGACCGCCACCGCAGCTCCCGCGGCCGGCTCGCCTTCCGCCGACTGTGCGGCCGCAGACTCAGTCTGGCCGCCTTGGGCCGCCCCAGTCGGAGGAGTCGGCCCCGGCACCTCCCTCAATAAGATGACGTCGTCGCCGCTCCCTCCCAGATCCGGCTGGGAACCACTGGCTCCCCCTGGCGAGGGATCCGCGCCCCCGGGCGCCATGGTGCGCAGGAGGGTGACCATCAAGGCCTCCCCTGCCGCCGCTTCGGCCTCGGCCTCTGCCTGGGCCTTGGCTGCGGCCTCGGCAAGCGCCTTCGCCGCCTCCTCCTCCCGAGCTGCCTGGGCGGCGGCTGCCCTCCGTGCCTCCGCCTCCCGCGCTTCCTGCTCCTCCCGCACCTCCCACGCGTTCCTTTCCGTCGCCTCCAGGAGGGCGGCGTGGGGATCTACGCGGCGGGTGGTGCTCCCAGAGCCCCCTGGCGACTCGACAACGGAGCCGGCAGCCGCCCGCTCGAGTGATAGTGGAGCTCTGATCAAAGAAAAGAAGACAAAGGTTCAGAAAACCACCCAAGAAAAGAAAGAAGGAGAATACACAGAAAGAGAGAAAGCTTACGCTGACACAGCCTGCGGCTGCTTCACCACTCTGCGGAAGCGAGCCGCCTTCGCGGCCGCCTCTTCCCGCCTGGTGGCCGCCGCCCCACCCCTGGGCTTCTTCGACCGGCTACCGAACATGCCCTGGGTGGCGCGACGTTTCTGGCCTCTACCCCGAGCAGGCTGCGCGCCGGAGGAGCCCGCGCCGCGTCCGGAGGCCGGCTGACGGGGCGGGACGGCTTCGGCTTCATCCTCGTCCGGCCAGTCGTCGAAGGTCGCGGAGAACCCGGCGCCGCCTGCTTCGCCGCCGGCTTGGCCGCCGGCCGGCTCGGTGGCATCCTCCATATGGACCGCCCCAAGATCGGGGTTCTCCTGGTCGTGCTAGGTCCGGTCGGGGACGAAGCGGCGCTCCACGTCCGCTCCGCCGGCCGGCCGAAGCAGAGGATTCTGTCAAAAAGCGAGCCGACTGAGTTAGAGTCGGCCCAGAGGAACTCGGCGACAAAGCTGAGAGAGAAAGAGAGAAAAAGAGAAGGGGAGCGTACCGTAGGCGGAGGATTGGCGCGGCTATATGGCTCCTTGCCGAATTGCCAGTCGTCGGGAAGCTGGAAGTTGGCAAGGTAGTTCACCATGTCGGCCGCGTCGGCCCGCGGCATCTCCTTGGTGCACATCCGGCTCGGATCGAGCTGGCCGCTCATCTGACAGATCAGATGAGGCCGGCTCTGGAGCGGGAGGACCCGGCGCGTGACGAACACGGCCAGAAGGTCGGGCCCCGTCAGGCCCTCTGACTGGACCATCACCCGCAGGCGGGCGATGGCGGCGTTCCCTCCCTGCGATAGCGTCACCGCCCGGAAGGACCACTGGGGCAGCCTCCCCGCCGGTGGGCCGGCTATGTAAGCCGGCAGGTTGATGTAGTCACCCCGGGGAGCGATGTTCCGCACGTAGAAGTATGATTTCTGCCACTTCTTCACCGATTGGATCAGCGTGATGACGGGGAAGGGGTTGTCTGCGCCCGATCTCCGCGACGCGATGAAGGCGCCAGTGTGGGCCGGCACGCCCTTGCTGCGCGTACCCAGCTTCGACTGGAAGAATTCCCCCCAGAGCTCGAGGGTGGGGAGGACGCCGAGATAGCCCTCGCACAGGGTGACGAAGGCCGACAGCAGCACCACCGCGTTGGGGGTGAGGTGGTGCGGCTGGAGCTGATAGTAGTCCAGCCAGGAGCGGAAGAAGGCGCTCACTGGCAGTCCGAAGCCGCGCAGGAAGTGCGAGCGGAAGACCACCCGCTCGCCCTCCTGCGGCGCCGGCCTGACCACCTTCTCCGGCGCGAGGCGGACCTCCACTTTATCCGCGCTGGGCAGACGCCGGGTGTCGCGGAGGAAGTCGATGTGGTCGTTGTGGACGATGGAGCCATCGCAATCCCCGCCGAGCTGCTCTACGTGGGGAGGCATAGCGGAGGCTGGCACGGCGGCGGAGGAGCGTGCGAAGGAAGAGCGCGGCGGCGAGGCGCTGTCGCAGGAACGAGCAAGGCGAGAAGACGAAGGGAGTAGGAGGAGCGTGCGAGGGTCTGCCGCCCTCCACCTCCCACTACTTATAGCCTCACGCGGCCGAAGAGGCCGGACGTGGGGGGGGGGAGACGTGGGATTAACTACGCTCACTCCCCACGACTCGCGTTTATTACGCATAAAGTGCGAGCCGAAACTGCCGCACGGAACGTGCGGGCGGTTTCGGGATACAAGGGATCCGCGCCTGGGTCGGGGCGCGGACGTGGCGGGCCCCCTCCCTGCGGCGACGTCCCGTCACGCGCGTGGGGTGGCAGGCTTTCCGGCCACGTGGCACACCACGGCCCGAGGCCGGCCCGCGGCTCGGTGCACAAGCCCGCGGGTTCCCGCCTCCCGACTCCAGAAGAATTCGACTAAGGGCGGCGCGCCTGCACCAAGGCCGGCTCCCAGCTGCCGGCTTGTCACGATGGGAAGCTGACTGAGCTTCTCGAACCCCACTCCACCTCGAAGCCCAATCAGCTTCGGGGACTACTGTCGGAGTAATTGGCCACGGGTAGCCTAACCGACTACCCCTGGCTCTTCAGAAAATTTATCAGGCCTTTGGGCCTTCAAACACTCCAAGCATTTGGGCCGCCTTCCCCGGCCGGCTACCACTAAAGCCGACACCCGGAAGGCGACCCAGCCTCACCGACTCCAAGAAGCCGGCCAAGAAGAAGCCGGCCGAGACCACAACCGCCCCTACATAACGACGACCTGACGGGGCATGGCCACAGTGCGGCCCACGACCCCCGAAGCCCGAGGCAGGCATGGTTACAGGAGGCCGTATGGGAGGGATGTCTCCCGTGCGGCCGGGCACTGTAGCCACGCCAGCTACGACGTCATCCACGACCCACTCCTGCACGGCCTAAGGACTGCGGGCCCCTTCAGCCAGAGGGAGGCGTGAAGGCGGCCCGGCCTTTCCTAGTCGGCCAGGAGCATAGCCGGCCTCCAGAAGCCGGCGACTCCCTTCCTCGAAGCAGGAGCCCATTTAAGGAGACAAGACGAGGTGAGGCTACAGTGATAGCCCCCGACACGGATCACTGTAGCCACGCTTACCTCGACAAATCCCTCGTCATCAGAGGCGCGGCTACAGTAAGCAGCCGCCGACAAGACCCTAGGCGGTGGGGCCGGCCTGCCGACCGAGTAGCCGGCAGCCGGCGGGACCCAGCAGCCGGCGGAGGAGCCGGCGGGCGTAGACACTGACGGCTGGGGCCAGTTCCCAGTCGGATTACCATTGTACCCCCGGGGGGTAGGCCTATATAAACCCCCCGGAGCACCCATGCAAAGGGTTGGCACCTCTGCATGTTTGGCTTCCAAGCATAGCACACGCACACGCACCATAGATAGAGAGAAGCAAGAGCTAGCCTTGTTCTTCTTCTCCCTTGATCCCAACAGCTCTAGGAGCGATTGTAGCTACTCTTTATCGAGCTAGTGATCATGCGGAGACCCCGCAGAGCAGGACTAGGGGTGTTATCTCCTCGGAGAGCCCCGAACCTGGGTAAGATTCGCCGGCGTGCATGTCTTCGCCTCATCCCGTTTCCAGGCACGGGCGACGTTTTATTGGCTCCCACAATGATAAGCCATCCTTTGGCATATGTCGCACCAACCACCCGACAAAGTGTCAACTTTAGTTAGTAATGATTCCACTATTTCGAAAGAAGTTCCAATTGATTATGAGAACAAAGTTGCTATCTATGATGATTATTGTGATGGGATGTATGCTATAAAGAATAATGTTAACCATGAAACTTGTTGTGACGCCCCCGATTCGACCGTACACTAATCATACACGCAAATGTGTACGATCAAGATCAGGGACTCACGGGAAGATATCACAACACAACTCTAGACACAAATGGAAGTTATACAAGCTTCATATTACAAGCCAGGGGCCTCGAGGGCTCGAATACAAGCTCGATACACAAGAGTCAGCGGAAGCAACAATGTCTGAGTACAGACATAAGTTAAACAAGGATGCCTTAAGAAGGCTAGCACAAACATCAATGATCGAAGAGGCAAGGCCTCCTGCCTGGGACCTCCTAACTACTCCTGGTCATCGGCGGTCTCCACGTAGTAGCATCCGTCGGCAGTGGCATATGACTCCAGGGATCCACCATCTGGTTGCATCAACCGGAAAGAAGAAGGAAGGGGAAAAGGGGTTAGCAAAGCAACCATGAGTACTCATCCAAAGTACTCGCAAGCGTCAGATCTAAACTAAGCATGCATTGGTATCAAATGGAAGGGTTGTGTCTGTGGACTGAACTGCAGAATGCCAGAATAGAGGGGAAGGCCTAGCCTATCGAAGACTAGCATCTTCAAGCAGCTCCAAGCATATTGCAACATGTAGAAGAGTAAAGAATAGCAGTTTATAATTAACAAGCATGTTGTTGTATTAATGCCCAGAGATCCTTCCTCGACTCCCTGCGAGGAAGCAATCATGGGGCCACATATCAATCACATATCAAGTATCCATTTCTAGTTGTATAAGATCAGGATACAAGTCTGAACGTCCGTTACCGTGGACACGGTATTCGAATATATATCTTCCCTGCAGGGGTGCACCACGTTACCCAACACGCTCGATCACTCTGGCCGGACACACCTTTCTGGGGTCAATGCCCGGCCTCGGAAGATCAACACGTCGTAGCCCTACCTAGGCTCAGCAGAGAGGTACCCGCCGGTCTACATCCTAAGCACTCCGGGGTCTGGGCCCATCGCCCGTTGCACTCCGCATCGTTGCACGCAGACCGATACAGGCCACCTCTACTGGGGCGCCGACCAGGCCGTGCCGCAATCCTGAACTGGACGTCTGACAAAGCTTCGGCTGATACCACGACGTCGAGGCCCATAACTATGCTCGCGTGGTGGTTAGTGCATAAAGGCCAAAGGCCAATTCAGAACAAATACCCAAAACTGTTAGTGCATTAACAATTAAAGTAGTGACGGCTGTCGGGACAAGTCTGGAGCTATCACCCCTCCTGGGTGATAACGCTAAACAGCCAGCCACCACCGTCACATCGCACGGGTGCTCTCCGGGCCCGCCCGGCTTTCACAATGGTCTCAAGTAAAGTCAAGGTAACTGTGTGTCCAGACATCAAGGGGAAAACCCGAGGAATCACCCCCGATGGATTCCACTCAATGTAATCATCAAGGTGAACGTAAGAGGGACCACCCTCGAGGTTCACACTAGAGGTGTTGCACGTCAGAGCCATATCAGAATGGTGAAGGAGGAAATCACCCTCATTGACCACGACCGAATAGCTACACTACAGAGCTCTCATCAGGAGTGATGTATGAGGTTCCACCCTCGGCACTCGATGGTAACCCTGCTGAGTCGAGCAACAGAAGGGGCGTCATGTGATGTGAGGTGTCAGGCTCTGGTCATCGATCACGTTGATTGAGTCATCGATGATGAAGCAGGGGCAACAAGGACAAGGAGGGGGTCATTGATGGATCACTAACCAACCTATACTAAGCAGTTTAGGATAAGCAGGTAGGTAACAATAGCAGATACAAAAGCAGGCTATGCATCAGAATAGGAGCAATCAATAACAGTAGCAAAATCTAATGCAAGCATGAGAGAATGGAATGGGCGATATCGGGATGATCAAAGGGGGGCTTGCCTTGAAGCTCTGCTGAAAGGGAAGAAGGGTCGTCGTCGACGTAGTCGATCACATGGGCATCAGCAGCGGTCTCGGTTGACGGTGTCCTGGACTAGGGGGTACTCACCATGTCGTCTCCCGATCAGTTGGATTGGGCCGAGGACCCCCATGGCCGTTTACTCATGGGCCAGTTCAGACAACCGATGCATACACGAGGAAGAGTCCACAAGACTTGGTGATCAAGACAAGGACTCCTCTCCACCGGCGTATTTGACTAGGACTCTTGTTATCCTAGGCCTCCGGTATGTTATATAAGCCGAGGCTAGGCTAGTCGATAGATGATTATGACATTACTCATCATACCCTTAGGTCTTAGACCACAACATATGATCTCAAGGTAGATCAACTCTTGTAACCCTATATTCATCAAGATCAATCAAGCAGGAAGTAGGGTATTACCTCGAGAGAGAGGGCCCGAACCTGGGTAAAACATCGTGTCCCCTGTCTCCTGTTACCCATCGATCCATGACACACAGCTTGGGACCCCCTACCCGAGATCTGCCGGTTTTGACACTGACAATGGTGCTTTCATTGAGAGTTCCGCTGTGTGATCGGCAAAGGATCAATGGCTCGACTGCAGATCAACTGCGACGTCGGCGTCTTCATCACCGGCTCGACTGGTCAGCTTGGCTCGACCGAGGACTGTGCCCTACTTCCGATCATCATATTCGGACGCGGACCTCCATCAACATCAACTCCGATCCCTATCATGATCATGGAGAAATCATCCTTGGAGCTCGGGGGTCAACGTCAACATTGCCCTCGGGCGACCGCGCTGTTTTTCCGAACAGCGACCTTGTATCCGCTGCCACCACCTCCTCGAGCATCGTTTTGACGATTCCTTTGGTGGAATTGTGTGGATGTAAGTCTACAACAACCGTGCAAAAATTTCGTCAAGTTCCGATGGAGGAATCTCCCGCAATCTACGATATACCGAAGCCGTGTCAAATCTGAACGGGAATCTGGACGAGTTTAGGGCGTGGTCTCCAGCACCTAGCTTGGACGTCCTTTGGAAGATCCAACCATTGATCGGCTGCGGAATTCCTATATCTACCACCCCTCCAAATTTCAGCTCGATCTGGCCATCCAAACTCCGGGAACCTTCCGATTAGTGCATCACTTTTTGGATCTGTTTCCTGCGCGAATACAGATCCGACCAGAATTCATGTTCCTTTATGAACGTGATATTGGACGACCTTCATAAAGGAATTTTCTTCTAGGGTATTGTGCGTTGTTCTTAACACGTGCCCATAAAATTTTAAGCCTTCTCTGAGGCACTCTTCACCATCGCGCTAGTGTCAAACCAGTCCGGTAACGTTGCTCCACGTCTGCCGACCGGCGCTAGACAGATCGTCGCTTCATCGAGCCGAGCCTAACCTTATCGGATCATCAGCTCGGCAAGCCGAACAAGAGTTCGGCGTCGCAAAGGATAAATCATCACCAACACCATCGCCCCACGGATTGCACGGGTCAGGCGCGCCGACATCGCCGCTCGGTCACTTCATCAATCTGGCATTGACCGCGTCACAAGTTATGACCAGCGTCGGCATGGCCGCACTATTACCTCTTCAAGCCAATGTCCATCACGCCGAACTGCTTGAACACCTCGGCTGACATGGCAGCTGCAACGTCTCCCTACCGACCCGCTCCGACACCTCGGCTGGACCGGGGACTTTGCTATTTCTTCATCAACATACTCCGGTGACTTCGGCTTCACTAGCCGACTAGCTTCGTCACGTTAGCTGGACCGGGGGCTTTGCCTCGGCAGGCCCACCTTTGCCAGCATCGTCATGCCGTCGCTTTATCGCCCATCAGGCAATGGGTGTACGGATCGAGTCCCAATTTTGGGAGTAACCTTTCTTCAGATTGCTACAACAGATAAACCAGGTGCTATTAATCCTAGTATTTTTTTCTTGCTTGGGTTTATTTTTTCCAAGGAATTATTACTCTGGTTTGTTTCATCATCTGTCCACAGGTCTATCAAATGGTGGCCGTATTAACGACTGTCGCGTGGTGGTTTGGTCAGTTTCCGTATACAGTTCGGCGAATGCCGCATCCGGAACTCAGACCGGCCTGCGAATTCAAGCTTTGCCACGCCTTCACCGCGTCACGCCGACGCCCTGCATCGACATTGACTTCGGCGCCATGCCACTTCTCTTTAAATAAATTATTTTTGCAAAAAGCAATTATCCTTTTTGGACCACACTATTTTATGTGTGTAGGTGTTCGACTTTGACTGCGTCACGCGGTCACTTCGGCAAGCCGACGTCATTGTCTCAATCGGCATAAATCGGCTCGTGTGATCACCTTGTTGGTCGAATTGCCATACCGACATATTCGGTTGCCTCGGGGACTTCAGCATCGCTGAGAGAGCTCTACCTCATCGAGTGTTCGGCACACGGGCCATATTTCTTTTATTACTCACTTTGCATAAATTATTAATTACGCAACAATTTTTTTATTATTATTCCTATTATCTCCGGCCTGCACTATTTTTTGTGCACAGGTAAAGGATCCGGGTTGGGCAGTGTTGTCACCTCGGCGGAACTGATGTACCACGTCACCTCGGCTGGACCGTGGGCTTCGTCATCACTTCATTAACCCATGCCGGGGACTTCGGTGTCACACTGCTGGCCTGCATTGGCCGTGCTATGTCGACACTTCGGAGTGCCGAGCTCTTCGCTCCGCTACCTCGGGACCGGTTGGGGGACTGGGACCTTGTCCCGCCGTAAGCTCGGGCCGTGTATCGATACCGAGCACATTAACCAGCTAAGTCGCTTTTATGCTCACAATTTTTAATTTTTAATTTTGTTTGGTTCGACCAAAGCATTATAATTTTTTGGCAAAAAGTTGTATGTGAAAAACTTCCTTGTCAAAACTTTGTTTGTGATACACAAATTCAAATACCCCGTTTATTTGGGGGCTTCCTTTATGAAGCCTTTTCTCTTGCATATGATTATACTTGTACGGCTTCGTTCCCTGTTCGTGTATTACGCCACCATATGCATCATGTTGACTTAAGTGTTCCGCAAGCTGGGTTGCCTTGCTCCTGTGTTTACCCCTACGTTCCCGATTGTTCGGCTAGGGATTAAAGGGAGCACCTCTGCGATTGTCACGATCGGGTCATCCGAGCTCGGACCTCAGACTAGGTGAAGCCGAAAGCTAGCGCTCTTATTGTTTTCAATCATGGTCAGCACACAACGGAACTCATGAGTACAAAAAAATCTATTGCACAAGTCTCATAGTAACAATGAGCAACCGAAGAAAGGTATCGGTGGGGGTACTATTTTCTTCAAAGATGCTTCTTACATTTCGTAGAAATATAGCATAAGCTCCCTGAGCGCGCTTTGTCTGTTACAGCCTCATGGCCTGATCGCCTGGTTATCGGAAACACCATCGATATTCTCGACACGTGGAGTACATAACACTTTTCGGCCCTTGACCGAAGAGGGAGAAGCCGACGGTCGGTTAAGACGTGTTCAAAGTTCAGGTGAACACATATATGATATAAGTACTTCGGTACATACAATCATTATACATAAAATTCTTTTACCCAAGTCACTTGGGGGCTCTTAAATTAGTATGAGTCGTTTTATAGTAAATGTGTTTTCTTCTTGGTCGTTGCAAAGTCTTTTTCTACCGCTCCTTTTTCGACTTGAGTGTGTGGTCAATAGCCGGATAGCCTGTCTTCTCTCTAAAAGCCGCTCGAGTCTAGTTCGCTAAACTGGCCTCGGAGAAGTACTCCGCCTTCGGGATAAGGAGCTTGAAGTCGTAGGCTGACCCGCTTGAAAGTCTTGAGATCGGATGTGTCATGTTAAAACACGACAGAAGCACAATTTTTTTCTTTTTTAAGACCAATTTTCGATTTGGCACCGAACACTTGATCTAGTTCGGACGTCCAGTTTTTACTGAAGTTTCTTTGGTTTTCCAAGCCTATGGCACTTTTAAACTATTTGTGTATTTCCAGCATAAGTCTCGCAGTGCAATGCCGGACACCTTTAGAGATTCGGCAAAAACATTCTCGGATATTGCTATATATGCATCAGTTTCGAATTGTGTCTTCGGTCAATAGTTGGGTTGCCTGGCTCCTGTGCTTGCCTCCTACGTTCCTCTTTGTTCGGCTAGGTGCGCAAAGGGAGAACCATTGCGATTGTGCTTCTAGCTCGAATGGTTAAGCACCTCAGTGGAGAAAGCCGGAAACTGACTGGCACAATAAGCGTAAGCCGGTCAGCGATCTGACGACTATAAGATCAATAGAGGTCACCCTGTGTTAAATAATGGGCCGTTCATAACATTGGCCTATGTGTTTATGGCTTGACCTCGACTGTCGCCGAACACTAAGCGGGGGCTAGTTACTGGCCTCCCAACTTTAAGCTCCTATGACTAAGTGAAAGTTATAAAGCCCGCATATCTGATTGCCTTGTTTCCGCTAACACAACCACCTTCGGGCACCGAGACGTCGGCTAAGGGTTGTCTTCTTATTGCGGAAACGCCCTGCGTAGTATCTACAAAGGGGTAGGAGCCGACGATGGGCCACTTTCAAATGATAAACGGTCGCAACGGAGTCAAAATAAACATATATCATCAGTGTTATATTCATTATACAAGCACTCACTTTCGTAATTATCGTTATAAAGCCATAAATATGCATCGATTTGACTTAAGATTTTGGCCAAGCTGGGTTGCCTGGCTCCTGTGATTACCCCTACATTCCCGATTGTTCGGCTAGGAGGTAAAGGGAGCACCTCTGTGATTGTTACTTCCGGGTCATCCGTGTTAGTACCTCAGACTGGGAGATGCCGAAAGCTAGCCATCTTAAAGAATATAATTGGGCGGCAACGACGGAAGTGAAAATTTTGGTTCATTTAGACCACATAGTTCGCAAACTTTCCCTGAACTAAATCCTCAATATTTTTCACCCACATTAATCAGAGGTCAGGTTTCATGATCATGCTTAGCATGACAACCCAAAGAAAGGAACTGATAGCGGGACTATTTTATTTGGAAGACATTTCTTAGGTTAAATAGTAATATAACATATCTCTCTGTGTAACTTTGTTTATAAAACCATATGGTCGGATTGCCTTGTTTGTTGTAAATCTTCGCCCTCCTAAAGGCTTTATAAAGTAGGACAAACATTCCTCGGCTACTTACCGAGGAGGTGGAAGCCGATGGTCAGTCAACAAAGTTCTGTACAATGCGGATCCGAGCATTAATGATGTAAAGTACTTGGATACATAGAATCATTACACATAATTTGTGATTTTACTCTGGTATCGATCCTTAATTCGGCCACCCGTGCCCGCATTAAGGCTAGGGGGCTACTGGGCTTTGCGCTCATTATTAACTAATATTAAAAGGGCACATCGATTCCCTGATCTGGTGTTGCCACCCGACCAGTGTCTCGAGGGCTACGGCATTGGCAATCCAATGCAGAAAATTTAAGTGCAATATAGTTTTTGACGAGATTATGATCCTCAGGTTGGTCGGTCGCACCCAACCCGAGTCTCGAGGACTTTGCACACCGCTTTTTGTATCCCGGAGTATTCTACCGAGCTAGGAGTTGATCCTCAGGACGCTTTTGCGAATCAACCTGAGTTTCAGGGGCTACTGAGATCAGCGGTCTTATGTCATCCTCCGGTGCATCTCGGGTTTTAGACCGATACACACCTTGTGGGCTACTGGCTATATATCTCGGCAGAGAATAAATTGCACCAATCAAAAATATTGACAAAAAATCGGCCCGCAGTCGGTGTGGTGCACCACCTCGGAAGTAGTCCAGCATAAAGCTCGGGCGCCAGTGGCTGGCTCCATAGAGGGCATTTCTGGCATTAAGCTCGGCTAAACTCCTTCAAGTTTTTTGAACCAAGGTGATCTATGCCACCTCGGATATAGTCCGGCGTTGGAGCTTGGACATAGTCCGGCGTTGGAGCTCGGATATAGTCCGGCGTTGGAGCTCGGATAGGTTCCGACGTTGGAGCTCGGAACCGATCCAGTGTTGGTGCTCGGCTGCAAAAGATACCTCGAATACAGTCCGGCGTTGGCGCTCGGACGCAAGAGGACACTGTCGCCCGGGAACAACTTCAAACCCGAGGTGTGGCATAAAAATAACAAGGCATTGATAAAGGCCGAAAACTTAAAGGGGGTCCTCGGATAGCCGACGTGTAAGCTCTTCGGACTCACTTCGGCGATCCTCAAGATTGAAGATGAGAAGATTTGTTGAACCGGTTTTCAAGATCGACGACCGAACCTGAAGAACAGTTTGGAAGAATCGAGGAGCATCTCCAACTTGAAGACCGGTTCAGGGGGCTACTGACGGTATCCTGGACTAGGGGGTACTCACCATGTCATCTCCCGATCAGTTGGATTGGGCCGAGGACCCCCATGGCCGTTTACTCATGGGCCAGTTCGGACAACCGATGCATACACGAGGAAGATTCCACAAGACTTGATGATCAAGACAAGGAATCCTCTCCACCGGCGTATTTGACTAGGACTCTTGTTATCCTAGGCCTCCGGTATGTTATATAAGCCGAGGCTAGGCTAGTCGATAGATGCTTATGACATTACTCATCATACCCTTAGGTCTTAGACCACAACATGTGATCTCGAGGTAGATCAACTCTTGTAACCCTATATTCATCAAGATCAATCAAGCAGGAAGTAGGGTATTACCTCGATAGAGAGGGACCGAACCTGGGTAAAACATCATGTCCCCTGTCTCCTGTTACCCATCGATCCATGACACACAGCTTGGGACCCCCTACCCGAGATCTGCCGGTTTTAACACCGACCTCGGGGTCTACCGGAGAGAAGAGGGGGAAGAAACAATAAATACAGAGCAAACAAGTGCAATACTATGCATGACAAGACAATAAGCAGAGCTAGGGGTGTTCTAACGCGGTGCTACGCGGTACCGGGGAAGGGAGAAAACATCCGGGAAATTTTTCCCGAAGTTTGACATTTTCGGATAGATGAACCGGAGGGGGACGGTTGCATGTTCGCTATGCTAGGGATGCGTGGCAGATGAACGGACAACATATTCGGATTCGTCATATTTTTCTGAGCAACTTTCATGTATAAAACTTTTTCATCCGAGTTACTGATTATTTTCTATAATTTTTCAAAGATTTAACAATATTCTGAAATTAATATTAATTTGAAATTAATTGTTAAATTGATATGGGTAGACAGAAGTGTACCCAGCAACATGGACATGCAGCTGACAGCGGGGTCCAGGGCATGCTGAGTCAGCATGGTCAACAATCAACTTTGACTGGGTTGACTGGTCAAAAGGGGTAGTGGGGCCCATTTGTCATTGACTGTTCTAACTAACTAACATATTTAATCAACTGACTAGGTAATTAGGCTAATTAAGCAGGTTGATTAACTTCATTAATTATAATACTAATTAATTAATTATTAACTTTTATTGTTTATTTTTCTAAAAAAACGTTCCAGGGGCGTGGGGCCTCGGTGCCATAGACCCAAGTGGCCTTAGCGGGGCCGGCGTTGATAACCCACAAGTATAGGGGATCAATTGTAGCCTCTTTCGATAAGTAAGAGTGTCGAACCCAACGAGGAGCTAAAGGTAGAACAAATATTCCCTCAAGTTCTATCGACCACCGATACAACTCTACGCACGCTTAGCGTTCGCTTTACCTAGAACAAGTATGAAACTAGAAGTACTTTGTAGGTGTTTTTGGATAGGTTTGCAAGAATATAAAGAGCACGTACATAAAAAGTAGGGGCTGTTTAGATAAAGACACAATAAAGTTGGTATAGCGAGTGTGGAAAAGTGGTGGTAGGAGTTGCGAAATTGTCCCTAAGCAATTGACTACTTTACTAGACTGATAGCAAGTTTTATGTGGCAGAGGCCACTGCTAGCATGTCATCCCTGACTTGGAATTCTATGCACTTATGATTGGAACTATTAGCAAGAATCCGCAACTACTAACGTTCATTAAGGTAAAACCCAACCATAGCATTAAGATATATTGGTCCCCCTTCAATCCCGTATGCATCAATTTCTATGCTAGGTTGAAGCTTCTGTCACTCTTGCCCTCGAATACATAGTCCTATCAACATACAACTAACCCTATGGTGTGATCCACGCGCGCGCTCATATGATGGGCACCAAAGGACAGCAACATAACCACAAGCAAATTAAATCAATCATAGCAATTCATCAACCACCGATAGGACAACGAAAATCTACTCATACATCATAGGATGGCAACACATCATTGGATAATAATATGAAGCATAAAGCACCATGTTCAAGTAGAGGGTACAGCGGGTTGCGGGAGAGTGTACCGCTGTAGATAGAGGGGGGAAGGTGATGGAGATGTTGGTGAAGATGATGGAGGTGTTGGTGAAGATCACGGTGATGATGATGGTGGCCACGGCAGCGTTCCGGCGCCACCGGAAGAGAAGGGGAGAGGGGGCCCCTTCTTCTTCTTCTTCCTTGACCTCCTCCCTAGATGGGAGAAGGGTTTCCCCTCTGGTCCTTGGCCTCCATGGCATGGGAGGGGCGAGAGCCCCTCCGAGATTGGATCTGTCTCTCTGTCTCTCTCTGTTTCTGCGTTCTGGTATTCTCCCTTTTCACCGTTTCGTATATATATGGAGATCCCTAACTCCGATTGGATTGAAACCTTCGCCGAGATTTTTTTCTTCTGAAAATTAGCTTTCTTGCGGCCAAAGAAGAGCAGCAACTGCCTTACGGGGGCCCCACGAGGGGGGCAGGCGCGCCCCCCTGCCTCGTGCCCCCTCGAGCACCGTCTCGCGTTGATTCTTCTTCCCATATTCTACAAATATTCCAAAAATATTCTCCGTCCGTTTTTATTCCGTTTGGATTCGTTTCATATGGGGTTTCTGCGAAACATAAAACATGCAACAAACAGGAACTGGCACTGGGCACTGGATCAATATGTTAATCCCAAAAATAATATAAATAGTTGCCAAAAGTATATGAAAGTTGCATAATATTGGCATGGAACAATCAATAATTATAGATATGACGGAGACGTATCAGCATCCCCAAGCTTAATTCCTGCTCGTTCTCGAGTAGGTAAATGATAAAAAGGATAATTTTTGAGGTGGAATACTACCTAGTATAATCTTGATCATGTATCTAATCATGGCATGAATATTAAGACACGAGTGATTCAAAGCAATAGTCTATCATTTGACATTAAGACAATAATACTTGAAGCATACCAACCAAGCAATTATGTCTTATCAAAACAACATAGCCAAAGAAAGCTCATCCCTACAAAATCATATAGTCTGGCTATGCTCCATCTTCACCACACAAAGCATTCAAATCATGCACAACCTCGATGACAAGCCGAGCAATTGGTTCATACTTTTTAACGTGCTTCAGCCTTTTCAACCCTCACGCAATACATGAGCGCAAGCCATGGATATAGCACTATAGGTGGAATAGCATGTGATGATGGAGGTTTGTGTGGAGAAGACAAAAAAGGAGAAAGTCTCTGTCGGTGTCAAAACCGGCGGATCTCGGGTAGGGGGTCCCGAACTGTGCGTCTAGGATTGATGGTAACAGGAGACGGGGGACACGATGTTTACCCAGGTTCGGGCCCTCTCTATGGAGGTAATACCCACTAGTAGAAAACGAAGCTTTATCACCGGTTCGTAAGGGCCTTTAGTGCCGGTTCTGTAACCGGCACTAAAGAATGGAGACTAAAGCCCCCCCCCCTTTAGTACCGGTTTGGCACGAACCGCCACTAAAGGCCCACCACGTGGCGTGAGCTCGCGCCGTGGTATGGGGGACCTTTAGTGCCGGTTGGTGTTACCAACCAGACTAAAGGTTTTTTTTAAAATATTCTGAAATTTTTGGAAAAAAAATTTGAACTTTCTTTTCAATTTTCAATTTTCTGAATTATTTGATGATTTAGTCTCTAATCACCCCTCTTAACTACTCAATTGTGGATCACTCATTCCAAATCGTCTAACTTCCCGGCCGGTCACCCATCCTCTCACTCCCCCAGCCCGAGCACGCTTAACTTCGGAGTTCTATTCCCTCTACTTTCCAAGTCTGCACTTGTTGTTTTCCTGACAAATGTAAGCTGTCAATCCTATTAACCCTCAACAGTTTAGCTTGAGCATTAGGTCACACGTTTCACCATTTGAGTTTGAAACTATTATTCTAAAAAACTGTAATTATTTAGTAACACTAATATTTCTTGAATAAGTTTGACCATAGTTTGACCACAGTTTGACCAGATTTGACCGGATTTGACCAAAATTCAAAAAATTGAAATAATTATTTAGTAACACTAATATTCTTGAATAATTATGTAGTAACATTAATACTTCTTGAATAAGTAGTTTGACCATAGTTTGACCAGATTTAACCAAAAAACTGAAATTTGAGCATATCTTTTTTTCCTTTTGGAATTTGAGGATTCTAAAAAATTGCAAATAGGCCGTAGGCGGTCAAAATCGGATGCGGATTTTCGTGCTGAATTTTTTGATATATTATACGTTTTTTCTGACATCGTATGCAAAAGTTATAGCCGTTTTACATTTTCCCTACACTTTTTGCAAAACATGTCCAAATTGAAGTTTTCAAATTTTCGTAACTAGTAGATGTAGTAATATAACTACCTCTCAAAGGATTTTATTTTTTGAAGTTTTTATCATTTTCTTTTGATTTTTTCAAAACTGAAATGGCGATACACGGGGGGGGGGGGGGGGGTAGAGTTTGAAAATTTCCCTATAGTCCCAGTTTGTGTCTCCAACCGGGACTATAGGTCAGACCCCTTTAGTCCCGGTTCATGGCACGAACCGGTACTAAAGGTTAGCCCTTTAGTACCGGTTTTGTGCCACGAACCGGTACTAAAGGTGATCGTGGGGCCCTGGCCTGACGCCAGCCTGCCACCACCCCTTTAGTACCGGTTCGTGGCACGAACCGGTACTAAAGGTTCAACACGAACCGGCATTAATGCATAGCCGTTCGAACCGGCACTAATAGTACCATTAGTACTGGGCCAAAATCAAACCGGGACTAATGTGTCTCACATTAGGTCCTTTTTCTACTAGTGACCCTACTTCCTGCTTGATTGATCTTGATGAATATGAGTGTTACAAGAGTTGATCTACCACGAGATCGTAATGGCTAAACCCTAAAAGTCTAGCCTATGTGAATATGGTAATTTGTCTGCCCTTATCCGGACTATGCTCTCCGGTTTATATAGACAACGGAGAGATCTAGGGTTACATGGAGTCGGTTACATAAGAAGGAATCTTCATAGTTGGTCACCTAGCTTGCCTTCCACGCCAAGGAAAGTCCAATCCGGACACGGGTATAGTCTTCGGCCTTCACATCTTCACAGCCCATCAGTCCGGCCCAATGAATAACAGGCCGGACGCACGAGGACCCCTTAGTCCAGGACTCCCTCAGTAGCCCCTGAACCTGGCTTCAATGACGAGGAGTCCGGCGCGCAGATTGTCTTCGGCATTGCAAGGCGGGTTCCCTCCTTCCGAACTCCAGAATATTCTTCGGATGCGATGTTCCGGACCTGTTACACACACCACACACAACCGCAGAGAGAGTATATATTTTTACACGAGTTCCATCCGCTGACAGCTTTCTGCAACGTAACATCGCGTCCGTCCGGTCATAATTTCAAACCGTTTTTCGTCTGCCATCCCACATTTCAAGACGCAGTTGCTTTTGGCGTGTCTTGTCGAAGCAGAGATCGTGTCCCCTTATTGCGGGATTCTCATCAATGCGGGCATGGGTAACCCAACCGTGTCGTTTATACAGCCCTTGGGAATAGGCGGATCTTAAGGCGAGTGAGGAGGCGTTTAATATATGCTGCCTTTATAAGGGATAAGGATTCCCTCTTCCTCTTCTCACGCTCTCTCTCTATCTCCGCCTTTCCAATCTCGAGCTCCAGCGCCCAAGTTCTCATCTCCTTTCCACTCAAGCAACCATGTCCGGATCCGGCGGTCAGGGCAAGTGGATGGTCTCCTCCGTCAAGGAGGAGGACATTACTGAGCTCCGAGCGGCCGGATATTTGGCGAAGGGAATCCCCCACCGCTTGCCGGCCGAGGGACAAATCGTCCCCACGCCGGAGCCTAACGAGAGGGTAGTATTCCTCCCTCATTTCTTCCGCGGGCTATGGTTTCCACTCCACCCTTTCGTCCGCGGGCTAATGTATTATTACGGGGTAGATTTCCATGATCTGTCCCCGAATTCCTTCCTCAACATCTCAGTGTTTATCGTTGTGTGTGAGGCCTTCCTCCGCATCCAACCCCACTTCGGGCTGTGGCTCAAAGTCTTCAACGTGAAGCCGAAGGTGGTGGATGGCCAGCACGCGGAGTGCGGAGGAGCCATAGTGAGTAAGCTGTCCAACGTCTCTTGGCCCAAGGGAACCTTCTGGACATGGTAAAGGAGTGGCAGAAGCAATGGTTCTATATCATTGAACCTCGCGGCACCACCTGGGCCGCAGCTGCCGAATTCCGCCCCGGCGCTCCCATGCGACTCACATCCTTGATCGAGAAGAGTCTGGACTGGTGTTCGCCTGACGAGTTGATAGCGCTGCAGACGCGCATTCAAAGCATGGTGACCAAGAATGTCAAGCTCGTCGATGTAATCCAGGTGATGCTAGTTCGCCGGATTCTTCCGTGCCAGCGCCGAAGCCGCCCTCTGTGGGAGTTCAATCCGAAGAAGCACCAGACCTTGGTGAGGCTCTTCGAGACTACTCACGAAGGAGCCTGGAAGTTGCTTTTTAAGGGCAACGAGAAACCTCCGGCCACGGATTCGGACTGTGCTCACGATTGTAAACACCCCGCCAGCGAGGTATGGTATTTTTTATGTACCCCCAACTTAATTGTTTCGAGGATGATGTGTGAGCTTTTATTATTGCCTTTTCAGGACTGGATGGAGAGGGCGAAGCGGATCTAGTGTCCGGCTCCGCTGCCTGAAGAACCAGTCATCCCGCATCTGGCGAAGATGCTGGTGCAGGCGCCATACAAGGCGCCGAAGAAGAAGGCCAAGAAGAGGGCAAAGGGGGCCAAGAGTGGCCCCCGTCGCAAGGGCACTTCGGACGTGGCGTCCGAAGACGACGAAGCCCATTCCTCTGTCCCTGAGGACAATGACGAGGAAGAGGAGGAGGAGGAAGAAAACAACCCTCCCCCTGACGGGAGGAAGAAGAAGAGGGCGGCTGTAACGCCCCGGACACACCCGCCGGTGGTCGTTACTCCTGGCGGGATCTAGACTGGCCCCACAGATCAATACCAGTCTTTTCTGCGCACTTTGTCCTCACTCGTGCGCACCCGGGAGCAACTTCCTGGTCGCTCACCCATCCTGAAATTACTCCAAGCTGAGCACGCTTAACTTTGGAGTTCTATCCGAATGGGCTTCCGGAAAAGAAGGAATTCCTTATTGATATGAGTAGTCTATCATCCCTATTAAGCTAGGCTATCACATACACCCCCACTCAGAGGAACCGACGTCCTCGTCGGGCAACAGGAACGTTCCCTCTTGGCACATACGTCTGTGCATTCAGTCCGGTACATGTGCCATGTCGTGTGCCACGACAGGTCACAAACGGCATGAACAACATGACCGCGCACCTGTCCGTAAACATCCGTGTAACCGCAAGGGTCGGCTCTGATACCAACTTGTAACGCCCCGGACACACCCGCCGGTGGTCGTTACTCCTGGCGGGATCTAGACTGGCCCCACAGATCAATACCAGTCTTTTTTGCGCACTTTGTCCTCACTCATGCGCACCCGGGAGCAACTTCCCGGTCGGTCACCCATCCTGAAATTACTCCAAGCTGAGCACGCTTAACTTTGGAGTTCTATCCGAATGGGCTTCCGGAAAAGAAGGAATTCCTTATTGATATGAGTAGTCTATCATCCCTATTAAGCCAGGCTATCACAGCGGCTTCGGCGCATCTAGAGGCAGAAACGCCCAAGAAGGGGAAGGGCGTCCCGGCGGTCAACACCGCGTGGGACGTTGACAGCAGTCCGGAACGACGCCCCCCTGCTAAGCCCGAGGCCGCATCGTAAGTGACATGGCTCGCTTGTGCGCACATCCGGCCCTTTCTCTCCATTATCTTGACATAGTTAACTGTACTATTGCAGTCCGGACCGCGACCTAATCCAACGATCCTCGTCTGGAGGTTCGTTGGATCCGTCCGAGATGGCGAGCATGTCGCCACCGCCCGCTTATTCCCCCGGTGCCAGGGATGACACCGAAGTGTTGTCCCAGAGGGCCGCTCCGAACTGGGAAGGAGCCCAGGACGCTGTCCGGGAGGCGCCACGAGGCGAAGCCTCCACTGCCGGACACATGGGGGAGCCGACCCCCATGGAGACTAGCGAAGAGGGCCGCATCCAGCTCGGCCCTCAGCCGAATATGATTCCGGAGACCCATATGGCTCCGGAGTCGGACAAGCAGCCCCCTTTGAAGGAGGGACGTGCGCCACTTCCGCTGGTGGCCCCTGTCCATCCAGGGACGCCGGATAACCTGATGGAGGCGCTACGAGGCGCCTCCGTTATGGATGAGCACCATGTCCTTATAGGCGCGGTGGTCGAGAAGGTTCAGTCCTCCAAGAGTGGACTGAACGAAGCCTGCAGCAACCTGTTGACAGGTTTCGAGTTAAGTGACATAGAAAGAGAAAAACCCCATGTAATCAGTAGCCCCTAAGACACTGTCCGGTGCTCGGCGAGGAGAACCGGACAGGGGATCAATATTTTATTGTAGGAGACTAACATGATATGTATGCATAAGCAGGCGTCGCTGTTGGCCGCAACCTCGCATGCTGCCAAAGTCTCTGAACTGAGGCAGAGGCTGGAGTGGACCGAGAGCGAGCTCGGCGAGGTTAAGGTTCGGCTCCAGGAGCGGCAAGGTAAGTAACGACTTGCTGTGTATTCGAAAAGCATAGGCGATGTGTATTGATTGTAGTGTCGTAATATGTGTGCAGGAGCCGCGACCGAGGTCGAGGCCCTAAGGAAGGCCCTGGGCGAGGCCGAGGAGAAGGCTGTCCAGCACCAAGCCACCCGTAAGAAGCTCGAGGCCCGTGTCAAAGAAATCCAGCAAGAGCTCCAGGATGCGGTGAAAAAATGTGAGACCTTGGAGCATGATGCGTCGACTCGAGGGGCCGAACTCACCAAGGCTCGTCAGAGCACGGAGACCGCATGGAATGAGGCCCAGGCTGCTCTCAAGGAGATCCAGGAGGCCAAGAAGATCACGGCGGGTAAGGCTTTTAAGATGCAAAGCTAGTATGCGGAGAAGCAGTACCTTTTACTAACCCGGGTTCGGAGTTCCCCAGGGGCTTTTGCGGATCTACCACGCAGCGTATCAGACGCTGTGGAGTTCTACCGAGCCGGAGGAGGAGGTTCTATGGAGAAGTTATTCTGGTCGCAGTATGCGACGCCAGAGCATCCCGTGTCCTTCACCGATTAGCTGAAGCAGCTGGTGGAGCTGCACAGGGTGGCCGAACTAGCCATTAAGGATTTGATGATCCGGCTATGGCCAGCCGAAGCTATGCCCGGCAGCTACTTCGGACTCGTGAAGCGGCTAGTGGAAGCCTGTTCGTGGCTAGACATCGTCAAGCACTCTGCCTGTATTGAAGGTGCTCGTATGGCCTTCGCTCGTTGCAAGATGTGGTGGGTGAAGATGAACGCCGTTGAAGTTGCCAGCGGGCCGCCTGAGGGCAAGGAGCACCGCACACTCGAGAGATATTTTGCGGATGTCATAGAAGGGTCTAGACTTGTGGCAGCTCGATGTTCGCAGGACATTTTATTTGAATAAATGTATTCATGTTGCCCTTGCCTTGTATTATGGAAACAAAGCCTGTAATGTAATTTTGTTATGCTTTAATTGTTTCCTCCTGTGCGGCCGTGTTATTTGTAATCTGAGGGTTGGCCAGTCATCGGCTTCTGCCCTCGCGTAGGTAGTACGGAGGTGTTCGGGATGGAATCTAAACAATCTTGATCCAATTATATGGTCCTTTGAAGGCAATCAGACTATACGGCTTAAACGCCCTCACTTAGCCATAGGAGTTTTATAATAAAGCCAGTGCACAGCCCCTGGTCCAAGCCAGGGTGCTGTCAGCATCTGATCGGCAAGTGTCGATCCTTCGCATAACGCGGAAAAAATCTCCAACGATTTCATAACCCTCGAACAGCTGACCGGCTCTCGCCGTATCATGACAGTCAGTTTTCGACTTTCTCTACTGAGGTGCTCATCCGGTCAAGGCCAGGGCACAATCGCAGTAGTTCTCCCTTTACTACCCTAGCCGATGGAGAGGAATGTAGGGTAGCAAGCACAGGAGCCGGGCAACCCAACTATTGACCAAAGACATGATTCGGAGCCAATGCATATAATGCTAAATTCGGGGTGCCGAACTTATATATAAGAAGTGCTCGGACTTTGCTGCTGTATTATGGGGCGATGGGGAGCCCCTGGCGAATATGAAACGTACCAAAGTGTACGGGTGCTGTCGATAAGCAGATCGAAATAAAATGAAGTAAGAAGCGAAAACCACAGGAACTGGGCCGCAAACTGTTTTCATTATAACTGGATGGATACGTCAAGGCGTATCTAGTACAAATATTGCGATAAGCATCCGGGCTATTTAACATGCCGGAATCAAGAGGGCGCAGCATGAGGGTCCTGAGAAATGAATATAAATATAGTCAAGAAGACGTATAGAGGTTACTCTACGCACCTATGCTGCTTGCATCCTTTATATGCCGATCCTTCAATGGGACTGGTCAGCGGGCCCGTGGGGAAAGGAACCTAAAAAAAGAAGAAGGTGAAAGTATGTGTGTCCGGGATCGGCCTAGCCGAACTGTAGATCCCGGGTTAGCTTCTGCCTCCGTCGATGTCCATGGGATTTTGAGTGCGTAATTATGTACGCCTGGTGCGAGTGCCACTACTTCATCGGGACTGGGACGGAGGCCGAATTGCCAATTGAGCTCTTCACGAGCCGCGCTGTCCTACTGCAGTGTAGTCCGGAACCTCTTAATGATGTCCAGGGGCTCGACAGCCGCACTATGGTGCTACTTGAGAAGGCTGCTCTATACCTCTGCTGCTAGGGCGGCGGTGTGCTCCTCTGTTCGGAGGGAGCGTTCCGTATTGCCATTGACTGTTATGACGCCGCATGGACCGGGCATCTTGAGCTTGAGATAAGCATAGTGTGGCATTGCATTGAATCTAGCAAACGCTATTCGTCCCAGCAGTGCGTGGTAGTTGCTGCGAAAGGGGACGATGTCGAAGATTAACTCTTCGCTTCGGAAATTGTCCGGAGAACCAAAGACCACCTCCAGCGTGATTGAGCCTGTACAGTGGGCCTCTACGCCTGGTATGACTCCTTTAAAGGTAGTCTTTGTTGGTTTGATTCGTGTGGGGTCAATGCCCATCTTCCGCACTGTGTCCTGATAAAGCAGGTCGAGGCTGCTACCACCATCAATTAGGACTCATGTTAGGTGAAACCCGTCAATAATTGGGTCGAGGACTAGTGCAGCTGTACCGCCATGGCGGATACTAGTTGGGTGATCTTGACGATCAAAGGTGATCGGGAACGATGACCACAGATTGAATTTTGGGGCGACTGGCTCTACCGCGTAGACGTCCCTAAGTGCTCGCTTACGCTCCCTTTTGGGAATGTGTGTGGCATATATCATGTTCACCGTCTTGACTTGAGGGGGAAATTTCTTCTGCCCCGAAGTGTTCGGCTGCCGGGGCTCTTCGTCCTCGTCCTCACTTTGTGATCCCTTTTCTTTGTTTTCGGCATTTAACTTGCCAGCCTGCTTGAAACCCCAACAATCCCTGTTGGTATGATTGGCTTGCTTATCCGGGGTGCCGGGTATCTGGCACGGACGGTCGAGTATGCGGTCCAGGCTGGAAGGTCCTTCATTGTTCCTTTTGTAGGGCTTCTTCCGTTGGCCGGACTTGGAGCCAGTGAATCTGGCGTTGACTGTGGTGTCATTGGTGTTGTCGCTGTTGCTTCGGCGTTTGTGTCTATTGCACCGGAGCTTGCCAGTGCTATTCTTGGCCTCGGAGGGGCCTGTCTCGCTGGCTGTGTTGTTACTACGAGCCAGCCAACTGTCCTCACCTGCGCAAAAGCGGGTCATGAGTGCCGTGAGGGCTGCCATGGACATCGGCTTTTCTTGGCCGAGGTGGCGTGCTAACCATTCATCACGGATGCTGTGTTTGAAGGCTGCTAAGGCCTCGGCATCCGGACAGTCAACGATTTGGTTCTTTTTGGTTAGGAACCTAGTCCAGAATTTTCTGGCTGATTCTCCAGGTTGTTGAACTATGTGGCTTAAGTCATCGGTGTCTGGTGGCCGGACATAGGTTCCTTGGAAGTTGTCCAGGAAGGCTTCTTCCAAGTCCTCCCAGCTGCCGATAGAATTTTCAGGCAGGCTATTAAGCCAGTGCCGAGCTGGCCCTTTGAGCTTTAGTGGGAGGTATTTAATGGCGTGGAGGTCATCTCCTCGAGCCATATGGATATGGAGAATAAAGTCCTCGATCCATACTGCGGGATCGGCTGTGCCGTTGTATGATTCGATATTGACGGGCTTGAACCCCTCGGGGAATTCGTGATCCAGTACTTCATCTGTGAAGCAGAGAGGGTGTGCGGCACCTCTGTACCGGGCCGCATCGCGACGTAGCTCTGATGGAGTCCGTCTGCGGCATTCAGCCCGGGCGTGGTTGGGTTTATCACGTCCGAATAGGTAGCCGTCGTCGTGCCTCGAGGCACGTCCTCGCGATCCGTAGATCAATCTTGTATGTCCTGCTCTACTGTCCAGGGTCTGTCGGAGGTCGTACGTGTGACCCCGAACTCTTTCGTCTCTATTTTTGCAGGGCGGTGCGGCAGGCTGTTGTTCGGCCTGAGTTGCCGCTTTATCCCGACCGCGGGGTGGCCGGTCGGCCTCCCTGTCTCAACCACGTGGTGGTCGTTCCGCATTACGCGAGGGAGATGTGCGCTCCGGTGCCTCCTCATCAAATTGAGGTAGCAGTCTGCGTTTCGGGTAGCTCTTGGTTGGGTGCTTGAGGCTGTATTCTTCGGCTGTCAGGACATCAGTCCATCTGTCGACGAGCATATCTTGTTCAGCTTGAAGCTGTTGCTGCTTCTTTTTCAGGCTCCTTGTAGTGGCTATGAGCTGAAGCTTAAAGCGCTCCTGCTCCAGAGGATCCTCAGGCACGATCAAGTCTTTGTTGCCGAGGCTTGTCTCCTCCTCGGAGGGTGGACGGTAACTATTGTCCTCCGAGCCATCTTCTATGGCATGTTCATCAGGGCTGTCTTGCCTGTTGTCATGTTCCTCCTGTTCGGATGCTGCTCCGACGGGGTCTTCATTGTTTTCGGCGTTGCTTGGAGTACTATTTTCTCCGGTGCCAGTGTTGCCGGCGATTGGGGCGCCGGCGATTGGACTGCGTCTCGGAGGGTTTATTCACATCTGGTTCTTCTTTGTCGTCACCAGATCCTTTGGGTGTATCAACCATGTACACGTCGTACGAAGAGGTGGCCGTCCAGCATCCAGTGAATGGAGGGTCTTGGTCTTGCTCCTTGTCGGCATCATCGTCCATACCGTCGATGTCTTCGGAGCCATAGTCAAGCACGTCGGTTAAGTCATCGACAGTGGCTATGAAGTGGGTGGCGGGTGGGAAGAAAAATTCCTCGTCGTCCGCCTCTAGCTCGAACCGAATATAGTTCGGCTGTGAGTCCTTCTCCAAGGACAAGTTCTTTAAAGAGTTTAGCACGTCACCCAAAGGTGAATGCTGGAAGATGTCTGCGGCGCTAAATTCAAAAATCGATAAACGATCCAGATCGGTGTCCGTAGGCGTACCTGGTCCGGAACATATAGCCGGAGACGAGTCCAGAGTTCCATTGACGCAAACATTGCAAGATGTCGAGTCCGTGTGCGGTTCCAACACCGCGGACTTTGTGGCCTCGGAGGGCACGATCTGCTTTGGTTCTGGGGCCGTTGCAGCAATAGGATCCATCTCCTGGATGTGATCCGACAATAGATGTAAGTCATGTTCATCGGGACGAGGGGGAGCGATTGTTGCGGTTTCGAACCCCTTGAAGATTGAGTCTCCACGGGTGTCCGCAACGTAGTTCAAGCTTCCAAATCTGACCTGGTGGCCAGGGGCGTAGCTATCGATCTGCTCCAGACGGCCAAGCGAGTTGGCCCGCAGTACGAAGCCGCCGAACACAAAAATATGTCCGGGGAGGAAGGTTCTTCCTTGGACAGCATCATTATTGACAATTGAAGGGGCCATCAAACCTTTCGTCGACGGCACAGTGGAACTCTTAATGAAAGCACCAATGTCGGTGTCAAAACCGGCGGATCTCGGGTAGGGGGTCCCGAACTGTGCGTCTAGGATCGATGGTAACAGGAGACGGGGGACACGATGTTTACCCAGGTTCGGGCCCTCTCTATGGAGGTAATACCCTACTTCCTGCTTGATTGATCTTGATGAATATGAGTGTTACAAGAGTTGATCTACCACGAGATCGTAATGGCTAAACCCTAAAAGTCTAGCCTATGTGAATATGGTAATGTGTCTGCCCCTATCCGGACTATGCTCTCCGGTTTATATAGACACCGGAGAGATCTAGGGTTACATGGAGTCGGTTACATAAGAAGGAATCTTCATAGTTGGTCGCCTAGATTGCCTTCCACGCCAAGGAAAGTCCAATCCAGACACGTGTATAGTCTTCGGCCTTCAAATCTTCACAACCCATCAGTCCGGCCCAATGAATAACAGGTCGGACACCCGAGGACCCCTTAGTCCAGGACTCCCTCAGTCTCACATTGACGCGGCTAATCAACGGGCTATGGAGATGCCCATCAATTGATGTCAATGTGAGGAGTAGGGATTGCCATGCAACGGATGCACTAGAGCTATAATTATATGAAAGCTCAAACTGAAAACTAAGTGGGTGTGCATCCAACTTGCTTGCTCATGAAGACCTCGGGCATTTGAGGAAGCCCATCATCGGAATATACAAGCCAAGTTCTATAATAAAAATTCCCACTAGTATATGAAAGCGATAACTCAAGAGACTATCTATATGAAGAACATGGTGCCACTTTGAAGCACAAGTGTGGTAAAAGTATAGTAACATTGCCCCTTCTCTCTTTTTCTCTCATTTTTTTATTTTCTCTTTTTTTTCTTTTTTTTGGTGGGCTTCTTTGGCCTCTTTTTTTATTTGGGCTTCTTTGGCCTCTTTTATTTATTTTTAAAGTCCAGAGTCTCATCCGGACTTGTGGGGGAATCATAGTCTCCATCATCCTTTCCTCACTGGGGCAATGCTCTAATAATGATGATCATCACACTTTTATTTACTTACAACTCAATATTACAACTCGATGTCTAGAACAAAGGTATGACTCTACATGAATGCCTCCGGTGGTGTACCGGGATGTGCAATGATCTAGCGTAGCAATGACATCAAAAAATGGACAAGCTATGAAAACATCATGCTAGCTATCTTATGATCATGCAAAGCAATATGACAATAAATGCTCACGTCATGTATATGATGATGATGGAACTTGCATGGCAATATATCTCGGAATGGCTATGGAAATGCCATGATAGGTAGGTATGGTGGCTGTTTTGAGGAAGATATAAGGAGGTTTATGTGTGATAGAGCGTATCGTATCACGGGGTTTGGATGCACCGGCGAAGTTTGCACCAACTCTCGAGGTGAGAAATGGCAATGCACGGTACCGAAGAGGCTAGCAATGATGGAAGGGTGAGAGTGCGTATAATCCATGGACTCACATTAGTCATAAAGAACTCATATACTTATTGCAAAAGTTTATTATCCCTCGAAGCAAAGTACTACTACGCATGCCCCTAGGGGGATAGATTGGTAGGAAAGACCATCACTCGTCCCCGACCGCCACTCATAAGGAAAGCAATGAAAGAACACCTCATGCTCCGACTTCGTTACATAACGGTTCACCATACGTGCATGCTACGGGACTTGCAAACCCCAACACAAGTATTCCTAAATTTCACAATTACTCAACTACCACGACTCTAATATCACCACCTTTATATCGCAAAACTATTGCAAGGAATCAAACATATCATATTCAGTGATCTACAAGTTTTATGTAGGATTTTATGACTAACCATGTGAATGACCAATTCCTGTCAACTCTCTAAATAGATATAAGTGAAGCGAGAGAGTTTAATTCTTTCTACAAAAGATATGCCCGCGCTCTAACAAATATAAGTGAAGCAAAAGAGCATTCTACAAATGGCGGTTTTCTATGTAAAGAGAAACAGGCAATCCAAACTTCAAATGATATAAGTGACGCACATGAAGCCTTCTATAAAGCCATACTCAAAAGATATAAGTGAAGTGAAAAGAGCATTCTATAAATCAACCAAGGACTATCTCATAACAGCATGGTGCATAAAAGAAAAGTGAAAACTAAATGCAAAAGACGCTCCAAGATTTGCACATATCGCATGAACGGAACGAATCCGAAAACATACTGATACTTGTTGAAGAAAGAGGGGATGCCTTCCGGGGCATCCCCAAGCTTAGACGCTTGAGTCTCCATGAATATTTACTTGGCGTGCCTTGGTCATCCCCAAGCTTGAGCTCTTGCCTCTCCTTCTTCTTCTCACATCGAGACCTTCTCGATCATCGAACACTTCATCCACAGAAAACTCGGTAAGATCCGTTAGTATAATAAAGCAAATCACTACTCTAAGTACTGTTGCAAACCAATTCATATTTTGTTTTTGCATTGTGTCTACTGTAATATAGTTTTTCCATGGCTTAATCCACTGATAGCAATTGATAGTTTCATCAAAACAAGCAAACTATGCATCAAAAACAGAATCTGTCTAAAACAGAACAGTCTGCAATAATCCGAACATTCACCATACCTCTGATACTTGGAAAATTCCGCCAAAATTAGGAAAAATAAACAATTTGTATAGAAAGACAGTGCAAAAATAATCAGAACCAGTTGACAATCCAGTCAAAAATGTAAAATCGCTTAATACAGCCAAAGTTTCTGTCCTGCACCGCACAAACCAACAAGCATTTTAAACATCCTAAAGGCAAACCTTGGCACATTATTTTTATAATACAATGGAATTGTAAAAGGGGGTAATTATTTTTGTTGAAAAGTTTCTGTAATTAAGATTCACAAAGTTTCCATGGGCCTGAACAAGTTTAAGGACGTCCCCCACTTTCACAATGCTCGTCTATCTCACTTTCACTTTTCTTTTTGAAATGTTTTGGGTTCCCCTCTTTATTATTTTTTTTTGTTTTTAAACTATATGAAAGCACTCAACAGAAATAAATGACTCTCTGAAACTTCTGGGTTGTCTCCCTAGCAGCGCTTTCTTTAAAGCCATTAAGCTAGGCATATAGTGCTCAAGTAGTGAATCCACCCGGATCTCAAGGTATATCAAAGCCAATTTTAATTAGCAATGATTTGGCATTTAGTAGTGAGCACAAAGCAACATATATCAAGCAATGACGAAGTATAACTCTCTTCCTATGCATCGGCATGTCATAAAAGAACAATTCATGCACACTAAGTAAAGGCCAATGCATAGTATAAACAGTTTCTTGCAATTTTATCGTGTTGGAAACATAGAGAGGCGGAGATGTAGTTCCTCTCTCATAATAATTGCAAGTAGGAGCAGCAAGCACATGCATATTATATCTATCAAAATAATCATGTGTAATAGTAAAACGCAACCCATCAATATAATCCTTAATAAGTGCAAACTTCTCCGATATAGTGTAGTCGGGAGAATTCAAAAAGATAATAGGACTATCATGCGTGGGTGCAATAGCAACAATCTCATATTTAACATAAGGAACTATAGCAAGTTCATCTCCATAAGTATAATTCATATTGGCATCTTGGCCACAAGCATAGCAAGCATCATCAAAAAGGGATATTTCAAGAGAATCAACGGGATCATAACAGTCATCATAGCAATAATCCTTCGGTAAGCACGAAGGGAAATTAAACAATGTAGGAGTTGAAGAGTTACTCTCATTAGAAGGTGGGCACGGGTAGCTAATCCGCTCTTCCTCCTTTTGTTCTTCGCTCTCCTCCTCATCTTTTTTCATCCGATGAGCTCATAGTTTCTTCAATTTCTTCTTCAATAGACTCCTGCAAAATATTAGTCTCTTCTTGGACAACGGAGTAGTCCTCAATATATGGTTCAACATAGGCATTAGAAGCATAATTATCATAGCAATATTTAAGTATGGCAAAATTTTCAGATTTGTGAAGAGTAGCATCATACGTTTCAATCAAAGAAGCAATTTAATAGGCACCCTTAAAAGCAACAAATTCTTCAATTTGTTGAACATCATAGTAATTATAAACACCCTTAGCATACGGATATACGATCCCATTATCAATAAACTCACATTGGTAGGGAAGGTGTTTCTTAGGGTTTTCAGAACAACAAGTAACATCATATATTTCACATAAATTCCAAGCATAGCATTGCAAATGATGAATTTGATCCAGTAAACGTTTCCCTTTTTCAGATATACGATGTCGCACATAACAAGCATGCTCATCTAAGGATTTCCCCTCAACTAAGCTAGTTGGGGTTTCAGCACGAGCACATAGGGATCGAAGATGATCCAAGTAATAAGCTTCAGGAGTGTGATAGATTTTGAGTGGTTCTTCAACCATTGGTTCAGTAGGTACAACTAATTTTTTTGGTATTTTGCATTTCCTACCCATAACTAAAGATAGAAAACAACTAAGAACAGCAAATAAAAATTACTTAGTGATAGAGCAAACAAGCACACACGAGAATATTCACCCCACGCTATTGCTCCCCGGCAACGGTGCCAGAAAAAGGTCTTCATAACCCACAAGTGTAGGGGATCAATTGTAGCCTCTTTCGATAAGTAAGAGTGTCGAACCCAGCGAGGAGCTAAAGGTAGAACAAATATTCCCTGAAGTTCTATCGACCACCGATACAACTCTACGCACGCTTAGCGTTAGCTTTACCTAGAACAAGTATGAAACTAGAAGTACTTTGTAGGTGTTTTTGGATAGGTTTGCAAGAATATAAAGAGCACGTACATAAAAAGTAGGGGCTGTTTTGATAAAGACACAATAAAGTTAGTATAGCGAGTGTGGAAAAGTGGTGGTAGGAGTTGCGAAATTGTCCCTAAGCAATTGACTATTTTACTAGACTGATAGCAAGTTTTATTCTGGGAGAGGCCACTGCTAGCATGTCATCCCTGACTTGGAATTCTATGCACTTATGATTGGAACTATTAGCAAGCATCCGCAACTACTAACGTTCATTAAGGTAAAAACCCAACCATAGCATTAAGATATATTGGTCCCCCTTCAATCCTGTATGCATCAGTTTCTATGCTAGGTTGAAGCTTCTGTCACTCTTGCCCTCGAATACATAGTCCTATCAACATACAACTAACCCTATGGTGTGATCCACGCGTGCACTCATATGATGGGCACCAAAGGACAGCAACATAACCACAAGCAAATTAAATCAATCATAGCAATTCATCAACCACCGATAGGACAACGAAAATCTACTCAGACATCATAGGATGGCAACACATCATCGGATAATAATATGAAGCATAGAGCACCATGTTCAAGTAGAGGGTACAGCGGGTTGCGGGAGAGTGGACCGCTGTAGATAGAGGGGGGAAGGTGATGGAGATGTTGGTGAAGGTGTTGGAGATGTTGGTGAAGATGATGGAGGTGTTGGTGAAGATCGCGGTGATGATGATGGTGGCCACGGCAGCGTTCCGCCACCGGAAGAGAAGGGGAGAGGGGGGCCCTTCTTCTTCTTCCTTGACCTCCTCCCTAGATGGGAGAAGGGTTTCCCCTCTGGTCCTTGGCCTCCATGGCATGGGAGGGGAGAGAGCCCCTCCGAGATTGGATCTATCTCTCTGTCTCTCTCTGTTTCTGCGTTCTGGTATTCTGCCCTTTCACCGTTTCATATATATATGGAGATCCGTAACTCCGATTGGATTGAAACCTTCACTGAGATTTTTTTCTGAAAAATAGCTTTCTTGCGGCCAAAGAAGAGCAGCAACCGCCTTACGGGGGGCCCACGAGGGGGGCAGGCGCGCCCCCTGCCTCGTGCCCCCCTCGGGCACCGTCTCGCGTTGATTCTTCTTCCCATATTCTCCAAATATTCCAAAAATATTCTCTATCCATTTTTATTCCTTTTGGATTCCGTTTGATATGGTGTCGGTGTACAAAACAAGTGGCGCACCTTTGTACCCCTTTACCTGTGCACGAACAGTCGGAGCCGCGCCCACGGCCACACCAAGCAGAACAGGGGAGGTGAACTGAGGTAAAACCGAAGCACAAGACAGCCAGAGCAACGCCAAGGCTGAGACCACAAAAGAGCAGAGAGACGAAGCAGGTTCACCTGGCAAGACCCTTGCCGGGGCAGCCTCCGCGGCCCCGGCAAGGCCCTTGTCGGGGCGGCTTGTCCAACACCAGCGGAGCGCACCACCCTTGAGCCCACGGTCTCCAAAACCATCAACCACGTTGGGCCAGGGCTCGGGAGGCACCTCCATGGTGGCATGCAGATCTTTGTGAAGACAAGGAATATTCAAGATCAAATGAGGATTAAAAGACGGCAACCCTCGGCAGGATCCTTGCCGATGAAAGCCACAAGACCCCCGGCAAGATCCTTGCCAGGGACGACTGCGCATCACGGCAAGACCCTTGCCAAGAACGCCAACAGGGCCACCGCCAGGGCCGCACCAGCCAAGCTTCCACCGCCGTTGGCATGTAGCTGCCAGCCCAACCAGCTGGGCTGGCACCTGCGTGGCAACATGCAGCTCCCAGACCAGATCAGCAAGCACATGTGTGGCGGCATGTAGATCTTTGTGAAGACCCTACCACCGCGCCACCTCAGCTGCTTGCCTGCCTACATGGCGCCGCATGCAGCGCTGGCCAGGGCGCGTGTCGAAGCAAGGGGGAGCGGCGATGGACGGGACGGGCCTCGCCCCCGTCCCCGATAAAGCTAGGGGACACCTAAGCGATGCATTAAATGGGTCTTGTCCTGTAATACGAGCGATAAGCTCGTAGCACTATACGCCTTTCCACCTCCTGTGTGCCACTGTGGCAGCCCCTTTCGACTATAAAAGGAGGCCCATGGCGTACTGGAGAAGGATTCGGCTCCTTGGAACGACTCAGCCATCGTAGCTAGTTCATGGGCTCAAGAACACTCAATACATCCACCAAAGCAGGACTAGGGTTTTACGCATCCTCGCGGCCCGAACCTGGGTAAACGATCCTTGTGCTGATTACTAATCCTGCTCTTCTTGCAACCCTGCGCCCCGGCAACCGTAGTAGGGATTCTTGTGATCCCATAGGTGTCGTTTCCCACCGACATCTTTGGCGCGCCAGGTAGGGGCGCAATTGTGAGAATCTGGTCAAGTAGTTAGCCTAGCGTTTCTTCACCGCCATGGCTCCCAAGAAGAACATGGCCACGGCGATCGGCTCATCGGGGGCCGAACGGCCCGTGCCAGTACGGGCGAGCAGCAGCCCGATCGCGAACAGAACCCGAGCCGTGGTCGGCGAGCACCAGCATCGCCCTGGCAGTCAGAGCCTGGCGAGCGGCTCCGTTCGCGCGCCAGGCGGCGGGCCGCACATCACCAAGTCTAAAGATGGGGCTGGGCCCCCCACGGGTGGCGCGGGGCCCTCCAGGAGTGTCGTTGTGCCACACACGGGCGGCGCAGCAACCTCCAAGACGCCCACGCCGGCGACCACTGTGCGCTCTTCCCATGGTGTGCGCGACGAGCAGCGTCACCACGCCGGCGACCACTGTGCGCTCTTCCCATGGTGTGCGCGACGAGCAGCGTCACCACACCGGTGACCCTGGGCACCTCCGTGGGAAGAGCCCTGTGCGTCGTCCGCGGGATGAAGGAGTTCAGCATGCCCGCCGAAGTGCTGGCAAAAATGGCGCGCAGCCGCTGGGTCATGATGGATCTCCTTCTAACGTGGTTAGAAGTCGAAGCGCGCCACGGTCCACGCAGCTGTTGCCACCACCCACGCCAGCAGAAGCTTTGGCGCGCGCGCAGATGCTCCTCGACTTCCCTCCTGCTGCGGAGAAGCTCGACGAGTGGAGGGCCACCATCTGGAGACTCGTCGCCGTCGCCAACAAAGACGATCCGTGACCGGTGGGACCCTCGGGCCGGCGCTCCACCGAGCCACCACATGCCAGCGCTGGGAGGACCAGGGGTGCTGCGGTCACGGTACACTCTCCTCCTCCTCGCCAGCCGCCGCGGGCGTCGGCTCGTCGTAACGACGCTTGTGATAACATATCTATAGCGTCATCCGACCCACCGCGACCAGCGCCAAGTTCTTCGAGAACGAGCTCACGAAGATGCTCGAACCACTATCGAGCGCCGGCATGATACACGCCACCAGTCGGACAAGCAGGCGGGACCCACTATGGACCACCCAGCACCGGGGGGCTCCGGCGGCCTACCTTACGAGGTGGGCTGCCCGGCCTTTACCCGCGAGCTGCGGCAGTTCTAGTGGCCATCCCACCGCACGTTCAAGCCCGACGTCGGCAAGAAGTACACTGGCAAGACCCATCCGTCTGAGTTCCTCAGCATCTACACCATCGCGATGCAGGCTGCCGGAGCTCGCGACGACAAGGTGCTTGCCAATTATTTCCCGCTGGCACTGAAGCCCAATGTTATGTCTTGGTTGATGCACTTGCCGGCGGATTCCATTTCTTCTTGGGCGGATTTGTGCCATGAGTTCGTTGGCGCCTTCACAGGAGGCCACCAAGCTCATGGCTAGGCCAGCGATCTGCATATCATTCGCCAGAAGGAAGGGGAAACCCTGCGCAAGTACATCCAGAGGTTCAGCCGGGTGCAGTACAACATCCCCGACGTTCATCCCGCCGTTGTGATCAGCGCGTTCCATCAGAACATGCGCAACCGCAAGGATGCGTGAAGAGCTGGCGATGACCAAGGTTAAGGATGTGGCCGAACTCTAAGTTCTGGCCGATAGATGCGCCCGGGCTAAAGAGGGAAGGAAGTACCCCGGCGAAGACGCCGGCGCGGAAACCGACTCTACCGACGAACACGCCGCCGCCCCGACGAAGAAGGGCCGACGCCGCAACATGAAATGCAAGGGCAAGGCCTTACTTACCGTTGCAGGATCTGACGACACCGGCGCTGCCAAGAAGGTGAAGGCAGACGGCCCCGACAAGGAGATTGCCGGGGTGCGCCGCCTGCCGAGCCTTAGTAGCTGCCGACGAGCCAGGGGCTCCGGCAAGCAGTACTGCAAGATCCACCGCACCAAGGGCCACGACCTCCAGAACTGCCGGCAAGTCGAGCTGCTTGCTGAAAAGAAAAAGGCCGAGTATGAAAGGCGGGACAAGGAGAAAGGTCAGGACGGTGCCGAGGGATCCGGCAAGAAGCGTGAAGGCCAAGGAAGCCGCCCCGGCAAGGACAACCAGCAAGACAGGTCCGCCCGGGGCCGTGACAAGAAACAAGAAGACGATGATCACGACGAGGATGACGAGTCCGGTGAGCAAGAGTTCCAGAAGGCTACGGAGGCCATGTGCATCGATGGTGGCGCCTCGCTGCATACTTCTCACCGCCAGCTCAAGCAGTGGGCGCGTGAGATTACAGCAGCGAAGCCGTCGTTCGACGCTTAGAAGCCGCTGAAGTGGTCTAGCACGCCCCTCATCTTTGACGCCGAGGACCACCCTGACCGCACAACCGCGGTCGGGTGTTTGCCATTGTTGGTCTCACCAACGATACACAATCTCAAGGTGAACAAGATGTTGGTCGACGGCGGGGCCGGCCTGAACTTGATCTCGCCCGTCGTGATCAAAAGGCTGCAAATTCCTGATGGAGACCTCGAGGAAACGGACATGTTTCAAGGGGTCAATCCGGGGAGGAGCCAGCCGAAGGGGAAGGTCACACTGCCCGTGACGTTTGGAGGAGAGTTGAACTACAAGACGGAGAGGATCGTCTTCGACGTGTGTTGAGGATATAACCGTTGGAGTCACCCGCCCAGGAGGGGCCGGGTTACCCATAATGGTTACTACGTGAAGCCCAGTACCAAGGATGAAGACGACGGGTCAATAACGGGCCCAAGACCCGGAGATGGCTTAAGGCCCGTAGCATTAGCCGCCGTTAGGGTAAAACTTGTAGTGTAAGGCAAGAATAGATAAGAGTCCGAGCCGGACACTCTTATGAGCCGGAAGGGACTCTGAGAGCCGCTGGGCGTCAACCTCTCTATATAAAGGGACGACCCGGCGGCGGTTCAGAAGAAGAAAGATCTCATCGAGAGCCAGGGATAGCAATCAAGCTCCTTGCTCATCGAAACCCTAATCAATACCACCTCAACTGGACGTAGGCTTTTACCTTCACCATAAGGGCCGAACCAGTATAACCCTCGTGTTCCTTGTCCCACTTAACCCCTTTAAGCTTCCTAGTTGCGATGGCTCCACGACTAAGTCCTAGCTCGAGGACATCTGCCGTGACAATTCCACGACAGTTGGCGCCCACCGTGGGGCCAGCGCACGGTGGATTTGAGTTCTTGAAGGGCAGCTTCGAAGGGCTCAAGTGATACGTTGTGGGCTGGATGACCAAGAGTCGTCGCGGCAAGCTCTACATCGACGATGCAAACTGGGGCCCCGATGCCGGCTCAATTGAGTACGGGTACCGGGTCCCCTTCGGCGGAATTCATGTCTTCATTGGCAAGATTGGTGAGCCGGGCCCTGAGCCGGATCTCTGCACCAATCTCATCGAGACGGCTCAGCGCGCACGACCCACCCGGGCCCTACCTGCCTGGAAGCATGCTTTTGTGGGGTGTATCCATGAAGGACTCTCTGTAGGGTCTGGATCTGGTGATGAGACGGCCGCCGGTTCTGACGGTGAGTCGTCCATAGAAGAGTCAAACTCGTTGCATCAACTTCAAGATGGCAGGCTCAGGGGCTGTTCCGATGGTGACAGTATTCCGAACCCTTTTGAGCCGCCGAGCCGGGTTGGAATCTTTATGGCCGGTGCACAGCCTGTTCAAAACCCTACCGCCGGGTCAGGAAATCCGGTACCCTCGCCAGCTCAGGTATTGATGGATCTCACGGACAAGATGATGGCCCTGTTGACCGCCACGGTTGACCCGGCGGATCAAGCTCAGCATGACGCGGAGGTGGCGCAGTTAAAGTTAGATCTAGTGAAAGCCAAGGAGGATCTGGCAGCGGAAGGGATCAGGATGGCTGCGGAGAGGGCGGCTCTCGACGCCCAGACTCAGTTGATTCAGGCGCAGTCCTTCCGGCTCACGATGGATCAGAACGCGTCCAATGAGGTCATGAGAAGGAGGCATCAAAAGGCCCAATCTCGACTCCCTCCGGTCTACTATCCTCGAAACCTCTTCAACACGCCAGGTGCAGGGTCTAGTAACCCGCCGGGGATCATAGTGCCCGGGTCTGGGACCCCTGTTCAGCCACCGGTGATGGGCCCTCCCCGGGTGAACCCTGCCCCGCCCCTCAGTATGTGCCAATACCACCGGGTCATTATGCTAACCCGCTGGAGAACATGGTCGCCGCAGCAGCACGGCTGGCGGCTCTCCCAATTGACGGCGACTCTCCGACAGCTGTTGAAACCCGCCGGGTCAGGGAACTCCTTCAGACAGCGCTGGCGCAGCAAGAGGCGTACTCTTATAGCCGGGATAGGATCCATTCAACCCCTCGTCCAGGCCGGAGCCCGAGTTATAGCAGACACATGGTTTCAGCGACTGGCTCCAGTAACGTCCGATGCCACGACTTGCCCCCTGGCCATGGCCCGGCTCATAACGGAGCCATTCACGCAGCAGACCAAGACAGAGCGCGACAAGAGGCGGAACAGGCGCCTCAGTTGACAGCGTACCAGACACCCCCGGCTTATCCGACGACTTCCGTCAACGTGGGTATCCCTACGAGGACTGGAGGTGTCCCTTGTTTAGTGTCGGCTCTCCGCAATGAACGTTTACCCAAAGACTTCAAAGGGCCTAGGAAGGTGCCTAATTACACGGCTGATTTACAACCCGGAGCCTGGATCGAGAGTTACGAGATGGCCATGGAATTGCTGGAGGTCAGTGAAGCAGCGATGGCCAAGTACTTCACCATGATGTTAGATGGGACTGCCCGCACTTGGTTGAAAGGGCTACCACCGAATTCCATCGGGTCTTGGGCTGAGCTGAAAGCCCGGTTCATCCAAAACTTCAAGGATACTTGTAGGCAGTCTATGTCAATTGTGGATTTGACTAACTATAAACAGCAGGAGGGTGAGTCTACGACGCATTGGGTTCGCCGGGTCAAAGAGATCATACATTCATCTGATAAGATGGCTGCCGGCTCCGCAGTCTTAATGTTGGAGCAGAATTGTCGTTTCCTGCCCCTGAAGATGAAACTCGGGCGGCTTAAGGGCGACTGCAATCATATGGGTACGCTGATGGCGGCTCTCGTCAAGTATGCCGACTCTGATAGTACCAAGGACCCCGCTTCAGATGATGAAAGGACAGGGAAGGGAAAGAAGAACGACAATGGCAAGGGTCCTCAGCATAACCCGGGGAACCAAGGAGGTGGCAAGCGTAAGGCCGACAGCAACCTAGAGTTCGTGGCCAACGCCAGCTCACAGGGTAATAACCAGCGACGCAAGGGGAGGCCGCCTCCCCGAGCCGCCGGGTCAGGCCCGACGCTGGAGCAGCTGTTGAATGAGCCTTGTCCAAGGCACGGCTCTAGGGAGAAGCCAGCTACTCATTTATGGAAGGATTGCGCGATCATGAAGGCCTTTAAGAATTCCAATGCCTTTAATGGTAACAATGGCCCGGGCGGCGGCTCAGGCGCTGGCGGTTTTCATGGCCCGGGCGGCGGCTCAAATTCTAATCCACAGAACGGTCAAGGGGGCTTTAATCAGCAGTCTGGCCAGAGTTATCAACAGCAGCAGGGGGTTATCAGACCAATCCGAAGCAGCTTAACGGTGGACAGTATCATGTATTTACCACCAGTCTGTGTTAGCGAGATCAGAAGCTTCATAAGAGGGCTGTGAATGCTGTTGAGCCGGCGGTTCCACGCTATTTAAGATGGTTTGAGCAGCCTATTGTGTGGAGTAGGGAGGATCACCCTCCCCGGGTTGATAATCCGGGTCACTTGGCCTTGGTGGTGGCTCCTCAGGTGGGAGGATATAAGTTCACTAAGGTGCTCATGGATGGAGGCAGCAGTATCAACATCCTCTATTATGAGACTTTCCGTCGTATGGGGTTGATTGATAAGAACCTCAGCCAGTCAAACACTATCTTTCATGGTGTGGTGCCTGGTAAGTCGGCTTATCCAGTTGGCAAGATCGAGTTGGAAGTGGCCTTTGGAGACGAGTACAACTACAAGGTGGAAAAATTGAACTTTGAGGTGGTCAAGATAAGAAGTCCGTATCATGCCATATTTGTGCGGCCGGCTTACGCCAAGTTCAGGGCACGGCCGTGTTACGTGTATTTACAGCTCAAGATGCCGGGTCACAATGGAACCATTACGGTTCATGGCAGCCGGAAGGTGGCCTTGGAGTGTGAGGAAGGCGATGCGGCTTATGCAGAATCTGTCTGCGCAACACAGGAGTTGAAATTTTACAAAGACAATGTTGATCCAACAGATATGACCTCTCTGAAAAAGCCAACTACGGAGCATGAGGCGGCAATGAAATTTAAGTCGGCTGATGAGACTAAGCTTGTTGATTTCGTTCCAGGTGATTCATCTCAGCAGTTTAGCATCAGTGCCAATCTGGATCCAAAATAGGAAAGCGCGCTCATCGAGTTCATCCGTGAGAATAGGGACATTTTTGCATGGAAGCCTTCTGACATGCCAGGTGTACCTAGAGAACTCGCTGAGCACACCCTCAATGTTGATCCGAAATTTAAGCCGGTCAGGCAGTTCCTTCGGCGGTTTAATGAGGAGAGGCGAAAAGCCATTGGTGAAGAGGTGGCCCGGCTCTTGGCGGCCGGCTTTATTGTTGAAGTCTTTCACCCGGAGTGGTTAGCTAACCCGGTGCTCGTGCTCAAGAAGAATGGCACCTGGCGGATGTGTGTGGACTACACGGACTTAAACAAGGCATGTCCGGCTGATCCTTTTGCTCTTCCCCGTATTGATCAAATCATTGATGCTACGGCGGGTTGCGAGCGCTTAAGTTTCTTGGACGCTTATTCTGGATACCATCAGATTAAAATGGCAGTTAAGGACCAGGAGAAGACGGCGTTCATCACTCCCTTTGGAGCCTTCTGCTATGTGTCTATGCCTTTTGGACTCAAGAGTGCACAGGCGACTTATCAGCGTTGCGTGCAGAATTGTCTTCATAACCAGATTGGGCGCAATGTTCATGCCTATGTAGATGATATTGTGGTTAAGTCCAGGGAGAAGGAAACTTTGATAGATGATCTAAGGGAAACCTTTGATAATCTCCGGGTCTACAAAATGATGCTTAACCCGGCCAAGTGTGTTTTTGGTGTTCCTGCAGGCAAGCTCTTGGGTTTCTTGGTTTCTAACAGAGGCATTGAAGCTAACCCGGAGAAGATCAAGGCAATCACCTCTCTAGCTAAGCCGGCGTGTATAAACGACATCCAGCGCCTGGCAGGTCGTATTGCTGCTTTAAGCCGTTTTATAAGCCGTTTGGGTGAGAAGGCCATGCCATTGTACCAGTTGATGAAGAAAACTGATGACTTTGTCTGGAATGATGCTGCTAATACTGCTTTTGAGGATTTGAAGAGACAGCTGGCAGAGCCCCCAGTCCTTGTTGCTCCGGTTGACAAGGAGCCTTTATTGCTGTATGTAGCTGCTAACACACGGGCCGTCAGTGTGGCTGTGGTGGTGGAGCGCAAGGAAGAGGGCAAGGAGCATCCGGTTCAGCGGCCGGTTTATTACGTCAGTGAAGTGCTCATCGAGTCCAAACAGCGGTATCCACATTGGCAGAAGCTTGTTTATGGTGTGTTCATGGCAAGCCGGAAGCTTAAACATTACTTCCAGGGTCACCCTATCACTGTGGTTACTTCTGCTCCCATTGGAGATATCATCCAAAACAGAGAAGCTACAGGGAGAGTGGCTAAGTGGGCTATAGAGCTTGGGCCTCATGGTCTAAAATACGTACCACGCACTGCTGTTAAATCTCAAGCTTTGGTGGATTTCATCAACGATTGGACAGAGCTACAAGTGCCCGAGGAAAAGCCGGATAATACATATTGGACTATTCACTTCGATGGGTCCAGGCAGTTGGAGGGCACGGGGGCTGGAGTTGTGTTGGCTTCCCCTAAAGGTGACAAGTTTCATTATGTGCTACGGTTGATGTTTCGTTGCACTAACAATGCGGCTGAGTATGAGGCCTTGCTCCATGGTCTTCGGATGGCTAAGGAGATGAGCTTGAGCCGGGTAAGGTGCTTCGGCGACTCAAACTTAGTGGCTCAACAAGTATCAGGCAAGTGGGATTCTAAGAACCCTCTCATGGCGGCTTATCGCCATGAAGTTGATGCCATTGCTGGACACTTTCAGGGTTACCAAGTAGAGCACATCGATCGCAGGAAGAACGAGGCGGCTGATGCTTTAAGCCGGCTGGGCTCTCAGCGAAAGCCGGTGCCGCCTAATACTTTCCTGGACGTCTTGCATAACCCTTCTGTTAAGTTGCCTACAGAGGAAGACTTGGCTATCCCTGACCCGGAGGCACAGTTGGTGGCGGCTCTCCACGTCACCCCGGACTGGACAGTGCCCTATTTGGCTTACATGACCCGGGGAGGTTTGCCTGAGGATGAAACTTTGGCCAGGCAAATAACCCGGCGGTCTAAGTCAATGGTTGTTATCAATGGTGAGCTGCATCGCCGCAGTGTTACGGGAGCGTTCCAGCGTTGTGTTTCTCCTGAGGAAGGTCAAGAAATCTTGCGTGAGATTCACGAAGGGGATTGTGGCCATCATGCCGGCTCAAAATCCCTTGTGGCCAAGGCTTTTCGTCATGGTTTTTATTGGCTGACGGCTCATGCTGATGCAGAGGACTTGGTCAATAAATGTGATGGTTTTCAGAGGTTCTCACGACGGGCTCATGTGCCGGCCCAGGAGCTGAGGATGATACCAATTACTTGGCCGTTTGTGGTCTGGGGGCTTGACATGGTTGGGCCTTTTAAAAGGTCCAAGGATAAAAAGACCCACCTCTTGGTGGCAGTTGACAAGTTCACAAAGTGGGTTGAGGCAGAGCCAGTTAGTAAGTGTGACGCAGCCACGGCGGTTCAGTTCATGAAAAGGGTGATATTTCGCTTTGGCTTTCCACACAGCATTATAATTGACAATGGTACCAATCTATCCAAGGGCGCCATGGAGGAGTTTTGTCAACGAGAGCATATTCGACTTGATGTTTCATCAGTGGCTCACGCTCAATCCAATGGTCAGGCTGAGAGAGCTAATCAGGAGATTCTGAAAGGCATCAAGCCCCGGCTTTTGGTCCCCTTGCAACGGACGCCGGGTTGTTGGGTGGAGGAGTTACCCTCCGTGTTATGGAGCATCAATACTACTCCTAACAGGTCTACGGGTTACACGCCTTTCTTCATGGTTTATGGAGCGGAAGCAGTCCTCCCCAGTGACATCCGTCATGACTCGCCTCGAGTGGCGGCTTATGTTGAGGCGGATAATGAACAGGCGCGCCAAGATGTTCTTGACTTGTTGGACGAACAGCGTGATGTGGCAGCAGCTCGCTCAGGGATTTACTAACAAGACCTGCGCCGTTATCACAGTCGCCGGGTTAAGTCCCGGGTCTTCCAGGAAGGTGATCTGGTGCTCCGGCTCATCCAAGATCAAATAGATGCACACAAGTTATCCCCGCCTTGGGAAGGGCCCTTTGTGGTCAGCAAGAACTTGCACAACGGGTCATACTAACTTATTGATGTTCGGGAGCATAAAGATTCACGAAAGTTGGAGGAAGAGACCCGTCGGCCGTGGAACATAGCCCAGCTTCGGCCTTATTACACTTGAGCCGCCGGCTCTCATAATGTACATATTTCTATAGCCATGTATATATTATGATAAATAATAAAGCAGCACATCTGTCCTTTTCTCCTCCAAAGGTACATGTGTTATTTCCATTGCAGCATTACATGGTCACTTGGAGGTGGATCCGGCTTACGATCGTATTCGAATCTAGCCGTTAACAGTATGATCACCTGGGGGCTTCCTGTTCAAACATAGGTCGTATTCGAACCAAAGAGAACATAGCTGTCGATACCCACTTGATTGGCACACTGCCGAGCCCATCTGGGAGTTTCCTTGATCATATTTGAATCATAGTTTAACCCCCTTTGGGAACCGACGTGGATCGTATTCGAATCAGCGTCGTTAAACAACTTTTAAGGTCATTTTGGGGCTTCCTATTCAAACATGGGTCGTATTCGAACCAAAGAGAACATAGCTGCCGGTACCCTCTTGATTGGCATCGCCAAACCCACTGGGGGCTATATGATCGCATTCGAATCTTAGCATAACCCCTTTGGGACGGGTTTCTGGTCGTATTCGAACCGGAAGCCCCTAAGTTTTTTCTGATTTACAACGGGTTCTTCTGATTGTCTCAATAGTGTGCACGGCGGCTCTCACTCCGCCGGCTTAACTTTGATTCACCGTGTTAATCACATACAATCAGCATTATCAAGACCGGTACACCGGAGTTGAGGTACCAACCTTATTATCCGGGTTATATAAACCGGGAGTGTACTTGAAGGCCTGTAAGTGTGTTATTACAGTTATATCAAGGACATAATTGAGGACCAGTCTTTTGTAACTTAGATTCATATTCCGGGTTATATATATGAGACTATGATTCTCCGTGCGGTAAGCCGCCTAGAGTCTTGTGATTTGTTTTTCTATGCAGGATAGTTAAAGACAGCTATTTGAGCTTAAGGAAAATGAATGATCAATTATGACCCGGAGGAATATAAGGAAGCCACTTCAATGGAGTTAAGCATTCAGCAGGTGCATGATGGCACGACAAGGTTAAAATGTTGATCCTACTCTATTACAAGACTCCCCGAGTCAAAAAGATGAGGTATTGTTTTCAGATGTAGTCATGAGCCGCCTACAAGTTAAGATGCTTGTCGAGTTGAAGCTTCCGGCTCATCCCTCTCCGCTCCTCCGGCTGTTCCCATGACCTGGAAGGTTGACGATTTCCAGTCAATGCCGCTCAAAGCTTTGAATTGAGCCTCCTCGTCAATTAACCCGGCCGGGTTAATGTCTGGGGCAAAAGTGTGCTTACGAGTCGGCGGGACCAAGCTGACGGCTTCGTAACGCGGAGTAGGGATCCTCTGATTCTCTGCATCGTAGCCCGGCTGGTACTTGGTCAGATCAGTGTCATTCCCAATAAGGGTGGCCGCCGGGCGCACGATCTTCACACAGGAAGCAAAGTCCTTTTGGTCGAAAGGGGTGCCGTCTTCCTTCAAGCTGGGGTAACCAAGTGCAATGTCCGCCGGGTCTAGCTCTGGAAGGAAAGCCTTGGCCCGGCTCAGAGCAGCTATGGCTCCGGCTCTTGCAGAGGTCTTGGACACGCTGAGGAAGAACGGCCAGCCGGCGAAGTACTTCCGCCAGGTGAGTCGGAACCTCATTGGATAGGGCCACCACGGCCAAAGCGCGCTGTGACCCGGTGTAGAGTTGCTCCACTAGGGTGTACACGGCCTTCAGCTTGGTCAGCACATTCTGATTAAGGTTGGCGCTTCTGGGACTTGTTTAACAAAGTAAGATAAGTCGTTATCAATGATGGAGTTATGAGACATAAAGACTTGAAACTTGCTCAAAGCCGGCAGAAGGACTTACCGAAGATTGCAGCGACCATTTGTGACACATGGCGTTTTAAGCCGGAGAGTTCGGCGGTTCTCTCCGACAGAGCCTTCTCCGCCTGTTCGGCCCGGCTTACAAGAGCAGCCTTCTCTTCGGCCCAAGTCTTCCTTTCAGCTTCAAACTTTTTCTTCAGCGTCTCTTGAGCAGCAATGCTGGATTCAAATTTGGCGTTGGCCTTCCGGGTCTCAGTTTCCTGAGTCTTCAGGCGGCTCTTCAGATCAGAGATATCAGCCTCAAACTTCTTGCAAGCAGCCTGTGCAATTTCCGAGTTATAGTATGAATGATTATTATGCAATTTTAAAGTCCCAAGCACTTTCCAAGCAAAGACACTTGGCACTTGGGGGCTAATGCATGTCGAAAGTTTCTATCTACAAAATTACCGGTTCATGAGAGTAAGCCGGAAGATAAGTCTACAACATATTCTATCATAAGTAGTAGACTTGGGGGCTAGAGTACAGTAAAGATGGTTATGTAGTAAGCAATAGAGTGGTACCTCAGACTTCTGTTGTATCTGCTTCACCATGTCGATCTCCAAGTCCCAGCTGTTGTGCACCTGACTGACATAGCCGGAGACGATTTCTCCAATGCTCAAGTTAGCATAGTTAGTGATGTCCAGCTTGGCCCGGCGGCGCTCTAGCAACTCTTCCTTGGCAGAGCACTTAGCCAGCGCAGTGGGTCTCCCCGGCTCAACAAACTCCGTCTGGGTGATGACCACATCCGGGTCATCGGCCGGCTGAGCCGGGCTGGAGGTCTTCGGGTTAGCAGAAGTCTCTGGGACTGGCTCGTCGATTGCAGCGGTGGCTTCAGGGGCAGAGGCAGCTGGCGGCTCTTGAGCTGAAGCCTCTGGCTCAGTCACGACCGGCTCTTCGACCGGCTTATTCTTCTTTGCTCTTTTACTGAGCTTTACTTGAGCGCTGAAAGGACAAAAGTTAGTACAAAGGTATGAGTAAAGATAAGCACAACAAGAGATAATCATCATTACCCGGGTACGGTCTTGAAGCCGGCAGGTTCGATTGCAGAGTCGCCGGAGGAGGGTGAAGTTTCCTGATAATTCAAATCAGAAGAATTGAGCGGTTGACATATAACACCCGCCAAAGGATGAAAAGGATATAAGTTGGAGATCACCTCGGTCTGGCGCTTCCTTGACGCCTCAGGTAAACCGGAGGAGAGGTCAGCATCCTTGTTGGTCCGGGTGTGCCGCCAGCTCTCATGAATCTGTTGCTTCAAAAGAAATTGAGGATCTTGATAAGCTAAAGGATGTGAAAATCTTACTTTCCAGGTTACTCTTCGGACTTTCAGCCTTGGCAAGGGCTCCGAGTCGGAGGAAAGTGTCATTACCTCTTCAATCACCGGGTTACTTGCTCCGGTGTCATCCTGCTGATGATCAGTATCAATAAGGTGGACAGGAATAAACTAGAAATGCAACAAGAGATTACAGGTTCAGGGGTTACCTCTGACTCGGAGCTGTCACTTAGTTGAAGCAGCTCTGAGGTAGTAGGCCTGCTTCCCTTCTTGCGGGGAGCGGCTCTCCTGGCGGCTTTCTTAGCCTTCCTGGCCTTCTTGGCCGCCTCATGGTCATACTTGACCTTCCAGAATTTGTCATCAGCCTGAAAAAATACAATGAAAACTTCTTAAGGTTCAGATGAAAACTATCTAAGGGGAAAATAAGATGTTCAGATCAGCGGCTTACCGCTGGGGCCGGGTTGGTCTTGCAGAAGGGGCTTAAGCCGGTCCTCCCGCAGTCTGCCAAGCTCTCGTTCAAGAGGGCCTTGGTCATGTCTTCAACAACGTCTTCAGGAAGATCGTTGCGGCTGTGTCGCAGGGGGTCATCTTTCCGGCCCGTGTAAGCACACATTTAGCCGGGGCGGCGGCTCAAAGGGATTACCCGCCAGGAGATCCAAACCCGGACCAGATCAATGCCGTTGAGGCCGTTTCCCAGGAGAGCCTTTATCTTGTTGATGGTGGGGATCAGAGGTTGGCGCTCCACCTGAGATAGCTTGTCTGACAGAGGGTGAGTTGGTTCCAGACGCGAGGGACGAAAGCCGGGCAGCGGGCTCTTGTCGGCCGGAGACGTGTCCTGGTAGTAAAACCACGTCTGGTTCCAGTCCTTTGGATGGCTGGGCGGCTCAGCGTAAGGGAAGAGGCAGTCTCTCCGGCGTTGAATGGAGATTCCACCAAGTTCCAGGCTCGGTCCGTTGGCGCACTCATTCTGGCGGTTCAAATAGAATAGCTCTCTAAAGAGCAGGAGGCTGGGCTCTTCTCCAAGGTAGACTTCACAAAATACTTGGAAGTTGCATATATTCGACACCGAATTGGGTCCTATGTCTTGTGGCCGCAGATCAAAGAAATTCAGCACATCTCTAAAGAACTTTGAGCCGGGCGGTGCGAAGCCCCGGCTCATGTGATCCGCAAATATTACCACTTCACCATCCTTTGGTTGCGGTCTCTCCTCTGACGGGTCAGGGGCACGGTAGGACATGACATCCTTTTTGGGCAAGTAGCCCGTCTTCACAAAGTCGGCTAAGGTTTCATCAGTGACGTTGGACCTCAGCCAGTTGCACGTGATGGGTGCTTTGGGAGCTTTGGGTGGCATGGTGAAAGTCGGAAGCCTACGATAAAAGGAAATGTCCGGTTCAATTATAAGCCGGAGGAAGTTTACAGTTCAATGTTTTAAATGGCGGCTTATGAAGGGGCCTAATGACATATGGCTAAGTGCATCGGGTTATCTAAGCCGCTGAAGGTAGCGAGAGTAATTCAAATTGTCTACAGCCTTATCATAAATGAGCCGGCAAATTTTACGGCGTGTGGCTTCTCTGAGCCGGAAATGTAAGCCGCCATAGCTCAGCAAATGCAGTTTTTTACTAAGTGTGATGAAAACAAGTTTCACAGATCATAGTGAATATTTTGGATCAAAATGGTCGACTAAAGAGAAAAGTTTCTAGACCTAAAACAGACGCAGAGGAAGTTCATAAGTTCGAACGGAGCCTTTATGCAGTGAGAAGGGATCTATGTACATTGGAAACGGGCGTGAAACAACTACCGCAACAGTTCTATACAGCCTAAAGATCAAGAAAGGTGGTAAAAATGAAATCTACCAAGAACTCGCGAGGAACAGCGAAGAACACGGGAAGAATAGTAAAAGAACCTAATGTGGATCTACTCTATGGAGTGGCGAGGGCTTACGGGTGCTGGTGAGTCGCGGAGGTCGCCGCCGTTTTCTCTGGACATGACAGGTTGATGCAGCGGCCGGAGTTGGTGAGGACGAGGAGATCCGCGGCGGCGGCGGCGGAGCTCGGGCGACAGTACAGTAGGCGAGAGGACGAAGAAGATAGAGGCGGCGAGTGACCAGAGGCTCGTGGGCCGGGCTATTTATAAGGTGAAGCTCATAAGTGGGCGCGAGAAACGAGGAGGCCACGGCGTGGTTATCTCGCTATATAAACGCCTCGATTTTCGGGACGGCTGTTAAAGATAAGATCCATTGCGGATATGGTGGAGTAAAAAATGGACTTAATGGAAGCTGACGTCACGGTGGGTTACCCGGAATCCAGAAGATGACGTCACGACGGGTTATAGCCTTCACACAATTGTAAGCCGGAGATTTTCTGTCGAAAGGATTGAAGATTGACATGAGCCGGCTCAAATCAATCTAGGGCCTAATGTTGAGGATATAACCGTTGGAGTCACCCGCCCAGGAGGGGCCGGGTTACCCATAATGGTTACTACGTGATGCCCAGTACCAAGGATGAAGACGACGGGTCAATAACGGGCCCAAGACCCGGAGATGGCTTAAGGCCCGTAGCATTAGCCGTCGTTAGGGTAAAACTTGTAGTGTAAGGCAAGAATAGATAAGAGTCTGAGCCGGGCACTCTTATGAGCCGGAAGGGACTCTGAGAGCCGCTTGGCGTCAACCTCTCTATATAAAGGGACGACCCGGCGGCGGTTCAGAACAAGAAAGATCTCATCGAGAGCCAGGGATAGCAATCAAGCTCCTTGCTCATCGAAACCCTAATCAATACCACCTCAACTGGACGTAGGCTTTTACCTTCACCGTAAGGGGCCGAACCAGTATAACCCTCATGTTCCTTGTCCCACTTAACCCCTTTAAGCTTCCTAGTTGCGATGGCTCCACGACTAAGTCCTAGCTCGAGGACATCTGCCGTGACAATTCCACGACAACGTGGCCAAGATCCCCTTGCCCTACAACGGGATCCTCGGACGCCCGGCACTAGCCAAGTTCATGGCAGCGTCACACTACGCCTACAACATGCTAAAGATGCCCGGGCCATTGGCCATCATCTCCGTCCCCTCCGACAAGAAGGACGCGCTGATTTGCGCCGACCAACTCTACTGGGAAGCAGTTGCAGCAGCTGCCATCAAGGCACTTGCTCCTGCCGCTGAAGGCCCGGGAGGGAAGAAGACGACCGGCAAGACCTCTCGCACCCACTCCAGCAAGCGCACCTCCTCGGAGTATTGCGCTACCATCGAGGACGTGCCAGAGCGCTCTACCGGCAAGAGCAAGAAATCCAGAGCCGAGCCACCGCAGACCAAGAAGGTGTCCGTCAGGGAGGATGGCCCGGGAGGGGCCTTCACCATAGGCTCCACCCTCGCCAGCAAATAGGAAGGCGCGCTCATCACCTTCCTGCGGGCGAATGTCGACGTGTTTGCGCGGCAAGCATCCGACATCCCTGGTGTTCCCAGGGAGGTGATTAAGCACCACCTAGCTGTCTGCCCTCATGCGCGGCCCGTCAAGCAGAAGGTCAGAAAGCAGGCTCTGGAGAGGCAGGAGTTCATCACAGAGGAGATCAGGAAGTTGGAAGCGGCAGGTTTGGTCAGAGGAGTGCTCCACTCGACGTGGTTGGCCAATCCGGTAGTGGTGCGCAAGGCAAATGGGAAGTGGAGGCTGTGTATTGACTACACAGATATCAATAAGGCTTGTCCTAAGGACCCCTTCCCATTGCCGCGCATCGACCAGATTATTGACTCCACGGCCGGGTGTGATCTGTTGTCATTCCTCGACGCCTACTCGGGCTACCACCAAATCTTCATGACAAGAGAGGATGAAGAGAAGACAACATTCATCACCCCATGTGGTACGTATTGCTTTTTACGGATGCCTTTCGGGTTGAAGAGTGCTGGCTCGACGTTTGCAAGAGTAGTCCAAATTGGTTTTGAACCCCAGCTCCATAGAAATATGGAAGCATACATGGATGACATAGTGGTCAAAACCAAGGACGAGGCAACTCTTGTGCAAGATCTGGAAGAGACATTTGCCAACCTGCGCAAGATCAACCTTAATCTGAACCCTGAGAAGTGTGTCTTCGGTGTTCCGTCCGGCAAGCTTCTCGGATACTTCATGTCGCAGCGCGGGATCGAGGCAAACCCAGACAAAATCAAGGCTATTGAGCAGATTGAGGCGCCCAAGCGGATCAAGGATGTGCGTCCGCTCACCGGCTGCATCGCCGCCATGAGCCGATTCATCTCCAAGTCCGCCGAGCGTGCCCTTCCCTTTTTCAAAATCGTGAAAAAGGCAGGCCCAATGGAGTGGACCCCAGAAGCCGAGGCGGCGTTGCAGGATCTGAAGAAATGCCTTTCCTCCACGCCAATACTGGTTGCGCCTAAACCACAAGAGTTGTTTCTGCTGTATCTAGCAGCGACGAATCAAGTGGTCAGTGCCGCACTGGTGGCACAGAGGGAGGTCAACGAGGAGGCAGTGGCGACGGCAGAACCAGCGGATGGCAAGCCAAAGCCCCCCCCCCAGCAGGGCGTGGTGCCGGCAAGGCAAGGCCCCCGGCAGAGTCTGATGCCACCAAGGCAGTGCCCGCGCAGTCAAGTGCGGTGGTGCAGAAGAAGAAGATGATGCAGCACCCAGTTTACTTTGTCAGCTCCCACTTGCAAGGGGCTAGGTCGAGGTACTCCAGTGTGCAGAAATTGCTCTTCGGCCTCCTTATGGCCTCGAGGAAGTTGCGTCATTACTTCCAAGCCCACGAGATCACTGTCGTCACCCGCCTCCCATTGCAACGGATAATGCATAACCCAGATGCGACCGGAAGGATTGTGGAATGGGCCCTGGAGTTGTCAAGTTTTGGGTTGAAGTTTGAACGTATCGCGACAATCCAGAGTAGAGTCTTGGCGGAGTTCATTGCAGAATGGACCTCAACGCCCGACAAAGAAATCCAGGAGACCGCTCTCCCCGGCAAGGAAGCAGAGCGCGACTGGATCATGTACTTTGATGGAGCTTTCTCGCTGCAAGGCGCCGGTGCCGGTGTGCTGCTTGTCGCACCCACCGGAGAGCACCCTATGTGGTCCAGATGCACTTTCCCAGGGAAATGTCCACAAACAACACTGCTGAGTACGAGGGGCTGCTTGCCGGTCTCAGAATCGCGGCAGACCTCGGGGTGAAGAAGCTCATCGTCAGGGGTGACTCGCAGCTTATCGTCAGGCAAGTCAACAAGGATTACCAGAGCCCATTGATGGAGGCCTACGTAGATGAAGTGAGGAAGCTGGAGGAGCCGTTTGATGGTATCCAAGCGGAGCACGTTCCCTGAGCGGAGAACGACATCGCCGATTACCTGTCGAAGCGTGCCGCATTCAAGATACCTGTGGAACCAGGTACCTTTTTGCTCCGGTTAACTCAGCCATCCATCGAACCATCAATAGGGCAGAACAAGCGGAGGAAATCAGGTCCCGCCAAGTACTTTCCCGCTGAGCCCCCTGGGACTGCCGGCAAGGATGTTGTCATGCACACTGAGCCTGCCCAAGAGCAACTGGCTCCGGCAGGGCGTCAAGCCCTGGCCGTGGAGACAGCCGCTCCCATGGCAAAAGAGATGCCTTTGGTCCTTGCCATCGAGCCCCAGGCTCCGGCATGGGCGGAGCATACCGTCCGGTTCCTCCAAACAGGGGAGCTTCCTGAGGAGCAGGAAGAAGCAGAAAAAGTAGCCCATCGGTCTGCCCTGTACCAGTTCGTCAATGACGTCCTGTACAGGAGGAGGCCGAACGGTGTGAAATTGAAGTGCATCCCCCGGGAGAAAGGACTGGAGTTGTTGGCGGAGATACATGGAGGCATATGTGGCTCCCACATAGGGTCGAGGACCCTTGCCGGCAAGGCGTTCTGGCAAGGTTTCTTCTGGACCACCGCCCTCCAGGATGCGACGACACTAGTAACCAAGTGTGAAGCGTGTCAGTTCCATTCAAAGAAGCTTCATCAACCAGCTCAAGCCCTTCAAACAATCCCTCTCTCCTGGCCATTCTCGGTCTGGGGGCTCGATATACTGGGCCCCTTCCCCCGTGCTGTCAGGGGCTTTGAGTACTTGTACATTGCAATCAACAAGTTAACAAAGTGGTCGGAAGTGGAAGCAGTGAGAAAGGTGACAGCACAGTCAGCCGTCAAGTTTTTCAAGGGACTGGTCTGCCGCTTTGGTGTGCCAAGCAGAATTATCACCGACAACGACACGCAGTTCACGAGCCACACCTTCATGCAGTACGTTCAAGACCTCGACAGCAAGGTTTGTTTTGCTTCCGTGGCACACCCCCGGAGCAACGGCCAAGCAGAGAGGGTGAATGCTGAAGTGTTGTGAGGCCTGAGAACGAAGACCTTTGACAGGCTGCACAAGAGCGGAAGGCGCTGGATTGATGAGTTGCCGGCGGTTCTTTGGTCGATCAGGACAACGCCAAATCGAGCCACCGGTCAGACACCCTTTGCCCTAGTATATGGGGCAGAGGCAGTTCTCCCCATGGAACTCATATACGGGTCACCTCGAGTGCTCGCTTATGATGATCTTGAGCAAGAGCAGTTGTGGCAAGATGACGTAATGCTCGTTGAGGAAGATCGTCTTCGGGCGGCTGTGAGAGCAGCACGCTACCAGCAAGCCTTGCGCCGCTACCATAGCCGCAAGGTTCATGCCCGAAGCTTTGAGGAAGGCGACCTTGTTCTTCGGCGCGTTCAGTCGGCCAAGAATACCAACAAGTTGACGCCGAAGTGGGAAGGCCCTTATCGGGTAATACGAGTCACCAGGCCCGGCGCAGTCCGCCTGGAGACTGAAGATGTTGTCCCAGTGAGTAATTCCTAGAACATCAAGCATCTTCGCAAGTTTCACCCATAAGGCGCGGCTTGCCGGGCCCCCCGGCAAGCCACCTTTTGTACAAGCTTTGCCGACAAAGCATGTAACCCTTCGTACAAAGCCAGGCGCAGACCCTGAGCATAAATAAACGAAGAGCTGGCACCCTAAGTTATAGCATGCATGCTAGGTTGAGTCTCTTCCTCGGTTAGGGTTGATAGTGCTTAGCGGCGACTAACCCCTAGCATAGAGGTCGGGTGTGCGTCTTTTCTATTTTCTTTGCTTCACAGGGCACTTCTGCTGAGCCACTTGGGGAAAGGAGAACGAACTGACGCTCTGACCCCGGCAAGGAAAGGCTGCCGGGGGCTGAAGATGTAAGGATCCAACCATGGCGAGCCAATGTTGCCGGGGGCTGCGGATTCAGATAAGTTTTCCATCCCCCTGTTGTATGTTTCCGTATGGAACTGGGACATGTGAAGCCTCGTTTATGTCTTAAAACCACCATACACCCTTTTTCCCTGTGTGTGAGAGTTACTTCCTGGGTCGGAATTTGGTAGTAGTTGCGGTGGCGAAGAGTAGAACGAGGAGCCTAACTCTACTTCGCCCCTGCCTCCGCAAAAAGCGCGAGAACGGTCGGCCGAAGAAGAGAAACGGCTAGGCCTGTTGCCGGGCGATAGCGTTTATTATGAAAATAACAAGGATTCATCCTTGGCATGGGCCTCGCTCACGCACGAAGAACCCGGCAAGCACCCTTTTTCATTAAAAACATCCCATACAGGTATAGTTCGTATGGAAAGAAAAACATGAACAAGGGGGATTACAAGCTTTAAATTTAACAAGGCCCGAAGGCTTACAGATTAAAAAAGAGATGAGATGCCCGTGATCCCTTTCTTGTACCTCTCCTCAGGACGCAGGTCAAGGAGGCGGAAGGGCAAAAGGGGCGCCTAGGCAATTTACGAGCAGCAGAAAGTACCAAGAGAACACCTCGGTGGCCGCCCACGGATGGGCCGGTGATGACGGTTACGGGAAAGGAGCTGGAAGACGAGGCGGCAGGTTGCCGAACATGCGACGAAGGCGTCGGTGTCCGCGTACTCTGAGTTGACGGACTTGCCGCCCGCCCTCTTCCTCTTCCGCAGCCCCCCGACGCCAGCCGCCCAAGGAGACGGCCCCAAGAAGTTCAAGGAGCTGGCCCCTCCCCCGGCAAAACTCCGCCGGAGGAGCGGCCAGGTGCAGATGCTGCTGCTCCCGCACCCGCCCAGACGCGGGGCATCCGACGCCTAGTCGGACTCGTCCCCGTCATCTGCCCCGCTGTCCTCCTCGTCACTTTCGCTCGAGGAAGAGCTTCCATCGTCAAAATCCCCGTCGGAGGAGCTCTCCACGCAGCACTTCAGGCGAGTTCCAAGATCCCCGAACACCTTGACGGAGAGCAGGCCGTCCTCCATTAATTTGAAGTAGAGGATGAGCCCCGCCGTTAGGCTGTGGATGCAAGCGAACGTCTTCCATCCACGGCGGAGGTACATGACCCGAGGAGCCGGGAAGTCGACATCGACCTCCGTGCCCCCATTCCCACAGCCCCTCATGTGCAATCTGAGGGTCTAGGGCGGGTCAAGCTCCATCTCCCGAGCAAACGGGGCGTGAAGACGAAGACGGCGACGCGGAGGCCGGCATAGCCTGATAAAGAATTCACAAGGCTGGTCTTCAACATGGCCCTCCATCGGCAAAGGCATCATTGGCGAGGGCAAGGCCGGCGCGCCGCCCCGTCCTCCTCTTCCCCGGGCACCACGACCTCTGCCATGACCTCGCCCACGGCCTCACTGTCACAGCCCCAGATCAGCCCTTGTCTGACTTTGCTTGTTCCTCATGCATCATGTTTAAATTTTGCTTAAACTTGAAATAGGGGTGATCAATCCCTAGCACCCAAAAGAACTCAACTAGGTTCAACTTAAAAACATTTTCAATGAACCCAAATGCCCTTTAGAAAAGTTCATGATTTTTGATAAAGGTAAAAACCTCTGCCAAAAATGATAAACATATTTCTAGGTCATTTTTGGATTTTTGAATTAACTCATATTGTATTTGAATTGGGGCATTTAAATCCTATAAATATTTTAAATGCTCTAATAATTCTGAAACTAGTTGAGGGCTGTTGGAAATATTTTCAAAAGTGCCCACAATTTTTATCAGGATTTTACAAAATGAGTTAGTATTTTTACTAATTCAAAACAGATCAAAATAATTAGAAAACAGAAACAAATTAGAAAAACAGAAAGCAGAGAGAGGAGATACCTACATGGCACCCACCACAGCCACCTGGCCGGCCCAGCTGGCGGCCCAGCCCACCAGGCGCTCTCCTGTCGCCTTCCTCCTCGCGCCAGTAGGCGAGGGCGCGTGCAGCTACACGCCGCGGCCACCTCCTCCCTCCCAGCCTGCCTGGCTCCTCTCCGTTGCACCTAGACGGCGCCACGATACCCCCCCCCCCCGACGCCTCGACCTCTCCCCCGAACGCTCTCCCCCTCCTCTGTTCTTCCCGCCGAACGCCTCCGTCGCCGCCGCTCGCCACCACCGCGGACACCGCCATCCCGGCGACGCCCTGAGATGCCCAAGAGCTCTGCCTAGTATCCCTCTTCCTCCTCGTCGAGCTGTGCAACGCCGGACGCCCCTGAGTGCCTCCACGTCGTCGTCTTCAACCTCCCAACGCCGGAGATCCCTCTCGCCGCCCCGCTCGCTCCAGTGCTTCCCCGAGCACGCCGAGGCCACCTCTGCACTCACTGTGAGCCCCTGCGTCGAACCCCCCTCCTCTCTGCTCCGTTTGCTCATTGTAGACGCCGCCCCCTTGCTCACCGTAGCACGCCGCCGCGCGAGCTCGACGCCAGCATCACTTCGGTGACCATTTGGTCACGCGCGGTGCCTAACACACTCACCGCACCTCGTAGCGTCTCGCTAGTGCATCCATTCACCCACTAGCACGCTACAGCAGCAAAACCACCGACGCCCGAACTCCGGCCGCCGCATTCGTGCTCGCCGCCGTCGACTTAGACCACCCCAGCTCCTCCCGCTTGGCCTACTAGATGCGCGCGAGCCCCAGCTACGCGTAGGACCAAACCGCGGTCGATTTGGTCGACCGTGGGCAAATCCCGAGCCCCTCCGTCGTCCCGGGTTTCACCGGCGACGAGCCGTGGACCAAGTCCGGCGGGTTTGACCCTGCTTGACCGGGGTCTGACTTCCCCCCTGACCCACTGACGTGTGGGGCCAGCCCCTGTTAAAAGTTAGTTTAGTTTAAAACCTAAACTTAATTAGGCACTGAGAGACTGACAGGCAGGTCCCACGGGTCAGGTTTGACCCTGGCCAGCCCGTTGACTCGCTGACGCAGTGATGACGTCAGGCTGACGCAGTAAAGCATTATCTGGATTTAAGTTTATTCAGAAAATTCCAGAAAATAGTATAAACTTCTAAAAATCATATAAAATCAACCGTAGCTCAGAATGAAATGATTTATATATGACAAATTATCAGAAAAATCCAAAGAATCTGTTTATGGCATCCTCATGCATGTTTGAACAACTTACAGCCACTGTATATGACAATTTAAATAAATGGCATCTGAAATGTCTTATATGGAGTTTGAATTTGAACCTAAGGTTCAAACCAACTCCATTTAATATGTTGCTAGCTGCATTAGCTCAAAACACATTCATATTGCCATGTCATGATCATGCATCATATTGTGCATTGCATTGATTGTGTTTCCTCTCTGTTGCCGGTATTGTCCCCTCTCGATAGCCGTGTTTCTGACGATGAGTTCGATGACACTAATGAAGACTCAATGCTATCTTCGGAAGTGTCAGGCAAGCATAACCCCTTGTTCATTCCGATACAATCCCACTCTCTCGCTCCTGCTCTCTTTACTGCATTAGGACAACAACGATTCAACTGTTACTTGTTGCGGTAGTTGAACCCCTTATCCTCTGCATGACCTGTCATTGCCACAGTAAATAGATGAAACCCACTAGCATGAGTAGGAGTTGTTTGAGCCCTGATGTGCCTACTCATTCATGCTTGTTTGTCATGCCTGCTACTGCTTAGAGTTGAGTCGGGTCTGATTCATCGGGGATAAATTGGAATGGTGATGAACATGTCCTACTGTGTGTGAGCTAAGTGTGTGAACACGATTTGGTAAAGGTAGCGGTGAGAGGCCATGTAGGAGTACATGGTGGGTTGTCTCGTTGAAGCCGTCCTCAGGAACTGAGTTCTGTGTTTGTGATCCATGATACAGTTACTACCACGCATTGGGCCCGAAACCAATGGACCCTCTCGGCTTCTTAATCACCCTTGTCCTCTGTCCAGGAGTTGCAAGTAGTTTCTGGTGTTTGTAGTATGCTGGAGGCCGTGGACAGCGCTGACCGAGGGGTGGGCTGTGATGCGGTAGGCACGTGGCACGGTGTACCGGGCGCCCGTTTGGTGTCTCGGGAACCCTGCACACATCGTTCGGGGCCGTATGTGGAAACCTCGGCCGGACTCCCTGCGGATGGAACCTGAATAGGCGATAAACCTGGACTAGAGACTTGAGTGTTTAGGTAGGCTGTGGCCGACTCCCTCGCCAGGCTTCCGCTTGAAGGTTGCCGAGGTACACGACGTGTACACGGTGGTAAGTGGCGAGAGCGTGTGTGACGAAGTACACCCCTGCAGGGTTAACATCATCTATTCGAATAGCCGTGTCCGCGGAAATGGACTTCTGGGTTGCCTATAACAGTTCATAGACAAGTGAAAGTGGATACTCTAAAATGCGCAAGATAAGCGTGAGTGCTATGGATGGCGTTCTCGTAGGGAGACGGGAGCGGATCCATAGTGGAGTATTGATATGGTGATTAGGTGGACTCGTGTGCGCCACCTCAAAAGAGTTGCTTGCAGTCGTAGTTAGGATAGCCACCGGGTCAAAGCTGGCTTGCTGCAGTTAAACTCCACCACCCCCCTTTTTTGATACCGATGCATATGTAGATAGTTCTGATGTAAGTCTTGCTGAGTACATTTGTACTCACGTTTGCTTATTTTATGTTTTGCAGAGAGACGTCAGTCTCGCTAGTAGTTTCGTGTGGACTTCGACGTTAGCTTGATACCTCAGCTACGATCTTGTGCCCTCGGCAGGATCTGGTAGATAGTTAGGCTTCTCAGCCTTTTTCATTTGTAGATGTCTGTACTCAGACATGTTAAGCTTCCGCATGTGTTTGACTTGTATGCTCTGAATGTTGGGTCATGAGACCCATGTTTGTAATATCTGGCTCTTCGGAGCCTAATGAATAAATACTCTGAGTCGTAGAGTCTTGTTGTGATGCCATGTTGTATTTGCACATATCGAGCATATTGTGTGTATGATTGAAATGCTTGGTATGTGTGGGATCCGACAACCTAGTTGTTTATCCTTGGTAGCCTCCCCTATGGGGAAATGTAGTCTTGTGCTCCCATGAGCCATAGTAGTCCGCTACAGCCCGGTTCACCGGAGTCCTGCTAGCCCAGCACTACTGCTCCGGAACACTTGACTGGCCGGCATGTGTTTCATATCGTTCCTGTGTCTGTCCCTTCGGGGAAATGTCACGCGGTGACATCTGGAGTCCTGCCTAGCCTGCTACAGCCCGGGTTCCCGGAGTCCTGTTAGCCCAGTGCTACAGCCCGGATTCGCACGCTGCTGACCGACACGTTCGATGTTGATTCAGGTATGCCCGTCCCCATACGTTAGTGTCGCTTTGGGTTCACGACTAGCCATGTCGGCCCGGGTTCTCTGTCATATGGATGCTAGCGACATTGTCATATACGTGAGCCAAAAGGCGCAAACGGTCCCGGGCCATGGTAAGGCGACACCCGTGGGGGTACCGTGCGTGAGGCCGCAAAGTGATATGAGGTGTTACAGGCTAGATCGGTGTGACTTGGAATCGGGGTCCCGACAGCGTTGGTATCAGAGCCTGACTGCCTGTAGGATTACCAAGCCAAACTGATCGAAGTTGAGTCTAGAAATGCTTTAGTTATGTAAGGGAATTGATTGTGGAAGGGAACGTAAGGCTCTTTTTACTCCTTTAACTTATGCCCTTCTGATCTGAGTCACCCTCTTCTCTTCTACGGGGATTAAGAACTAGGCCTTCTCATCTTTCTATCAGGATCACGTGTTACTAATCCGTAGACTTATAGGATTGTTGGTTTCAAGCCTCAGTTCAGTCTCTACTACTTCCATATGTTAACTGTTGATCTCGGAACCTTGATATTGTGCTTCTGGGTAGTTACGCCACCATTTTGCAGGATGTCTCAATTCTTTTGAGCATTTACAGCCGTTAAGCTGTCCGAGTCATCCCAGGCTTCTAAATAATCTGATGCATTTGCAAATCCCTTCTTTCTGTTCTCGATGTTCCTTTGGGCCAGATTAGCCACACTAATCGTTGAGTTGAGGTACTCTGTTGCCTTGACATATATGTTGGAGTTATTATTATGACCCTAGGTGTCTTAGAGGACCACTTAGTAATCTAGCAATGCTTGCATCCCCAGTGTGATGATTCTGGCCATTATTCTCGAAAGCATCCTGTGATGCCATTTAGTTAGTAAGCATTCTATTCCTGGGTTTAAGCCCAAGATTCACTCCACTTACCTCATGTTGATAGTGTTTGCTCGTTCCTTTAGGTTATTAGTAACCTTTGCATTAGTCCTCGAGGTCCGTGGTATATCGTTCCTCCAAATACCATGAACCATTCATGGCAGAAGTTCTTTTAACCAAAAGATCACAACCAGGGCGCTCTTGAGGAGTACTCCATTCATATTGTGACTCTGCCAGTCCTTCCTTCTCTACATGGGTTATCCGGAAGAAATATGTTGAATTTGTTCGACATACTAATCCATGCATCCACAACTTAGAAAAACATATGTTCCTTTGGGTTGTCCCTCTTTAGTTATTTTCTGGCCCTCGTCTATCAATTGATAGTCAGGAGTAATTGTGCATTCGTGTTATCGATGCTTATTATCCTTGGGGTCCGTCAAGCCGTTCTATTCAGAATGACTAGGAGAAACAAACTCTAGTACCTCAACCATATCCAGGATTGGGTCAAAGTAGCTGTAACTCGCAGATCAAAATGCCAATCCAGCTTTTGTTCTGTTCTACCTGGGAGTGTTACCATCTTTATGTCAAGAGTGTCATGAGAATTGCACCATCTCTCACGAATTCTTAACGCAGTGATACTTCTCGCCATCATTGCTCATTCCTCAGTTCCGTGTCGTCACGACCGGAATGCCGACAGGTGAACTATGATGTGTGAAATCTATACTCCTAGCAACTCCGTTGCTTGGTAGTTAAAGGACAATAATTTCATCCTTAGCGTGTTGGTTACTGAATCACATCCTAAGGTTGATCGTGCTACCCAGTCCTTATTCCCGGTGCACTTTTCGATCAATGAGTTAGGATAGTGTCAGTCCTTGCTTATTCGGTCATATCGTCTTGCTTTGAAAAGCAAGATCGTTCTCGAGCTTAGTAACATATCGGTGGTTCGTGATGTTCCGAATATCTTCTCGGAAGTGTCCCCAGGTTGCCACCTGACCGCCATGTTGAGTTCGTGATCAAGTGGGTCTCTTGTAAACCACCCCTTCTCCAAGAATCCGTGCTGGATACCCCTGAGCTAGTTGGTTAAGCAAAACAACAACTTGGAGAGTTGGAAGATAAAAGCTTATCTGACTTAGTTTATCACTAAGGGATATCTTTTTGTGTGTGTTGAAGATAGATGATATCTTCATCGATTGGTCCCTGTGATCAGTTGTTGGACCTATTCTCATATTAAGACTTTGATTTGAGTATGGGCTATCATCAAGTCAAATCAGAATCAACGATGTTCATAATGTTGTCTTACTCGTGGTTGATCCCTCGAGCATACACCATTATATCTTTTGGGTCTGACCAATGCTATCACTTGTTCACATAATTATGGAATTCCATCTCCATGGAAACCTGGATGAAATGTTGTTGAGCCCATCAGCAACACTGCTACCTTCTCCATGACTCGTGTTGAACATCCAGCTAGTATTGGAAACTTTATAAGCATTATCTTCGTGATCCGTTCATGAAGCATATGTTGGATGAAAGAAGTGACTTACTCTAATTCATGTGCATTAGATGCAAGTTGCCGCCGTGAATTCGAGAAAGTTTGTTTTGCCTCCTCTGGAATCATCCCAAGTCAGTCATGCATATGTGCGAAGTATACCGTGGTTTGGAGACTTGCAACCTTCATTCTATATGTATCCCTAGCACACCAAGCCACTGATTGATTTGTTCAAGGAGAAGGAGTTCCTTCATAAGAGCTAATCCGGACTTCTGAAAGAACTTCGATATCCTCGTTGATGGTTCCCAACCAGAACTCGGTAGTGTTTCATTGTAAGACTACCATGTGGGCATGCTTGTCTGGGACAACGTGTTCACATGTTTGTAGCAGAACCAGCTCGTGTTTTGGAGCTTGCTATCGTAGTTCATCCCCTGAGAATCTCGCAACGTCATCTCGTCGATTTGTGTTGCAAACCTTCATTTTTCTTCCTAGACTTGACGAGTCTGGAATATTCTGACACCAACCAGATCTAAATCTCAGGTAGACATGATGGTTGGAACATTCTCCAAGAATTATAATATTGCCCTCTCGATAACCGGTAAAGTGGATGTCGTGGCCAACACATCCAGCCGGAAGGCCTATTATTGTAGTATCTTGATTGATAAAGTTGGCCACCTCCCCATAAGGATTTCGTAGGACTTACCTCCGTAGTTATTCCTTATGGATTCTTGTGCTCCTGAAGTCCGACCTTTTACTTGATGTTCTAGATACCAAACCACATCTAATGGGTTACGCTAGAACATCAAGGAGAACATTAGAAGCGGAGTGCTAAATGTCTCTCGGTCGATCATCCAGATTTTGCTCCCTTGGCTTCGCTAAGGTGAAATCTGAGAAAGTGTTGTCCTCCTTTGCACCTGCATCCTCCATCACCGTTCATCATGGTAGTATGTTGTGTTGCCAGGATCCTCGACACGGATGTTGGTAAAACCTTGATGAATATGGAAATGCTCAAGTTCTTGAGAGCACGCACAAGCACTAGGTGTTATCATCGGCACTAACTGGGATTGCTCCCAGTTTCCTTCGGTTATGCTAAACCTTTCAAACAGTAGATTCACTCTCTACTGTTGAGCTCCTCCCCAGTTACTAGAATCATTCCTAGCATTTGCATTTTTGTCCCAGCTTGCACCGTCATTGTGCCATCCTACCTTGGATTACCCTTCCCAGTAATTACTGATAACGACCATCTTCAAAAGTGGTCCCACCAGGGGTTCCGACCATTTCCGGTGATAAGCAAATCACCCCTTGTGTTGTCTTCAACAAGGTAGTCCACATCGTCCATCCTAGCCCGAGTGTGTCGTTCTCCCGAACTCCCTCGAACGATCGTTTGTGATTGCCTTAGGCTGGCATAAAGAGTTTCAATGATCTTAGGATCAAAAGTAATTCTTTTTGCCACTTAAGGAATAGTTCTACGAGTCACCTTCCCCAAGGTGCCCCGTTATGGAATCGTGGGAATTATCTCCTCGCTACTTTGAAACCATGCACCATCTTATTCAGCGTGGAATTGTGCTTATCAACTTGAATCTTCGTTCTCCGTTTCACTTCATCCCTCTCTCGATGTATGTGTTGTGCCTCAACTAGAGATGTTTCAACATCTCATTCCGTGAGTTGCTCGATCTTTAAGGAGATCGATTTCTATAGAGTTTCCCCTTGTCGTCAACGTGTCGGATGAAGATCTCGAAAGCAAAGACGTCAACGTTAATTGAAGCAACGGATCAACATCTTCGCGAAGAGCAATTGGATCATGAAGATCGTGTTAGCTTTGTGTACCCTCTGTCTTCTTACCTCACGTCTTAAATCTCGGGACGAGATTCTTGTTTAGTGGGGGCTCACTGTCACAGCCCCAGATCAGCCCTTGTCTGACTTTGCTTGTTCCTCATGCATCATGTTTAAATTTTGCTTAAACTTGAAATAGGGGTGATCAATCCCTAGCACCCAAAAGAACTCAACTAGGTTCAACTTAAAAACATTTTCAATGAACCCAAATGCCCTTTAGAAAAGTTCATGATTTTTGATAAAGGTAAAAACCTCTGCCAAAAATGATAAACATATTTCTAGGTCATTTTTGGATTTTTGAATTAACTCATATTGTATTTGAATTGGGGCATTTAAATCCTATAAATATTTTAAATGCTCTAATAATTCTGAAACTAGTTGAGGGCTGTTGGAAATATTTTCAAAAGTGCCCACAATTTTTATCAGGATTTTACAAAATGAGTTAGTATTTTTACTAATTCAAAACAGATCAAAATAATTAGAAAACAGAAACAAATTAGAAAAACAGAAAGCAGAGAGAGGAGATACCTACATGGCACCCACCACAGCCACCTGGCCGGCCCAGCTGGCGGCCCGGCCCACCAGGCGCTCTCCTGTCGCCTTCCTCCTCGCGCCAGTAGGCGAGGGCGCGTGCCCGACGCGCGCAGCTACACGCCGCGGCCACCTCCTCCCTCCCAGACTGCCTGGCTCCTCCCCGTTGCACCTAGACGGCGCCACGATACCCCCCCGACGCCTCGACCTCTCCCCCGAACGCTCTCCCCCTCCTCTGTTCTTCCCGCCGAACGCCTCCGTCGCCGCCGCTCGCCACCACCGCGGACACCGCCATCCCGGCGACGCCCTGAGATGCCCAAGAGCTCCGCCTAGTATCCCTCTTCCTCCTCGTCGAGCTGTGCAACGCCGGACGCCCCCGAGTGCCTCCACGTCGTCGTCTTCAACCTCCCAATGCCGGAGATCCCTCTCGCCGCCCCGCTCGCTCCAGTGCTTCCCCGAGCACGCCGAGGCCACCTCTGCACTCACTGTGAGCCCCTGCGTCGAACCCCCCTCCTCTCTGCTCCGTTTGCTCATTGTAGACGCCGCCCCCTTGCTCACCGTAGCACGCCACCGCGCGAGCTCGACGCCAGCATCACTCCGGTGACCATTTGGTCACGCGCGGTGCCTAACACACTCACCGCACCTCGTAGCATCTCGCTAGTGCATCCATTCACCCACTAGCACGCTACAGCAGCAAAACCACCGATGCCCGAACTCCGGCCGCCGCATTCGTGCTCGCCGCCGTCGACTTAGACCACCCCAGCTCCTCCCGCTTGGCCTACTAGATGCGCGCGAGCCCCAGCTACGCGTAGGACCAAACCGCGGTCGATTTGGTCGACCGTGGGCAAATCCCGAGCCCCTCCGCCGTCCCGGGTTTCACCGGCGACGAGCTGTGGACTAAGTCCGGCGGGTTTGACCCTGCTTGACCGGGGTTTGACTTCCCCCCTGACCCACTGACGTGTGGGGCCAGCCCCTGTTAAAAGTTAGTTTAGTTTAAAACCTAAACTTAATTAGGCACTGAGAGACTGACAGGCAGGTCCCACGGGTCAGGTTTGACCCTGGCCAGCCCGTTGACTCGCTGACGCAGTGATGACGTCAGGCTGACGCAGTAAAGCATTATCTGGATTTAAGTTTATTCAGAAAACTCCAGAAAATAGTATAAACTTCTAAAAATCATATAAAATCAACCGTAGCTCAGAATGAAATGATTTATATATGAAAAATTATCAGAAAAATCCAAAGAATCTGTTTCTGGCATCCTCATGCATGTTTGAACAACTTACAGCCACTGTATATGAAAATTTAAATAAATGGCATCTGAAATGTCTTATATGGAGTTTGAATTTGAACCTAAGGTTCAAACCAACTCCATTTAATATGTTGCTAGCTGCATTAGCTCAAAACACATTCATATTGCCATGTCATGATCATGCATCATATTGTGCATTGCATTGATTGTGTTTCCTCTCTGTTGCCGGTATTGTCCCCTCTCGATAGCCGTGTTTCCGACGATGAGTTCGATGACACTAATGAAGACTCAATGCTATCTTCGGAAGTGTCAGGCAAGCATAACCCCTTGTTCATTCCGATACAATACCACTCTCTCGCTCTTGCTCTCTTTACTGCATTAGGACAACAACGATTCAACTGTTACTTGTTGCGGTAGTTGAACCCCTTATCCTCTGCATGACCTGTCATTGCCACAGTAAATAGATGAAACCCACTAGCATGAGTAGGAGTTGTTTGAGCCCTGATGTGCCTACTCATTCATGCTTGTTTGTCATGCCTGCTACTGCTTAGAGTTGAGTCGGGTCTGATTCATCGGGGATGAATTGGAATGGTGATGAACATGTCCTACTGTGTGTGAGCTAAGTGTGTGAACACGATTTGGTAAAGGTAGCGGTGAGAGGCCATGTAGGAGTACATGGTGGGTTGTCTCATTGAAGCCGTCCTCAGGAACTGAGTTCTGTGTTTGTGATCCATGATACAGTTACTACCACGCATTGGGCCCGAAACCAATGGACCCTCTCGGCTTCTTAATCACCCTTGTCCTCTGTCCAGGAGTTGCAAGTAGTTTCTGGTGTTTGTAGTATGCTGGAGGCCGTGGACAGCGCTGACCGAGGGGTGGGCTGTGATGCGGTAGGCACGTGGCACGGTGTACCGGGCGCCCGTTTGGTGTCTCGGGAACCCTGCACACATCGTTCGGGGCCGTATGTGGAAACCTCGGCCGGACTCCCTGCGGATGGAACCTGAATAGGCGATAAACCTGGACTAGAGACTTGAGTGTTTAGGTAGGCTGTGGCCGACTCCCTCGCCAGGCTTCCGCTTGAAGGTTGCCGAGGTACACGACGTGTACACGGTGGTAAGTGGCGAGAGCGTGTGTGACGAAGTACACCCCTGCAGGGTTAACATCATCTATTCGAATAGCCGTGTCCGCGGAAATGGACTTCTGGGTTGCCTATAACAGTTCATAGACAAGTGAAAGTGGATACTCTAAAATGCGCAAGATAAGCGTGAGTGCTATGGATGGCGTTCTCGTAGGGAGACGGGAGCGGATCCATAGTGGAGTATTGATATGGTGATTAGGTGGACTCGTGTGCGCCACCTCAAAAGAGTTGCTTGCAGTCGTAGTTAGGATAGCCACCGAGTCAAAGCTGGCTTGCTGCAGTTAAACTCCACCACCCCCCTTTGTTGATACCGATGCATATGTAGATAGTTCTGATGTAAGTCTTGCTGAGTACATTTGTACTCACGTTTGCTTATTTTATGTTTTGCAGAGAGACGTCAGTCTCGCTAGTAGTTTCGTGTGGACTTCGACGTTAGCTTGATACCTCAGCTACGATCTTGTGCCCTCGGCAGGATCTGGTAGATAGTTAGGCTTCTCAGCCTTTTTCATTTGTAGATGTCTGTACTCAGACATGTTAAGCTTCCGCATGTGTTTGACTTGTATGCTCTGAATGTTGGGTCATGAGACCCATGTTTGTAATATCTGGCTCTTCGGAGCCTAATGAATAAATACTCTGAGTCGTAGAGTCTTGTTGTGATGCCATGTTGTATTTGCACATATCGAGCATATTGTGTGTATGATTGAAATGCTTGGTATGTGTGGGATCCGACAACCTAGTTGTTTATCCTTGGTAGCCTCTCCTATGGGGAAATGTAGTCTTGTGCTCCCATGAGCCATAGTAGTCCGCTACAGCCCGGTTCACCGGAGTCCTGCTAGCCCAGCACTACTGCTCCGGAACACTTGACTGGCCGGCATGTGTTTCATATCGTTCCTGTGTCTGTCCCTTCGGGGAAATGTCACGCGGTGACATCCGGAGTCCTGCCTAGCCTGCTACAGCCCGGGTTCCCGGAGTCCTGCTAGCCCAGTGCTACAGCCCGGATTCGCACGCTGCTGACCGACACGTTCGATGTTGATTCAGGTATGCCCGTCCCCATACGTTAGTGCCGCTTTGGGTTCACGACTAGCCATGTCGGCCCGGGTTCTCTGTCATATGGATGCTAGCGACATTGTCATATACGTGAGCCAAAAGGCGCAAACGGTCCCGGGCCATGGTAAGGCGACACCCGTGGGGGTACCGTGCGTGAGGCTGCAAAGTGATATGAGGTGTTACAGGCTAGATCGGTGTGACTTGGAATCGCGGTCCCGACACTCACCCCCTCCCCCTTCCCCTCGCGGCCGGCTCCGCCATCGCGGGCTCAGGAGGAAGTGGAACGCGCTGTCGAGCGGCGACCCTCGCCGCCACCGTCGAGGGACCAGGGTTCCCCTTCTCCATGGCAAACGAGAGGAAGAAGCAGAAGCAGGAGAAGATAGAAGAGTGCAGAGTGCCATTCCCCCCCCCCTTCCCTCTCCTTATAAAGGGGCGGGGTCGGGCTCGGCCGCCCCGCTCAGCCAATCCAGCCATCGGGGGCGCAGGGAATCGGGACCGACCCGCTGCCCCAACCAGCGACGGCCCGTTTTCCCGCCTCCACAGCTCGCCACCTGCATGAAGGACGCGTGGCGAGCGTGCAGGGTCGAAAGGACGGGTGAGGCGACCATTCCCCGCCCCGTGATTAGGGGGCGTGGGTGCCTTAAAGACCGCGACCCGAGTCCATCCAGTAAATGAGCCGCGCCTCCACGCCTCCCTCTTTTTACGGGGAAGGCGCGAGCCGCCTCTTTACCACGATGTGACGCATGCATGCGGGAACCGTCCCACGCATGCCGCCCACGTCACGCGCACCCCTCCACATCGTGCATTCAACGCGGGTCGTGGGGAAGCGCAGCAGACAGAAAATTACCGCGGTAAAAACCGCCCCTCCTGCCCGCACACTGTTTTGGGCCTGGCCCAACAACATGTCGCACTTATGTGTGGCCCAGGCCCGGGGGCTCCTGTCGGTGTACAAAAGAAGGGGCGCACCTTTGTACCCCTTTACCTATGCACGGACAGTCGGAGCCGCGCCCACGGCCGCACCAAGCAGAACAGGGGAGGTGAACCGAGGTAAAACTGAAGCACAAGACAGCCACAGCAACGCCAAGGCCGAGACCACAAAAGAGCAGAGAGACGAAGCAGGTTCCCCCGGCAAGACCCTTGCCGGGGCAGCCTCCGTGGCCCCGGAAAGGCCCTTGTCGGGGTGGCTCGTCCAACACCAGCGGAGCGCACCACCCTTGAGCCCACGGTCTCCAACACCATCAACCACGTTGGGCCAGGGCTCGGGAGGCACCTCCATGGTGGCATGCAGATCTTTGTGAAGACAAGGAATATTCAAGATCAAATGAGGATTAAAAGACGGCAACCCTCGGCAGGATTCTTGCCGAGGAAAGCCACAAGACCACTGCGCATCGCGGCAAGACCCTTGCCAAGAACGCCAGCAGGGCCACCGCCAGGGCCGCACCAGCCAAGCTTCCACTGCCGTTCGCATGCAGCTCCCAGACCAGATCAGCAAGCACATGCGTGGCGGCATGCAGATCTTTGTGAAGACCCTACCGCCGCGCCACCTCAGCTGCTTGCCTGCCTACATGGTGCCGCATGCAGCGCTAGCCAGGGCGCGTGTCGAAGCGAGGGGGAGCGGCGACGGACGGGACGGGCCTCACCCCCGTCCCCGATAAAGCTAGGGGACACCTAAGCGATGCATTAAATGGGTCTTGTCCTTAATACGAGCGATAAGCTCGTAGCACTGTACGCCTTTCCACCTCCTGTGTGCCACTGCGGCAGCCCCTTTCGACTATAAAAGGAGGCCCATGGCGTACTAAAGATGGATTCGGCTCCTTGGAACGACTCAGCCACCGTAGCTAGTTCATGGGCTCAAGAACACTCAATACATCCACCAAAGCAGGACTAGGGTTTTACGCATCCTCGCGGCCCGAACCTGGGTAAACGATCCTTGTGCTGATTACTAATCCTGCTCTTCTTGCAACCCTACGCCCCGGCAACCGTAGTAGGGATTCTTGTGATCCCATAGGTGTCGTTTCCCACCGACATATGGGGTTTCTGCGAAACATAAAACATGCAACAAACAGGAACTAGCACTGGGCACTGGATCAATATGTTTGTCCCAAAAATAATATAAATAGTTGCCAAAAGTATATGAAAGTTGCATAATATTGGCATGGAACAATCAAAAATTATAGATATGACGGAGACGTATCAGGCGTAACGGGCAGTGGGCGCCCGCGTGCGGCGAGCGCCCGAAAAGGCCGAAGCCCGGGGCGGCGGGGAGAGGCCGTGGCCTCAGCGAGGCTCGCCGGACGGCCGCGGCAGGCAAAGGCGGGCACAGGGGTATGGGCGTGAGCGGATAGCCGCGGCAGCACAGTGGTAGCGCGCGGGGCGCGCTCGCGGCGGGACCGCGCAGGGGGAGGCTTCGCGGGCGGAGTAGCGGGCGAGGTCGGGCGGCCAGAGTTGCGCCGGCGAGGGGAAGCGGCGGTGGCAGGCGCGTGCGCGGGCGGACAGCGACGTGGGCGGCGGGGCTAGGCAGCGGCGGTTCAGCAGCGATGGTGCAGCAGAAAAACCGGCGAGGGAGCGCCGGGCAAACGGGTCAGCGGGCAGCGGGGGCGGCGATAGCAGTGGAGGCGCGGGGCAGGGGCAGCAGCCACAGCTCGCAATGGCAGCAGAAGTAAGGGGCAGCAGCGGCAGCGCCGGGCGGAGTAGTAGTACGCAGCGGAAGCACATGTAATGGCGGGACGAGCGCGAGCTCGGGCGCGATGGTGACGGCCGCTACGAAACGGATTTGAAGGGGGAAATAGGGGAAACAAGTGTCTGCTCACAGCGGTGATGAGGAGTCGCACGGGGTGGTCGGGGATGCGGTGCCGACGACGAAGTCATCCACGGGAGGCGGCGGCCGTAGTCGGGGAAGACGAGGCTGCGGGGCGTCCCGGCACGAGTTCTTCGGTGTAGTCAAAGGAGACGACCGCGGGGAGGCTCCTGGACATGCTAGCTGGCGACGAGGAGGCCGGTGGCCGCGGGATCGATGAGTTGGCGGCGATGGTAGCGCTCCTCATCAAACAGAGGAGGAGATCGAGCAAGAGGGAGCAGGGAGAGGGGAAATGGGGATCTATGGTTCATCAACGAGGCCGGAGCGTTCTTATACGCGCGGGGAATCGGCGGAGAGGCGCGGGATGGCCGCCACGCACCCAAACCATGGCCATGGTGGTCGGATGCGTTCCACCACCTCCCATGAACAGGAAGGAGCGGGATGGTGGGGCTGGTGGGCCGGCCTGGTGGCTTAGTGGGTCAATGCCCATGGGGAAGGCCGGTTTGTTTTGTTTTACTTCCCCTTTTATTATTTTCTGCATATTGGTTCTCCTATTTTACTTTCTATTTATTTTAGCTTTAGAAAATACCTAAACACCACCTAAATTAGTGTTACTAAATATTCCGCTGCCATAAAAAAAGTTTGGTGCAATGATAAAACACTTTGAATAAATTTATTATTTAAAAGGCATTTAATTAATTGTTTTAGCTACTTTTTTATTCATTTTGGAACACTTAAACCTTTTATTAAAATTTGGGTTCTTCACCAATAATACTTATGACATATTTTCCACAGTTTGCACATTTTATTTTGCATGTTTGAGAAATTGGAAATTTGAACTTTAATTTGAATTAGAATTTGAACCGATTTGAATCTAAACGAGATTAGCAACAGTAACAGTGCTGACGTGTCATCATTAACGCATGATTACTGTAGCTTAATTATCCGGGCGTCACACTTATCATCATGATTTTAATTTTCAATTGGATTATGCCTCACATGACCGTTATTCTGTTGAGTTTGCTCCCATTATTCCGAATGAGAAGAATTATACTTATGTGAAGAGTAGAAAAATTTCTATGCTTGTAGATCATGAAAAGAATGCTTTATGTGATGGTTATATTGTCGAATTCATTCATGATGCTACTGAAAATTATTATGAGGGAGGAATATATGCTTGTAGGAGTTGCAATAATATCAAGTTTCCTCTCTATGTGCTTAAAGTTTTGAAGTTATACTTGTTTTGCCTTCCTATGCTAGTTGATCCTTTTTCCTATAAATTGTTTGCTCACAAAATCCCTAGGCATAGGAAGTGGGTTAGGTTTAAATGTTCTAGTCATATTCTTCATGATGCTCTCTTTATGTTTCAATTCTTATCTTTTATGTGAGCATCATTGAAATCATCATGCCTAGCTAAAAGGCATTAAAGAAAAGCGCTTGTTGGGAGACAACCCAATATTTACCCTTACTGTTTTTGTGTGTTCACATGATTAAGCTACTCTAGTAATAATGTATCATAGCTTTTGTTTCAATAAAGTGCCAAGTAAGACCTTTGGGAAGACTTGGGTGAAAGTTAATGTGATCTTACTGTAAAAAACAGAAACTACGCTCACGAGATTAGCTGTTATTTTTTACAGAAGAGTGATTTTGAGTTGATTCTTTTTTCAGAAGATTAATAGACAAATTCCTCACTTCCACCAATTTATTTCATAATTTTTGGAGTAGCAGAAGTATGGTTGCTGTTCAGATCATTACAGACTATTCTGTTTCTGACAGATTCTGTTTTCATTGCATAGTTTGCTTGTTTTCTATTTTCTATGGCTTATATTTCTCAATATAAATTGTAAAAATGATATGGTACAGTAGGCATTGTGTTATAACAATTATGAATCTTGTCTTTGACAGTACCAAAGTGAATGGTTTACTCTTTATCATACTAACCCATCTCACGAAGTTCCGTTAAGTTTTGTGTGATTGAAGTTTTCATGTTTTGCGTGAGATATCGATATGAGGAGAATAAGGAGTGGAAAGACCCTAAGCTTGGGGATGCCCAAGGCACCCCAAGGTAATATTTAAAGAAGACTCAAGCGCCTAAGCTTGGGGATGCCCCGGAAGGCATCCCCTCTTTCGTCTTCAAAACCATCGGTATACCTTACTCGGAGCTATATTTTTATTCGTCACATGATATGTGTTTTGCTTGGAGCGTATTTTCAGTTTTAATTGCTGTTTGAATAAAATCATTGGATCTGAAATCTTGAATGAAAAATAATCCTTCCATGGCTAGTTAGTTATTTGACTACTCAGTGTTCTTCACTTATATCTTTTTGGAGTAGTTTGTTGTTAACTCACGTGCTTCACGTATATCCTATGAGTAAATGGTTGAATGAATTGAATATCATAAATCTGAATTTATATATGTTTCATATGCTTATACCATGGGGAGTAATGACTTCACACATAATAAGTATAGGTGGTAAATTTATTGAAAGTTAGCAAACGCAGAATTGGTCACTTGAACAATTCATGCAAGAATATTGAAGGAAGAGAGGTTTCACATATAAATATACTATCTTGGACATCTTTTGTAATTGTGATCACTCATTAAAATATGACATGCTAAAAGGTTGATGCTGGATAAGGAAGACAACTTAATGGGTTATGTTTTCCTATATCCGAAATGTTATATTGTCTTGGATCATCCAACATGTTGAGCTTGCCTTTCCCTCTCATGCTAGCCAAATTCTTTGCACCAAGTAGAAATACTACTTGTGCTTCCAAACATTCCTTAACCCAGTCTTGCCATGAGAGTCCACCATACCTACCTATGGATTGAGTAAGATCCTTCAAGTAAATTGTCATCGGTGCATGCAATAAAAAAATTGCTCCTTAAATATGTATGATCTATTAGTGCGAAGAAAATAAGCTTTATACGAACTTGTGATAGGGAAGAAATAAAAGCGACGGACTGCATAATAAAGGTCTTTATCACAAGCGGCAATATAAAGTGACGTTCTTTTGCATTAAGATTTTGTGCATCCAACCATAAAAGCGCATGACAACCTCTGCTTCCCTCTTCGAAGGGCCTATCTTTTACTTTTACCTTCTACCCTTATACAAGAGTCATGGTGATCATCACCTTACCCATTTTACACGTTTTCCTTTGGTAAGCACTTTGTGTTGGAGCGATCCGGATATATATATCCACTTGGATGTGGGTTTTCATAAATTATTATTGTAACGCCCACGATGCGGCTATATCTCCCACGTGTCGAGGCACGACTTAGAGGCATAACCGCATAGTGGTTTTGTCGCAAGAAGGGTCATCTTCACACTATCCCATGTAATGAACAAGAATGGGATAAAGAGTTGGCTTAGAATCGCCAGTTCACACATTACATAAATAGATATCATACATCATCCAAAATACAATCATATAGACCGACTACGGTCAAAAACCAGATGAAAATAAGACAACCCCAAATGCTAGATCCCCGATCATCCCAACTGGGCTCCACTACTGATCATCAGGAAAAGACACATAGTAACGACCACGTTCCTCGTCGAACTCCCACTTGAGATCGACGCCATCATCTGCACTGGCATCGTCGGCACCTGCAACTGTTTTGGTAGAATCTGTGAGTCACGGGGACTTAGCAATCTCACACCCGCGAGATCAAGACTATTTAAGCTTGTAGGAAAGAGGAGTAGTGAGGTGGAGCTGCAGCGGCAAAAGCATATATGGTGGCTAACTTGCGCAAATGAGAGCGAGAAGAGAAGCAACGGAACGGACGTCATCTAGCAGTGACCAAGAAGTGATCCTGAACACCTACTTACGTCATTCATAACACAGACCGTGTTCACTTCCCGGACGCCGCCGAGAAGAGACCATCACGGCTACACACGCAGTTGATGTATTTTAATTGGGTCAAGTGACAAGTTATCTACAACCGGACATTAACAAGTTCCCATCTGCCTCATAACCGCGGGCACGGCTTTCGAAAGATAATACCCTGCAGGGGTGTCCCAACTTAGCCCATCATAAGCTCTCACGGTCAACGAAGGATAAACCTTCTCCCGGAAAGACCCGATCAGTCTCGGAATCCCGGGTTACAAGACATCTCGACAATGGTAAAACAAGACCAGCAAAGCCACCCGAATATGCCGACAAATCCCGATAGGAGCTGCACATATCTCGTTCTCAGGGCACACCGGATGAGACATCCTACGAGTAAAACCAGACCTCGAGTTTCCAGGAGGGGGCCCCGCAGTCTGCTCAGTTCGGACCAACACTCGAAGGAGCACTGGCCCGGGGGGGTTAAAATAAGATGACCCTCGGGCTCGCGAAAACCCGGGGGAAAAGGCTTAGGTAGCAAATGGTAAAACCAAGGTTGGGCCTTGCTGGAGGAGTTTTATTCAAGGCGAACTGTCAAGGGGGTCCCATAAATCACCCGACCGCGTAAGGAACGCAAACTCAAGGAACATAATCCCGGTATAACAGTAACTAGGGCGGCAAGAGTGGAACAAAACACCAGGCATAAGGCCGAGCCTTCCACCCTTCACCAAATATATATAGATTCATTAATTAAATAAGAGATATTGTGATATCCCAACATATCCATGTTCCGACATGGAACCACTTCAACTTCACCTGCAACTAGCAACGCTATAAGAGAGGCTGAGCAAAAGCGGTAACTTAGCCAAACAACGGTTTGCTAGGAAAGGATGGTTAGGGCTGACATGGCTAAAATGGGAGACATGATATAGCAAGTGATAGGTAGCGGAGCATGGCAATAGAGCGAACAACTAGCAAAGCAAAAATAGAAGTGATTTCGAGGGGTGGTCATCTTGCCTGCAAGGTTCTCAGAGTTGTCGAAAGCTTGAACCTCGTAAGCGTACTCGACAGGTTCCTCGTTCACGAACTCGTCTCCCGGCTCTACCCAAGACAAGAACACAAGCAAACGGAACCACAATCAACAACGAGAAATGCGCAAGCAACATGATGCAAAACATGTATGATATGCAAGATATGATATGCGATGCGTATGCGTGCTCCGGAGGGGAAATGATGAACATGACAGTAACTTGGAAAACCAAGCATGCCACTGGAAAGATGAGATGATTTCGGTCGAAATCGATATAAAGATCACCGGAATCGGATGCACGGTTTGCAAATGGCAAGCAAAACAAGAATGACACTAATCTGCGATAAACAGCAAGATAGCACTTAAAATGCAACAAGTAATAATGCTACAGCACTCCAACATAGCAACAAAACACATGGCAGTAAACTACAGGAGACGCTTGACAAAAGATGAACACTGAGCTACGGATAGTTCACAACATATCAAGCTCAAACAAGCATGGCAAAAGTGCAAAAGATTACAGGTTCACAGACTTTGTGAAAAACTGGACATGGCAGTAAACAGCATCAGGTAGCAATGTTCAGAGCACGAAATCAACATGCTAGAGGAACTTAACATAGCAAAACAAGGCATGGTAGTCTTCTACTAACAGCACATGACAAAAGTCCCTTACTGACCATAAGCCAAAAAGGACCAGAAGCGTTATCAGGTTTCAGACTTAGCAGAAAACAGAGCATGGCAGAAATATTAATATGTAGGCATCTTTGTGAGCTTGATGCACTCACTACAGAGCAATGCATGACAAACCAAGCATACCTACAGCAAGATGGCATGTTTATGAAGCTAACCGTGGCAAGAAAAAAAGCATAGCATGTATGGATCAACTACAATAAGCTTGGCAAGATTGCATGTCATGTTAAGAATCTGCCAGAAATATTTTATAGCAAAAGTAGAGCAAGATTGAGTCATGCTATGTAACTCTATAATTGCAAACAATTGCAGTAATGGGTCAATTACAACTATAGATACAAAACATCCTTACTGAACATCTCCAAAATATGCATGGACCTCTCTGTAGCATCAAGTTTACATGGCAACAAAATTACAGCAGACAAGGACTTGGAGAAATCACTAAGTCCCTGAAATCAGAAATATTACGGGGCCTACTTTGCATGCTTGTGCTAGTCACCACAGATATCACAAAAATACATGGACTACACCACTGGAAATATGGCATGGCATACTTCAAAATATATGTAGAGCTCATGCTCAAAAGATGCACAGATTAAATGATACAAAAATGACAAATCTCCAAGTTCTGTCAAGAACCAGAGAATAACAGCAACTAGCCCTCCTTCAACAGAGATTTGGGCATCAAGATGACCTCTAATGAACATCGCGCAATTGAACAAAATGAAGAGCATCACGAGACGAACAATTTGACATATTACACGCGCGAATCAGAGCTAGATGCAAGAAGTTATCGCATCGAGAACAGAGAAAGATGCTGACAAAATATGAGGACTTGGAAGATTTTTGGGGTCGCGAGAAAAGTCAACGGGGGGAAAATACCAGATCGGATCGAGCCGTTCGTGCTCGCGCTCGGGGCTCCAGCCGGCGATGGCGATGGAGGACGACGACGGGGCCGAGAGGCAGCACCGGCGGGGAAGGGGGAGACCGGAGGGGCGGCGCCGGCGGACGGTGGCGCGGCGCCGGCGGGGAGGCAGCCGGCGGCGGCGGGCGGCCGCGGCGGGACCGGCCGGCGGCGGAGCGGCGCGGCTCCGGCGCGGAGGCGGCGGGGCGAGGCGGGGCCGAGCCGGCGGCGGCGCGGGCAGGCGGCGTCGGGCGTCGGGCGGCGGCGGTGCGGGCCGGCGGGGTGGAGGATCCGGTCGTGTCCGTCGGCAGGCGGACGTTGTCCGGCGGCGCGGAGGGAAAATTTCTAGGGTTCGTCTGCGATTCCGTTTTTCGGGATGCCCACATATAAATAGGTAGAGGGAGCTAGGAGGCTCCAAATGAGGTGCGGTTTTCGCCCACACGATCGTGATCGAACGACCTAGAGCATGGAAGAGAGTTTGGTGGGTTTTGGGCTGGTTTTTGAGGGGGTGTTTGCTGGACACTCAAATGGACTTTGCGGATGCCCGGTTAACCGTTGGAGTACCAAACGACCTCCGAATAGAACGAAACTTGACCGGTAGTCTCCGGGTGGTATATTAAGGCCACTTGACAAGCCTCGGTCCATTCCGAGAAAGTTTGACACACGCACACGAAAGAAAACAAGAGGGGTGCACCGGAGGAGATAGGAGCGCCGGATTGGAAAACGGACAACGGGGAAAATGCTCGGATGCATGAGACGAACACGTATGCGAATGCAATGCACATGATGACATGATATGAAAATGCATGACATGACAAAATACAAAACGAAAGACAAAACCCGACAACGGAGGGAAAAACATAACACAAAGCCGAAAATGGCAAGAGTCGGAGTTACAAACATGGCAAGTTACATGCGGGGTGTTACAATTATTGTTGACATTACCCTTGAGGTAAAAGCTTGGGAGGCGAAACTATAAGCCCCTATCTTTCTCTATGTTCGATTAAAACTTTGAACGCATAAATATCACATGAGTGTTAGCAATTGTGAAAGATTAAATGATAGTTGAGTATGTGGAGTTTGCTGAATCAAAGCTCTTACATAGGCCCTTCCCGAAAATAAGATGAATTGCAATTGTTTGATGACTAAGAGCACGGTTTGTTAGTTTTCAAAAAAGTTTATGATCTATACTTTAACATGTGAATAGCTTGTTACTTGATCATGAGAAGTTTATGAGTTGAGCTACTGTTATGATATATAATGATGCTAGAAAAAGTGATTGGAACTATCATTGATCAAACTCATGCACTTGCTAGCATTCACACTTCATAAATTATTTCTTTTATCATTTACCTACTTGATGACAAGCAGAAATTAAGCCTGGGGATGCTGATACGTCTCCAACGTATCTATAATATATGAAGTATTCATGCCATGTTTACAATAGTTTTATATGATTTTGGTATGATTTGATTAGAACTAACCTGGACGGACGCTGTTTTCAGCAGAACTACCGTGGTGTTGTTTTTGTGCAGAAATAAAAGTTCTCGGAATGCGTTGAAAATCAACGGAGAATTTTTCTGGAAAATATAAAAAATAATGGAACAAAGAGTTACTAGAGGGGAGTCCCATGGGCCCCACGAGGGTGGAGGGCGCGCCCACCCCCTGGGCGCGCCCCTGTGCCTCATGGACTTCCCGTGGCCCCCCCTAACTTGTTCTCGACGCCAACCTCTCCTATAAATGCCCAAACCTCCAGAAAATAACCTAGATCGGAAGTTCCGCCGCCGCAAGCCTCTGTAGCCATGAGAAATCAATCTAGCCCCTCTCTGGCACCCTGCCGGAGGGGGCCATCATCACTGGAGGCCATGGGGAAGGATCCCGGAGGGGCCATCATCGCCATGGAGGCCAAGATCCAGAGGGAGAACCTCTCCCCATCCAGGGGGAGGCCATGAAGGAGGGGTTGGGGAACGCAGTTGTAACGCCCACGATGCGGCTATATCTCCCACGTGTCGAGGCACGACTTAGAGGCATAACCGCATTGTGGTTTTGTCGCAAGAAGGGTCATCTTCACACAATCCCATGTAATGAACAAGAATGGGATAAAGACTTGGCTTACAATCGCCACTTCACACAATACATAAATAAAATCATACATCAATCAGAGTATACACATAGGTCCGACTACGGAACCAAAAGAAAAGAAGACAACCCCAAATGCTAGATCCCCGATCGTCCCAACTGGGCTCCACTACTGATCATCCGGAAAAGAAACATAGTAACGACCACGTTCCTCGTCGAACTCCCACTTGAGCTCGGTTGCGTCATCTGCACTGGTATCATCGGCACCTGCAACTGTTTGGAAGAATCTGTGAGTTACGAGGACTCAGCAATCTCACACCCGCGAGATCAAGACTATTTAAGCTTATAGGAAGGAAAGGGTAGTGAGGTGGAGCTGCAGCAAGCACTAAGCATATATGGTGGCTAACATACGCAAATGAGAGCGAGAAGAGGAGCAACGGAACGGTCGTCACCAGTAATGATCAAGAAGTGATCCTGAACTCCTACTTACATCAAACATAACCCAAAAGCCGTGTTCACTTCCCGGACTCCGCCGAAAAGAGACCATCCCGGCTACACACGCGGTTGATGCATTTTAATTAAGTCAAGTGTCAAGTTCTCTACAACCGGATATCAACAAATTCCCATCTGCCACATAACCGCGGGCACGGCTTTCGAAAGATAATACCCTGCAGGGGTGTCCCAACTTAGCCCATTATAAGCTCTCACGGTCAACGAAGGATAAACCTTCTCCCGGGAAGACCCGATCAGTCTCGGAATCCCGGTTTACAAGACATTTCGACAATGGTAAAACAAGACCAGCAAAGCCGCCCGATGTGCCGACAAATCCCGATAGGAGCTGCACATTTTCGTTCTCAGGGCACACCGGATGAGCAAGACGTCGGGTTGGCATAGACCCTGGTTGCCCAGGGGGCACCGGACATCGCTCGGTTTGGACAAGCACTCGAAGGAGCACTGGCCCGGGGGGTAAATAACGATGACCCTTGAGTCTGCAGAACCCAAGGGAAAAAGGCTTAGGTAGGCAAATGGTAAAACCAAGGTTGGGCCTTGCTGGAGGAGTTTTATTCAAAGCGAACTGTCAAAGGGGTCCCATAAATCACCCGACCGCGTAAGGAACGCAAAATCAAGGAACATAACACCGGTATGACGGAAACTAGGGAGGCAAGAGTGGAACAAAACACCAGGCATAAGGCCGAGCCTTCCACCCTTTACCAAGTATATAGATGCATTAATTAAGATAAGAGATATTGTGATATCCCAACATAACCATAAACCAACATGGATCAATCTTCATCTTCACCTGCAACTAGCAACACTATAAGAGGGGCTGAGCAAAAGCGGTAACATAGCCAAACTATGGTTTGCTAGGAAGGGTGACAAAGGTTAGAGGTGGTTTCATGGCAATTTGGGAGGCATGATATAGCAAGTGGTAGGTAGTGCAACATAGCGATAGAGCGAACAACTAGCAAGCAAAGATAGAAGTGATTTCGAGGGTATGGTCATCTTGCCTGAGATCCCGCAAGGAAGAAGAACGAGTCCATGAAGAAGACAAACGGACATAGTCGAACGGATCCTCACAATCGCAAAATTACCGGAACTATCGAGAAGAAGCGCAATCGGAAAGAAAGAAAACAACATAGTAAACAATCATCACATTAACATGGCATGATGCACAATCAAGTATGATGCATGTCCGGTTCAAATGAGCATGGCATGGCAAAGTGCAACAAACAACACTACAAATTAAGTGGAGCTCAATATGCAACAACTTGCATATTGAAGAAACACCACATCAATTATTTAGTTCTCTCTCGTTTATGTACCCAACAATATTAAATGTTATTAAACATGGCAAGAGGTGAAGCATAATTAAACTAACTATTTAGGCAAGTTTAAATGAGGCCGGAACAACAAACAACAATTCCGGAAAATCCCCATATGCCTAAATAGCAATTTAAAGGAAACAACAATAACAAACATTTTTAAATGTTGTTATCATGATGCGGATGACAATACAAGTTTTTATGAAATTTAATGAAAATATTGACATGAGCATGTTATGAAGCATTTGTCACCATGGTGGAAGAAAGGGGTGCCACGGGAACGAATCCGAAAATGATGCCACGGCAACATATCGGTTCCGGTAGCTCATGGAGATACCGGTGCAAAAGGAAACGTGGCGTGAGCGTGTCATGCAAGATGGTGAGGTCATCCCGGCAACCGGGTTCCCATAGGTCGATGCCATGGCAACGGGAACATGCAAGAAACACGTCAGGCACGTTGCAAACGCGAGCATTTCATGCAACATATGCATTCGTCCAAGGGCGGTCATTCTCGGCGGTATACCTTCGAAGCAAACGTTTCGGGGCGGACGGTCCGAAGTGGAGGTAGTTTTTCATGGGTCGTCGTGGGAAGTAGTGGCTCACGTGGCGGCGTAGTGGAAGTAGTGGTTCACGAGTCGAAGAGGAAGTAGTCGTTCATATTCCGTAGATGTTCGGGGTCAGGGCGAGGAACTTGACGTCCCCGGGGTCTTCGCGGGTCGACGGTAGTCGTACATGGCAATCATGGACGAACTTGGAAGGTCATCGGCAGTCGTTCACGGTTCTTCAGCGCTGGTTGTGGTAAACGTTCTGTAGATGTTCGGGCAGCGGTAGTGGTACACGGTGTCGAAGAGGAACTTGACGAATCCAGGGAAACTGTAGCCGTACACACATCGGAGAGGAACTTGACGCATCACTGGACTTGGCGGTCTTGATGAACTGAAGGGGCATCGAGGGACTTGCACGGCTCTGCCTCGGGAGGTCACCGGAGATGCATGGAGGCAGCTCGAGCTGCTGGTTGTTGGTGCGTGGCCGAGCCGCGGCTAGAAGAAGTGGCCGGCGTCGGCCTTGGCCTGAAGCAGGGAAGCGGCAGCGCGCACAGCGAAGGCCAGCGAGGAGCAGGAGATGGCCGGGGTGCCTTGGCGCAACAGAGGCGGAGCAGAGGAGGGCAGTGGTGGCGTGCTTGCTGGACGGAGCAAGGGCGGCGAAGCGGAGCAGAGCACCAGCGTAGAAGCCAGCCGTGGCTGGAGATGGTAGTGGTGCGGGAGGCCGGGCGCTGCGCCATCGGGAGGCGACGACGCGGAGGAGGGGAGGCTACAGGGGCAGCGCTGGTCGTCGACGAGGGCGACGGGGAGGTCCGGTGGCGCGGCACCAAGGGCGGGGAGGAGGAGGTCGGGCGCCACGCGGCCATGGCAGGGAGGCGGCGAGCTTGGCACGCCGGAGGTGGGGACGGGGCCCTGCTGGAGGGGTCCGGCTGAGGACGGGCAAGGGCGGCGGAGGCCGGCCTGATCTGGTGGTGGAGCCGGCAGCAGGAGGGGGAGGCGCGCGGGATCGAGAGGGGGAGATGGGGATCGAGCAGGAGGGCGAGGGGATCGGGGTCCTTGCGGCGCTGGAGGGAGATGGAATCGAGAGAAGGGAGGCTAGGGTAAGGGCGCCGGAGCTAGGCCTTGGGCCAAAAGGCTGTGGGGAAGCAGGCCGGCCTGGGCTGTCTCTCTCCTCTCTCTCTCTCTCTCTCATACTTCCTTTAACAGAAAAGAAATGGAGAGAAGAAAAGAAAGAGAGAGGTTAGGGAAAGATTTTGCGCATGGGGGTAATTTTTCCGGACTCACAAAAATGTGCTTGTGCCGAGAAAATAGAAAAGGCCATGATTGAAAGATCTAAATTCAAATTCATTTGAATTTAATTCAAATGGTTTGAATAAGTTCAAGGTATTTAGGAGTCCAAAATGTTGGGAATTTAGGAAGAGCCTCGATAAATGGGAAAAGAATTATTGGCAAGGTTAGAGAGATCGACTCAAAGCAGAAAAGGCATAGGATAATTTGCAAGTGTGCTATGCTGATTTCCAAATTAAAGAAATATTTAATATAGCTCCCTAATATTGGGAGGATATGTTATAAAGAGAAGTCACCATGTGCATTTCCCTCGATTTAAATGGATCGAAGATCCATGCAATTTACTTAGTTGAGTTTTAAAAATTAAATGGCATTATGGCATCATGACATGATGCAATGCAAAATAAATAGAGCAAGCAAAAGAAACACACGGCGATCACGAAATATATTGAAGGCGTCTGGAGCGTCAGTCTCGGGGTGTTACAACACTCCACCACTACAAGAGGATCTCGTCCCGAGATCTAGGATGGCACCGGAGGGAAACGGAAGAGGAAGAGGTAAAACTAAGTTGCTTCTTTGACAAAAGAGTGAAACCAAAGAACCTTGAGAGATTGAACGAACGAAAAGAGAGAATACAAGGGAGATGAACCAAGTTGAAAACAATCCATTAGAAAAGAGTAACAAGGAACATTACGGGAACCTTGTAGGTTGAAAGACAAACAAAAATGGTTACGATGGACAAGAAGTACATGCAAGCACTCCGGTTGAAACGAGATGTATAAGGAACGATAAAGATCAATTACGACAACACTCCGGTTAAAACAAGATAGAGAAGGAATAAGAGTGATATAATTTGGACAGCACTCCGACTGTAAATGGAAGGAATTGAACATGATCTTGACAAGATGAGAGGATACTCGATGAAATTAACAACACATTGCCTCCGGAACAAATGAAAGAATGGCACAAGGAGTAAGAAAGATTTCCGACAGCACTCCTATTGAGGAAGGAGACAAAACTTGATAAGATGAGAGAACTCGAATGAAAACACGACACTCCGGCTAAACGGATAAAAAAGGAAAAATTACATGATCTTGATAAAACAAGATGATTGGTCGAAGAGAGCAACATCATAAAGCCTCCAGAAACAATGCATGATAGTTAGATAGTTGGAGTGAATAGAACGAAGAATGAAACCAACATCTCCTACCATAAATGAATTTTAAAGAGCATCCTTACGAAGTAGGATTGAATGGAGTTGTTGGAAAACCACCAACGAAAAGAACAAGCTTGTTGTGGGCTTATGGAACACATCTCAAAATTATGAGGTGACAACCCGCCACTAACGGAAACAATTGCTTGCTTGAGATCAACGAAGAGATGAGAACTTCTCTCGCCGAGAGGATAGGAGAAAACTTGGATCATTGATAAGCACCATAATAGCAACATTCCTTCGAGAAGGCTTTAATTGAAATCTATACCAAGATAACTCCAACAAAGAGATTATTATGGGTTGAAACAACTCATTGACGAAGAAAATATGATGGGTTTAAATATCTCATTCTTGACAACTTGTGAATCATGAAACATGAAGAAAATTATCAAGAATGACATAACACCACCTCAAAAGATAAGAGAGAAAGAATTGCACTTCGGAATGCAAGATGAAGAATGCTTGAACTCCTCCAACAAGAATCTTGAAGAACACTTTGAGAATGAATTAAATCCTTGATGAACCACCATGTAGAGCCTCCATGAAGAACTCCGGTAATAAAAGGATGATAAAAAGAAAGAGAAGTTGACAACACAAGGTGAAGCCTTGCAATGATTTAGATGGAGCTTCGGGATGATATAATCGATAAAACTTGGAACTCCGGAAAGAAAAATGAACAAATGAGATCAAGAATTTTGATGAATCTCCGGAATAAGGAATTAATCACTTGGATGAAACAAGAATAAGAATTACATTATGCTTAGCCTTCACCAATTAAATTGATGACAAGCAATGGATTTGGCATACTACTTATTCTCGTAGAAAGGATTAAGATAGATATGGCGCAAACTTGGGAAGGTCTTCAATGAACCACCGGTAGGATTGGAAAGAACGAATGAATCTATATGATAACGAAGGAAGAGAACTCTTGAACGAACCACCGTAAGAATTGAGAATGAAAGTAACAAAGGCACAAATCACCGGGAAGAATTAGAAAACGAACGAAGATACTTGAGAGAATTTAAATACGTGAGAACGAAGAGATCACGAGTTGATTAGAGAATACTTGAATGATGCACCGGTAAGATTTGGAGAACGAGATCCGAAAGCTGAGAATGAATAATTATGACATGATGGCCTTTGGATGATCAAGAAACGAAAACAACTCTGAAATGCTCCGGATGGGTAAGAAAAGAATTGCGCGATTGGAAACAATTTGAGAGGATGGCAACAAGTTAGAACCATGAATCTTTGGAAGAACGGGTAAGGATTTAAGAGGAACTCTTCTTCGGTCTTCAAAATCCGAGAATGACGACGAGAAATACCATCAACATTATTGAGACACTCCGGAACAATGGATAATAGAAATGATGAACCAACGATGAAAGAATTTGAAAGATCTTGGAGAAAGACATTTAACTGATGATAATTCATTCTTACGTCAAACTTTGCAATGAATTTGAGAATAACTCCGAAAAGAATTAGAAGAGTTAGGTAAGAACCTGGGAAAAGACCTGTGGGTTAGGGTCCACTCAAAAGAAACACCGTTGAAATGATTACTTGAAAAGGAGATAGCACCGGTTGAATTAAATGGCTTGAATGAGGTAACAACCTCGAAATAGTTAGAATCGATGCGGAGTGGAAACACGAATCTTCAGAGATATCTTCAGCACTCCGGAACAATTGAATAGCAAGCGGCGAATGATTAAGAGATATACCGGCATGAGAAAGCATTTGAAAGGAGGAAAGGGCTATAATCAACACTGAAAGCTTCAATTGAATCCACTAGAAAAGAATACGAGAATGAAGAATGATAAACTTGAAACTTCATTAGTATCTTCATGGGAAATCATCGGATCAGAACATTGATTGAAAAGGGTGAAGATACTTCACATGAATAAATGGATACTTGATTAAAATATAAGAGTCCTTGAAGAAAAAAAGGTGGGAGGGCGGGAAAACAAAGGCAACTTGGGCAGATGGAATGGATACCGCTGAGAAAACTTAGAATTGATCTTGCGAATGTTGGGATGACTGGATGCACTTGAAGAGAAGCACGCCGGTTGGAAAGAATTGGGATGACAATCTCGATGATCAAGAAGGATTGGTATTCACATAGAAGTATGAGAACACCGCTTAGGAAAGGTAGGGAATCAACACCTGACTTCGAAGCAACTCGAATACCACAAAACAAAACAAAGGATTTGGCTTGCAGAATAAGCCGAAACAAACATATGATAGAGATTTCGTCCGAAGTTTTTGTGGTGGGGCCCACACGGGCTCGATCGTACAGCACCATCATGTACAAGGCAGTGCACATGACATACGTGAAGGAAATATGCCCTAGAGGCAATAATAAAGTTATTATTTATTTCCTTATATCATGATAAATGTTTATTATTCATGCTAGAATTGTATTAACCGGAAACATAATACATGTGTGAATACATAGACAAACAGAGTGTCACTAGTATGCCTCTACTTGACTAGCTCGTTGATCAAAGATGGTTATGTTTCCTAGCCATAGACATGAGTTGTCATTTGATTAACGGGATCACATCATTAGGAGAATGATGTCATTGACTTGACCCATTCCTTTAGCTTAGCACTCGATCGTTTAGTATGTTGCTATTGCTTTCTTCATGACTTATACATGATCCTATGACTATGAGATTATGCAACTCCCGTTTACCGGAGGAACACTTTGTGTGCTACCAAACGTCTCAACATAACTGGGTGATTATAAAGGTGCTCTACAGGTGTCTCCAAAGGTACTTGTTAGGTTGGCGTATTTCGAGATTAGGATTTGTCACTCCGATTGTCGGAGAGGTATCTCTGGGCCCACTCAGTAATACACATCACTATAAGCCTTGCAAGAATTGTGACTAATGAGTTAGTTGCGGGATGATGTATTACAGAACGAGTAAAGAGACTTGCCGGTAACGAGATTGCACTAGGTATCGAGATACCGACGATCGAATCTCGGGCAAGTAACATACCGATGACAAAGGGAACAACGTATGTTGTTATGCGGTCTGACCGATAAAGATCTTCGTAGAATATGTGGGAACCAATATGAGCATCCAGGTTCCGCTATTGGTTATTGACCGGAGAGGTGTCTCGGTCATGTCTACATAGTTCTCGAACCCTTAGGGTCCGCACGCTTAACGTTACGATGACAGTTATATTATGAGTTTATATGTTTTGATGTACCGAAGGTTGTTCGGAGTCCCGGATGTGATCACGGACATGACGAGGAGTCTCGAAATGGTTGAGACATAAAGATTGATATATTGGAAGCCTATGTTTGGACATCGGAAGTGTTCCGGGAGAAATCGCGATTTTTCCGGAGTACCGGGAGGTTACCGGAACCCCCCGGTAACTTAATGGGCCTTAGTGGGCCTAGGTGGAAGAGAGGAGAGGAGGCCAGGGCAGGGCCGCGCGCCCCTTCCCCCCCCCCCCCCAGTCCGAATAGGACAAGGAGAGGGGGGCGCCGCCCCCCTTCCTTCCTCCCCTCCACCTTTTCCCCCTTCCTCTCCTAGTCCAACATGGAAAAGGGGGGAGTCCTACTCCCGGTAGGAGTAGGACTCCTCCTAGCGCGCCTCTCCTCCTTGGCCGGCGGCCTCCCCCTTGCTCCTTTATATACGGGGGCAGGGGGGCACCTCTATACACACAATTGATCAACGATCTTTTAGCCGTGTGCGGTGCTCCCCTCCACCATATTACACCTCGATAATATCGTAGCGGTGCTTAGGCGAAGCCCTGCGTCGGTAGAACGTCATCATTGTCACCACGCCGTCGTGCTGACGAAACTCTCCCTCAACACTCGGCTGGATCGGAGTTCGAGGGACGTCATCGAGCTGAACGTGTGCTGAACTCGGAGGTGCCGTGCGTTCGTTACTTGATCGGTCGGATCGTGAAGACGTACGACTACATCAACCGCGTTGTGTTAAACGCTTCCGCTATCGATCTACGAGGGTACGTGGACAACACTCTCCCCTCTCGTTGCTATGCATCACCATGATCTTGCATGTGCGTAGAAATTTTTTGAAATTACTACGTTCCCCAATAGTGGTATCAGAGCCTGGTTTTATGCGTTGATGTTATGCACGAGTAGAACACAAGTGAGTTGTGGGCGATATAAGTCATACTGCTTACCAGCATGTCATACTTTGGTTCGGCGGTATTGTGAGATGAAGCGGCCCGGACCAACATTACGCGTACGCTTACGCGAGACTGGTTTCACCGTTGCGAGCACTCGTTGCTTAAAGGTTACTGGCGGGTGTATGTCTCTCTCACTTTAGTTGAACCGAGTATGGCTACGCCCGGTCATTGCGAAGGTCAAAACAGCACCAACTTGACAAACTATCGTTGTGGTTTTGATGCGTAGGTAAGAACGGTTCTTGCTAAGCCCGTAGCAGCCACGTAAAACTTGCAACAACAAAGTAGAGGACGTCTAACTTGTTTTTGCAAGGCATGTTGTGATGTGATATGGTCAAGACATGATGCTATATTTTATTGTTTGAGATGATCATGTTTTGTAACCGAGTTATCGGCAACTGGCAGGAGCCATATGGTTGTCGCTTTATTGTATGCAATGCAATCGCCATGTAATTGTTTTACTTTATCACTAAGCGGTAGCGATAGTCGTAAAAGCAATAGTTGGCGAGACGACAACGATGCTACGATGGAGATCAAGGTGTCGCGCCGGTGACGATGGTGATCATGACGGTGCTTCAGAGATGGAGATCACAAGCACAAGATGATGATGGTCATATCATATCACTTATATTGATTGCATGTGATGTTTATCTTTTATGCATCTTATCTTGCTTTGATTGACGGTAGCATTATAAGATGATCTCTCACTAAAATTTCAAGATAAAAGTGTTCTCCCTGAATATGCACCGTTGCGAAAGTTCTTCGTGCTGAGACACCACGTGATGATCGGGTGTGATAGGCTCTACCTTCAAATACAACGGGTGCAAAACAGTTGCACACGCGGAATACTCAGGTTAAACTTGACGAGCCTAGCATATGCAGATATGGCCTCGGAACACTGAGACCGAAAGGTCGAGCGTGAATCATATAGTAGATATGATCAACATAGTGATGTTCACCATTGAAAACTACTCCATTTCACGTGATGATCGGTTATGGTTTAGTTGATTTGGATCACGTAATCACTTAGATGATTAGAGAGATGTCTATCTAAGTGGGAGTTCTTAAGTAATATGATTAATAGAACTTAAATTTATCATGAACTTAGTACCTGATAGTATCTTGCTTGTCTATGTTAATTGTAGATAGATGGCCCGTGCTGTTGTTCCGTTGAATTTTAATGCGTTCCTTGAGAAAGCAAAGTTGAAAGATGATGGTAGCAATTACACGGACTGGGTCCGTAACTTGAGGATTATCCTCATTGCTGCACAGAAGAATTACGTCCTGGAAGCACCGCTGGGTGCCAGGCCTGCTGCAAGAGCAACACCAGAAGTTATGAACGTCTGGCAGAGCAAAGCTGATGACTACTCGATAGTTCAGTGTGCCATGCTTTACGGCTTAGAACCGGGTCTTCAACGACGTTTTGAACGTCATGGAGCATATGAGATGTTCCAGGAGTTGAAGTTAATATTTCAAGCAAATGCCCGGATTGAGAGATATGAAGTCTCCAATAAGTTCTACAGCTGCAAGATGGAAGAGAATAGTTCTGTCAGTGAGCATATACTTAAAATGTCTGGGTATAATAATCACTTGATTCAACTGGGAGTTAATCTTCCGGATGATAGCGTCATTGACAGAATTCTTCAATCACTGCCACCAAGCTACAAGAGCTTCGTGATGAACTATAACATGCAAGGGATGAATAAGACAATTCCCGAGCTCTTCGCAATGCTAAAGGCAGCGGAGGTAGAAATCAAAAAGGAGCATCAAGTGTTGATGGTCAATAAGACCACTAGTTTCAAGAAAAAGGGCAAAGGGAAGAAGAAGGGGGACTTCAAGAAGAACAGCAAGCAAGTTGTTGTTCAGGAGAAGAAACCCAAGTCTGGACCTAAGCCTGAGACTGAGTGCTTCTACTGCAAGCAGACTGGTCACTGGAAGCGGAACTGCCCCAAGTATTTGGCAGATAAGAAGGATGGCAAGGTGAACAAAGGTATATGTGATATACATGTTATTGATGTGTACCTTACTAATGCTCGCAGTAGCACCTGGGTATTTGATACTGGTTCTGTTGCTAATATTTGCAACTCGAAACAGGGGCTACGGATTAAGCAAAGATTGGTTAAGGACGAGGCGACGATGCGCGTGGGAAATGGTTCCAAAGTCGATGTGATCGCGGTCGGCACGCTACCTCTACATCTACCTTCGGGATTAGTTTTAGACCTAAATAATTGTTATTTGGTGCCAGCGTTAAGCATGAACATTATATCTGGATCTTGTTTGATGCGAGACGGTTATTCATTTAAATCAGAGAATAATGGTTGTTCTATTTATATGAATAATATCTTTTATGGTCATGCACCCTTGCAGAGTGGTCTATTTTTAATGAATCTCGGTAGTAGTGACACACATATTCATAATGTCGAAGCCAAAAGATGCAGAGTTGATAATGATAGTGCAACTTATTTGTGGCACTGCCGTTTAGGTCATATCGGTGTAAAGCGCATGAAGAAACTCCATAATGATGGACTTTTGGAATCACTTGATTATGAATCACTTGGTACTTGCGAACCGTGTCTCATGGGCAAGATGACTAAAACACTGTTCTCCGGTACTATGGAGAGAGCAACTAATTTGTTGGAAATCATACATACAGATGTATGTGGTCCGATGAATATTGAGGCTCGTGGCGGATATCGTTATTTTCTCACCTTCACAGATGATTTGAGCAGATATGGGTATATCTACTTAATGAAACATAAGTCTGAAACATTTGAAAAGTTCAAAGAATTTCAGAGCGAAGTTGAAAATCATCGTAACAAGAAAATAAAGTTCCTACGATCAGATCGTGGAGGAGAATATTTGAGTTATGAGTTTGGCCTACATTTGAAATAATGCGGAATAGTTTCGCAACTCACGCCACCCGGAACACCACAACGTAATGGTGTGTCCGAACGTCGTAATCGTACTTTACTAGATATGGTGCGATCTATGATGTCTCTTACTGATTTACCGCTATCGTTTTGGGGTTATGCTTTAGAGACGGCTGCATTCACTCTAAATAGGGCACCATCAAAATCCGTTGAACCGACACCTTATGAACTATGGTTTGGCCAGAAACCAAAGTTGTCGTATCTTAAAGTTTGGGGTTGCGATGCTTATGTGAAGAAACTTCAACCTGATAAGCTCGAACCTAAATCGGAGAAATGTGTCTTCATAGGATACCCAAAGGAGACTGTTGGGTACACCTTCTATCACAGATCCGAAGGCAAGACATTCGTTGCTAAGAATGGATCCTTTCTAGAGAAGGAGTTTCTCTCGAAAGAAGTGAGTGGGAGGAAAGTAGAACTTGATGAGGTAACTGTACCTGCTCCCTTATTGGAAAGTAGATCATCACAGAAATCAGTTTCTGCGACACCTACACCAATTAGTGAGGAAGTTAATGATAATGATCATGAAACTTCAGATCAAGTTATTACTGAACCTCGTAGGTCAACCAGATTAAGATCCGCACGAGAGTGGTACGGTAATCCTATTCTGGAGGTTATGTTACTAGACCATGACGAACCTACGAACTATGAAGAAGCGATGGTGAGCCCAGATTCCGCAAAATGGCTTGAAGCCATGAAATCCGAGATGGGATCCATGTATGAGAACAAAGTATGGACTTTGGTTGACTTGCGCGATGATCGGCAAGCCATTGAAAATAAATGGATCTTTAAGAAGAAGACTGACGCTGACGGTAATGTTACTGTCTATAAAGCTCGACTTGTTGCGAAAGGTTTTCGACAAGTTCAAGGGATTGACTACGACGAGACTTTCTCACCCGTACCGATGCTTAAGTCTGTCCGAATCATGTTAACAATTGCCGCATTTTATAATTATGAAATTTGGCAAATGGATGTCAAAACTGCATTCCTGAATGGATTTCTGGAAGAAGAGTTGTATATGATGCAACCGGAAGGTTTTTGTCGATCCAAAGGGAGCTAACAAAGTGTGCAAGCTCCAGCGATCCATTTATGGACTGGTGCAAGCCTCTCGGAGTTGGAATAAACGCTTTGATAGTGTGATCAAAGCATTTGGTTTTATACAGACTTTTGGAGAAGCCTGTATTTACAAGAAAGTGAGTGGGAGCTCAGTAGCATTTCTGATATTATATGTGGATGACATATTGCTGATTGGAAATGATATAGAATTTCTGGATAGCATAAAGGGATACTTGAATAAAAGTTTTTCAATGAAAGACCTCGGTGAAGCTGCATATATATTAGGCATCAAGATCTATAGAGATAGATCAAGACGCTTAATTGGACTTTCACAAAGCACATACCTTGAAAAAGTTTTGAAGAAGTTCAAAATGGATCAAGCAAAGAAAGGGTTCTTGCCTGTACTACAAGGTGTGAGATTGAGTAAGACTCAATGCCTGACCACTGCAGAAGATAGAGAGAAGATGAAAGATGTTCCCTATGCTTCACCCATAGGCTCTATCATGTATGCAATGCTGTGTACCAGACCTGATGTGTGCCTTGCTATAAGTTTAGCAGGGAGGTACCAAAGTAATCCAGGAGTGGATCACTGGACAGCAGTCAAGAACATCCTGAAATACCTGAAAAGGACTAAGGATATGTTTCTCATTTATGGAGGTGATAAAGAGCTCATCGTAAATGGTTACGTTGATGCAAGCTTTGACACTGATCCGGACAATTCTAAATCACAAACCGGATACGTGTTTACATTGAACGGTGGAGCTGTCAGTTGGCGCAGTTCTAAGCAAAGTGTCGTGGCGGGATCTACGTGTGAAGCGGAGTACATAGCTGCTTTGGAAGCAGCAAATGAAGGAGTCTGGATGAAAGAGTTCATATCCGATCTAGGTGTCATACCTAGTGCATCGGGACCAATGAAAATCTTTTGTGACAATACTGGTGCAATTGCCTTAGCAAAGGAATCCAGATTTCACAAGAGAACCAAGCACATCAAAAGACGCTTCAATTCCATCCGGGATTTATTCCAGGTGGGAGACATAGAAATTTGCAAGATACATACGGATCTGAATGTTGCAGACCCATTGACTAAGCCTCTTCCACAAGCAAAACATGATCAGCACCAAGACTCCATGGGTGTAAGAATCATTACTGTGTAATCTAGATTATTGACTCTAGTGCAAGTGGGAGACTGAAGGAAATATTCCCTAGAGGCAATAATAAAGTTATTATTTATTTCCTTATATCATGATAAATGTTTATTATTCATGCTAGAATTGTATTAACCGGAAACATAATACATGTGTGAATACATAGACAAACAGAGTGTCACTAGTATGCCTCTACTTGACTAGCTCGTTGATCAAAGATGGTTATGTTTCCTAGCCATAGACATGAGTTGTCATTTGATTAACGGGATCACATCATTAGGAGAATGATGTCATTGACTTGACCCATTCCGTTAGCTTAGCACTCGATCGTTTAGTAAGTTGCTATTGCTTTCTTCATGACTTATACATGTTCCTATGACTATGAGATTATGCAACTCCCGTTTACCGGAGGAACACTTTGTGTGCTACCAAACGTCACAACGTAACTGGGTGATTATAAGGGTGCTCTACAGGTGTCTCCAAAGGTACTTGTTGGGTTGGCGTATTTCGAGATTAGGATTTGTCACTCCGATTGTCCGAGAGGTATCTCTGGGCCCACTCAGTAATACACATCACTATAAGCCTGGCAAGAATTGTGACTAATGAGTTAGTTGCGGGATGATGTATTACAGAACGAGTAAAGAGACTTGCCGGTAACGAGATTGAACTAGGTATCGAGATACCGACGATCGAATCTCGGGCAAGTAACATACTGATGACAAAGGGAACAACGTATGTTGTTATGCGGTCTGACCGATAAAGATCTTCGTAGAATATGTGGGAACCAATATGAGCATCCAGGTTCCGCTATTGGTTATTGACCGGAGAGGTGTCTCGGTCATGTCTACATAGTTCTCGAACCCTTAGGGTCCGCACGCTTAACGTTACGATGACAGTTATATTATGAGTTTATATGTTTTGATGTACCGAAGGTTGTTCGGAGTCCCGGATGTGATCACGGACATGACGAGGAGTCTCGAAATGGTCGAGGCATAAAGATTGATATACTGGAAGCCTATGTTTGGACATCGGAATTGTTCCGGGAGAAATCGCGATTTTTCCGGAGTACCGGGAGGTTACCGGAACCCCCCGGTAACTTAATGGGCCTTAGTGGGCCTAGGTGGAAGAGAGGAGAGGAGGCCGGGGCAGGGCCGCGCGCCCCTTCCCCCCCCCCCTAGTCCGAATAGGACAAGGAGAAGGGGCGGCGCCCCCCCCCCCTTCCTTCCTCCCCTCCACCTTTTCCCCCTTCCTCTCCTAGTCGAACATGGAAAAGGGGGGAGTCCTACTCCCGGTAGGAGTAGGACTCCTCCTGGCGCGCCTCTCCTCCTTGGCCGGCGGCCTCCCCCTTGCTCCTTTATATACGGGGGCAGGGGGCACCTCTATACACACAATTGATCAACGATCTTTTAGCCGTGTGCGGTGCTCCCCTCCACCATATTACACCTCGATAATATCGTAGCGGTGCTTAGGCGAAGCCCTGCGTCGGTAGAACGTCACCATTGTCACCACGCCGTCGTGCTGACGAAACTCTCCCTCAACACTCGGCTGGATCGGAGTTCGAGGGACGTCATCGAGCTGAACGTGTGCTGAACTTGGAGGTGACGTGCGTTCGGTACTTGATCGGCCGGATCGTGAAGACGTACGACTACATCAACCGTGTTGTGTTAAACGCTTCCGCTATCGGTCTACGAGGGTACGTGGACAACACTCTCCCCTCTCGTTGCTATGCATCACCATGATCTTGCGTGTGCATAGAATTTTTTTTGAAATTACTACGTTCCCCAACAATACGAAGCGTCCCCGAGTCGGCATAGCCAAGGACTCTTTAAGACACTACGAGACCACTGTAAAACCAACCGTGGAAAGGCGGACCACTAGACGTCGAACCCCAATCTCATGTCATGCATCTGTCGGAAAGATATCCTAGGAGCTACTTGAATTCCCACTTATAAACTCCCGAAACTTTCTCGTTATGCAATCAGGTGTTGGGGATACAGGGGACACAAAATATATGACCCAAACTAACAATACCTAGATCCAGCTGTATCCATCCTTCAACACATAACCAAGAAACCTTCGGAAATCATTTACCTCAACCTTCGAAAAGCATCCGTTATACGAGTTATGGCAATACTCCCGAACTCCCGCCCCAGTACTGGGTGGCGTTGAGGTGATCTCACCAACAACTGCATAAAAGAGATTTTCGATGTCGACGAAACTCAGGTATTCCAGAACTGCAACGATAAAATTGTGACGACAACACCTCGGAGCTCAACTCCCCGGGACACTGCCACAACCCCTAAATGTCAGGAGGCACCAAGAACAATGTTCTCGTCACAAAACCATCGGAACGATTCCAAGATACCCGCGTGATCCTAAAAAAATTAGTGAAATTTGAGGAGAGAAAAGTCAAAACTTCTACGTCAGGAGGCCTCACCAGAGCGACGAAGAGACTGAGGAGTAAAAAGAATCCTACTCTCCGATATATATAATCCTAAGACTCAAAACATTTTTGTTCTAGACTCAACAACACCAGTGATTCGATCAAGCAGGGGGCTCCTAAGTCGGGGATGGCTCTGATTACCAACTTGTAACGCCCACGATGCGGCTATATCTCCCACGTGTCGAGGCACGACTTAGAGGCATAACCGCATTGTGGTTTTGTCGCAAGAAGGGTCATCTTCACACAATCCCATGTAATGAACAAGAATGGGATAAAGAGTTGGCTTACAATCGCCACTTCACACAATACATAAATAAAATCATACATCAATCAGAGTATACACATAGGCCCGACTACGGAACCAAAAGAAAAGAAGACAACCACAAATGCTAGATCCCCGATCGTCCCAACTGGGCTCCACTACTGATCATCCGAAAAGAAACATAGTAACGACCACGTTCCTCGTCGAACTCCCACTTGAGCTCGATTGCGTCATCTGCACTGGTATCATCGGCACCTGCAACTGTTTGGAAGAATCTGTGAGTCACGAGGACTCAGCAATCTCACACCCGCAAGATCAAGACTATTTAAGCTTATAGGAAGGAAAGGGTAGTGAGGTGGAGCTGCAGCAAGCACTAAGCATATATGGTGGCTAACATACGCAAATGAGAGCGAGAAGAGGAGCAACGGAACGGTCGTCACCAGTAATGATCAAGAAGTGATCTTGAACTCCTACTTACGTCAAACATAACCCAAAAGCTGTGTTCACTTCCCGGACTCCGCCGAAAAGAGACCATCACGGCTACACACGCGGTTGATGCGTTTTAATTAAGTCAAGTGTCAAGTTCTCTACAACCGGATATTAACAAATTCCCATCTGCCACATAACCGCGGGCACGGCTTTCAAAAGATAATACCCTGCAGGGGTGTCCCAACTTAGCCCAGTATAAGCTCTCACGGTCAACGAAGGATAAACCTTCTCCCGGGAAGACCCGATCAGTCTCGGAATCCCGGTTTACAAGACATTTCGACAATGGTAAAACAAGACCAGCAAAGCCGCCCGATGTGCCGACAAATCCTGATAGGACCTGCACATATCTCGTTCTCAGGGCACACCGGATGAGCAAGACGTCGGGTTGGCATAGACCCTGGTTGCCCAGGGGGCGCCGGACATCGCTCGGTTTGGACCAGCACTCGAAGGAGCACTGGCCCAGGGGGGTAAATAACGATGACCCTTGAGTCTGCAGAACCCAAGGGAAAAAGGCTTAGGTAGGCAAATGGTAAAACCAAGGTTGGGCCTTGCTGGAGGAGTTTTATTCAAAGCGAACTGTCAAGGGGGTCCCATAAATCACCCGACCGCGTAAGGAACGCAAAATCAAGGAACATAACACCGGTATGATGGAAACTAGGGAGGCAAGAGTGGAACAAAACACCAGGCATAAGGCCGAGCCTTCCACCCTTTACCAAGTATATAGATGCATTAATTAAGATAAGAGATATTGTGATATCCCAACATAACCATAAACCAACATGGAGCAATCTTCAGCTTCACCTGCAACTAGCAATGCTATAAGAGGGGCTGAGCAAAAGCGGTAACATAGCCAAACTATGGTTTGCTAGGAAGGGTGACAAATGTTAGAGGTGGTTTCATGGCAATTTGGGAGGCATGATATAGCAAGTGGTAGGTAGCGCAACATAGCGATAGAGCGAACAACTAGCAAGCAAAGATAGAAGTGATTTCGAGGGTATGGTCATCTTGCCTGAGATCCCGCAAGGAAGAAGAACGAGTCCATGAAGAAGACAAACGGACGTAGTCGAACGGATCCTCACAATCGCAAAATTACCGGAACTATCGAGAAGAAGCGCAACCGGAAAGAAAGAAAACAACATAGTAAACAATCATCACATTAACATGGCATGATGCACAATCAAGTATGATGCATGTCCGGTTCAAATGAGCATGGCATGGCAAAGTGCAACAAACAACACTACAAATTAAGTGGAGCTCAATATGCAACAACTTGCATATTGAAGAAACACCACATCAATTATTTAGTTCTCTCTCGTTTATCTACCCAACAATATTAAATGTTATTAAACATGGCAAGAGGTGAAGCATAATTAAACTAACTACTTAGGCAAGTTTAAATGAGGCCGGAACAACAAACAACAATTCCGGAAAATCCCCATATGCCTAAATAGCAATTTAAAGGAAACAACAATAAGAAACATTTTTAAATGTTGTTATCATGATGCGGATGACAATACAAGTTTTTATGCAATTTAATGAAAATATTGACATGAGCATGTTATGAAGCATTTGTCACCGTGGTGGAAGAAAGGGGTGCCACGGCAACGAATCCGAAAATGATGCCACGGCAACATATCGGTTCCGGTAGCTCATGGAGATACCGGTGCAAAAGGAAGCGTGCCGTGAGCGTGTCATGCAAGATGGTGGGGTGATCCCGGCAACCGGGTTCCCATTCGTCCACGGGCGGTCGTTCTCGGCGGTATACCTTCGAAGCATACGTTTCGGGGCAGACGGTTCGAAGTGGAGGTAGATGTTCACGGGTCGTCGTGGGAACTAGTGGCACACGTGGCGGCGTAGTGGAAGTAGTGGTTCACGAGTCGAAGAGGAAGTAGTCGTTCATGTTCCGTAGATGTTCGGGGTCAGGGCAAGGAACTTGACGTCCCCGGGGTCTTCGCGGGTCGACGGTAGTTGTACATGGCAATCGTGGACGAACTTGGAAGGTCATCGGTAGTCGTTCACGGTTCTTCAGCGCTGGTTGTGGTACACGTTTTGTAGATGTTCGGGCAGCGATAGTGGTACACAGTGTCGAAGAGGAACTTGACGAATCCAGGGAAACTGTAGCCGTACACACATCGGAGAGGAACTTGACGCATCACTGGACTTGGCGGTCTTGATGAACTGAAGGGGCATCGAGGGACTTGCACGGCTCTGCCTCGGGAGGTCACCGGAGATGCATGGAGGCAGCTCGAGCTGCTGGTTGTTGGTGCGTGGCCGAGCCGCGGCTAGAAGAAGTGGTCGGCGTTGGCCTTGGCCTGAAGCAGGGAAGCGGCGGCGCGCACAGCGAAGGCCAGTGAGGAGCAGGAGATGGCCGGGGTGCCTTGGCGCAACAGAGGCGGAGCAGAGGAGGGCAGCGGCGGCGCGCTTGCTGGACGGAGCAAGGGCGGCGGAGCGGAGCAGAGCAGCAGCGTAGAAGCCGGCCGCGGCTAGAGATGGTAGTGGTGCGGGAGGCTGGCGCGACGCCATGGGGAGGCGATGACGCAGAGGAGGGGAGGCTATTGGGGCAGCGCTGGTCGTCGATGAGGGCGACGGGGAGGTCCGGTGGCGCGGCACCAAGGGCGGCGAGGAGGAGGTCGGGCGCCACGCGGCCATGGCAGGGATGCGGCGAGCTTGGCGCGCCGGAGGTGGGGACGGGGCCCTGCTGGAGGGGTCCGGCTGGGGATGGGCAAGGGCGGCGGAGGCCGGCCTGATCTGGTGGTGGAGCCGGCAGCAGGAGGGGGAGGCACGTGGGATCGAGAGGGGGAGATGGGGATCGAGCAGGAGGGTGAGGGGATCGGGGTCCTGGCGGCGCTGGAGGGAGATGGAATCAAGAGAAGGGAGGCTAGGGTAAGGGCGCCGGAGCTGGGCCTTGGGCCAAAAGGCTGTGGGGAAGCAGGCCGGCCTGGGCTGTCTCTCTCCTCTCTCTCTCTCTCTCATACTTCCTTTAACAGAAAAGAAATAGAGAGAAGAAAAGAAAGAGAGGGGTTAGGGAAAGATTTTGCGCATGGGGGTAATTTTTCCGGACTCACAAAAATGTGCTTGTGCCGAGAAAATAGAAAAGGCCATGATTGAAAGATCTAAATTCAAATTCATTTGAATTTAATTCAAATGGTTTGAATAAGTTCAAGGTATTGAGGAGTCCAAAATGTTGGGAATTTAGGAAGAGCCTCGATAAATGGGAAAAGAATTATTGGCAAGGTTAGAGAGATCGACTCAAAGCAGAAAAGGCATAGGATAATTGGCAAGTGTGTTATGGTGATTTCCAAATTAAAGAAATATTTAATATAGCTCGATAATATTGGGAGGATATGTTATAAAGAGAAGTCACCATGTGCATTTCCCTCGATTTAAATGGATCGAAGATCCATGCAATTTACTTAGTTGAGTTTTAAAAATTAAATGGCATGATGGCATGATGACATGATGCAATGCAAAATAAATAGAGCAAGCAAAAGAAACACACGGCGATCATGAAATATATGGAAGGCGTCTGGAGCGTTGGTCTCGGGGCGTTACAACAGTAATTTCAGAAAAATTCCTACGCACACGCAAGATCCATCTAGGTGATGCATAGCAATGAGAGGAGAGAGTGTTGTCCACATACCCTCGTAGACCGAAAGCGGAATCGTTATGACAATGTGGTTGATGTAGTCGTACGTCTTCACGATCCGACCGATCCTAGTACCGAAAGTACGGCACCTCCGCGATCTGCACACGTTCAGCTCGGTGACGTCCCACGAACTCTAGATCCAGCTGAGTGTCGAGGGAGAGCTTCGTCAGCACGACAGCGTGATGACGGTGATGATGAAGTTAGCAATGCAGGGCTTCGCCTAAGCACTACAACGATATGACCGAGGTGGAAATCTGTGGAGGGGGGCACCGCACACGGCTACACAATCAACTTGTGTGTCTATGGGGTGCCCCCTCCCCCGTATATAAAGGAGTGGAGGAGGGGAGGGCCGGCCCTCTCTATGGCGCGCCCTAGGGGGAGTCCTACTCCCACCGGGAGTAGGATTCCCCCCTTCCCTAGTTGGAGTAGGAGAGGAAGGAAGGAGGAGAGAGGGATAAGGAAAGGGGGGGTCGGCCCCCCTCCCAATTCGGATTGGGCTTGGGGGGCGCCCCCACCTTGGCCGCCTCCTCCTCTCACCCACTAAGGCCCATTAAGGCCCATGTACTCCCCGGGGGGTTCCGGTAACCCCCGGTACTCCGGTAAATGCCCGAACTCACCCGAGACCCTTCCGATGTCCAAACATAGCATTCCAATATATTGATCTTTATGTCTCGACCATCTCGAGACTCCTCGTCATGTCCGTGATCTCATCCGAGACTCCAAACAACCTTCGGTACATCAAAACACATAAACTCATAATACCGATCATCACCGAACGTTAAGCGTGCGGACCCTACGGGTTCGAGAACTATGTAGACATGACCGAGACTCGTCTCCGGTCAATAACCAATAGCGGAACCTGGATGCTCATATTGGTTCCTACATATTCTATGAAGATCTTTATCGGTCAAACCGCATAACAACATACGTTGTTCCCTTTGTCATCGGTATGTTACTTGCCCGAGATTCGATCGTCGGTATCTCAATACCTAGTTCAATCTCTTTACCGACAAGTCTCTTTACTCGTTCCGTAATGCATCATCCCGCAACTAACTCATTAGTCACATTACTTGCAAGGATTATAGTGATGTGCATTGCCGAGAGGGCCTAGAGATACCTCTCCGATACACGGCCGGAGTGACAAATCCTAATCTCGATATATGCCAACTCAACAAACACCTTCGGAGACACCTGTAGAGCATCTTTATAATCACCCAGTTACGTTGTGACGTTTGATAGCACACAAAGTGTTCCTCTGGTATTCGGGAGTTGCATAATCTCATAGTCAAAGGAACATGTATAAATCATGAACGAAGCAGTAGCAATGAAACTAAAACGATCATAATGCTAAGCTAACGAATGGGTCTTGTCCATCACATCATTCTCTAATGATGTGATCCCGTTCATCAAATGACAACACATGTCCATGGCTAGGAAACTTAACCATCTTTGATTAAGGAGTTAGTCAAGTAGAGGCATACTAGGGACACTCTATTTGTCTATGTATTCACACATGTACTAAGTTTCCGGTTAATACAATTCTAGCATGAATAATAAACATTTATCATGAAATAAGGAAATAAATAATAACTTTATTATTGCCTCTAGGGCATATTTCCTTCAGTCTCCCACTTGCACTAGAGTCAATAATCTAGTTCACATCGCTATGTGATTTAACACCAATAGTTCACATCACCATGTGATTAACACCCATAGTTCACATCGCCATGTGACCAACACTCAAAGTGTTTACTAGACTCAGTAATCTAGTTCACATTGCCATGTGATTAACACCCGAAGAGTACTAATGTGTGATCATGTTTTGCTTGTGAGAGGAGTTTAGACGGGTCTGCCAAATTCAGATTCGTATGTATTTTGCAAATTTCTATGTCTACAATGCTCTTCCACGGAGCTACTTTAGCTAATTGCTCCCACTTTCAATATGTATCCGGATTGTGACTTAGAGTCATCCAGATCGGTGTCAAAGCTTGCATCGACGTAACTCTTTACGATGAACTCTTTATCACCTCCATAACTGAAAAATATTTCCTTAGTCCTCTAAGGATAATTTTGACCGTTGTCCAGTGATCTACTCCTAGATCAAAATTGTACTCCCTTGCCAAACTCAGGGCAGGGTATACAATAGGTCTGGTACACAGCATGGCATGCTTTATAGAACCTATGGCTGAGGCATAGGGAATGACTTTCATTCTCTCTCTATCTTCTGCCATGGTCGGGCTTTGAGTCTTACTCAACTTCACACCTTGCAACACAGGCAAGAACTCTTTCTTTGACTGTTCCATTTTGAACTACTTCAAAAACTTGTCAAGGTATGTACTCATTGAAAAAACTTATCAAGCATCTTGATCTACCTCTATAGATCTTGATATTCAATATGTAAGCAGCTTCACCGAGGTCTTTCTTTGAAAAACTCCTTTCAAACACCCCTTTATGCTTTCCAAAAAATTCTACATCATTTCCGATCGACAATATATCATTCACATATACTTATCAGAAAAGCTGTAGTGCTCCCACTCACTTTCTTGTAAATACAGGCTTTACCGCAAGTCTGTATAAAACTATATGCTTTGATCAACTTATCAAAGCGTATATTCCAACTCTGAGATGCTTGCACCAGTCCATAGTTGGATCGCTGGAGCTTGCATATTTTGTTAGCACCTTTAGGATTGAAAAAAACCTTCTGGTTGCATCATATGCAACTCTTCTTTAATAAATCCATTAAGGAATGCAGTTTTGTTTATCCATTTGCTAGATTTCATAAAATGCGGCAATTGCTAACATGATTCGGACAGACTTAAGCATCGCTACGAGTGAGAAAAACTCATCGTAGTCAACACCTTGAACTTGTCGAAAACCTTTCGCGACAAGTTGAGCCTTGTAGATAGTAACACTATCATCGGCATCCGTCTTCCTCTTGAAGATCCATTTATTCTCAATGGTTTGCCGATCATCGGGCAATTCCACCAAAGTCCATACTTTGTTTCCATACATGGATCCTATCTCAGATTTCATGGTCTTAAACCATTTTTGCGGAATCTGGGCTCATCATCGCTTCCTCATAGTTCGTAGGTTCGTCATGGTCTAGTAACATGACTTCCAGAACCGGATTACCGTACCACTCTGGTGCGGAACGTACTCTGGTTGACCTACGAGGTTCGGTAGTAAATTGATCTAAAGTTTCATGATCATCATCATTAACTTCCTCACTAATTAGTGTAGGCAGCACTGGAACTGATTTCTGTGATGAACTACTTTTCAATTCGGGAGAAGGTACAATTACCTCATCAAGTTCTACTTTCCTCCCACTCACTTCTTTCGAGAGAAACTTCTTCTCTAGAAAGAATCCATTCTTAGCAACAAAGATCTTGCCTTCGGATCTGTGATAGAAGGTGTACCCAACATTTTCTTTTGGGTATCCTATGAAGACGCACTTCTCCGATTTGGGTTCGAGCTTATCAGGTTGAAACTCTTTCACATAAGCATCGCAACCCCAAACTTTAAGAAATGACAGCTTAGGTTTCTAGCCAAACCATAGTTCATACGGTGTCGTCTCAACGGATTAGATGGTGCCCTATTTAATGTGAATGTAGCTGTCTCTAATGCATAACCCCAAAACGATAGTGGTAAATCGGTAAGAGACATCATAGATTGCACTATATCTAATAAAGTACGGTTATGACGTTCGGACACGCACCATTATGCTGTGATGTTCCAGGTGGCATGAGTTTGTGAAACTATTCCACATTGTTTTAATTGAAGACCAAACTCGTAACTCAAATATTCGTCTCCGCGATCAGATCGTAGAAACTTTATTTTCTTATTACGATGATTTTCCACTTCACTCTGAAATTCTTTGAACTTTTCAAATGTTTCAGACTTATGTTTAATCAAGTAGATATACCCGTATCTACTCAAATCATCTGTGAAGGTCAGAAAATAACGATACCCGCCATGAGCCTCAACACTCATCGGACCGCATACATCAGTATGTATTATTTCCAACAAGTCAGTTGCTCGCTCCATTGTTCCGGAGAACGGAGTCTTTAGTCATCTTGCCCATGAGGCATGGTTCGCAAGCATCAAGTGATTCATAATCAAGTGATTCCAAAAGCCCATCAGCATGGAATTTCGTCATGCGCTTTACACCAATATGACTTAAACGGCAGTGCCACAAATAAGTTGCACTATCATTATTAACTTTGCATCTTTTGGCTTCAATATTATGAATATGTGTATCACTACGATCGAGATTCAATAAACCATTTATATTGAGTGTATGACCATAGAAGGTTTTATTCATGTAAATAGAACAACAATTATTCTTTGACTTAAATGAATAATCGTATTGCAATAAACATGATCCAATCATATTCATGCTCAACGCAAACACCAAATAACATTTATTTTGGTTCAACACTAATCCCGAAGGTAAAGGGAGTGTGCGATGGTGATCTTATCAACCTTGGAATCACTTCCAACACACATCATCACCTCGCCCTTAACTAGTCTCTATTTATCTTGCAACTCCTGTTTCGAGTTACTACTCTTAGCAACTGAACCAGTATCAAATACCGAGGGGTTGCTATAAACACTAGTAAAGTACACATCAATAACATGTATATCCAATATACCTTTGTTCACTATGCCATCCTTCTTATACGCCAAGTATCTAGGGCTGTTCCACTTCCAGTGACCATTTCCTTTGCAGTAGAAGCACTCAGTTTCAGGCTTGGGTCTAGCTTTGGGCTTCTTCATAGGAGTGGCAACTTGCTTGCCATTATTCTTGAAGTTTCCTCTCTTTCCCTTGCCCTTTTACTTGAAACTAGTGGTCTTGTCAACCATCAACACTTGATGCTTTTTCTTGATTTCTACCTTCGCCGATTTCAGCATCGCGAAGAGCTTGGGAATCGTTCCCGTTATCCCTTGCATATTATAGTTCATCACGAAGTTCTAGTAACTTGGTGATAGTGACTAGAGAACTCTGTCAATCACTATCTTATCGGGAGATTAACTCCCACTTGATTCAAGTGATTGTAGTACTCAGACATTCTAAGCACATGCTCACTCGTTGAGCTATTCTCCTCCGTCTTGTAGGCAAAGTACTGTCAGAGGTCTCATACCTCTAGACACGGGCATGAGTATGAGATACCAATTTCAACTCTTGGAACATCTTATATGCTCCGTGGCGTTCAAAACATTTTTGAAGTCCCGGTTCTACGCCGTAAAGCATGGTGCACTAAACTATCAAGTAGTCATCATACCGAGCTTGTCAAACATTCATAACGTCTACAGTTGCTCCTGCAATAGTTCTGTCACCTACCGGTGCATCAAGGACATAATTCTACTGTGCAGCAATGAGGATAATCCTCAGATCACGGACCAAGTCCGCATCATTGCTACTATCATCTTTCAACTTATTTTTCTCTAGGAACATATGAAAAATAAACGGGGAGCTACATCGCGAGCTATTGATCTACAACATAGCTATGCAAATACTATCAGGACTAAGTTCATGATAAATTAAAGTTCAATTAATCATATTACTTAAGAACTCCCACTTAGATAGACATCCCTCTAGTCATCTAAATGATCACGTGATCCAAATCAACTAAACCATGTCCGATCATCACAGGAGATGGAGTAGTTTTCAATGGTGAACATCACTATGTTGATCAAATCTACTATATGATTCACGCTTGACCTTTCGGTCTCCAGTGTTTCGAGGCCATATCTGCATATGCTAGGCTCGTCAAGTTTAACCCGAGTATTCCGCGTGTGCAAAACTGGCTTGCACCCGTTGTATGTGAACGTAGAGCTTATCACACCCGATCATCACGTGGTGTCTCGGCACGACGAACTGTCGCAACGGTGCATACTCAGGGAGAACACTTGTACCTTGAAATTTTAGTGAGAGATCATCTTATAATGCTACCACCATACTAAGCAAAATAAGATGCATAACAGATAAACATCACATGCAATCAAAATAAGTGATATGATATGGCCATCATCATCTTGTGCCTTTGATCTCCATGTCCAAAGCACCGTCATGATCACCATTGTCACCGGCTTGACACCTTGATCTCCATCGAAGCATCATTGTCGCCTCGCCAACTATTGCTATCACGACTATCGCTACCGCTTAGTGATAAAGTAAAGCAATTACATGGAAATTGCATTTCATACAATAAAGCGACAACCATATGGCTCCTACCAGTTGCCGATAACTGTTACAAAACATGATCATCTCATACAACAATTTATATATCATCACGTCTTGACCAGATCACATCACAACATGCCCTGCAAAAACAAGTTAGACGTCCTCTACTTTGTTGTTGCAAGTTTTACGTGGCTGCTACGGGCTTAGCAAGAACCGTTCTTACCTACGCATCAAAAACCACAATGATTTTTCGTCAAGTGTGTTGTTTTAACCTTCAACAAGGACCGGGCGTAGCCACACTCGATTCAACTAAAGCTGGAGAAACAGACACCCACTAGCCACCTGTGTGCGAAGCACGTCGGTAGAACCAGTCTCGCGTAAGCGTACGGGTAATGTCGGTGTGGGCCGTCTCATCCAACAATACCGCTGAATCAAAGTATGACATGCTGGTAAGCAGTATGACTATTATCGCCCACAACTCTTTGTGTTCTACTCGTGCATATAACATGTACGCACAGACCTGGCTCGGATGCCACTGTTGGGGAACGCAGTAATTTCAAAAAAATTCCTACGCACATGCAAGATCCATCTAGGTGATGCATAGCAACGAGAGGGGAGAGTGTTGTCCATGTACCCTCGTAGACCGAAAGCGGAAGCGTTATGACAACGTGGTTGATGTAGTCGTACGTCTTCATGATCCGACCGATCCTAGTACCGAAAGGATGTCACCTCCGTGATCTGCACAAGTTCAGCTCGGTGACGTCCCACGAACTCTAGATCTGTAACACCCCGCATGTAACTTTCCATATTTGTAACTCCAACTCTTGCCATTTTCGGCTATGTGTTATGATATTCTCTCCGTGGTCGGGTTTTGTTTTCTGTTTTGTTTTTGTTCATGTCATGCATTTCATATCATGTCATCATGCGCATTGCATTTGCATACGTGTTCGTCTCATGCACCCGAGCATTTTCCCCGTTGTCCGTTTTGTAATCCGGCGCTCCTATCTCCTCCGGCGCACCCCTCTTGTTTTCTTTCGTGTGCGGGTGTCAAACGTTCTCGGAATGGACCGAGGCTTGTCAAGTGGCCTTGGTATACCACCGGTAGACCACCGGTCAAGTTTCGTTCCATTTGGAGGTCGTTTGGTACTCCAACGGTTAACCGGGCATCCGCAATGTCCATTTGTGTGTTGCAGCAAAACCCCCTCTCTAAACAGCCGAAAACCCACCAAACTCTCTTCCATGATGTAGGTCGTTCGATCACGCTCGTGTGGGCGAAAACCGCACCTCATTTGGACTCTCCTAGCTCCCTCTACCTATAAATATGTGAGACCCCTGAAATTTTCGCGCAGTCCAAACCCTAACCCTCGTCCCTCCGCGCGCCGGACATGTCCGCCGGCGCCGGACAAATCGCGCCACCGCCACGTCAGCGTCCGCCGCCGCCCGTACCGTGCCGGCCCGCGGAGCCCAGGGAGGGCCCGCGCGAGCCCGCGCCCGCGCCGCCGCCTGCCTGCGTTGCCACCCCGCGCCGCCGCCGCCGCCTCGCCGCGCTGCCCCGGCCGGCGCCGCCCTCCTCCGCCGCCGGTGCCCCCTCCTCCGGCCGCCTCCTCGCCCCCGCCGTCCTCTCGTTCCCCTCCGCCGCCTCCCCGCACTCCGGCGGCCCGAGCTCCCTCGGCCAGATCCGATCTGGGATCCTCTACGGTTGACTTTTCTCGAACCCTAAAATTTCCCAGTCTTTGCATTTTCACATGATATGCCCCTGTTCATCATTGCATAACTCTCTGTACATAGCTCCGTTTTGCGCGTGCAATATGTCAAATTGTTCGCCTCGTGATGCTCTACATTTTATTCAATTGCACCATGTTCATTTGAGGCCATCTTGATGCCCAAATCTCTGTTGCAAGAGTGCTAGTTGCTGTTATCTGCTGGTTCTTAGCAGAACTTGGAGATTTGTCATTTTTGTATCATTTAATCTGTGCATCTTATTGGCATGAGCTCTACATGTGTTTTGTTGTATGCCATGCCGTCTTTCCAAGTGTGTATGCCATGTATTTTTGTGATCTCTGTGGTGACTAGCACAAGCATGCAAACTAGGCCCCGTAATGTTTCTGATTTCAGGGACTTGGTGTTTTCTCCAAGTCTTTGTCTGCTGTTATTTTGTTGCCATGTAAACTTGATGCTACAGAGAGATCCATGCATATTTTGGAGATGTTCAGTAAGGATGTTTTGTAGATACTGTTGTAATTGATCCATTCCTGCCCTTGTTTGAATTTATGGAGTGCCATAGCATGACTCAATCTTGCTCTACTTTTGCTATAAAATATTTCTAGCAGATTGTTTACGTGTTATTCAATTTTGCTAAGCTTGTTGTAGTTGATCCATACATGCTATGCTTTTGTTCTTGCCATGGATAGCTTCTTAAACATGCCATCTTGCTGTAGGTATGATTGTTTTGTCATTCATTGCTCTGTAGTGAGTGCATCAAGCTCACCAAGATGCCTTCATATTATTGTTTCTGCCATGCTCTGTTTTCTGCTAAGTCTGAAACCTGATAACGAAACTTGCTATGTTTACATGCTTGCCATCATATCTTCTGGTCCTTTTTGGCTTATGGTCAGTAAGGGACTTTTGTCATGTGCTGTTAGTAGAACACTACCATGCCTTGTTTTGCTATGTTAAGTTCCTGTAGCATGTTTATTTCGTGCTCTGAACATTGCTACCTGATGCTGTTTACTGCCATGTCCAGTGTTTCACTAAGTCTGTGAACCTGTAATCTTTTGCACTTTTGTCATGCTTGTTTGAGCTTGATATGTTGTGAACTATCCGTAGCTCAGTGTTCATTTTTTGTCAAGCGTCTCCTGTAGTTTACTGCCATGTGTTTTGTTGCTATGTTGGAGTGCTGTAGCATTATTACTTGTTGCATTTTAAGTGCTATCTTGCTGTTTATCGCAGATTAGTGTCATTCTTGTTTTGCTTGCCATTTGCAAACCGTGCATCCGATTCCGGTGATCTTTATATCGATTTTGACCGAAATCATCTCATCTTTCCAGTGGCATGCTTGGTTTGCCAAGTTACTGCCATGTTCATCATTTCCCCTCCGGAGCACGCATACGCATCGCATATCATATCTTGCATATCATACATGTTTTGCATCATGTTGCTTGCGCATTTCTCGTTGTTGATTGTGGTTCCGTTTGCTTGTGTTCTTGTCTTGGGTAGAGCCGGGAGACGAGTTCGTGAACGAGGAACCTGTCGAGTACGCTTACGAGGTTCAAGCTTTCGACAACTCTGAGAACCTTGCAGGCAAGATGACCACCCCTCGAAATCACTTCTATTTTTGCTTTGCTAGTTGTTCGCTCTATTGCCATGCTCCGCTACCTATAACTTGCTATATCATGTCTCCCATTTTAGCCATGTCAGCCCTAACCATCCTTTCCTAGCAAACCGTTGTTTGGCTAAGTTACCGCTTTTGCTCAGCCCCTCTTATAGCATTGCTAGTTGCAGGTGAAGTTGAAGTTGTTCCATGTTGGAACATGGACATGTTGGGATATCACAATATCTCTTATTTAATTAATGCATCTATATATATTTGGTAAAGGGTGGAAGGCTCGGCCTTATGCCTGGTGTTTTGTTCCACTCTTGCCGCCCTAGTTCCTGTCATACCGGTATTATGTTCCTTGAGTTTGCGTTCCTTACGCGGTTGGGTGATTTATGGGACCCCCTTAACAGTTCGTCTTGTATAAAACTCCTCCAGCAAGGCCCAACTTTGGTTTTACCATTTGCCACCTAAGCCTTTCCCCCGGGTTTTCGCGAGCCCGAGGGTCATCTTATTTTAACCCCCCCGGGCCAGTGCTCCTTCGAGTGTTGGTCCGAACTGAGTAGACTGCGGGGGCCCCTCCTGAAAACTCGAGGTCTGGTTTTACTCGTAGGATGTCTCATCTGGTGTGCCCTGAGAAGGAGATATGTGCAGCTCCTATCGGGATTTGTCGGCGCATCGGGCGGCTTTGCTGGTCTTGTTTTACCATTGTCGAAATGTCTTGTAAACCGGGATTCCGAGACTGATCGGGTCTTTCCGGGAGAAGGTTTATCCTTCGTTGACCGTGAGAGCTTATGATGGGCTAAGTTGGGACACCCCTGCAGGGTATTATCTTTCGAAAGCCGTGCCCGCGGTTATGAGGCAGATGGGAATTTGTTAATGTCCGGTTGTAGAGAACTTGTCACTTGACTTAATTAAAATACATCAACTGTGTGTGTAGCCGTGATGGTCTCTTCTCGGCGGAGTCCGGGAAGTGAACACGGTTTGAGTTATGAATGACGTAAGTAGGAGTTCAGGATCACTTCTTGGTCATTACTAGAAGACGACCGCTCCGTTGCTTCTCTTCTCGCTCTCTTTTGCGTATGTTAGCCACCATATATGCTTAGTGTCTGCTGCAGCTCCACCTCATTACACCATCCTTTCCTATAAGCTTAAATAGTCTTGATCTCGCGGGTGTGAGATTGCTGAGTCCTCGTGACTCACAGATTCTACCAAAACAGTTGCAGGTGCCGACGATGCCAGTGCAGATGATGGGATCGACCTCAAGTGGGAGTTCGATGAGGAACGTGGTCGTTACTATGTGTCTTTTCCTGATGATCAGTAGTAGAGCCCAGTTGGGACGATCGGGGATCTAGCATTTGGGGTATCTTATTTTCATTTGGATCTTGACCGTAGTCGGTCTATGTGTGTATTTTGGATGATGTATGAATTATATTTATGTATTGTGTGAAGTGGCGATTGTAAGCCAACTCTTTATCCCATTATTGTTCATTACATGGGATTGTGTGAAGATGACCCTTCTTGCGACAAAACCACTATGCGGTTATGCCTCTAAGTCGTGCCTCGACACGTGGGAGATATAGCCGCATCGTGGGCGTTACAAGATCCAGCTGAGTGTCGAGGGAGAGCTTCGTCAGCACGACGGCGTGATGACGGTGATGATGAAGTTACCGACGCAGGGCTTCGCCTAAGCACTACAACGATATGACCGAGGTGGAAATCTATGGAGGGGGCACCGCACACGGCCAAACAATCAACTTGTGTGTCTATGGGGTGCCCCCCTCCCCCGTATATAAAGGAGTGGAGGAGGGGAGGGCCGGCCCTCTCTATGGCGCGCCCTAGGGGGAGTCCTACTCCTACCTGGAGTAGGATTCCCCCCTTCCCTAGTTGGAGTAGGAGAGGAAGAAAGGAGGAGAGAGGGAGAAGGAAAGCGGGGGGGCGGCCCCCCTCCCAATTCGGATTGGGCTTGGCGGGGGGCGCCTCCACCTTGGCCGCCTCCTCCTCTCTCCCACTAAGGCCCATTAAGGCCCATGTACTCCCCGGGGGGTTCCGGTAACCCCTAGTACTCCCGTAAATGCCCGAACTCACCCGGAACCCTTCCGATGTCCAAATATAGCATTCCAATATATCGATCTTTATGTCTCGGCCATTTTAAGACTCCTCGTCATGTCCGTGATCTCATCCGGGACTCCGAACAACCTTCGGTACATCAAAACACATAACCTCATAATACCGATCGTCACCGAACGTTAAGCGTGCGGACCCTACGGGTTCGAGAACTATGTAGACATGACCGGGACTCGTCTCCAGTCAATAACCAATAGCGGAACCTGGATGCTCATATTGGTTCCTACATATTCTACGAACATCTTTATCGGTCAAACCGCAGAACAACATACGTTGTTCCCTTTGTCATCGGTATGTTACTTGCCCGAGATTCGATCGTCGGTATCTCAATACCTAGTTCAATCTTGTTACCGGCAAGTCTTTTTACTCGTTCCGTAATGCATCATCCCGCAACTAACTCATTAGTCACATTGCTTGCAAGGCTTATAGTGATGTGCATTACCGAGAGGGCCCAGAGATACCTCTCCGATACACGGAGTGACAAATCCTAATCTCGATATATGCCAACTCAACAAACACCTTCGGAGACACCTGTAGAGCATCTTTATAATCACCCAATTACGTTGTGACGTTTGATAGCACACAAAGTGTTCCTCCGGTATTCGGGGGTTGGATAATCTCATAGTCAGAGGAACATGTATAAGTCATGAAGAAAGCAGTAGCAATGAAACTGAAATGATCATAATGCTAATCTAACGAATGGGTCTTGTCCATCACATCGTTCTTTAATGATGTGATCCCGTTCATCAAATGACAACACATGTCCATGGCTAGGAAACTTAACCATCTTTGATTAACGAGCTAGTCAAGTAGAGGCATACTAGGGACACTCTGTTTGTCTATGTATTCACACATGTACTAAGTTTCCGGTTAATACAATTCTAGCATGAATAATAAACATTTATCATGAAATAAGGAAATAAATAATAACTTTATTATTGCCTCTAGGGCATATTTCCTTCAGGAGGAAGCACAAGGGGGAGAACCTCTCCTCCTCTCTCTCGGTGGCGCCGGAGTGCCATCGGGAGGGGAATCATCGCCACGGTGATCGTCTTCATCAACATCACCATCCTCATCTCTTTTACGCGGTCCACTCTCCCGCACCCCGCTGTAATCCCTACTTAAACATGGTGCTTTATGCCACATATTATGATCCAATGATGTGTTGCCATCCTATGATGTTTTGAGTAGATATTCTTTGTCTTTGGGTTGATTGATGATCTAGATTGGTATGAGTTGTATGTTTTATTTTGGTGTTGTCCTATTGTGCCCTCCGTGTCGCGCAAGCGTGAGGGATTCCCGTTGTAGGGTGTTGCAATACGTTCATGATTCACTTATAGTGGGTTGCTTGAGTGACAGAAGCATAAACCCGAGTAAGGGGGTTGCTGCGTATGGGATAAAGGGGACTTGATATGTTAATGCTATGGTTGGGTTTTACCTTAATGATCTTTAGTAGTTGCGGATGCTTGCTAGAGTTCCAATCATAAGTGCATATGATCCAAGAAGAGAAAGTATGTTAGCTTATGCCTCTCCCTCATATGAAATTGCAATAGTGATTACCGGTCTTGTTAACAATTGCCTAGGATAATTCCGCACACCTACCCATCATTATTCCACACTCGCTATTTATAATATTTAGTAATATATTCTAACTTTATGATAACAGCACCTACTTTTATATTTTAGCTCTCCGATACCATGCAAAGTTATCCTCTTCATACCCACAACGTAGTTTTATTTCTCGTTTCTAGTTGGAAGCAAACGTTCGGTATATGTAGAGTCGTATCAGTGGCAGATAGAACTTGAGAGAATATTGATCTTACTTTTAGCTCCTTGTGGGTTCGACACTCCATACTTATCACTTCCACCTTTGGGAATTGCTACGACGATTCCCTGCACTTGGGGATTATCACATGGATCCATACTGGGATTTGTCGCTCCGTCTGATGGAGAGATATCTCTAGGCCCTCTCGGTAATACAGTTCCACAAGAAGCTTGCAGGCATGTGACTAATGAGTTTAGTCATGGGGATCTTGTATTAAGGAATGAGTAAAGAGACTTGCCGGTAACGAGGTTGAACAAAGTATGGAGATACCAACGATCGAATTCGGGAAAGTAACATATCACTGAACAAAGGGAATTGTATACGGGATTGACCGAATCCTCAAAATTGTGGTTCAAATGATAAAGATCTTCATTGAGTATGTGGGAATCAAGATGGGAATCCAGGTCCCGCTGTTGATTATTGATCGGAGAGGACCGGTCATGTCTGCATGTTCTCGAACCTGTCGGGTCGCACACTTAACGTTCGATAGCTAGGGTAGTATTGAGGTATTAGTACGGTGAAGTACGAAGGTTGTTCAGAGTCCCGTATGGGATCCGAGACATCACGAGGAGCTCCGGGATTGGTCCGGAGGTAAAGATTTATATATGGGAAGTCATATTCAGGGTTCCAGAAATTGTCCGGGATTTTTTGGTATTGTACCGGGAACAGGAAGGTTCCAGAGTGGGGTCCATCTGCATGGGGGGGCTCACATGGACGTGGGTAGTGGGGCAAGTCCCCACACCCCTGGTCTAGGCGCACCAAGATCCCCGCTTACAAGGAATATGATCATATCTCGAAGGGATAATATCAAGATCCCTAAGAAGGGATAGCGATCTGTAGGGAAGGAAAGGAGGGATTTCCTTCCCCCTTGGCCAACGACCCTAGGGGCTTGGAGGGCAAGCCACCAGCCCCCTCCACCCCTGTATATAGTGGGGAGGCGCATGGGGATATGTACGTTTCCACCCTTGCCCGTCTCCCTCCCGTTACACCTCCTCCACCTCGCGCAGACGCTGGGCGAAGCCCTGCTGCAGTTCCGCTGCTGTCACCACCACCACGCCGCCGTGTTGGTTCAAATCTCATCTACCTCATCTCCCTCGCTTGCTGGATCAAGAAGGAGAGGACGCCACCAAGCCAAACGTGTGCTAAACTCGAAGGTGCCGCACATGCGGTACTTGGATTGGATTGGATCACGACGCGAGTACGACTACGTCAACCACGACAGAACAACGGCCCATCTCATTCGGTCTACAAGGGTACGTAGACACACTCCCCTCTCGTTGTTAGCATCTCCATAGATAGATCTTTGGGTGTTTCGTAGGAATTTTTTGTTTTCCATGCACCATTGCCCATCACGAACACCTCAGAATCCCGAGGCATCTTCTCGGGTCGAGAGTCCTCGACATAGGACGCCATGCACTGGCCCGACTGAACAAGGGCCTGACTAAAATCTTGGATTCTCATATCCTATAATAGTTAGGATCTGTACTAGTATGACACAACCACACATATATCATATATGTCCATGTGTGGATGTGGTGTAATCAACACTAGCCAAGTTTCAGATCACATTTCATAACCACAGGCATACCAGAGTGCTACCAATGAGTTCCAAGCATTAAACTCGACCACCACAGCTACATATCAACCATACTAGCATCCTACCGCACTGCACATGCTCAGATTTACAGGGCATAACCAGATCTACGATAATATCATCGGAGTCGAACTGAAAAGCATCATGAAATCGAACTACCAAACCCTACTGTTCTAGCAACCCATCATTAGTATCTACCACAACATCACATGGTCATAGATCGACACTCTGCAACACTACCAGTGCTCACAGATTGATCCCTAGTAGATGGTCACATACCAAAGCTACAACGAGTAGGAAGGGGGGGTGTGATAGAACTTACAACCATCGGGGAGCAGGTAGTTGACGCGGACGGCGAGCGTGCGCGGCGGTGGGGAGGGGGGTGGGAGGGAGAGGTGAGGATTATGGCAGGGAAATCAGCGATGAACTAACGGGGGTTAAATAGGGCGTCTGATTCGGCGGGAGGTGGCCCAAGTTCTCCCGCCGCTTTTTCCGCGCACGAGCTCACGCCATCCTCTCCTCACATCAGCTCGGCGCGGCGTGCCTCTCACTGCACGGCGTGAGCCTGGCTGGGAGAAAAAGGTCGATTTAGCCGTTCCTGCTAAGGCTAGCTGAGCGTTGAGTTAAGGTCCGTGCGATGCGTGTCAAATAGTAAAAACAAACAACCAAACGAGTCAAATTTATATCTAACAGGCCTAGTCGAGACTTGTGCAGGTAACCAAACGCATCCTAAGGTTTGAGAAAAATCCTAAACTAAATAATAATAAAAAATCCTAAGGTTCGGGAAGGAACACAGCCCCGCAGTTTGCCCGTTGCAGCGGCACAGCATCGCGGCGGAGTCGCGTGCGTGCGTCCTGCCACTTCCCCACAAGCGAAAACAGGACAGGTTTGACCCCCACACCACTACTGCCCAACCTCCCCACACCCCGCACCCAGACGCGCAACGCATTTCCTCCCTCCCTCCCCCCGCTTGCGAGAAGCGCAGCCCGAGAGGGAGACCCCCGAGAGAACCCTCCAGATGCAGCCGGCCGCCGCCGAGATGCAGCCGCCCGTCGGCTCCCCCACCGCCGCTCCCCAATCCGAGACCCAGCACCCGCTGTCTCCCCCCGATCCCTCCTCTCCCCCCGCGCCCGCACCGGCGCCGGCCCCGGCCCCCGAGGCGGCGGCCGATCCGCCCTCGTCCGCGCCCGCCCTGGCGCCGGTGCAGCTGCAGCCGCAGCAGCAGCACAAGACCGTCACGTGGAGCGAGAAGCTCACGTCCGAGTCGCCCACCTACGTGCCGGCCGCCGCCTCCGCAGAGGCCAGCCAGTACGTCTCCCGCGGGCCCGCCGCCTCCTCCTCCAAGGGTAACCGCCCGCTGATCCGGCCTCCGCCACGCTCGGTTTAGCACGGTACCCTCGGTTCTGATCCCCGTTTTCGGTGTCGGTGTGCCGCAGGCGCGGTGGAGGCGATGAAGGACACGCTGTCGAGGTGGGGGAAGTCCATGGCGGAGACCACCAGCATGGTCGAGAGCCTCAGCCGCGACACGTGGCAGCACTGTGAGATCTCAGCGCCCTAACCCCCCTACGTCTCCTTGGGGAATATACTTTACTCTGTTCTTTGTTTGTTCTGTGAGATTCATTTCTTGAGGGGCGGGGTTGGGTGCCATGGGCCAAGGTTCTAGGCTTTTCGTAGCTTTTTAAGGATGGATGAAATGATGAGTACCGAATAAAGTTGTAAAGTAAAACCCCAGGAGATTCCTTCATGTAGTTGTGGGGATTGGAATAGCTGGTGGAGAAGGATGTGTATCTTTGTCCTGAGAAAAGAAAGTACCTAAATATTGGGTGTAGTTTCCCCAAAACTTATAATTCTGCTGATAAACTTAATCAGAGTTCTCAGATAGTTCAGTATTTGTTTCCTAGGAGTAGCCAAGTAGTCAATATCCATAGGAAATTTCCAATTTCCAGTATATAGCATACTTAATCGTTTCAAACGAGCATATGCATATAGTCGCAGCATACTTAATCAGAGTTCTCAGATAGTTCAGTATTTGTTTCCTAGGAGTAGTTAATATCCATATAAGATTTCCAGTATATACAAATACTTAATCGTTTCATACTTATGGAGATAACATACTTAATCATTTTTGTATATCCAGTTCCCTCACGTGTCTGAACTCTGTGATGTTTCTACTGATGGAATAGTCGCAGTGGCATTAAGTATAAGAGATTTAACCAATGAATTCTTCATTTCAAACGAGCATATGCATATAGGTTGTCCTTCCTGTAAATTAGCACACATTCCTTGGGAAGAATGGAAACCACTTAAGGAGAAACATGCCATATTAACATTAGATTTGCTCCCACCTTTTAGATACCAACCTTCTTGAGGGGCCTAGGGTTAAACACCTAGCTCTGTAGAACCAGCAATATATTTTGTATGTTAGTTTATTTTGTACCAGCAGACTTATAAGAAGGGGGAAAGTGAAACTTGTAGCTGTACTGGCGGCCTTTTTCATCTTTTGAATAATTAAATAACCATAATAAATTTCCAGTATGTAGTATGCTTAGTCATTTATGCAGAGGAAGAACTAGTGATTGGACGTTTCTCCTATTTATCCAGTTTACGAAGAGCAGCGCTAACTTATTAGAGATCAACTACTCGCTTCACCTATGCAAATCAGCATCTGCATGTGTAGTTATACGCAATTAGCACGGGTTCCTTTGGACAAATAGAGATTACTTAATGAGAATCTGTGACATGTTGACAATGACATCAGATCTGCACTTACCTTTAGGTAATAACCTTCCAGTTAGGGGCTTAGGGGTAATCATCTAGCTCCAGAGAACCAGTGATACATTTTAAATGCCCATTTGTTATGGAAATAGCAATCTTTCTCTACAGAAGATTCAAGACTTCATACAGTTGGGTGCACATTTGTTGCATCAGCCACAGTATATTCTGTGTTCAATTATGCTTCGAACTGAAGATGAGGATCTCACGATCATTGCGTCTTGAATAACCTCCTAATGGAGTTTTTTGAGATCGTTAACTTGACATATAGAATGACAAAGTTTTGGTACTTTGTAGATACTAAGTTAAGAATCTCTCTTGCCTTCTGTAACATGTCCAGTCCAATGTTTTGCATGATCTTGTATTCACCAAGGAATATACGCATGTGTTGGACTGGCAGAACTACAGTTGATATGATGAGTTTAATACTCCTTGCGTAAAGAAATATAAGAGCGTTTAGATCACTAAAGTAGTGATCTAAACTCTCTTACATTTCTTTACAGAGGGAGTAATTAATACCTTCTACACTCGCTGTTAACATGGTATGCTGTATGTCTGACAGTACAACCTTTTTCTCTCAAACAGTCAAGACAGGGCCTAGTTTTACTGAGGCTGCTATGGGACGGCTTGCTCAAGGAACAAAGGTCTTAGCGGAAGGTGGCTATGAAAAAATATTTAAACAGACGTTCGAGATTCTGCCGGATGAGCAGCTGAAAATGTCTTACGCGTGCTATCTATCAACATCTGCTGGCCCTGTCATGGGAGTTATGTACATTTCTACAGCTAAAATTGCATTCTGCAGTGACAATCCTCTTTCTTACAAGGCGGGAAATAAAACAGAATGGAGTTACTACAAGGTACGGGTTATTCACTTCCTCGTAACATCTGTCTAGGTCTGTATTTTGTATTTCATGTAGTGCAGCTTATTGCATGAATGGCAGAAGTGTTATTGGTTCAGAGGTAAAGGTAGTTAGTGATCTTTGAATTTTTATTTGTTGAGGAAGGAAAATAGAAGGAAAGGTGGGCACTTAAGCGATGATGCTTGTTTTACACATTTCTAGCTCCATCCAGTTTATATATTAATTGCTAGTACATGTTTATGCATATCCTTCGTACTAAATTGTTGTTCTCCTTTCCAAAAAAACAGGTGGTCATTCCTCTTCATCAGCTAAGAACAGCCAATCCTTCAGTGAGCAAAGTAAATCCTGCTGAAAAGTACATCCAGGTTGTCTCGGTTGAAGGGCATGAGTTCTGGTTCATGGGTTTCCTGATGTACGACAAGGCTGTGTCCAGCCTGCAAGAAGCCCTTGACGGTGCTCGGGAGTTGCAACCATAGGTAGATATCAGACGGAAGTTTCAGTTACTTCAGCATGTAACATCCCCAGGGGCATCGTCAGTTCTCCATTCGATGTCTTCCGCTCTGAGCATCTCCTGTTTAAGACACATCCTTCATGCTGTGCCCCTTGGAGCTTTCGGTTCGGTACACTCACGAGCTTGTATACGTGTTTGAAGTGTTTGTTCTTGTTCATTGCGTACCCCGTGTTGTAATGATGATGACATATATGGGAAAAACATCGGAGCTGTCCATTTTAAATGCCTTGTGTTATCAATATTTAACTGTGACAGTGTAGGGTGTTTACTGGTACTCTGGTAGGCACCCAGGTCAGGGCATGCTTGGGCTGAACTGAGGGTAAGATGACAATTCTGAAGGAAATTTGCAATTCGGGTAGTTGGTGTCTTCTTTCTTTCGGGGAAACCGGGATAGTTGGATGAAGCTTTTGGTTCATGCAGCACGCAGTAGATTCTCCAAGCACATAAGACCATCTCCGGTTGGACAACCAAAACCTTCTTTATATGTCCGGTGGACAGTCCGAACACTTGTGTTCAAACAAAAAACATACTACCTCCAATGAAGACCCCCTAATACCGAGTGGGGACGTCCATATGAACCTATTGCTATCACGGCATGGTACTTATGGTTTGAGCGAAGAAAGCTTACCCATGGAGGTCAGACCCAGAATGCTGCCCAAATTCATGGTTTGAGCGAAGAAAGCTTACCCATGGAGGTCAGACCCAGAATGCTGCCCAAATTCAGTTAGCTGTGAGGGCCCTTGCAGCAAACTTTGTGACCGCTTGTAAACCCAAGGCAAAGGTGCGAGTTGCAACCTGGACTAGACCAAGAGCAGGCTACATGAAGCTTAACGTGGATGCCGGCTTTCGGTGCTGTCCTCCGGGACCACAAGGGCAAATTTGTGGCAGCAGCAAATGAACGGTTGAGTCTCTGTTATGATCCATTTTCGGCTGAAGCAATTGCAGTCAGATTTGGATTAAATCTAACTAAGATGGTGGGGTGCAGTAAATTAGAAGTGATGTCAGATAATGTGGAAGTGGTCTCGGCCTTGAAAGATGGTACTTCTAGCTCAGTTGCAAGTGCTATTTTCGATGACTGTTATTATATGTCATCAGATTTTAATCACGTTGTGTATGATCATTGTAATAGGGAGAGCAACCAGGTCGCTCATGAACTAGCTAGGCTAGCTAAATACTCTCCCCCTAGTATCTGGATGGATTCTCCTCCGAATGAGGTGGTTCCCTTGGTTGTAAACGATGCTACTCTATTGACTGAATAAAGGGGGAACCAGGTTTTAAAAAAACCCGTTTATAAAAAAAATGCATTTTAAACCCGTTTTAAAATGCCAAAAACATTGAAACAAAATTTAATGTATACATCTTCGCAACATGTGTGTGAGGTACAAGGTTTCGTGAAAAAATCTCTTTTGTTTTGCCTCCGCAAAAAAGAAAAAAATTAGTGCTTTTAAATAGCGTTCCACAACACATTTTTTTGTCTTTTTTGCACAAATCAAAGAAAAAAAAATTTGCGAATACGCGGGATGCGTATCATTCCATTGATAGAGGGGAGAACGAAAATACATGGTAGCAATCGCCGTAGAGCGTACACTAGAAAGGCGCTTACGAGGGTGCTGGTGAGCATCGGTAGAAGGGGTTGCTCAGCCCCAGGTACAAGGGATGAGGTTACATGTATGATGTTGCATAGGTCTCTAGCACCTGTCTTGGCCGAGGTGCGAGCTTCCTCCTGTATAGTGTGCAACAGGTGGGTATGCATTGGTGTCACGCCATCGAAGATGCAGGCGTTGCGGTGCTTTCAAATAGTCCAAGCAGTGAGAGCAATAAGGGATCCCAATGCTTTGGGATGGCTCGCCGGGGATGCATGAAGAGTCGAGGACCACCACTGGAAGAGATCGACCGTACCGTCCGGAGGCTGGACGGTGAGTCGGCATCAGTGAAAAATGTCATGCCAGACGAAGCGGGAGACGTGGCAACCGACGAGGAGATGGTGCATGGTCTCGTCCTCCTGGTCGCACATGATGCACGGGAGGTTGTGCGTCAGCCCATGGCGGGCGAGACGAGCAGCGATCCAACATCGGTCGAGGCCAGCTAGACACAGAAAAAGCTTGACAGCCAGCGGTCTCGGGAAAAAGTAGTTTTTCCCTGAAACTTTCTACGTGCGCATAGAATATGAAGATGTATGCGTGAAATTTTTCTTATATTTTTTTGGCATTTAAAAATGAGTTTTCTGAAGTGGGTTCATATGTCCATGGTTCATCCATGTAGTTTCCCCTTAATCCCTTGGTTTGATTGTTCTCTTCTCAAACCCAATCTATGTATGGGGAGGGAATGGAGTAGAGGTGTCTGGACATGACCAGACAGTCTGTCACGTTGTACCCGGTTCATCTCGAACCACCTTCGCTCTTCCTTTTTTTGTCTCCTCTCTCTCCATTTCACTAATCATATGCATATGTTTGAACAACTTAAGGTTTAAATTCCTTTAAAAAACTTAAGGTTTAAATTGAGGAGTGTTGTTGTGTATCGAGAGCAATGAGGATTTGGAGCCGAGCTGCGATGCTCTAAGAAAAGAAGCACAAAAGTTGTGCATTCCGATTGATTCGAGTATATAGCAAAAAACTACCACATTACAAGCTATGTCTACAAAAAATATCATTTTTTTAATCTTTAAAAAATCTATCACAAAATTGGTTCGTTGTTCAAAAAAACCCAAATGACCAGACGCTTTAGAATTAATCTGGTTTATGACAGGTCAGGCCCGCTCCTAGACAAACCGTCAGTTGACTGTTTGTTTGACCGTTAACTTACATATGGGTCCCACATGTAAGTGCTATCTCTCTCCCTTATCTTTCTTCTCTCCCTCTTCTTCCCTGTCACTTTTTCGAGCCATTGCCGGGCACCACCACGGGCTGCCGCAGCCAGCACCACGCCCCGCGCAGCCACGGCCGCCACCGCCAGGGCCGGCCACCACCACGCCATGGACACGAAGAAGATGGAAAGAGGGCGGCGGATGGGCGGCTCAGAGCGGCTCGCTGGTGGTCGGAGTCGAGCTCGTACTACATGGCAGTACCCACGCCGCCGTCGCCTGCTTCACTCGACGCCGCCGCAGAGAGGAGGAGGAGCTCCGCGCCGCCGGACGCCACCAGGACATGCCTCGCTTAGCTCCGCGCCAGCAGGACGTGGCTCTGCTTAGCTCCGCCCAGCAGAGAGGAGGAGGAGCTCCGCGCCGCTGGACAACTCGAGCACGGGCGGGGAGAAGCCAGGGAGCACGGCCGGTTCCAGCCCGCTGCCGCTACTGATTCCCGCCGGCCACGGCTGTCACGGCCAGCAGCCATCTACTACAAGCGTGGTGCCGGACGGCTCCGACGAGGAGCTCGCCGGCGAGGGCCTGATTGCTTCTTTTTTATTTTTAGGGACCCGATTGCTTTTTGTATTTTTTTCAGGGGCGTGATTGTTGTTAGTTTTTATTGTAGGGACCCGATTGCATGTCAAAAAATATTTGGCTTGTCAATGGTCAACCTAACGGTCATACCTAACGGTCCACCTGACGGGTGGACCCGAGCTGTCATAATAACGTTTAAAGTTAACCAACATAGTCATCAGTGCAATATAGTAGTTTTTTGGAACAACGAACCAATTTTGTGGTAGTTTTTTAAAAGATTAAAAAAATGGTAGTGTTTTTTTAGACATAGCCTGTAAGAGCATCTACAACCGGACCTCTCAAACCGTCTCAAACGCCCGGGCAGGCCGCACGGTCACGATTTTTAACCCAGACGGGCCTCTCAAACGGCTTTCAAACGCCCGGGCTGAGCGACACCCTCCATATCCAGCCCAAATATGGGGTGGATATGGGGGCGCGCGGCACGCCTGCCACGTCGGATCCGATAGCCCGACCCACCCCAAATTGCTGAAGGAAATATGCCCTAGAGCAGTGGCGAAGCCACACTTGACCTGTGAGGTCAATTGACTACACAGATTTCTGTAAATACATCATACAACAAGTAGAAATCAGGCAACAAAATCTTATAAATACATACTACATTTGATTACACAACACCCAATTGACTACACATGATATGATTCCTGGCACCGCCACTGCCCTAGAGGCAATAATAAAGTTATTATTTATTTCCTTATATCATGATAAATGTTTATTATTCATTCTAGAATTGTATTAACCGGAAACTTAGTACATGTGTGAATACATAGACAAAAACAGAGTGTCCCTAGTATGCCTCTACTTGGCTAGCTTGTTTGTCAAAGATGGTTATGTTTCCTAACCATAGACATGTGTTGTCATTTGATGAACGGGATCACATCATCATTAGGAGAATGATGTGATGGACAAGTCTCATTCGTTAGCTTAGTATTATGATCGTTACAGTTTCATTGCTACTGCTTTCTTCATGACTTATACATGTTCCTCAGACTATGAGATTATGCAACTCCCGAATACCGGAGGAACACCTTGTGTGCTATCAAACGTCACAACGTAACTGAGTGATTATAAAGATGCTCTACAGGTGTCTCTGAAGGTGTTTGTTGGGTTGGCATAGATCGAGATTAGCATTTGTCACTCTGTGTTTCGGAGAGGTATCTCTGGGCCCTCTCGGTAATGCTCATCACTATAAGCCTTGCAAGAAATGTGACTAATGAGTTAGTTGCGGGATGAAGTATTACGGAACGAGTAAAGAGACTTGCCGGTAACGAGATTGAACTAGGTATGATGATAGCGATGAATGAATCTCGGGCAAGTAACATACCGATGACAAAGGGAACAACGTATGTTGTTATGCGGTTTGACCGATAAAGATCTTCGTAGAATATGTAGGAGCCAATATGAGCATCTAGGTTCCGCTATTGGTTGTTGACCGGAGATGTGTCTCGGTCATGTCTACATAGTTCTCGAACCCGTAGGGTCCGCACGCTTAACGTTCGATGACGATTTGTATTATGAGTTATGTGATTTGATGACCGAAGTTTGTTCGGAGTCCCGGATGAGATCACGGACATGACGAGGAGTCTCGAAATGGTCGAGAGGTAAATATTGATATATTGGAAGGCTATATTCGGACATCAGAAAGGTTCCCAGTGATTCGGGTATTTTTCGGAGTACCGGAGAGTTACGAGAATTCGCCGGGGGAAGTAGTGGGCCTTAATGGGCCATACGGGAAAGGAGAGAAGGGCTCCAAGGGGTGGCCGCGCCCCCCCCCCCCATGGGCTGGTCCAAATTGGACTAGGAGGGGGCGCGACCCCCTCCTTCCTTCTCCCCTCTTCCTCCTTCCCTTCCTTCGCCTAGTTGGAATAGGAAAGGGGGGGGGTTGAATCCTACTTGGACCGGGAGTCCAAGTAGGACTCCCCCCTTTGGCGCGCCCCTTCTAGGGCCGGCCTCCTCTTCCTCCCTCCTTTATATACGTGGGCAGGGGGCACCCCAAAGGCACTCAAGATTTGACTTAGCCGTGTGCGGTGCCCCCCTCCACAGTTTTGCACCTCGGTCATATCGTCATAGTGCTTAGGCGAAGCCCTAACTTCATCATCACCGTCACCACGCCATCGTGCTGACGAAACTCTCCCTCGGCCTCAGCTGGATCAAGAGTTCGAGGGACGTCACCGAGCTGAACGTGTGCAGATCGCGGAGGTGCAGTACGTTCGGTACTTGATCGGTTGGATCGCGAAGACGTTCGACTACATCAACCGCGTTACTAAACGCTTCCGCTTTCGGTCTACGAGGGTACGTGGACACACTCTCCCCGCTCGTTGCTATGCTTCTACTAGATAGATCTTGTATGATCATAGGATTTTTTTGAAATACTACGTTCCCCAACAGTGGCATCCGAGCCAGGTCTATGTGTAGATGTTATATGCGCGAGTAGATCACAAAGAGTTGTGGGCGATAATAGTCATACTGCTTACCAGCATGTCATACTTTGATTCGGTGGTATTGTTGGATGAAGCGGCCCGGACTGACATTACGCGTACACTTACGCGAGACTGGTTCTACCGACGTGCTTTGCACATAGGTGGCTAGCGGGTGTCAGTTTCTCCAACTTTAGTTGAATCAAGTGTGGCTACGCCCGGTCCTTGTTGAAGGTTAAAACAACACACTTGACGAAAAATTGTTGTGGTTTTGATGCGTATGTAAGAACGGTTCTTGCTCAGCCCGTAGCATCCACGTAAAACTTGCAACAACAAAGTAGAGGACGTCTAACTTGTTTTTGCAGGGCATGTTGTGATGTGATATGGTCAAGACATGATGCTAAATTTTATTGTATGAGATGATCATGTTTTGTAACAGAGTTATCGGCAACTAGCAGGAGCCATATGGTTGTCGCTTTATTGTATGCAATGCAAACACCCTGTAATTGTTTTTACTTTATCACTAAGCGGTAGCGATAGTCGTAGAAGCAATAGTTGGCGAGACGACAACGATGCTACGATGGAGATCAAGGTGTCGCGCCGGTGACGATGGTGATCATGACGGTGCTTTGGAGATGGAGATCAAAGGCACAAGATGATGATGGCCATATCATATCACTTATATTGATTGCATGTGATGTTTATCCTTTATGCATCTTATTTTGCTTAGTTCGGCAGTAGCATTATAAGATGATCTCTCACTAAAATTTCAAGGTACAAGTGTTCTCCCCGAGTATGCACTGTTGTGAAAGTTCGTCGTGCCGAGACACCACGTGATGATCGGGTGTGATAAGCTCTACGTTCACATACAACGGGTGCAAGCCAGTTTTGCACACGCAGAATACTCGGGTTAAACTTGACGAGCCTAGCATATGCAGATATGGCCTCGGAACACTGAGACCGAAAGGTCGAGCGTGAATCATATAGTAGATATGATCAACATAGTGATGTTCACCATTGAAAACTATTCCATCTCATGTGATGACCGGACATGGTTTAGTTGATTTGGATCACGTGATCACTTGGATGATTAGAGGGATGTCTATCTAAGTGGGAGTTATTAAGTAATATGATTAATTAAACTTTATTTTGTCATGAACTTAGTACCTGATAGTGTTTTGCATGTCTATGTTGTTATAGATCAATGGCCCGTGCTACTGTTCCTTTGAATTTTAATGCGTTCCTAGAGAAAGCTAAGTTGAAAGATGATGATAGCAACTACACGGACTGGGTCCGTAACTTGAGGATTATCCTCATTGCTGCACAGAAGAATTACGTCCTGGAAGCACCGCTAGGTGTAAGACCCGCTGCAGGAGCAACGCCGGACGTTGTGAACGCCTGGCAGAGCAAAGCTGATGACTACTCGATAGTTCAGTGTGCCATGCTTTACGGCTTAAAACCAGGACTTCAACGACGTTTTGAACGTCGTGGAGCATATGAGATGTTCCAGGAGTTGAAGTTAATATTTCAAGAAAATGCCCGGATTGAGAGATATGAAGTCTCCAATAAGTTCTATAGCTGCAAAATGGAGGAGAATAGTTCTGTCAGTGAGCATATACTCAAAATGTCTGGGTATCATAATCACTTGACTCAGCTGGGAGTTAATCTTTCGGTTGATAGTGTCATTGACATAGTTCTTCAATCACTCTCACCAAGCTACAAAAGCTTCATGATGAACTATAACATGCAAGGGATGGATAAGACGATTCCCGAGCTCTTCACAATGCTAAAGGCTGCGGAGGTAGAAATCAAGAAGGAGCATCAAGTGTTGATGGTCAACAAGACCACCAGTTTCAAGAAAAAAGGTAAAGGGAAGAAGGGGAACTTCAAGAAGAACGACAAGCAAGTTGCAGCTTAAGTGAAGAAGCCCAAGTCTGGACCTAAGCCTGAGACTGAGTGCTTCTACTGCAAAGGGACTGGTCACTGGAAGCGGAACTGCCCCAAGTATTTGGCGGATAAGAAGGATGGCAAGGTGAACAAAGGTATATGTGATATACATGTTATTGATGTGTACCTTACTAATGGTCGCAGTAGTTGAGGGAGTCCTGGACTAAGGGGTCCTCGGGCGTCCGACCTATTAGCCATGGGCCGGACTGATGGGCTGTGAAGATATGAGGACCGAAGACTCTCAACGTGTCCAGATGGGACTCTCCTTTGCGTGGAAGGCAAGCTTGGCGATTAAATATGAAGATTCCTTTCTCTGTAACTGACTTTGTGTAACCCTAGATCCCTCCGGTGTCTATATAAACCGGAGGATTAGGTCTATAGGACCGAATACTCATTACCATAGTCATACATGCTAGACTTCTAGGGTTTAGCCATTACGATCTCGTGGTAGATCAACTCTTGTAATACTCATATTCATCAAGATCAATCAAGCAGGAAGTAGGGTATTACCTCCATAGAGAGGGCCCGAACCTGGGTAAACATTGTGTCCCCCCGTCTCCTGTTACCATCGATCCTAGACGCACAGTTCGGGACCCCCTACCCGAGATCTGCCGGTTTTGACACCGACATTGGTGCTTTCATTGAGAGTTCCACTGTGCCATCATCAAGAGGTTTGATGGCCCCTTCGATCATCTACAACGACGCTGTCCAAGGAGAAGTCTTCCTCCCCGGACAGATCTTCGTATTCGGCAGCTTCACACTGCGGGCCAACTCGCTTGGCCATCTGGAGCAGATCAAAAGCTACGCCCCTGGCCATCAGGTCAGATTCGGGAGCTTGAATTACGTCGCCGACATCTGCGGAGACTTGATCTTCGACGGATTCGAGACCGCGGCAGCCGCTCCCTGTCACCTCGATGAACATGACTTAAATCTGTCATCAGACCACATCCAGGAGATAGCTCCTGTAATTACTCTGGCCTTAGATCCGGAGCAAATCGCGCCATCCGAGGACGGGAAGCTCAACCCCGCCACGGAGGCCACTGATTCCGCGGCGTTTGAGCCGCACGCAGACTTAGCCTCATGTGATATCTGTGTCACCGGAACTCCGGACTCGTTTCCGGCTATGAGTTCCAAACCATGTGCGTCTGCGGACGTCGAGCTTGATCGGTTATCGATCTTCGAATTCGGCGCCGCTGACATCTTCCGATACTCGCCTTTCGGCGATGTACTAAACTCATTAAAGAACCTGTCCTTGTCGGGGGACTCACAGCCGAATTATGTCCGGTTCGAACTGGAGGCTGACGATGGAGAATTCTGTTTCCCACCCACCACCCACTTCATAGCCACTGTTGAAGACCTAACAGACGCGCTCGATTATGACTCCGAAGACATCGACGGTATGGACGACGATGCTGGAGAGGAGGAGGCCCAAAACCCTCCGTTCACTGAACGATGGACGGCCACTTCCTCATATGACGTATACATGGTGGATACACCAAAAGATAATAGCGGCGACGACAAGGAAAACCCAGTGGAGGATAGCCCCCCTAAGACACAACCAAAGCGCCGGTGTCAGCGGCGCCGCTCTAAACCACGCCGCAGCAAGGGCAACAACACCGTCACAGGAGATGACAACACTCCGGACGATGCCGAAGACGTAGAAGACCACGATGAACAAACTGCCGAACAGGACAATCAGGAGGATGGGCAAGTCAGCCCTAACGAACAGGCCATAAATGAAGACTCGGAGGACGGTAGTTATCATCCGCTCTCCGAGGAGGAGGTGAGCCTCGGCAACGAGGACTTTATCGTGCCCGAGGAGCCCCTCGAGCAGGAGCGCTTTAAGCGCCAGCTAATAGCCACTGCAAGGAGCCTGAAAAAGAAGCAGCTGCAGCTTCAAGCTGATCAAGATCTGCTCAACGATAAATGGACTGATGTCCTGGCAGCCGAAGAATACGGCCTTAAGCGCCCAGCCAAAAGTTACCCGCAGCGTAAATTGCTACCTCAGTTCGATGATGAGGCGTTGGAGCCCATACCATCATCGCGCAATGCGGCTGACCGACCACCACGGGGTCGGGACAAAGGGGCAACTCAAGCCGAACACCAGCTTGCTCCACCTCACCGTAAGGGTAGAGATAAAACAGCTTGGGGACATACCTACGACCTGCGGCAAAAATTGGATAATAATGCAGGACATACAAGATCGATCTACGGATCGCGAGGACGTGCCTCGACACGCGACGACAGCTATCTATTCGGACGTGACAAACCTAGTCACGCCCGGGCCGAAAACCGCAGACGGACTCCATCGGAGCTACGTCGCGACACGACCCGATATAGAGGCGCCGCACACCCTCTTTGCTTCACTGACGAAGTAATGGATCATGAATTCCCAGAAGGGTTTAAACCCGTAAATATCGAATCATACGATGGAACAACTGATCCCGCTATATGGATCGAGGATTTTATCCTCCACATCCATATGGCCCCCGGAGATGACCTCCACGCCATCAAATACCTCCCACTAAAACTCAAGGGGCCAGCTCGGCACTGGTTAAACAGTCTGCCTGAAAATTCCATTGGCAGCTGGGAGGACTTGGAAGAAGCCTTCCTTGACAACTTCCAAGGCACATATGTCCGGCCACCATATGTCGATGAATTAAGTCACATAGTTCAACAGCCTAGGGAGTCAGCCAGGAAATTCTGGACTAGGTTCCTAACTAAAAAGAACCAGATAGTCGACTGTCCGGATGCCGAAGCCCTAGCGGCCTTTAAACATAGCATCCGTGACGAATAGCTCGCCCGCCGCCTCGGCCAAGAAAAGCCGAAATCTATGGCAGCCCTCACGGCACTCATGACCCGCATTTGTGCGGGTGAGGATAGCTGGCTGGCCCGTAGTAAAAATATGGCCAGCGATGCAAGCCCCTCCGAGGCCAAAAACAGCAACGGCAAGCTCCGACGCAGTAGACACAAACGCCGAAGCAATGGCGACAATACCGATGACACTGCTGTCAACGCCAAATTCAGCGGCTCCAAGTCCGGTCAGCGGAAGAAGCCGTATAAAAGAAATAATCAGGGACCATCCAGCTTGGACCGCATACTCGACTGTCCGTGCCAAATCCATGGCACCCCAGACGAACTAGCCAACCACACCAATAGAGATTGCTGGGTTTTTAAACAAGCCGGCAAGTTAAATGCCGAGAACAAGGAAAAGGGATCGCACAGCGAGGACGATGACGAGGAGCCCCTGCAGCCAAACACAGGGGGACAGAAGAAATCCCCCCCCCAAGTTAAAACGGTGAACATGATATACGCCACCCATATCCCCAAGAAGGAGCGCAAGCATGCACTCAGGGTCGTCTACGCGATGGAGCCAGTCCCCCCAAAGTTCAACCCATGGTCTTCCTGTCCGATCACCTTCGATCGTAGGGATCACCCGACCAGTATCCGTCATGGCGGTTCAGCCACACTGGTCCTCGACCCAATTATTGATGGATTCCATCTCACGCGAGTCCTCATGGACGGTGGCAGCAGCCTGAACCTGCTCTATCAGGATACAGTGCGCAAAATGGGTATCGATCCCTCAAGGATCAAGCCCACAAAAACCACCTTTAAAGGTGTCATACCAGGTGTAGAGGCCTGTTGCATGGGCTCAATCACACTGGAAGTGGTCTTCGGATCCCCGGATAATTTCTGAAGTGAAGAGTTAATCTTCGATATCGTCCCTTTCCACAGTGGTTATCATGCACTGCTTGGACGAACCGCATTCGCTAAATTCAACGCGGTGCCGCACTACGTCTACCTCAAGATCAAGATGCCGGGACCACGCGGTGTAATAACGGTCAACGGAAATACGGAGCGCTCCCTCCGTACCGAGGAACACACCGTGGCCCTTGCAGCAGAAGTACAAAGTAGCCTTTTTAGGCAGAACCTCAATTCAGCAGTAAAGCCCCCGGACACTGTCAAGCGAGTCCGAACTACTCTGCGGTAGGACGGTCCAGCTCGTCCAGAGCTTGACTAGCAATCCGGCCTCCGTCCCAGTCCCGATGAAGCGACGACATTTGTGCTCCGGGTACATAACTACGCACTCAAAATACCATGGGCACGGACGGAGGCAAAGCTAGACCATGATCCATAATGCGGCTCAACCGCCCCTAGTTCCGCACACCTTCACTTTTTATTTTTCTTTTTCATTTCAGGTTTTTCTCTTCTCGAGGCTTTTTCTGATAACCTGATCATCGAACCGATCACAGGACGGATACACCAAGGAGGCAAGGAGCTTTGACGTACAAGGGAATCCCCAGGTGGTCTCTGCTAATGATCGCTATACCTGTTTTACATACCCACACGCAGCTCGCCCTTGGTCATGGCATGTTAAATAGCCTGTTGCTTATCGCACTATTTGTATCAATACGCCTTGACAAATTATAATGGAAACAGTTTGCGCCCCAAAAATTTAAGGCCCCGGCTTATTACCTTTGCTCTCTTCCTGTTTTCCTTTGTTTTCTGTTGATAATCTTATCACATAGCACCCGTACACTTTGGTACATTTCATATTTGCCAGGGGCTTCATAGCGCCCCGCACTACGGAAACAAAGTCTGAACACTTTTACAGTATAGTTCGGCACCCCGAATTTAGCATTATATGCATTGGCTCCGAATCATGTCTTTGGTCAATAGTTGGGTTGCCCGGCTCCTGTGCTTACTACCTTACGTTCCGCTATATCGACTAGGGTAGTAAAGGGAGAACTACTGCGATTGTGTCCCGGTTCATCCGGATGAGCACCTCAGTAGAGAAAGCCGAAAACTGACTGTCATGATGCGGCGAGAGCCGGTCAGCTGTTCGGAGGTTTCAAACCGATAGAGGTTTTTTTCCGCATTATGCGAAGGGTCGGTACTTACCCGATCAGGTGCTTACAACACTCTAGTTTGGATGCTAGGGGCTGCGCCTACATTTTTATTGTCAAACTCCTATGGCTAAGTGAGGGTGATAAAGCGTTATAGTCCGATTGCCTTGTTCGTTGCGCTAAACACCTCCTTCAAGGACCAAATAATTGGATCAAGAGTGTTTAGATTCCATCCCGAACACCCCCGTACTACCTACGTAGGGGATGAAGCCGACAACTGGCCAACTCTCAGATTTAATAAACGGCCGCACAGGAGGTAAAAATTTAACACAAAGCATTATATTACACAAATTGTCTTTATTTCATATTACAGGGCGAGACAAACTGGAATATATTCATTCAAAGATCACATCCTTCGCACATTGCTCCGCCAAAAGGCGAGATCCCTCCAAGACACTATCAAAATATAGCTCGGGTCGGCGGTGCTCCTTACCCTCAGGCGGCCCCTCGGCCATCAGCTTCTTGGCATCCATCTTCGCCCAGTGCATCTTGGCGCGGGCAAAGGCCATCCGCGCACCTTCAATGCAGACCGACCGCTTTATGACTTCAATCCGCGGGCAGGCACTCACAAGCCACTTCACGAGTCTGAAGTAGCTGCCGGGCATGGGCTCGGTAGGCCATAGCCTGACTATTAGGTCCTTCATGGCTAGTTCGGCCGCCTTGTGCAGCTCGACCAACTGTTTCAGCTGGTCGCTAAAGGGCACCGGATGTTCTGGTCTAAGGTATTGAGACCAGAACAGCTTCTCTGTAGAGCTCCCTTCTTCGGCTCGATAGAACTCTGCAGCATCTGATATGCTGCGCGGCAGATCCGTGAACGCCCCTGGAGCGCTCCAAATTCGGGTAAGTAAAAGGAACGTTTCCTTTGCAGATTTGCTTCGCATAATGAAAGCCTTACCCGCCGCGATCTTCTTGGCTGCCTGGATTTCCTGGAGGGCCCTCTGGGCTTCGGCTCGGGCATCTTGTGCGCTCTGGCGGGCCTTGGCAAGTTCAGACTCTTGAGTCTTAGAATCACGCTCCAAGGACTCATACTTCTTGACGGCGTCCTGGAGCTCTTGCTGGACCTCGCTGACCCGGGCCTCCTGCTTCTCGCGCGCGGCGCTTTCCTTGGCCGCTTTGTTCTCGGCCTCGGCTAACGCCTTCTTGAGGACTACCACGTCGGTCGTGGCCCCTAATAAAATTCATGACACTTTAGTCAGCATGAACCATTCATCCTTCCTAAATATACAAGCAGGTTACTGCATACCTTGGCTGTCCTCCAGCTGCTTCTTCACGAGGCCGAGCTCTTCCTCGGCCCTCTTCAGGTTCTGCTTCAGTCCGGAGACCTCTGCAGTATGAGCGGCAGTGGCCAGCAGTGACGCCTGCTTATTCACATAGACATCTTATGTTAGACTCCTACGAAAATTATTTTGATCCTCTGTTCGGCTTTTCCTCTCCGAACACCGAACAGAGCATCAGGGGCTACTGTCTACACTGTGATATTTTTTCTACAATTACATTACTTACCTCAAAGCCTGTTAGAAGGCTAGTGCAGGCTTCGGTCAGTCCGCTTCTGGCGGACTGAACCTTCTCAATCATTGCACCCATAAGGATACGGTGTTCATCCACAATGGAAGCGCCTCATAGCGCTTCCAGCCGATTATCCGGTGCCTCTGGTTGGACAGAGGTCACCGGTGGAGCAGGAATCCCTCCTTCTTTCAGGGAAGGCTGCTTGCCTGACTTCGGAACCGTATGGGTCTCCGGAAGGGTATCCGGCTGGGGGCCGAGTTGTATATGGCCCCCATCGCCAGTCCCCATGGGTGCTTCCTCCCCCGTGTGTCCGGCGGCGAGGAATCATCCTCTGGCGCCATCCTGGCGGCCTCCTGAACCTCTCCCTGGCCTGGGAAGGTCCTTTGAGACACCACCTCGTCGTCACCCTTGGCCGGAGGAGAGTGAGTGGCTGGCGGAGACTCGCTGGCCATCGCCTTTGAATCTAGCGAACCTCCTGATGAGGATCGCAGGGGGCTGTCGTGGGCCAGACTGTAATAGCATAATTCAACATATTAGTACCATGAAGCGGAGACATGGACGTGCACAAGATTTTTGGTACTTACGATGCGGCCCGGGGCTTGGTCCGGGGGGATCGCTCCGGACTACTGTCGACGTCCCACGCGAAGTTATCCACGAGGGCGCGTTTCCCCCTCTTGGGCGCCTTTGCCTCCATATTTGTGGAGGCCGTCCTCCTTTTTCTCCCCTCGTCAGCGGGAGATTTGTTCTCCTCCTCCTCGTTGTCGTCATCGGCGGCGGAGGAGTGAGACTTGTCGTCTTCGGACGTCATATCCGAAGCACCTTTTCGGCGAGGGCCACTCTTGGCCCCCTTGGCCTTCTTCTCCGGCACCTCATAAGGCGCCGAAAACAACATCTTCGTCAGAATCTTCGGACATGACGTCCGAAGACGACGAGTCTCACTCCTCCGCCACTGAGGACGACGACGAGGAGGAGGAGAACAAATCTCCCCCTGACGAGGGGAGAAAAAGGAGGACGGCCTCCACAAATCTGGAGGCGGAGGCGCCCAAGAGGGGGTAACGTGCCCTCGCGGATAACTCCGCGTGGGACGTCGACAGCAGTCCGGAGCGACCCCCCGGACCAAGCCCCGGGCCGCATCGTAAGTACCAAAAAACTTGTGCACGTCCATGTCTCCGCTTCATGGTACTAATATGTTGAATTATGCTATTACAATCCGGCCCACGACAGCCCCCTGCGATCCTCATCAGGAGGTTCGCTAGATTCAAAGGCGATGGCCAGCGAGTCTCCGCCGACCGCTCAATCTCCTCCGGCCAAGGGTGACGACGAGGTGGTGTCTCAAAGGACCTTCCCAGGCCAGGGAGAGGTTCAGGAGGATGCCAGGATGGCGCTAGAGGATGATTCCTCGGCCGCCGGACACACGGGGGAGGAAGCCCCCATGGGGACTGGCGATGGGGGCCATATACAACTCGGCCCCCAGCCGGATACACTTCCGGAGACCCATACGGTTCCGGAGTCAGGCGAGCAGCCTTCCCTGAAAGGAGGAGGGATGCCTGCTCCATCGGTGACCTCTGTCCAACCAGAGGCACCGGATAATCTGCTGGAAGCGCTACGAGGCGCTTCCATTGTGGATGAACACCGTATCCTTATGGTGCGGTGATTGAGAAGGTTCAGTCCGCCAGAAGCGGACTGACCGAAGCCTGCACTAGCCTTCTAACAGGCTTTGAGGTAAGTAATGTAATTGTAGAAAAAATATCACAGTGTAGACAGTAGCCCCTGATGCTTTGTTCGGTGTTCGGAGAGGAAAAGCCGAACAGAGGATCAAAATAACTTTCGAGGAGTCTAACATAAGATGTCTATGTGAATAAGCAGGCGTCGCTGCTGGCCACTGCCGCTCGTACTGTGGAGGTCTCCGGACTGATGCAGAACCTGAAGCGGGCCGAGGAAGAGCTCGGCCTCGTGAAGAAGCAGCTGGAGGACATCCAAGGTATGCAGTAACCTGCTTGTATATTTAGGAAGGATGAATGGTTTGTGCTGACTAAAGTGTCATGAATTTTATTAGGGGCCACGACCGAGGTGGCAGTCCTCAAGAAGGCGTTAGCCGAGGCCGAGAACAAAGCGGCCAAGGAAAGCGGCGCGCGCGAGAAGCAGGAGGCCCGGGTCAGTGAGGTCCAGCAAGAGCTCCAGGTCACCGTCAAGAAGTACGAGTCCTTGGAGCATGATTCTAAGACTCAAGAGTCCGAACTTGCCAAGGCCCGCCAGAGCACACAAGATGCCCGAGCCGAAGCCCAGAGGGCCCTCCAGGAAATCCAGGCGGTCAAGAAGATCGCAGCGGGTAAGGCTTTCATTATGCGAAGCAAATCTGCAAAGGAAACGTTCCTTTTACTTACCCGAATTTGGAGCTCTCCAGGGGCGTTTACGGATCTGCCGCGCATCATATCAGATGCTGCAGAGTTCTATCGAGGAGAAGAAGGGAGCTCTACGGAGAAGCTATTTTGGTCTCAATACCTTAGACCAGAACATCCGGTGCCCTTTAGCGACCAGCTGAAACAGCTGGTCGAGCTGCACAAGGCGGCCGAACTAGCCATGAAGGACCTAATAGTCAGGCTATGGCCTGCCGAGCCCATGCCCGGCAGCTACTTCGCACTCATGAGGCGGCTTGTGAGTGCCTGCCCGCGGCTTGAAGTCATAAAGCGGTCGGTCCGCATTGAAGGTGCGCGGATGGCCTTTGCCTGCGCCAAGATGCACTGGGCGAAGATGGATGCCAAGAAGATGATGACCGGGGGGCCGCCAGAGGGCAAGGAACACCGCATTCCCGAGCTATATTTTGATAGTGTCCTGGAGGGATCCCGCCTTGTGGTGGAGCAATGTGCGAAGGATGCGATCTTTGAATGAATACATTCAAATTTGTCTCGCCCTGTAATATGAAACAAAGACAATTTGTGTAATAGAATGCTTTGTGTTAAATTTTTACCTCCTGTGCGGCCGTTTATTAAACCCGAGGGTTGGCCAGTCATCGGCTTCAGCCGCCACATAGGTAGTACGGGGGTGTTCGGGATGGAATCTAAACACTCTTGATCCAATTATTTGGTCCTTGAAGGAGGTGTCTAGTGCAATGAACAAGGCAATCGGACTATAACGCTTTATCACCCTCACTTAGCCATAGGAGTTCGATAATAAAAATGTAGGCGCAACCCCTAGCATTGATACATCTCCGTCATATCTACTTTTCCAAACACTTTTGCCCTTGTTTTGGACTCTAACTTGCATGATTTGAATGGAACTAACCCGAACTGACGCTGTTTTCAGCAGAATTGCCATGGTGTTATTTATGTGCAGAAACAAAAGTTCTCGGAATGACCTGAAACTCGACGGAGATTTTTTTGGAAATAATAAAAAATATTGGCGAAAGAATCAAGGCCAGGGGGCCCACACCCTGTCCACGAGTGTGGGGCGCGCCTGCCCCCCTGGGCGCGCCCCCTGCCTCGTGGGCCCCCTGGTGCTCCACCGACCTCAACTCCAACTCCATATATTCGTGTTCGGGGAGAAAAAAATGAGAGAAAAAGATTCATCGCGTTTTACGATATGGAGCCGCCGCCAAGCCCTAAACTCTCTCGGGAGGGCTGATCTGGAGTCCGTTCGGGGCTCCGGAGAGGGGAATCCGTCGCCGTCGTCATCATCAACCATCCTACATCACCAATTTCATGATGCTCACTGCCGTGCGTGAGTAATTCCATCGTAGGCTTGCTGGACGGTGATGGGTTGGATGAGATTTATCATGTAATCGAGTTAGTTTTGTTAGGGTTTGATCCCTAGTATCCACTATGTTCTGAGATTGATGTTGCTATGACTTTGCTATGCTTAATGCTTGTCACTAGGGCCTGAGTGCCATGATTTCAGATCTGAACCTATTATGTTTTCATGAATATATGTGAGTTCTTGATCCTATCTTGCAAGTCTATAGTCACCTACTATGTGTTATGATCCGGCAACCCCGAAGTGACAATAATCAGGACCACTCCCGGTGATGACCGTAGTTTGAGGAGTTCATGTATTCACTATGTGTTAATGCTTTGGTTCGGTACTCTATTAAAAGGAGGCCTTAATATCCCTTAGTTTCCGCTAGGACCCCGCTGCCATGGGAGGGTAGGACAAAAGATGTCATGCAAGTTCTTTTCCATAAGCACGGATGACTATATCCGGAATACATGCCTACATTACATTGATGAATTGGAGCTAGTTCTATGTCACCCTATGTTATGATTGTTACATGATGAACCGCATCCGGCATAATTCTCCATCACCGATCCAATGCCTACGAGCTTTTCACATATTGTTCTTCGCTTATTTACTTTTCCGTTGCTACTGTTACAATCACTACAAAACTCAAAAATATTACTTTTGCTACCGTTACCGTTACTTCCATATTACTTTGCTACTAAATACTTTGCTGCAGATATTAAGTTATCCAGGTGTGGTTGAATTGACAACTCAATTGCTAATACTTGAGAATATTCTTTGGCTCCCCTTGTGTCGAATCAATAAATTTGGGTTGAATACTCTACCCTCGAAAACTGTTGCGAACCCCTATACTTGTGGGTTATCAAGACTATTTTGTGGCGCCGTTGCCGGGGAGCATAGCTGTATTCTTTGTGTCACTTGGGATTTATATCCGTTGGTCACTATGAGGAACTTGAAAGACGAGAAACCAAAAATTTATCCCTCAACTACGAGGGGAGGTAAGGAACTGCCATCTAGCTCTGCACTTGATTCACCTTCTGTTTTGAGTAAGCTTGCGACACCTAAACCTGCTTCTGCTATTAATTATGATATGTCGCATGCTATTGATGATGCCACTTCTACTATGCATGATACTTGTGATGAAACTACTTCTATGCTTGATACTACTGTGCCACTTGGTGAATTTCTTGATGAACAACTTGCTAGGGCTAGAGAGAATGAAATTATTGAAACTGATAATATTGATGAAAGTGATGATGAAGGCTCTCCCAATAAATATGAATTGCCTGTTGTGCCTGAGGGCTATGTTATGGATGAAGAAACTGCTAGAGACTTTCTTGCTTGCAATGATAGAAGTGATCTTAAGAAATTATTAGCTAAGATGAAACAAAAAACTCTGAACGCTAGAATGAAATATGATCCTGCTTATGCTACTTCACCTATCTTTGTTACTGATAAGGATTATAAATTCTCCATTGATCCTGATATAATTACTTTGGTTGAATCAGATCCTTTCTATGGCTATGAATCTGAAACTGTTGTGGCACATCTTACTAAATTAAATGATATAGCCACCCTGTTCACTAATGATGAGAGAACTCGCTGCTTTTATATCCTTAAAATATTTGCGTTCTCATTAAAGGGTGACGCTAAGATATGGTTTAATTCTCTTGATCCTGGTTGTGTGCGTAGTCCCCAGGATATGATTTATTACTTCTCTGCTAAATATTTCCTGCTCATAAGAAACAAGCTGCTTTAAGGGATATATACAATTTTGTGCAAATTGAAGAAAAGAGTCTCCCACAAGCTTGGGGGAGGCTTCTCCAATTAGTTAATTCTTTGCCTGGTCATCCTCTTAAGAAAAATGAAATACTTGATATCTTTTATAATGGACTAACCGATGCTTCCAGAGACCACCTGGATAGTTGTGCTGGTTCTGTTTTCAGGGAAAGAACACCGGATGAAGCTGAAATTCTATTGAATAATATGTTGACTAATGAAAATAATTGGGCACTTCCTGAGCCAACTCCTGAGCCTATTCCTAAACCAACTCCGAAGAAAAGAGGTGTTCTATTTCTCAGTCCTGAAGACATGCAAGAGGCAAAAAAATCTATGAAAGAAAAGGGTATTAAAGCTGAAGATGTTAAGAATTTACCTCCTATTGAAGAAATACATGGTCTTAATTTACCGCCTGTTGAAGAAATATCTGATCTTAATCCATTACCTATTGAAGAAACTCATGGTCTTGATAACCCGACACAGGTAGTAAAGGTAAATTCTCTCTATAGATATGATACAGCTGAAATCCCTCCTACTAAGTTTGCTAGCCAATGTTTGGATGAGTTTGATAACTTTATGGTTAAGCAAGAAGATTTTTAATGCTTATTTTGGTAGACAATTAAAACAAAATGCTTATATGATTGAACACTTGAGTGATTATATGTCTAGAGTTAAAGGTGAACTTAAACTCATTAGTAAACATGCTTCTATGGTTACCACTCAAGTAGAACAAGTACTTAAAGCTCAGAATGATTTGCTCAATGAATTGAATAGTAAGAATAATGACTATGCTGTTAGAGTGGCTACTAGAACTGGTAAAATGACTCAGGAACCTTTGTATCCTGAAGGCCACCCTAAGAGAATTGAGCAGGATTCTCAGAGAAATAATATAGATGCACCTAGTCCTTCTAAAAAGAAGAAAAAGAAAAATGATAGGACTTTGCATGCTTCTAGTGAACCTATTGCTGAACCACCTGAGAATCCCAGTGATATTTCTATTTCTGATGCTGAAACACAATCTGGTGATGAACATGAACCTAATGATAATGTTAATGATGATGTTCATGTAGAGGCTCAACCTAGTAATGATAATGATGTAGAAATTGAACCTGCTGTTGATCTTGATAACCCACAATCAAAGAATCAACGTTATGATAAGAGAGACTTTGTTGCTAGGAAGCATGGTAAAGAAAGAGAACCTTGGGTTTAGAAACCCATGCCTTTTCCTCCCAAACCATCCAAGAAAAAGGATGATGAGGATTTTGAGCGCTTTGCTGAAATGATTAGACCTATCTTCTTGCGTATGCGATTAACTGATATGCTCAAAATGAATCCTTATGCTAAGTATATGAAAGAAATTGTTACTAATAAAAGAAAGATACCGAAAGCTGAAATTTCCACCATGCTTGCTAATTATACTTTTAAGGGTGGAATACCTAAGAAACTTGGAGTACCAACTATACCATGCTCCATTAAAAGAAACTATGTTAAAACTGCTTTATGTGATCTTGGAGCCGGTGTTAGTGTTATGCCTCTGAAATATCTTTGAAAATGGCTGATAAATCAACTGCTATACCTGATTTGAATAAGTTGACACCTACTGAAATATCTTTGCAAATGGCTGATAAATCAACTGCTATACCTGTCGGTATTTGTGAGGATGTGCCTGTTGTGGTTGCAAATGTTACTATTTTAACAGACTTTGTTATTCTTGATATTCCCGAGGACGATATTATGTCTATTATTCTTGGAAGACCCTTTTTCAATACTGCAGGGGCTGTTATTGATTGCAACAAAGGCAATGTCACTTTTCATGTTAATGATAATGAGCATACGGTACACTTTCCGAGGAAACAACCTCAGGTCCACATTATCAATTCTATTGGGAAAATTCCATCAATTATTTTTGGAGGTTTTGAATTTCCTCTTCCTAATGTCAAGAAGAAATATGATATTCTTATTATTGGGGATGTGCATATCCCCATTAAGGTAACATAGTGTTATTCGAAATTTCTCCGGTTCCATGTTATTCGGAATGAGTTTGTTAACAAGACTTGATCAACCTTGTTAGTGGATTCCTTTTGATGAGCATGAGATGGATGAAGTTACAAAGCACAACCTTCTGTACCCTGTCGGTGTCAAAACCGGCGGATCTTGGGTAGGGGGTCCCGAACTGTGCATCTAAGGCTAATGGTAACAGGAGGCAGGGGACGCAATGTTTACCCAGGTTCGGGCCCTCTCGATGGAGGTAATACCCTACTTCCTGCTTGATTGATCTTGATGATATGAGTATTACAAGAGTTGATCTACCACGAGATCGTAGAGGCTAAACCCTAGAAGCTAGCCTATGATTATGATTATTCTTCTTGTCCTACGGACTAAACCCTCCGGTTTATATAGACACCGGAGGGGGCTAGGGTTACACAGAGTCGGTTACAAGGGAGGAGATCTACATATCCGAATCGCCCAGCTTGCCTTCCACGCAAAGCAGAATCCCACCTGGACACGGGACGAAGCCTTCAATCTTGTATCTTCATAGTCCAACAGTCCGGCCAAAGTATATAGTCCGGCTGTCCGAGGACCCCCTAATCCAGGACTCCCTCAGTAGCCCCTAAACCAGGCTTCAATGACGATGAGTTCGGCGCGCAGATTGTCTTCGGCATTGCAAGGCGGGTTCCTTCTCCGGATACTCCATAGAAGATTTTGAACACAAGGATTGTGTCCGGCTCTGTAAAACAAATTCCACATACCACCGTAGAGAGTATAATATTCCAAAAATCTAATCTGCTGACAACTTTTCATAACATGACATCCTGCCGTGGTCCGGTCATTACGAACCATTTTTCCCAGCCTGCCACTGCACGTGTTGCGAGGCGGTTTTATTGGCACGTCTTGTCAAAGCAGAGATCGTGTTCCCCTTATCACGGGATTCTCATCAATACGAGTGTGGGTAACCCAATCATGCTTGTTAGTATGACTCCTCGATTTTAGGCAAGTTCCAAACGGCCACGCGGAGGACGCTTGATATTCACCCTCTTTATAAAGGGGCCAAGGCCTGTCCTTTTCTTCTCACGGTCGATCCTTCCCTTCCCCCACCTTGAGTTCCAACACCCAAGGCTCAGGCTAAGCGCTTCGGACCTTCTACCATGTCCGGATCCAACCTTCAAGGTCGGTGGATGACCTCCTCTGTCACAGAGGAGGACATCAAGAAGCTAAGGGAAGCTAGGTATCTGACCGCCGAAATCCCGCACAGGCTGCCTGCTCAAGGGCAGGAAATCCCCACTCCTGAACCCAACGAGAGTGTCGTATTTGTTTCCCACTTCCTCCGGGGGCTAGGCTTTAGTATTGATCCCTTTGTTAGAGGGCTTATGTTCTATTACGGGCTCGATTTCCACGATCTAGCTCCAGATTCCATCCTTCACATCTCGTCGTTTATCGTCGTGTGTGAGGCCTTCCTCCGCATCACCCCACACTTCGGCTTATGGCTCAAGACCTTCAATGTGAAGCTGAAGACGATCGATGGGCGACACGCACAATGCGAAGGTGCCATAATAAGCAAAGGCGCCGATGCTCTATGGCCAAAGGGTTCCTTCCCGGAGGTGTCCAACTTATGGCAGCGGGAGTGGTTTTACATCACAGCTCCCCGAGGTACAAAGTGGGCGGCTGCCCCCGCCTTCCGCTTGGGCCCTCCACCGCAACGGGCGTCATGGGTCAACAAGGGGCTGGATTGGGGGATCAGTTAATGACATGCTGACATTGCAAAGTCGCATCCGAGATCTCCTCAAGAGGGATGTCAGTCTTGTCAAGGTAATGCAAGTTATGCTAGTTCGTCGGGTCCTGTCATACCAACGTCGATCTCTCCGTATATGGGAATTCAACCCGGAAGGACCACAAACTATTCAGCAATTCTTCGGCGTGACGATCGAAGAGATGTATGGATTGTTCTTCGGATCACGAATAAAGTGTCCGGACACCACCGAGGATGCGGGTCTCAACTGCAACCGTCTAGATACCCACGTAAGTAACTCTGCGGCCGAACATGTTGTCTTTTTATTTGTCACAACATCATTCTAAAAAAATCGCTCTCAGCCAGGACTGGATAAGAAAGGCGGAGAGGATCAGGTGTTCGGCCCCCCTTCCCGAAGGCTCACCGGATCCTGTACTAGCCAGGATGCTTGAGCACGCACCTTATCAAGTGCCATCGGGGGAAGTTAAAGGGAGGAATAAAGAAGCCGAAAGCGGGCTTCACACATTACACATCCAAACCGGGGGAATTAGTGTCTCCGCGAAGGAGGATAATCGGGGAGAAGAATCTAGAATCCCCTCTCCCCAAGGAAGGAAAAGGACCGCCTCTGAAGACTTGGAAACGAAGGTTTCCAAACGAGGGAAGAAACCTTCGCCAGGGGGCCCTACCCCGGAGGGTGTCCTTACCGCACAGCGCCCGCAAGGGGGCCAACCCTCCACCGAGCTGTAAGTGAACAAGAGTACTTTGGTAAATATATCCTCCTTTATCTCTGAGGACAATAACCGAGACATATATCTTGCAGTCCGGCTCGTAGCCCTTCTCGACAGAGTTCGTCTTCGGGGGATCTTCTTCCGGAGATGATGGAGAGCGAAACGCCTCCCCCTGTCTCCCCGCCTCATGGGGCGGATGACCCTGAGGTGTCGTCACGGAGGATTTCTCCTGATATGCCAAGGCCATAAGGTAACCCTTCGGCCACCCGAAGTCAGGAGTATTCAGCTCCTCAGGAGAGCAACAAAAAGAGTCCGGGACTGCCTGGTGCACAACCGGACGCACTGATGGGTCTTCTGGAGCAAGAGGCTATCTCAGAGGTGCATCGTACTTTAATGGGTACGGTGGTTGAGAGGATTTCATCCGCCAAAAGTGGGTTGCATGAAGCTTTTACGAGCCTGCTAAGAGGCTTTGAGGTACGCAAAGTAATATATATTTTTTGACGGTACCACACACGCTAGGTGTGCTCTATACAGATAGTAGCCCCTGAGACTCTGGTTGCTGTCCAGAGGCGGCAAACAGAGGATCATAGTCCCAGGTAATGATCACGCTGCTTTCATGTGCAGGCGGCTGAAGGTCCGGTGGCTGGCCGGACTACTGAGTTTGCCAAACTGAGGCGGCAACTTGACGCGGCAGATGCCGACATCGCGCTTGTGAACAAGCGGCTTGACGAGGCACAGGGTATGTATTTTCAGGTGGTCAACAAATATTAAGAGGAGGATGATGCTAGTATCTATAATATGCTGTGACTGCAGATGGAGCTGCCGCCGTGGAGACCCTTCGGGCAGAACTTGCCCGAGCCAAGGAACAAGCCAGGAGAAGTGATGCGGCCGCCCTAAAGGCCGCCGAAGAGTTAAGAGCCGAACAGACTGCTCATCGCCAGAGCGAAGATAAAATAGCCAAGATGGCTGTTGAGCTGAAAGATACCGCCGGCCGATATGAGCTTCTTGAAAAGGAAAGCCAAGCGAAAGCGGCTGACCTGAAGAAAGCCATGGAAGTAGCCAAGGAAACCCGCTCTAAAATCAGAGCGGCGAAGGAGGAGCTCCGTCAAGTCGGAGATATCACGGCTGGGAAGCCCTTTTTTTTGCGGACGAAGTTCGGAGATCCGAAGTATGCCCCTCTGGATCAATTATGGAGTGCTGCAGACGCGTACTTGGACTTGGCAATGAGTGCTGCTGATGCGACTGAGTTTTTCAAAGATCAGAAAGATCATGAGGTGGAAAGGTTGTTCTGGTCGCAGTTCAGTGCTCCAACGCGTTCGCTGCTGTTAAATGAACAAATGGCCGAGTGGGCCGAGCTCCATAGGTTGTCCGGACTTGCCATGAGGTCTGTCATGGATCATCTTTGGCCGAAGGGACCAAGGCCGAATAGTTATTTTGGTTTAGTGCAACGATACCTTGGTGCTGTGCCGCATATCGACGCTGTAAAGAGGTCGGTGTGCATAGAGGGTGCGCGGATGGCTCTTGCCCGTGTTAAGACATACTGGGCAGAGATGGAGGCCACCGCTATTGCAACCCGGGGTCCGGCCGTAGGCCAGGTCTCGGCCGAGCACTATTTTGAAGAAGTCCTAGAAGGCGCTCGTTTAATAGAGGCTCAGTGCTCGAAGAGTATCATGTTCGAGTGACATGTATCCCAATTGTAAAAACAATGCTATTTGGATTATAAAGGCTGTGTTTATACTTTTGCCTGAAAGTATTATGATGCCTCCTGTGCGGCCGTTTATGTATGTATATAACCTGAAAGTTTGCATTCGTCGGTTTCAGCCCCCACGCATATAATGCGGGGGTGTTCAGAAAAGCGCGTATTCACACTTGATCCAACGTCTTGGTCCATTAAGGAGGTGATAGCGCGGCGAACAAGGCAATCGGACTATATAGCTTTAACACTTTCACTTAGCCATAAGAGTTTGACGGTGGGGCTACTATATAGCCCCTGGTACTTCCACGCTCATCCGAATACGGTGTGCGTACATACATGACTGGGAAACCGGTCCTTTGTTAATGCAGAGGAATCGTGAAGATTCCGCTGAGTCATCGAGTGGTTGACCAGTCTCGCGCTTTATCATGACAGTCAGTTTTCAGCTTTCTCTACTAAGGTGCTCATCCAGATGAACCAGGGCACAATCGCAGTAGTTCTCCCGATGCCACCTTAGCCGATAGAGCGGAACGTAAGGTAGCAAAACACGGGAGCCAGGCAAACCCAACTATTGACCAAAGACATGATTCGGAGCTGATGCATATAAGGCGTCCGCTTCCCTAAGGTATTCGGACTTTACAACATATACTGGGCTGAGTAATGCCCTCGATAATGAGCCCTGAATTCCCAGGTACGTGCATTAGTCTGACGTGACGAAATGCCAATAAGGCCAGCATACCTCTCGGTTGTATTGAGTATCCGGAGGGTGTGAAGCAACAAGAGACAGTAAAAAAAAAGGTTTACACAGGGTCTTAATCTAAAAAGAAACCTTTGAGCGGGGCCCTGCTGCACGTCTGCGCCTGTGTCTCCATTGTGCCGTATCCTGGAAGGGTGTAGCACGATGATCATCTGTAAAAGAGAAAAACCCAGGTGAAAGTCTTCGTGCGAAAAATTGGTTATTCTTAATGAACCATTAAAATGCAATCTAAATAGGGTCAAGCCGAACTGTAGCCCTTTTTACATGCGGGAAGCCCCTAGCACCACCTATGGGGGTATATCCACCGACCCAATCTCAGGTTTATCTGAGCTGTTATAGCTAGTGGTGCGCCGGACTCGTCTAACAGTGTCCGCGGTCTTGACGACCGCTCATTTATTCTGGTTGGAGAGGCCGTTCAGTGTTCGGCTACTAGAGGCGCCACATATTCCTGCGCACGTAAGGAACGCTCTGTGTTTCCGCTAACTATGATGATGCCACATGGACCGGGCATCTTAAGCTTAAGATAAGCATAATGCGGTACTGCATTAAAACGAGCGAAGGCGTTCTTCCGAGTAGTGCGTGATAGCCACTTCGGAATGGAGCGATGTCGAAGGTTAATTCTTCGCTTCGGAAGTTGTCGGGAGAACCGAATACAACCTCTAGTACTAGAGAGCCCGTGCAGCGGGTCTCTGGGCCTGGTATTACTCCTTTAAAGCTAGTATTGCTTTGGCTAATTCTTGTCGGGTCTATCCCCATTTTGCGGACGGTGTCCTGATATATCAGATTAAGACTACTGCCGCCGTCCATAAGGACTTGAGTGAGACAGTATCTGTCAATTATTGGGTCTAGCACCAAGGCAGCCGATCCTCCGTGCCGGATACTAGTCGGGTGATCCCTGTGATCAAAAGTGACCGGGCAGGCCGACCAAGGGTTGAACTTGGGGGTGACGGGTTCCATGGCGTATACGTCTCGGAGTGCGCGCTTGCGCCTCCCCTTCGGTATGTGAGTTGCGTAAATCATGTTCACTATTTTGACCTCTGGTGGGAATTTTTTCTGTCCCCCAGTGTTCGGCTGGCGAGGCTCATCCTCGTCTTCACTTGGTGTCTCCCTCCCCTTGTGTTCAGCGTTTACCTTGCCGGCCTTCTTGAAGACCCAGCATTCTCTGTTGGTGTGATTTGCAGGTTTGTCGGAGGTGCCATGAATCTGACATAATCTATCTAGAATCTTGTTTAGGCTGGACGGTCCATCTCTGCTGCCTTTAAATGGCTTTTTCCGTTGACCGGGTCGAGAGCCCAAGAATCCGGCGTTTACCGCCGTGTTGTCTGGGCTGTCTTCATTGTTTTGACGCTTGCTTTTATTGCGTCGCGATTTCCCGTTGCCATCCCTGACTTCAGATGTGCCTGGGCTGCTGGTGCCGCTACGGGCCAGCCAACTGTCTTCGCCCGCGCAAAAGCGGATCATAAGGCTTGTTAGGGCTGTCATTGTCCTCGGTTTTTCCTGGCCGAGGTGTCTGGCGAGCCATTCGTCCCGGACACTGTGTTTGAAAGCCGCTAAGGCTTCGGCATCCAGGCAGTCGATGATTTGATTCTTCTTCGTGAGAAATCTGTTCCAAAGCTTTTGGGCTGACTCTCCGGGCTGTTGAATTATGTGACTTAAATTGTCTGTATCCGGAGGTCGGACATAGGTCCCTTGAAAATTAGCCCTATAAGCAACCTCAAGCTCCTCCCAACTTCCAATTGAGTTTTCGGGGAGGCTTTTCAGCCAGTGCCGAGCTGGTCCTTTCAACTTGAGGGGCAGGTATTTGATGGCGTGGAGACCATCTCCGCGAGCCATCTGGATGTGAAGGATAAAGTCCTCAATCCAGATCCCAGGGTCTGTCGTTCCGTCGTATGCCTCTATGTTCATGGGTTTGAATCCCTCTGGAAATTCATGATCCAGCACCTCATGGGTGAAGCATAGGGGGTGCACGGCACCCCTGTATTTGGATGTGTCATGGCATTCTTCTGACGGCTGTAGTGTTTGGTTTTGATTCCGAGCTGTTATTCGGTTAGTATAGTCATTTGGGTGGCCATGATTCTATGCCGGAGCGCGCTTCCTAGATCCATAGATGGACCTGGCCGTACCGGCTTTTTTGTGCAGGTCCTCACGTAAATCGTGCGCTAACTCGTGTGCGACGTCGTTAGCCGCCCTGTCGCGGCCACGGGGTGGTCGATCCGGCTGATCGGCCGTTTTATTTTTCGGCTGAATGGGCTCTAAAGCCTCGTCGTCAAATTCAGGCACCAGCTTGCGCTTTGGATAGCTCTTTGTGTGGCGACTGCCACCGTACTTTTCTTTGGTGTCAAGCACTTTGTTCCATCTGCTGTTGAGCGTATTCTGCGCGGCCTTAAGCCTTTGCTTCTGCTTCTTCAGGCTCCTCACGGTGGCAATAAGCCTTCTATGGAGGTTCTCTTGTTCCAATTGCCTTTCCGGGACGATGTGTGCATCGTCGTGCGGACTGTTCTCCTCTCTGGAGACAGGTTGATGAGTTTTACCCTCGGCGTCACCGTGATCGGACAGCGGCTCCGTACTATGTTCGCCGTCCACTGGCTCATCCTGCTCCATTGCTGGGTCCATGTGGTCATTGTTTCCTTTGGAGTCGACCGGGGTATTATTCTTTCTTGCGCTGTTATCGCTGTTTTTGCTGAGGCGGGATTTGGAGCGGCGCATACGTCGTCGCTTTGGTTGCTTCTTGAGGGGATTATCCTTCGCTGCATCCTTCCGTTCCTCGTCGTTGTTTTCTTTGGGTGTATCCACCATGTATATATCGTATGATGAAGTGGTTGTCCAGCGCCCTGTGGGCGGTGGTTCCTGTTCCTCTCCTGCATCGTCGTCCATACCGTCGATGTCTTCGGTGTCGAAATCAAGCATGTCGGTTAAGTCGTCGACAGTGGCTATTAAGTGGGTGGTGGGTGGGGAACGAATTTCTTCGTCGTCCGCTTCCCACTCGAGCCGGACATAGTTCGGCCGAGGGTCTCCTGACAAGGAGAGAGACCTCAATGAATCTAGCACGTCGCCCAAGGGCGAGTGCTGAAAAATATCCATGGAGGTAAACTCCATGATCGGTGCCCAATAAGATTGGATAGGCACGGACGCAAGCAGTTCGGAGCCTGTGGCCGGGGACGAATCCAAGGGTCCGATAACACAGGTCTCATAGGAGGTGAAGTCAGTATTCGGCTCTATCGCCGCTGAGTGTGCGGCCTCCGTGGCGGGGTCCATCCACCCGTCCTTGGATGGCACGATCTGCTCCGGTTTGAGGGCCGGAGTAGCCGCAAGTGTGATCTCCCGAACATCGTCCGATGGCAGAGCTATGTCATGCTCGTCGTGACTGTGCGGCGCACCTGACATGAGCTCGAATCCGTCGAAGATCAAGTCTCCGTGGATGTCGGCAGTATAGTTTAAGCTTCCAAATCTGACCTGATGGCCAGGGGCATAGCTATCGATCTGCTCCAGATGGCCAAGCGAGTTGGCCCGCAGTACGAAGCCGCCGAATACGAAGATCTATCCGGGGAGAAAAACCTCACCCTGGATCGCATCGTTGCCGATGATCGAAGGATCCATCAAGCCTTTATCATGACGGCACAGTGGAACTCTCAATGAAAGCACCAATGTCGGTGTCAAAACCGGCGGATCTCGGGTAGGGGGTCCCGAACTGTGTGTCTAAGGCTAATGGTAACAGGAGGCGGGGGACACAATGTTTACCCAGGTTCGGGCCCTCTCGATGGAGGTAATACCCTACTTCCTGCTTGATTGATCTTGATGATATGAGTATTACAAGAGTTGATCTACCACGAGATCGTAGAGGCTAAACCCTAGAAGCTAGCCTATGATTATGATTGTTCTTCTTGTCCTACGGACTAAATCCTCCGGTTTATATAGACACCGGAGGGGGCCAGGGTTACATAGATTCGGTTACAAGGGAGGAGATATACATATCCGAATCGCCAAGCTTGCCTTCCACGCAAAGGAGAATCCCACCCGGACACGGGACGAAGCCTTCAATCTTGTATCTTCATAGTCCAACAATCCGGCCAAAGTATATGGTCCGGCTGTCCGAGGACCCCCTAATCCAGGACTCCCTCATACCCTCCTTTTACTTTCTGTTATTTAGTTGAAATAAAGTAAAAATAGTATTTTCTGTCAGTTTTCTGAATTATCCGTGCAATATAAAAATACCCCAAAAATAAAAGTTCTCCAAATGCCCTGCCAATTTAATATGATTTTTCTGAAATATTTGAGAATATCTGGCACTGAGAACACAGCAGGGGGAGCAAGCACCTGGCCACGAGGGTCCAGGGCGCGCCCACCCCCCTGGGCGTGCCCCTGCCTCTTGGGCCCATGGTGGCTCCCCTCCACTTATTCCTGCACCCACACACTTCTTCTTCCTCCCAAAAAATTCACCATCCAGCTCAAGCACGAGTTCTAGCTCATTTTGCTGCGATTTTTGATCTCCTTGCTGAAAGCACCTCTCACAAAACTGCTTTGGGGGATTGTTCCTTGGTATGTGACACCTCCATTGGTCCAATTAATTTTAGTTCTAGTGCTTTATTCATTGCAAATTTGTGCTGCCTAGGTGACCATGTTCTTGAGCTTGCATGTCAAATTTATATGGTTCCAAGTAGTTTTAATGCATGATATAGGCTCTAGGCACTTGTAGGAGTAGTTGCTATTAATTTTGTTGAGCTTGATTCACTTTTATTTGAAGTTACAAAAAATTTCAGAAATTTTTCAGAGGAAGAAATATGTTTAGGAAAATGTAGCAAGGTGGTCCTTCAAGGAAGCAAGGACCCAAGCTTGCAATGCGTGATGCTGATGATGAACCACCAAGGGACGCCCCAGTGCGGCCTTGTGAATGGCCTTCAGAGGACTTCATGGATCGAGCAGGAATCAAGGAAGAATTTAACGCATATTTGCGTAACGCTGATCTTGTGAGCTTCGAGGCAGAAAAGTACCGTCAGTACCACTATCTCACTAGTTCCTTTGTGAGGAGGTTTTAATTTTCATGTTCACGCAATTCTCAAACTGTCCTGTTTGATCTTTATGAAAATTCTTATACTATGGACTTAGAGGATTTTACCACTGCTTGCAAACTTCCACAATGGGGTAGTACTAGTGAACCTTGCAAATCTGAATTTAGAGATTTTCTTGCTAGTATAACTGTGGGGGAATCTAGAGACATAGCACAAGCTACCATAGGGAGCATTCATTTTCCTGCTATACATTATTTTGCTCTCTTCATAGGTAGGTGCATAAATGGTAAGGATGAAGCATGTCACATGTGTGTCCCTGACCTCAGTATTCTTAGGAGTGCTGTGTTAGGAGATAAATCTTATAATTTGGGAGCCATTGTTGCACGTAGGTTGCATCATAATAGATTTAATGGAGATTTCTTTGGTGGAATTTATGCAACCCGTATAGCTAATTTTCTTGGTATAACCATACGTGAGGATGATATTGAGTTGCCTCCTGCTTATTTGGATTATGAGGCTATGGTTCGTCATCATTTTGTTGAGAGGAACGATCAATTCCTCCAGTACCGACTAATCTTTGACAGACGACGCACCTATCACGTCGCTCTCCCTGCTTCTACTTTCTTTGACTTTCAGGCAAAAGGGAGGTATTTTATAACCAGAGAGGAGGCAGAAGAGTATAAGAGGAGGGCTGAGATAGCTCGCCTCCAAGTTGCAGCCCATGATGCAATGACTACTGCATCTCAGTACGACCCCAACTATAACTTTGGATACCCGCCAGGCCATCCGTGGCAATAAACCAACTTAGGCCAAAAGCCTAAGCTTGGGGGAGTACGTATTTCCCACCGACATTACATTTATGTTTACACACTCATTGCTAGTTGTCGGTGCTCATACTCTTTCATTGTAATATCCATGCTAGTTTATTTTCTTTTTCTTGCTTTCTTCTTGTGTGTTTGATAAGCCTTAAGAAAAACCCAAAAAATTAGTTGTAGCTTTTAGTTTTTACCTTTCTTGCTGTAGTAGTAATAATTAAAAGAAAACCCAAAAATGTTTCCTGTTCTTCTTTTGCTTGTTGGGAGCTTCCCCGTGTAAATAGTTTTATTTCTTTTCTTTTCTTTGGGGGTCGATAGGAGAAGACCATAATAAAATTGTTGAAGTGGCTCTTTTATGCATTATTGTTGATTTAACCAAGAGCCCATATTGCCTTGTCTTCTCCTGTTTATTGAATGCTCGCAGATTCCATCTTAGTCCAATGCACGTGCACTATTCTTATTATTCACATCGTTCGGTCGTGCAAGTGAAAAGCAATTATGACGATATATGATGGACTAACCGAGATGAGAGAAGCCGGTATGAACTCGACCTCTCTTGTTTTTGTAAATATGATTAGTTCATCGTTCCTGATTCAGCCTATTATGAATAAACATGTTTGCAATGACACTTAGAGATTATAGTTGCTTATGCCATGCTTAATTAGCTAGGAGCTTAAAATGGTTTACCTTGCGTGCCAACATGCTATTAAAATGGTTGTGATGTGGTATGATGGGGTGGTATCCTCCTTTGAATGATTTAAGTGGCTTGACTTGGCACATGTTCACGCATGTAGTTGAAACAAAATCAACATAGCCTTCATGATATTTATGTTCATGGTGGATTATATCCTACTCATGCTTGCACTCAATGTTTATTAATTTTAATGCATGTTCATGACTGTTGTCGCTCTCTAGTTGGTCGCTTCCCAGTCTTTTGCTAGCCTTCACTTGTACTAAGTGGGAATACTGCTTGTGCATCCAATCCCTTAAACCCCAAAGTTATTCCATATGAGTCCATTATACCTTCCTATATGCGGTATCTACCTGCCTTTCCAAGTAAATTTTTATGTGCCAAACTCTAAACCTTCAAATGAAATTCTGTTTTGTATGCTCGAATAGCTCATGTATCAACTAGGGTTGTCCGTATCTTCCATGCTAGATGGGTTATTCTCAAGAGGAGTGGACTCCGCTCCTCACTCACGAGAAAATGGCTGGTCACCGGGATGCCCAGTCCCATGCTTTATGCAAATCAAATCAAAATAATTGCAAACAAAACTCCCCTTGGGACTGTTGTTAGTTGGAGGCACTCGTTGTTTCGAGCAAGCCATGGATTGATGCTTATTGGTAGTGGGGGAGTATAAACTTTACCATTCTGCTTGGGAAGCACCTATAATGTGTGTAGCATGGAAGATATCGCCATCTCTTGGTTGTTATGTTGACAATGAAAGTATGCCGCTCAAAATATTATTTATCTCTGCTTTAAAATCAAGCTCTGGCACCTCTACAAATCCCTGCTTCCCTCTGTGAAGGGCCTATCTATTTACTTTTATGTTGAGTCATCACCCTCTTATTAAAAAGCACCAGCTGGAGAGCACTGCTGTCATTTGCATCCATTACTGTTAATTTATATTGGGTATGACTATGATTGGATCTCTTTTACCATGAATTACAATGTTTAGTCAGTCCTTGATCTTTAAAGGTGCTCTGCATTTATGTTTTGCGGTCTTAGAAAGGGATAGCGAGATACCATCTTCTTATATCATATAATGATTGTTTTGAGAAAGTGTTGTCATCCGAGATTTATTATTATTGCTCGCTAGTTGATTATGCCATTGACATGAGTAAACATGAGGCCTAAATGTTATTGTGAATGTGGTTAGTCATAATCTTTGCTGAAAACATGAATGCTGGCTTTACATATTTACAACAACAAGAGCAAACCGAGTTTGTAAAAGTTTTTCTTTATCACTTTCAGTTTATCAACTGAATTTCTTGAGGACAAGCAAAGGTTTAAGCTTGGGGGAGTTGATACGTCTCCATCGTATCTACTTTTCCAAACACTTTTGCCCTTGTTTTGAACTCTAACTTGCATGATTTGAATGGAACTAACCTGGACTAACGCTGTTTTCAGCAGAATTGCCATGGTGTTATTTATGTGCAGAAACAAAAGTTCTCTGAATGACCTGAAACTCCACGGAGATTATTTTTGGAAATAATAAAAAATATTGGCGAAAGAATCAAGGCCAGGGGGCCCACACCCTGTCCACGAGGGTAGGGGGCGCGCCTGCCCCCTGGGCACGCCCCTGCCTCGTGGGCCCCCTGGTGCTCCACCAACCTCAACTCCAACTCCATATATTCGTGTTCGGGGAGAAAAAATGAGAGAAAAAGATTCATCGCGTTTTACGATACGGAGCCGCCGCCAAGCCCTAAACTCTCTCGGGAGGGCTGATCTAGAGTCCGTTCGGGGCTCCGGAGAGGGGAATCCGTCGTCGTCGTCATCATCAACCATCCTCCATCACCAATTTCATGATGCTCACTGCCGTGCATGAGTAATTCCATCATAGGCTTGCTGGACGGTGATGGGTTGGATGAGATTTATCATGTAATCGAGTTAGTTTTGTTAGGGTTTGATCCCTAGTATCCACTATGCTCTGAGATTGATGTTGCTATGACTTTGCTATGCTTAATGCTTGTCACTAGGGCCCGAGTGCCATGATTCCAGATCTGAACCTGTCGTGGAATTGTCACGGCAGATGTCCTCGAGCTAGGACTTAGTCGTGGAGCCATTGCAGCTAGGAAGCTTGAAGGGGTTAAACGGGACAAGGAACACGAGGATTATACTGGTTCGGCCCCTTACGATGAAGGTAAAAGCCTACGTCCAGTTTGGGGTGGTATTGATTAGGGTTTCGATGACCAGTGAGCTTAACTGCTATGCCTGGCTCTCGACGAGATCTTTTCTCTCTCCTAAGCCGCCGCCGGGTCGTCCCTTTATATAGAGAGGTTGACGCCCCGCAGCTCTCAGAGTCCCGGCCGGCTCATAAGAGTGTCCGGCTTGGTCTCTTAACTATTCTTGCCTTACACTACAAGTTCTATCATAATGGCGGTTGTAACTACGGGCCTTAAGCCATATCCGGGTCTAAAGCCCATCTTTGGCCCGCCATCTTCAAGCTTGGCGCCGGGCTTCAGACGATGACCATTATGAGTAACCCGGCCCCTCCTGGCGGGTGAGAAGGTTTATATCCTCAACATTAGGCCCCAGATTGATTTGAGCCGGCTCATGTCAATCTCCAATCCTTTTGAAAGAAAATCTCCGGCTTACAATTGTATGAAGGCTATAACCCGCCATGACATCATCTTCTGGATTCCGGGTAACCCGTCTTACATCATCTTCCATTAAGTCCATTTTTTACTCCACCATATCCACAACGGATCTTATCTTTAACTACCGTCCCGAAAATCGAGGCGTTGTTGCGGTGAGATAACCGCGCCGTGGCCTCCTTGTTTCTCGCGCCCACTTATGAGCTTGCCCTTATAAGTAGCCCGGCCTAATGAGCCTCCAGTCACTTCGCCACCTCCATCTTCTTCCTCTCGCCACTGTGCTGCGCTCGAGCTCCACCGCCGCCGCCGCTGCCGCGGGTCTTCCTGTCTTCACCAACTCCGGCCGCTGCATCAACCTGTCGTGACCAGATAACGGCGGCGATCTCCGCATCTCTCCAGCACCCGTAAGTCCCTGTTACCCCATAGAGTAGATCCACATTAGGTTCTTGGCTGTTCTTCCCATGTTCTTCGCCGTTCATCGTGAGCCCTTGGTAGATTTCATTTTTACCACCCTTCTTGATCTTTAGAATGTATAGACTGTTGCGGTAGTTGTTTCACTTCTATTCCCAATGTACATAGATCCCCTTTTACTGCATAGAGGCTCCGTTCGAACCCGCAAACTTCTTCTGCGTCTATTTTAGGTCTAGAAACTTTCCTCTTAAGTCGACCATTTTGATCCAAAATATTCACTGCGATCTGTGAAACTTGTTTTCACCACACTTAGTAAAAAACTACATCTGCTGAGCTATGGCGACTTACATTTCCGGCTCAAAGAAGCCACGCGTCGTAAAATTTTGCGGCTCATTTATGATAAAGCTGTAGACAATTGAATTACTCTCAATACCTCCAGCGGCTTAAATAACCCGATGCATATAGCTATATGTCATTAGGCCCCTTTCATAAGCCGCCACTTTAAACATTGAACTGTAAATTTCCTCCGGCTTATAATTAAACCGGACATTTCCTTTTATCATAGGCTTCCGACTTTCACCATGCCTCCCAAAGCTCCCAAAGCACCCATCACGTGCAACTGGATGAGGTCCAACGTCACTGACGAAACCTTAGCAGACTTTGTGAAAACGGGTTACCTGCCCAAGAAGGACGTCATGTCTTACCGCGCCCCTGACCCGTCAGAGGAGAGACCACAGCCAAGGGACGGGGAGGTGGTAATATTTGCGGATCACATGAGCCGGGGCTTCGCACCGCCCGGCTCAAAGTTCTTTAGAGATGTGCTGAATTTCTTTGATCTGCGGCCACAAGACATAGGACCCAATTCCGTGTCCAACATATGCAACTTCCAAGTATTCTGCGAAGTCTACCTTGGAGAGGAGCCCAGCCTTCTGCTCTTCAGAGAGCTATTCTATTTGAACCGCCAGAATGAGTGCACCAACGGACCGAGCCTGGAACTTGGTGGAATCTCCATTCAACGCCGGAGAGACTGCCTTTTTCCTTACGCCGAGCCGCCAAGCCACCCAAAGGACTGGAATCAGACGTGGTTCTATTGCCAGGACACTTCGCCGGCTGACGAAAGCCCGCTGCCCGGCTTTCGTCCCTCGCGTCTGGAACCAACTCACCCTCTGTCAGACAAGCTATCTCAGGCGGAGCGCCAACCTCTGATCCCAACCATCAACAAAATCAAGGCTCTCCTGGGAAATGGCCTTAATGGCATTGATCTGGTCCGGGTCTGGATCTCGTGGCGGGTGATCCCCTTGAGCCGCCGCCCTGGCTTAATGTGTGATTACACGGGCCGGAAAGATGACCCCCTGCGACACAGCCGCAACGATCTTCCTGAAGACGTTGCTGAAGACATGACCAAGGCCCTCTTGAATGAGAGCTTGGCAGACTGCGGGAGGACCGGCTTAAGCCCCTTCTGCAAGACCAACCCGGCCCCAGCGGTAAACCACTGATCTGAACATCTTATTTTCTCCTTAGATAGTTTTCATCGAACCTTAAGAAGTCTTCATTGTATTTTTCAGGCTGATGATAAATTCTGGAAGGTCAAGTATGACCATGAGGCGGCCAAGAAGGCCAGGAAGGCTAAGAAAGCCGCCAGGAGAGCCGCCCCCTGCAAGAAGGGAAGTAGGCCTACTGCTTCAGAGCTGCTCCAACTAAGCGACAGCTCCGAGTCAGAGGTAACCCCTGAACCTGTAAGCTCTTGTTGTATTTCTTGTTTATTTCTGTTCACCTTATCAATACTGTTCATCCGCAGGATGACACCGGAGCAAGTAACCCGGTGGTTGAAGAGGTAATGACACTTTCCTCCGACTCGGAGCCCTTGCCAAGGCTGAAAGTCCGAAGAGTAACCCGGAAAGTAAGCTTTTCACATCCTTTAGCTTATCAAGATCCTCAATTTCTTTTGAAGCGACAGATTAATGAGAGCCGGCGGCACACCCGGACCAACAAGGACGCTGACCTCTCCTCCGGTTTACCTGAAGCGTCGAGGAAACGCCGGACCGAGGTTAACTCCCACTTGTACCCTTTTCATCCTTTGGCGGGTGTTATACGTCAACCGCTCAATTCTTCTGATTCAAACTATCAGGAAACCTCACCTTCCTCTGGTGACTCGATGCAATCAAACCTGCCGGCCTTCAAGACCGTACCCGGGTAATGATGATCATCTCTTGTTGTGCTTATCTTTACTCATACTTTTGTACTAACCTTTTTGTCCTTTCAGTGCCCAGGCAAAGCTCAGCAAGAGGGCGAAGAAGAACAAGCCGGTCGAAGAGCCGGACTTGCCTGAGCCGGAGGCTGCAGCTCAAGAACCGCCAGTTGCCTCTGCTCCTGAAGCCACCGCTCCGACCGACAAGCCAATCGCAGAGACTTCTGCTAACCCGGAGACCTCCAGCCCGGCTCAGCCGGCCAATGACCCGGACGTGGTAATCACACGGACGGAGTTTGTTGAGCCGGGGAGACCTACTGCGCTGGCCAAGTGCTCCGCCAAGGAAGAGTTGCTAGAGCGCTGCCGGGCCAATCTGGACCTCACCAACTATGCTCACTTGAGCATCGGAGAGATCGTCTCCGGCTATGTTAGTCAGGTGCACAAGAGCCGGGATTTGGAGATCGACATGGTGAATCAGATACAGCAGAAGTCTGAGGTACCACTCTATTGCTTACCGCATAGTTATCTTTACCATACTCTAGCCCCCAGGTCTACTACTTATGATAGAATATGTTGTAGACTTAAGTTCCGGCTTACTTCCATGAACCGGTAATTTGTAGATAAAAACTTTCGACATGCATTAGCCCCCAAGTGCCAAGTATCTTTGCTTGGAAAGTGCTTGGGACTTTAAAATTGCATAATACCTATTCATACCATAACCCGGAAATTGTGCAGCCTACTTGCAAGAAGTTTGAGGCTGATATCTCTGATCTGAAGAGCCGCCTGAAGACTCAGGAAACTGAGACCCGGAAGGCCAACGCCAAATTTGAGTCCAGTATTGCTGCTCAAGAGAAGCTGAAAGGAAAACTTGGGCCGAAGAGAAGGCTACTCTGGTGAGCCGGGCCGAACAGGCGGAGAAGGCTCTGACGGAGAGAACCGCCGAACTCTCCGGCTTAAAGCGCCACGTGTCACAGATGGTCGCCGCAATATTCGTTAAGTCCTTCTACCGGCTTTGAGCAAGTTTACAGTCTTTATGTCTCATAAATCCATCATTGATGATGGCTTATCTGACTTTGTTAAATAGGTCCAAGAAGCGCCAACCTCAATCAGAACGTGCATACCAAGCTGAAAGCCGTGTACACACTGGTGGAGCAACTCTACACCGGGTCACAGCGCGCTTTGGCCGTGGTGGCCCTATCCAATGAGGTTCCGACTCACCTGGCGGAAGTACTTCGCCGGCTGGCCGTTCTTCCTCAGCATGTTCAAGAGCTGCGACGGGCTTCTGCAAGAGCCGGAGCCATAGCTGCTCTGAGCCGGGCCAAGGCTTTCCTTCCAGAGTTAGACCCGGCGGATATTGCACTTGGTTACCCGAGCTTGAAGGAAGACGGCACCCCTTTCGACCAGAAGGACTTTGCTGCCTGTGTGAAGGTCGTGCGCCCGGTGGCCACCCTGATTGGGAATGACACTGATCTGACCAAGTATCAGCCGGGCTACGATGCTGAAAATCAGAGGATCCCTACTCCGCGTTACGAAGCCGTCAGCTTGGTCCCGCCGACTCGTAAGCACACCTTTGCCCCAGACATTAACCCGGACGGGTTAATTGACGAGGAGGCTCAATTCGAAGCTTTGAGCGGCATTGAATGGAAATCGTCAACCTTCCAGGTCATGGGAACAGCCGGAGGAGCGGAGAGGGATGAGCCGGAAGCTTCAACTCGACAAGCATCTTAACTTGTAGGCGGTTCATGATTATCTCTGAAAACAATGCCTCATCTTTTGGACTCGGGGAGTCTTGTAATAGAGTAGGATCAACATCTTGACTTTGTCATGTCATCGTGCACCTGTTGAATGCTTAACTCCATTGAAATGGCTTCCTTATATTCCTCCGGGTCATAATTGATCGTTCATCTTCCTTAAGCTCAAATAGTTGTCTTTAACTATCCTGCATAGAAGAATAAATCACAAGTCTCTAGGCGGCTTACCGCACTGAAAATCATAGTCTAACACATATAACCCGGAATATAAATATAACTTGAGAGACTGGTCCTCAATTATGTCCTTGATATAATCGTAATAACACACTTACAGGCCTTCAAATACACTTCCGGTTTATATAACCCGGATAACAAGGTTGGTACCTCAACTCCGGTTTACCAGTCTTGATAATGCTGATTGTGTGATTATCACTGTGAATCAAAGTTAAGCCGGCAGAATGAGAACCGCCGTGCGTACTATTGAAACAATCAGAAGAACCTGTTGTAAATCAGAAAATCAAAACTCAGGGGCTTCCGGTTCGAATACGACCAGAGACCCGTCCCAAAGGGGTAAAGCTAAGATTCGAATGCGATCATATAGCCCCCAGTGGGTTTGGCGATGCCGATCAAGAGGGTACCGACAGCTATGTTCTCTTTGGTTCGAATCCGACCCATGTTTGAACAGGAAGCCCCCAAATGACCTTAAAAGTTGTTTAACGACGCTGATTCGAATACGATCCATGTCGGTTCCCAAAGGGGGTTGAGCTATGATTCAAATATGATCAAAGAAAACTCCCCAATGAGCTCGGCACTTTGCCAATCAAATGGGTATCGACAGCTATGTTCTCTTTGGTTCGAATACGACCTATGTTTGAACAGGAAGCCCCCAAGTGATTATACTGCGTACGGCTAGATTCGAATGCGATCATAAGCCGGATCCTCCTTCAAGTTATCATGTGATCTTGTAATGGAAACAACACGTTCACCTTTGGAGGAGAAAAAGGACAGAGGTCCTGCTTTATTGCTTATCATAATATATACATGGCTTACAGAAATATGTACATCATGAGAGCCGGCGGCTCAAGTGTAATAAGGCCGAAGCTGAGCTATGTTCCACGGCCGACGGGTCTCTTCCTCCGACTTACGTGAATTTTTATGCTCTCGAACGTCGGTAAGGTAGTATGACCCATTGTACAAGTTCTTGCTGACCACAAAGGGCCCTTCCCAAGGCGGGGATAACTTGTGTGCATCTGTTTGATCTTGGATGAGCCGGAGCACCAGATCACCTTCCTGGAAGACCCGGGACTTAACCCGGTGACTGTGATAACGACGCAGGTCTTGTTGGTAAATTGCTGAGCGAGCTGCTGCCACATCACGCTGTTCGTCCAATAAGTCAAGAGCATCCTGGCACGCCTGTTCATTATCCGCCTCAACATAAGCCGCCACTCGAGGCGAGTCATGACGGATGTCACTGGGGAGGACTGCTGCCGCTCCATAAACCATGAAGAAAGGCGTGAAACCCGTAGACCTGTTAGGAGTAGTATTGATGCTCCATAACACAGAGGGTAACTCCTCCACCCAACAACCCGGCGTCCGTTGCAAAGGGACCAAAAGCCGGGGCTTGATGCCTTTCAGAATCTCTTGATTAGCTCTCTCAGCTTGACCATTAGATTGAGGGTGAGCCACTGATGAAACGTCAAGTCGAATATGCTCTCGTTGGCAAAACTCCTCCATGGCCCCTTTGGACAGATTGGTACCATTGTCAGTTGTGATGCTGTGTGGAAAACCAAAGCGAAAGATCACCCTTTTCATGAACTGAACCGCCGTGGCTGCATCACACTTGCTAACTGGTTCTGCTTCAACCCACTTTGTGAACTTGTCCACTGCCACCAAGAGGTGGGTCTTCTTATCTTTGGACCTTTTAAAAGGCCCAACCATGTCAAGCCCCCAGACTGCAAATGGCCAAGTGATTGGTATCATCCTCAGCTCCTGAGCCGGCACATGAGCCCGTCGCGAGAACCTCTGGCAACCATCACATTTACTGACCAAGTCCTCCGCATCAGCATGAGCCGTCAGCCAATAAAAACCATGATGAAAAGCCTTGGCCACAAGGGATTTTGAGCCGGCATGATGGCCACAATCCCCTTCATGAATCTCATGCAAGATCTCTTGACCTTCCTCAGGGGAGACACAACGCTGGAACGCTCCCGTAACACTGCGGCGATGCAGCTCACCATTGATAACAACCATTGACTTAGTCCGCCGGGTTATTTCTCTGGCCAAAGTTTCATCCTCAGGCAAATCTCCCCGGGTCATATAAGCCAGATAGGGCACTGTCTAGTCCGGGATGATGTGGAGAGCCGCCACCAATTGTGCCTCCGGGTCAGGGACAGCCAAGTCTTCTTATGTAGGCAACTTAACAGAAGGGTTATGCAAGACGTCCAGGAAAGTATTAGGCGGCACCGGTTTTCGCTGAGAGCCCAGCCGGCTTAAAGCATCAGCCGCCTCGTTCTTCCTGTGATCGATATGCTCTACTTGGTAACCCTGAAAGTGCCCGGCAATGGCATCAACTTCGCGGCGATAAGCCGCCATGAGAGGGTCCTTGGAGTCCCACTTGCCTAATACTTGTTGAGCCACCAAGTCCGAGTCGCCGAAGCACCTTACCCGGCTCAAGCTCATCTCCTTAGCCATCCGAAGACCATGGAGCAAGGCCTCATACTCAGCCGCATTTAGTGCAAGGAAACATCAACTGTAGCACATAATGGAACTTGTCACCTTTAGGGGAAGCCAACACGACTCCAGCCCCCGAGCCCTCCAATTGCCTGGACCCATCGAAGTGAATAGTCCAATATGTGTTATCCGGCTTTTCTTCGGGCACTTGTAACTCTGTCCAATCGTTGATGAAATCCACCAAGACTTGAGATTTAACAACAGTGCGTTGTACGTACTTCAGACCATGAGGCCCGAGCTCTATAGCCCACTTAGCCACTCTTCCTGTAGCTTCTCTGTTTTGGATGATATCTCCAAGGGGAGCAGAACTAACCACAGTGATAGGGTGACCCTGGAAGTAATGCTTAAGCTTCCGGCTTGCCATGAACACACCATAAACAAGCTTCGGCCAATGTGGATACCGCTGTTTGGACTCGATGAGCACTTCACTGATGTAATAAACCGGCCGCTGAACCGGATGCTCCTTGCCCTCTTCCTTGCGTTCCACCACCACAACCACACTGACGGCCCGTGTGTTAGCAGCTACATATAGTAATAAAGGCTCCTTGTCAACCGGAGCAGCAAGGACCGCGGGCTCAGCCAGCTGTCTCTTCAAATCCTCAAAAGCAGTATTAGCAGCATCATTCCAGACAAAGTTATCAGTTTTCTTCATCAACTGGTACAATGGAATGGCCTTCTCACCCAAGCGGCTTATAAACCAGCTTAAAGCAGTGATACGACCGTCCAGGCGCTGGACGTCGTTTATACATGCCGGCTTAGCCAGAGAGGTGATTGCCTTGATCTTCTCCGGGTTAGCTTCAATACCTCTGTTAGAAACCAAGAAACCCAAGAGCTTGCCCGCAGGAACACCAAAAACACACTTGGCCGGGTTAAGCATCATCTTGTAGACCCGGAGATTATCAAAGGTTTCCCTCAGATCATCTATCAAGGTTTTCTCTTCCCTGGACTTAACCACAATATCATCCACATAAGCATGAACATTGCGCCCATTCTGGTTATGAAGACAGTTCTGCACGCAACGCTGATAAGTCGCCTGTGCACTCTTGAGCCCAAAAGGCATAGACACATAGCAGAAGGCTCCAAAGGGAGTGATGAACACCGTCTTCTCCTGGTCCTTAACTGCCATTTTAATCTAATGGTATCCAGAATAAGCATCCAAGAAACTTAAGCGCTCGCAACCCGCCGTAGCATCAATGATTTGATCAATACGGGGAAGAGCAAAAGGATCAGCCGGACATGCCTTGTTTAAGTCCGTGTAGTCCACACACATCCGCCAGGTGCCATTCTTCTTGAGCACGAGCACCGGGTTAGCTAACCACTCTGGGTGAAAGACTTCAACAATAAACCCGGCCGCCAAGAGCCGGGCACCTCTTCGCCAATGGCTTTCCGCCTCCCTTCATTAAACCGCCGAAGGAATTGCCTGACTGGCTTAAACTTCGGATCAACATTGAGAGTGTGCTCAGCGAGTTCTCTAGGTACACCTGGCATGTCAGAAGGTTTCCATGCAAAAATGTCCCTATTCTCACGGATGAACTCGATGAGCGCGCTTTCCTATTTTGGATCCAGATTGGCACTGATGCTAAACTGCTGAGATGAATCACCTGGAAAAAAATCAAGAAGTTTAGTCTCATCAGCCGACTTAAATTTCATTGCCGGCTCATGCTCCGTAGTCGGCTTTTTCAGAGAGGTCATATCTGTTGGGTCAACATTGTCCTTGTAGAATTTCAACTCCTCTGTTGCACAAACAGACTCTGCATAAGCTGCATCGCCTTCCTCACACTCCAAGGCCACCTTCCGGCTGCCGTGAACCGTAATGGTCCCATTGTGACCCGGCATCTTGAGCTGTAAATACACGTAACACGGCCGAGCCATGAACTTGGCGTAAGCTGGCCGCCCAAATATGGCATGATACGGACTTCTTATCTTGACCACCTCAAAGGTCAATTTTTCCACCCTGTAGTTGTACTCGTCTCCAAAGGCCACTTCCAACTCGATCTTGCCAACTGGATAAGCCGACTTACCAGGCACCACACCATGGAAAATAGTGTTTGACTGGCTGAGGTTCTTATCAATCAACCCCATACGACGGAAAGTCTCATAATAGAGGATGTTGATGCTGCTGCCCCCATCCATGAGCACCTTAGTGAACTTATATCCTCCCACCCGAGGAGCCACCACCAAGGCCAAGTGACCCGGGTTGCCGACCCGGGGAGGGTGATCCTCCCTGCTCCACACGATAGGCTGTTCAGACCATCTTAAATAACGTGGAACCGCCGGCTCAACAGCATTCACAGCCCTCTTATGAAGCTTCTGATCTCGTTTACACAGACTGGTGGTAAATACATGATACTTTCCACCGTTAAGCTGCTTTGGATTGGTCTGATAACCCCCCTGCTGCTGTTGATGACCCTGGCCAGACTGCTGATTAAAGCCCCCTTGACCGTTCTGAGAATTAGAATTTGAACCGCCGCCCGGGCCATGAAAGCCGCCGGCGCCTGAGCCGCCGCCCGGGCCATTGTTGCCATTAAAGGCGTTGGAATTCTTAAAGGCCTTCATGATCGCGCAATCCTTCCATAAATGAGTAGCTGGCTTCTCCCTAGAGCCGTGCCTTGGACAAGGCTCATTCAACAGCTGCTCCAGCGTCGGGCCTGACCCGCCGGCTCGGGGAGGGGGCCTCCCCTTGCGTCGCTGGTTATTACCCTATGAGCTGGCGTTGGCCACGAACTCTAGGCTGCCGTCGGCCTTACGCTTGCCACCTCCTTGGTTCCCCGGGTTATGCTGAGGACCCTTGCCATTGCCGTTCTTCTTTCCCTTCCCTGTCCTTTCATCATCTGAAGCGGGGTCCTTGGTACTACCAGAATCGGCGTACTTGACGAGAGCCGCCATCAGCGTACCCATATCATTGCAGTCGCACTTTAGCCGCCCGAGTTTCATCTTCAGGGGCAGGAAACGACAATTCTGTTCCAACATTAAGACTGCAGAGCTGGCATCCCTCTTATCAGACGAATGTATGATCTCTTTGACCCGGCGAACCCAATGTGTCGTAGACTCACCCTCCTGCTGTTTACAGTTAGTCAGATCCACAATTGACATAGACTGTCTACAGGTATCTTTGAAGTTTTGGATGAACCGGGATTTCAGCTCAGCCCAAGACCTGATGGAGTTCGGTGGTAGCCCTTTCAACCACGTGTGGGCAGTCCCATCTAACATCATGGTGAAGTACTTGGCCATTGCTGCTTCACTGACCTCCAGCAATTCCATGGCCATCTCGTAACTCTCGATCCAGGCTCCGGGCTGCAAGTCAGCCGTGTAATTAGGCACTTTCCTAGGTCCTTTGAAGTCCTTGGGCAGACATTCATTGCGGAGAGCCGGCACTAAGCAGGGGACACCTCCAGTCCTCGTAGGGATACCCACGTCGACGGAAGTCGTCGGATAAGCCGGGGGTGTTTGGTAAGCCGTCAACTAAGGCACCTGCTCTGCCTCTTGCCGCGCTCTGTCTTGGTCTGCTGCATGAAAGGCTCCGTTATGAGCCGGGCCATGGCCAGGGGGCGGGTCATGGCGTCAGACATTACTTGAGCCGGTCGCTGAGACCATGTGCCTGCTATAACTCGGGCTCCAGCCTGGACGAGGGGTTGAGTGGATCCTGTCCCGGCTGTACGAGTATGCCTCTTGCTGCGCCAGCGCTGTCTGAAGGAGTTCTCTGACCCGGCGGGTTTCAACAGCCGTTGGAGAGTCGCCGTCAATTGGGAGAGCCGCCAGCCGCGCTGCTGCGGCGACCATGTTCTCTAGTGGGTTAGCATAATGACCCGGTGGTATTGGCACATACTGAGGCGGGGCAGGGTTCACCCGGGGAGGCCCCATCACTTGTGGCTGAACAGGGGTTCCAGACCCGGGCACTATGATCCCTGGCGAGTTACTAGACCCTGCACCTGGCGTGTTGAAGAGGTTTCGAGGATCGTAGACCGGAGGGAGTCGAGATTGGGCCTTTTGATGCCTCCTCCTCATGACCTCATTGGACGCGTTCTGATCCATCGTGAGCCGGAAGGACTGCGCATGAATCAACTGAGTCTGGGCGTCGAGAGCCGCCCTCTCTGCAGCCATCCTGATCCCTTCCGCCGCCAGGTCCTCCTTGGCTTTCACTAGATCCAGCTTTAACTGCGCCACCTCTGCGTCATGCTGAGCTTGATCCGCCGGGTCAACCGTGGCGGTTAACAAGGCCGTCATCTTGTCCGTGAGATCCATCAGCACCTGAGCCGGCGAGGGCACCGGGTTTCCTGACCCAGTGGCAGGGTTTTGAATAGGCTGTGCACCGGCCATGAAGATTCCAACCCGGCTCGGCGGCTGAAACGGGTCCGGAATACTGTCACCATCGGAACCACCCATGAGCCTGCCATCTTGAAGTTGATACAACGAGTTTGACTCATCTGTGGACGACTCGCCGTCAGAGCCGACGGCTGTCTCATCACTAGATCCAGACCCTACAGAGAGTCCTTCATGGATACACCCCACAAAAGCATGCTTCAAGGCAGGTAGGGCCCGGGCTGGTCGTGCGCGCTGAGCCATCTCAATGAGATCGGCGCGGAGATCCGGCTCAGGGCCCGGCTCACTAATCTTGCCAATGAAGACATGAATTCCGCCGAAGGGGACCCGGTACCCATACTCAATTGAGCCGGCGTCGGGGCCCCAGTTTGCATCATCGACGTAGAGCTTGCCGCGACGACTCTTAGTCATCCGGCCCATAGCGTATCCCTTGAGCCCTTCGAAGCTGCCCTTCAAGAACTCAAATCCACCGTGCGCTGGCCCCACGGTGGGTGCCAACTGTCGTGGAATTGTCACGGCAGATGTCCTCGAGCTAGGACTTAGTCGTGGAGCCATCGCAGCTAGGAAGCTTGAAGGGGTTAAACGGGACAAGGAACACGAGGATTATACTGGTTCGGCCCCTTACGATGAAGGTAAAAGCCTACGTCCAGTTTGGGGTGGTATTGATTAGGGTTTCGATGACCAGGGAGCTTAACTGCTATGCCTGGCTCTCGACGAGATCTTTTCTCTCTCCTAAGCCGCCGCCGGGTCGTCCCTTTATATAGACAGGTTGACGCCCCGCAGCTCTCAGAGTCCCGGCCGGCTCATAAGAGTGTCCGGCTCGGTCTCTTAACTATTCTTGCCTTACACTACAAGTTCTATCATAATGGCGGTTGTAACTACGGGCCTTAAGCCATATCCGGGTCTTAAGCCCATCTTTGGCCCGCCATCTTCAAGCTTGGCGCCGGGCTTCAGACGATGACCATTATGAGTAACCCGGCCCCTCCTGGCGGGTGACTCTAAGGTTTATATCCTCAACAGAACCTATTATGTTTTCATGAATATATGTGAGTTCTTGATCCTATCTTGCAAGTCTATAGTCACCTACTATGTGTTATGATCCGGCAACCCCGAAGTGACAATAATCGGGACCACTCCCGGTGATGACCGTAGTTTGAGGAGTTCATGTATTCACTATGTGTTAATGCTTTGGTCCAGTACTCTATTAAAAGGAGGCCTTAATATCCCTTAGTTTCCGCTAGGACCCCGCTGCCACGGGAGGGTAGGACAAAAGATGTCATGCAAGTTCTTTTCCATAAGCACGTATGACTATATTCGGAATAGATGCCTACATTACATTTATGAATTGGAGCTAGTTCCGTGTCACCCTATGTTATGATTGTTACATGATGAACCGCATCCGGCATAATTCTCCATCACTGATCCAATGCCTACGAGCTTTTCACATATTGTTCTTCGCTTATTTACTTTTTCGTTGCTACTGTTACAATCACTACAAAACCTAAAAATATTACTTTTTCTACCGTTACCGTTACCTCCATATTACTTTGCTACTAAATAGTTTGCTGCAGATATTAAGTTATCCAGGTGTGGTTGAATTGACAACTCAACTGCTAATACATGAGAATATTCTTTGGCTCCCCTTATGTCGAATCAATAAATTTGGGTTGGATACTCTACCCTCGAAAACTGTTGCGATCCCCTATACCTGTGGGTTATCAAGCATCCAAACTAGGGTGTTGTAAACACCTGATTGGGTAAGTACCGACCCTTCGCATAATGCAGAAAAAAACCTCTATCGATTTGAAACCTCCGAACAGCTGACCAGCTCTCGTCGCATCATGCCAGTCAGTTTTCGGCTTTCTCTACTGAGGTGCTCATCCGGATGAACCGGGACACAATCACAGTAGTTCTCCCTTGACTACCCTAGCCGATATAGCGGAACGTAAGGTAGTAAGCACAGGAGCCGGGCAACCCAACTATTGACCAAAGACATGATTCAGAGCCAATGAATATAATGCTAAATTCGGGGTGCCGAACTATACTGTAAAAGTGTTCGGACTTTGTTGCCGTAGTGCGGGGCGCTATGAAGCCCCTGGCAAATATGAAACGTACCAAAGTGTACGGGTGCTATGTGATAAGATTATCAACAGAAAACAAAGGAAAACAGGAAGAGAGCAAAGGTAATAAGCCGGGGCCTTAAAATTTTGGGCCGCAAACTATTTCCATTATAATTTGTCAAGGGGTATTGATACAAATAGTGCAATAAGCAACAGGCTATTTAACATGCCATGACCAAGAGCGACCTGCGTGCGGATATGTAAAACAGGTATAGCGATCGTTAGCAGAGACCACCTGGGGATTCCCTTGTATGTCAAAGCTCCTTGCCTCCTTGGTGTATCCGTCCCGTGATCGGTTTCATGACCAGGTTATCAGAAAAAGCCTCGAGAAGAGAAAAACCTGAAATGAAAAAGAAAAAGTGAAGGTGCGCGGATCCAGGGGCGGTTGCGCCGCATTATGGATCATGGTCTAGCTTTGCCTCCGTCCGAGCCCATGGTATTTTGAGTGCGTAGTTATGTACGCGGGGCACAAATGTCACCGCTTGATCGGGACTGGTACGGAGGCCAGATTGCTAGTCAAGCTCTGGACGAGCTGGACCGTCCTGCCGCAGAGTCGTTCGCTCTCGCTTGATGGTGTCCGGGGGCTTTACTACCGAATTGAGGTTCTGCCTAAAAAGGCTACTTTGTACTTCTGCTGCAAGGGCCGCGGTGTGTTCCTCGGTACGGAGGGAGCGCTCCGTATTTCCGTTGACCGTTATTACACCGCGTGGTCCCAGCATCTTGAGGTTGGGGTAGGCGTAGTGCGGCACCGCATTGAATTTAACGAATGCGGTTCGTCCAAACAGTGCGTGATAACCACTACGGAAAGGGACGATATCGAAAATTAACTCTTCGCTTCGGAAATTATCCGGGGATCCGAAGACCACTTCCAGTGTGATTGAGCCTGTGCAACAGGCCTCTACACCTGGTATGACACCTTTAAAGGTGGTTTTTGTGGGCTTGATCCTTGAGGGATCGATACCCATTTTGCGCACTGTATCCTGAAAGAGCAGGTTCAGGCTGCTGCCACCATCCATGAGGACTCGCGTGAGATGGAATCCATCAATAATTGGGTCGAGGACCAGTGCGGCTGAACCGCCATGACGGATACTGGTCAGGTGATCCCTGCGATCGAAGGTGATCGGACAGGAGGACCATGGGTTGAACTTTGGGGCGACTGGCTCCATCGCGTAGACGTCCCTAAGTGCACGCTTGCGCTCCTTCTTGGGGATATGGGTGGCGTATATCATGTTCACCGTTTTAACTTGGGGGGGGGGGATTTCTTCTGTCCCTCTGTGTTTGGCTGCAGGGGCTCCTCGTCATCGTCCTCGCTTTGCGATCCCTTTTCCTTGTTCTCGGCATTTTAACTTGCCGGCTTGTTTAAAAACCCAGCAATCTCTGTTGGTGTGGTTGGCTGGTTTGTCTGGGGTGCCATGGATTTGGCACAGACGGTCGAGTATGCAGTCCAAGCTGGATGGTCCCTGATTGTTTCTTTTATACAACTTCTTCCACTGACCGGACTTGGAGCCGCTGAATCCGGCATTGACAGCAGTGTCATCGGTATTGTCGCCATTGCTTCGGCGTTCGTGTCTACTGCGTCGGAGCTTGCCGTTGCTGTTTTTGGACTCAGAGGGGCTTGCATTGCTGGCCGTATTTTTACTATGGGCCAGCCAGCTATCCTCACCCGCACAAAAGTGGTTCATGAGTGCCGAGAGGGCCGCCATAGATTTCGGCTTTTTCTGGCCGAGGTGGCGGGCGAGCCATTCGTCACGGATGCTATGTTTAAAGGCCGCTAGGGCTTCGGCATCCGGACAGTCGACTATCTAATTCTTTTTAGTTAGGAACCTAGTCCAGAATTTCCTGGCTGACTCCCCAGGCTGTTGAACTATGTGAGTTAAGTCATCGGCATCTGGTGGCCGGACATATGTGCCTTGGAAGTTGTCAAGGAAGGCTTCTTCCAAGTCCTCCCAGCTGCCAATGGAATTTTCAGGCAAACTGTTTAACCAGTGCTGAGCTGGCCCTTTGAGTTTTAGTGGGAGGTATTTGATGGTGTGGAGGTCATCTCCGTGGGCCATATGGATGTGGAGGATAAAATCCTCGATCCATACAGCGGAACAGTTGTTCCATCAAATGATTCGATATTTACGGGTTTAAACCTTTATGGGAATTCATGATCCATTACTTTGTTGGTGAAGCAAAGAGGGTGTGCGGCACCTGTATATCCGATGGAGTCCGTCTGCGGTTTTCGGCCCGGGCGTGACTAGGTTTGTCACGTCCGAATAGATAGCCGTCGTTGCGTGTCGAGGCACGTCCTCGCGATCCGTAGATCGATCTTGTATGTCCTCCATTATTATCCAATTTTCGCCGAAGGTCGTAGGAATGTCCCCGAGCTGTTTTATCTCTATCCTTACGGTAAGGTGGAGCAGGCTGGTGTTCGGCTTGATTTGCCGCTTTGTCCCGACCCCGTGGTGGTCGGTCAGCCGCATTGCGCAATGATCGTATGGGCTCCAACGCCTCATCATCAAACTGAGGTAGAAATTTACGCTGCGGGTAACTTTTGGCTAGGCGCTTAAGGCCGTATTCTTCGGCTGCCAGGACATCAGTCCATTTATCGTTGAGCAGATCTTGATCAGCTTGAATGTAACGCCCACAATGCGGCTATATCTCCCACGTGTCGAGGCACGACTTAGAGGCATAACCGCATTGTGGTATTGTCGCAAGAAGGGTTATCTTCACACAATCCCATGTAATGAACAAGAAAGGGATAATGAGAGTTGGCTTACAATCGCCACTTCACACAATACATAAACTAATTCATACATCATCCAAAATCCACACATAGACCGACTACGGTCAAATCCAAATGAAAATAAGATAACCCCAAATGCTAGATCCCCGATCGTCCCAACTGACTCCACTACTGATCATCAGGAAAAGAAACATAGTAACGACCACGTTCCTCGTCGAACTCCCACTTGAGCTCGGTTGCGTCATCTGTACTGGCATCATTGGCACCTGCAACTGTTTTGGTAGAATCTGTGAGTCACGAGGACTCAGCAATCTCACACTCGCGAGATCAAGACTATTTAAGCTTATAGGAAAGGATGGTGTAATAAGGTGGAGCTACAGCAGGCACTAAGCATATATGGTGGCTAACATACGCAAGTGAGAGCGAGAAGAGAAGCAACGCAATGGTCGCGAAGCTAGTAATGATCAAGAAGTGATCCTGAAACTACTTACGTTCATGCATAACTCAAACCGTGTTCACTTCCCGGACTCCGCCGAGAAGAGACCATCATGACTACACACACGGTTGATGTATTTTAATTAAGTCAAGTGTCAAGTTCTCTACAACCGGACATTAACAAATTCCCATCTGCCTCATAACCGCGGGCACAGCTTTCGAAAGATAATACCCTGCAGGGGTGTCCCAACTTAGCCCATCATAAGCTCTCACGGTCAACGAAGGATAAACCTTCTCCCGGAAAGACCCGATCAGTCTCGGAATCCCGGTTTACAAGACATTTCGACAATGGTAAAACAAGACCAGCAAAGCCGCCCGATGCGCCGACAAATCCCGATAGGAGCTGCACATATCTCCTTCTCAGGGCACACCAGATGAGACATCCTACGAGTAAAACCAGACCTCGAGTTTTCAGGAGGGGGCCCCGCAGTCTACTCAGTTCGGACCAACACTCGAAGGAGCACTGGCCCGGGGGGGTTAAAATAAGATGACCCTCGGGCTCGCGAAAACCCGGGGGAAAGGCTTAGGTGGCAAATGGTAAAACCAAAGTTGGGCCTTGCTGGAGGAGTTTTATACAAGACGAACTGTTAAGGGGGTCCCATAAATCACCCAACCGCGTAAGGAACGCAAACTCAAGGAACATAATACCGGTATGACAGGAACTAGGGCGGCAAGAGTGGAACAAAACACCAGGCATAAGGCCGAGCCTTCCACCCTTTACCAAATATATATAGATGCATTAATTAAATAAGAGATATTGTGATATCCCAACATGTCCATGTTCCAACATGGAACAACTTCAACTTCACCTGCAACTAGCAATGCTATAAGAGGGGCTGAGCAAAAGCGGTAACTTAGCCAAACAACGGTTTGGTAGGAAAGGGTGGTTAGAGGCTTGACATGGTAATATGGGAGGCATGATATAGCAAGTGGTAGGTAGCGCAGCATGGCAATAGAACGAACAACTAGCAAAGCAAAGATAGAAGTGATTTCGAGGGTATGGTCATCTTGCCTGCAAGGTTCTCAGAATTGTCGAAAGCTTGATTCTCGTAAGCGTACTCAACAGGTTCCTCGTTCACGAACTCGTCTCCCGGCTCTACCCAAGACAAGAACACAAGCAAACGGAACCACAATCAATCACGGGAAATGCACAAGCAACATGATGCAAAACATGCATGATATGCGGGATATGATATGCGATGCGTATGCGTGCTCCGGAGAAAAATGATAAACAAGGCAGTATCTTGGAAAACCAAGTATGCCACTGGAAAGAGGAGATGATTTCGGTCGAAATCGATATAAAGATCACCGGAAACGGATGCACGGTTTGCAAATGGCAAGCAAAACAAGAATGACACGAATCTGTGATTAACAGCATGATAGCACTTAGAATACATCAAGTAACTATGCTACAGCACCACAACATAGCAACAAAGCAAATGACAGTAATATAAAGGAGATGCTTGACAAAAGATGAACACTGAGCTACGGCTAGATCACACCACAGCAGGTTCAAGCAAGCATGGCAAAAGTGCAAAAGATATCAGGTTCACAGACTTGGTGAAATTACTGGACATGGCTGAAACAGCATCAGGTAGCAATGTTCAGAGCAAGCAACCAACTTGCTACAGGAACTTAAAATATCAAAACAAGGCATGGCATGAATCTACTAAATGCATAGAACAAAGGTCCCTTAATGACCATAAGCCAAAAAGGACAAGAAGATATGATGGCACTCATGTAAACATAGCAAGTTTCGTTAACAGGTTTCAGACTTGGCAGAAAACAGAGCATGGCAGAAACAGTATCATGAGGGCATCTTTGTGAGCTTGATTCACTCACCACAAAGCAATGCATGACAAAAAAAGCATACCTACAGCGAGATGGCATGTTTATGAAGCTAGCCATGGCAAGATCAAGTTCATATCATGTATGAAACAACTACAACAAACTTGGCAAAATTGGATATCATGTTAAGAATCTGCCAGGAATATTTTATAGCAAAAGTAGATCCATCTTAAGACATGCTATGTCACTCCATAATTGCAAACAGGGGCATGGATAGATAGAGCACAGCTGTAGCTACAAAACATCCTTACTGAACATCACCAAAAGGGGCATGGACCTCTCTGTAAACACATGGATACATGGCAAAAAAATAACAGCAGTCACAGACTTGGCAAAATTCTAAGTCCCTGAAAACAGAAACATCACGAAGCCTAGTTTGCATGCTTGTGATCGTCACCACTTAGATCACAAAAATACAAGGCATACACCTCTGTAAACATGGCATGGCATACATTAAAACACATGTAGAGCTCGTGCCCATAAGATGCACACATCAAATGCAACAAAAATAACAAATCCTCAAGTTCTGATAAGTAACAGCAGTTAACAACATATAGGACTCTTGCCTCAGAGATTTGGGCATCAATATGGACTCAAATGAACATGGCATAATGGAAAAAAATGAAGAGCATCTCGAGACGAACATTTCGATATATTACACGCACGAAACGGAGCAGTACACGATGAGATGTGATGCAATGAAGTATGCCACAGAATGTAAGTAAATAAGGACTTGGAGAAAATCGGGGGAGGGGAGAAAATCAATCCTAGCGGTTTGGATCTGGATCGGGTCGAGGCTGCCGAAGCTCGGCTCGCCGGAGAGAGCTCGCGGGGCAGTGGTTCACCGGACCTCCACCATAGTCGGAGAGGAGGGAGATGTAGGAGGCGCCGGACGGGGAGGGGGGCGCCGGGTGCGCGGGGCGGCGACCGCGGGCGGCGGCCGGGCGATGCGGCGGCAACGGCTCCCCGGCGCGGGCGGCCGGAGCCGACGACGGGCGCGGGCGGGCGCTCTGCAGGAGGAGGCGGCGGCGTCCCGGGCGGGCGACGGGCGGAGGGAGACCGGGCTGCGGGGGCCTGCGGTGGGCCTCGCGGGCTCGGCGGCGGCGCGGCGTACGGGCGCCATGTGGCGCGCCGCAGTTGGGCGAGGGCGGCGGCGGCTTTTGTCCAGCCGGACCGGACGTGTCCGGCGGCGCAGGGTGGAAGAGACTAGGGTTTGATCTGCGAAAATTTCGGAGGGGGAGGTGTTTTATAGGTAGAGGGAGCTAGGAGACTCCAAATGGAGTGCGGTTTTCGCCCACACGATCGTGATCGAACGACCGAGAGCATGGAGGGGACTTAGGTGGGTTTTGGGCTGTTTGGAGGGGGTTTTGCTGCAACACACAAAAGGACTTTGCGGTTACCCGGTTAACCGTTGGAGCATCAAATGACCTCCAAATGGAATGAAACCTTACAGGTGGTCTACCGGTGGTATACCAAGGCCACTTGGAAAGACTCGGTCCATTCCGAGAACGTTCAAAACCCGCTCACAAAAATAAAACAAGAGGGGTGCGCCGGCGCGTGTGGGAGTGCCGGATTGCGAAACGGACAACGGGGAAAATGCTCGGACGCATGAGACGAACACGTATGCAAATGAGATGCACATGATGACATGATATGAGATGCATGACATGAACAAAAAGCAAAACGAAAAAAAAACCCGACCATGAAGGGAATATCATAACACATAGCCGAAAATGGCAAGAGTTGGAGTTACAAATATGGAAATTTACATCCGGGGTGTTACAACACTCCACCACTACGAGATGATCTCGTCCCGAGATCTAGGACTGAAAGAACTCTGGATATCCGGAACGAAGATGCTCCTCGCGTTCCCAGGTGGCTTCTCGGTCGGAATGGTGCGACCACTTCACTTTCAGGAATTTGATTGACTTGTTGCGAGTCTTGCGATCAGTTTCTTCAAGAATAGCAACGGGGTGCTCATGATAAGACAGATCTTCTTGGAGGTCAATCTCTTCGAAGTTGATGGTGCGCTCAAGAGTCTTGAAGCACTTGCGGAGCTGTGACACGTGGAACACATCGTGCACGTTCACGAAGTTGGAGGGAAGCTCAATTTGATAGGCAAGGTTGCCTCTTTTGCCAATGATCTTGGAAGGACCCACATATCTAGGGGCAAGCTTCCCTTTGATACCGAAGCGACGAGTGCCTTTCATTGGAGAGACGCGGAGGTAGACATGGTCTCCGATCTCGAAAGCCAAATCACGGTGCTTACTATCATAGTAACTCTTCTGGCGCGATTGCGCGGCTTTGAGATTTTCACGGATGAATTTACACATTTCTTCAGCCTCTGTGATTAAGTCATTGCCAAGAAGTTGGCGTTCACCAGTCTCTGACCAATTGAGAGGAGTACGGCACTTTCTGCCATATAGAATCTCGAATGGGGCCTTGCCCGAACTCGCTTGGAAACTATTGTTGTAGGAGAATTCGGCATATGGAAGACAATCTTCCCATTTCATGCCAAAGGAAATGACACAAGCCCTGAGCATATCTTCAAGAATTTGATTGGCTCGCTCGACTTGGCCACTAGTTTGAGGATGGAAAGCTGTGCTGAAGCGAATGTTGGTACCCATGGCCTTCTGGAAGGAGTCCCAGAACTTAGAAGTGAAGATGCTTCCACGATCTGAAGATATCAATTGTGGAATGCCGTGCAAGGAGACAATCCTGGAGGTGTATAGCTCTGCCAACTGAGCTGCTGTGATCGATTCTTTGACTGGAAGGAAATGAGCCACTTTAGAAAGTTTGTTGATGACAACGAAGATAGCATCATTTCCGCGCTTGGACTTTGGAAATCCAGTCACGAAGTCCATTTCGATATGATCAAACTTCCATTCTGGGATAGCAAGAGGTTGGAGGAGACCAGCTGGTCGTTGGTGTTCTGCTTTCACTCTTCGACAGACATCACATTCGTTCACGAATTGGGCGATTTCTCGCTTCATTCGAGTCCACCAATAAGACTGCTTGAGGTCATGGTACATCTTCGTACTTCCAGGATGAATGGAAAGAAGAGAATTGTGCGCCTCGTTCATAATGACTTTCCTTAGATCACCTTTAGGAACCACAATCCGGTCCTCGAAGAATAAAGTGTCTCTGTCATCAATGCGATAGCACTTGTATTTGGAAAGACCCTTGTCGATACCACGTTTCACCTTCTTCACCATGGTATCCAGGAGTTGTGCCTCACGAATTTGATCTTCCAAAGTAGGAGAGACTATGAGGTTGGCAAGAAAGCCTTAAGGAACAACTTGGAGATTCAGCTTGCGGAAACCTTCACAAAGATCCGGTTGGAATGGCTTGAGAATTACGCTGTTGCAATAAGCCTTCCTGCTCAAAGCATCTGCAATGACATTGGCCTTGCCTGGAGTATACTCAATACTCGGATTGTACTCTTGAATCATTTCGACCCATCGAGTTTGCCGGAGGTTGAGGTTGGGCTGGGTGAAGATGTACTTGAGACTCTTGTGATCGGTGAATATGTCCACTTTTCTTCCCAACAAGAGATGTCTCCATGTTATTAATGCATGGACAACTGCCGCCAACTCAAGATCGTGAGTGGGGCAGTTCTTTTCGTTGGGCTTCAACTGACGAGAGGTATAGGCCACAACTTTCTTCTCTTGCATTAACACAGCACCGAGACCTTGAAGAGAATCATCACAGAAAACTTCGAATGGTTTGGATTCGTCAGGAGGAGTTAAGACAGGAGCTGTGACGAGTTTCTCTTTGAGAGTGTTGAAAGCAACGTCACACTTAGGAGACCAGACATACTTCACATGCTTCTGGAGGAGGTTGGAAAGAGGCTTTGCAATCTTAGAGAAATTCTCAACGAATCTTCGGCAATAGCTTGCAAGACCAAGAAAACTGCGGAGCTGCTTGACATTCTGAGGAGGTTCCCAATTCACAATTGCGGACACCTTCTCGGGATTAACAGCGATGCCCTTGGCAGAGATGATATAACCAAGGTAAAGAACTTCATCGAGCCAAAACTCACATTTGGAAAACTTCGCATAAAATTGATACTCTCTGAGCTTGTCGAGCACCAATCGCAAATGTTTGGCATGATCCTTCTTATTCTTGGAGAAGACCGATATATCATCGAGATACACCAAGACGAATTCATTGGTATACGGGTTGAAGATGAAATTCATCATCCGAGAGAATGTTGGAGGAGCATTGACAAGGCCGAAAGACATGACAGTATATTCATAAGAACCAAAGCTTGTTCTGAATGCTGTCTTGGGAATATCTTCTTCACAAATGCGAATCTGATGATAACCCATACGAAGGTCAAGCTTGGAGAATACTTTAGCACCTTTGAGTTACTCGAATAGCTCATTGATGTTGGGAAGTGGATACTTGTTCTTGATTGTCTTCTTGTTCAATGGACGATAGTCGACACAAAGTCGGTCCGTGCCATCCTTCTTCTGGACAAAAAGAACACCACAACCCCACGGAGATGAACTCAGTCTGATCAAACCCAGACGGTCTTGTTCATCGAGCTGTTTCTTTAATTCTTTCAGCTCCTTGGGTCCAAGCTTGTAAGGACGCTTGCAAACGGGTTCAGTACCAGGCTCAAGATCGATAACGAACTCAACTGGCCGGTGAGGAGACATACCCGGAAGCTCTTCTGGAAAGACATCTTGGTACTCACAAACGACTGGAATCTGAGAGATGGCATTCAAATCGCCCTTCTCATTGAGAGAAAGTAACCGAATGGTTTCATCACGAGCGGCATAGATAATGACATCCTCAGAAGAGTGTGTCAATTGAATTTCCCTGGCAGCACAATCAAGTTGAGCCTTGTGCTTAGAAGGCCAGTCCATCCCGAGAATTAGATCAATATCCGAGTCACCAATAACCATTGGAGAAGATAAAAATTTATAGTTGCCCATCTTGATAGAAACATCCGGAGCCATCATTTTGGTATTCATGAACAAGCCCGGAGAGGAAACCGCTATCGGCTTAGACAGATCGACAGTATGCAAATTGTTCATGGATGCAAAAGGTCTTGATATGAAAGAAATAGATGCACTAGTATCAAAAAGAACTTTTGCAGGAATATCATTAACTGAGAGATTACCCATTATCACATCAATAGATTCCTCCGGTTGAGCTGCATTCATCCTGTTCACCTTTGCAGACTTGGGATTATGCTTGACCACTGCATTGCTGGAAGATCTCACAGGAGGAGGAGGCAGAAGGCGCCTTTCGTTGAAGCATTTGTTAGCATAGTGACCTTTCTGCTGACACTTGTTGCAAGTCACCTCTAAGAGTGGACGATGATAAGGAGCATTCGACTTTGGAGCTTGATTCTGAGATTTGTTCTGATAGCCAGGGTTGGATGAGTGGGAAGATCCATGGCCACCTTTGTTCTTCTGCTGGTAAGGCTGACGAAACGGAGGAGGAGGAGGCAACAAGAACTTCTGTTGCTTAGCAGCCACTAGTGAGGAAGAAGAAGACTGAACTGCGTCCCTGACTCTCTTCTTAGAAGTCTCACACTTGAGCTGAGCAGCCTCTTGCTTCAGAGCCATGTTGTAGAAATGATCATACTTGGTCGGCTCAAAAAGCACGAGAGGTAATTGCAGATCTTCTCTGAGGCCACCTCTGAATTGATAGATCATGCTCTTCTCATCAGGAACGTCTTGCTTAGCGAAGCGAGCGAGTTTCTGAAACTAAGTATTGTATTGATACACGGACATGCTGCCTTGCTTGAGATTGCGGAACTCCTCACGCTTGCTCTCAACACCACTTTGTGGAATGTGGTGAGCTTTGAAGTCTCGGCAGAAATCATCCCAGGCAATCACACGACCTCCTCTGGAATCTTTGTATTGTTGATACCACTCGGCAGCTTGATCCTTGAGTTGAAAAGTAGCAAACTTGACAAAGTCCTCAGGCCTGACATTGCTACATTCAAAATTCTTGTTGATGTCCACGAGCCAATCATCGGCATCTGTGGCCTCGGCACAGCAGCTGAAAGACTTCGGCTGATTTGCGAGAAACTGGTTGAGGGTAGCGAAGTGAGGCTGATTGTTGCCTTGGCCTTGATTTCCTTGATTGCCTTGCCCTTGGGTGCATTCTTGCAAGAGTTGCAAAATCATCTGAGCATTGGCGTTGGTGGCTGCCATGATAGCTTGCCATGCCTCCGGAGGCGGAGGTGGTGGCGGAGGGTTCGCCTGAGTCCCTTCATTGCGTTCCGGATTCTGACGCGTTGGCGGAGCCATCCTGAAGAGGGTGACATCCGTTAGCATCTTGATAGACAAATAGACAAGTTGAATCAACGGATAGAAATTGCAACATATAGTCTTCACAATAAACATTCGAACGAGGATGAACGAACGAATTCCATAGTAAATCGTCACCCTTCCATTAAGGTGAGAAGCCACTTGATAAGAGATTGATGAATAAAATAAAAAGGTACGACTGGAACAAATAAGTGGTAAGGATTGCCCAATCACAAACCAAATATCTGCGGGAAGAAATGCTAAGAGCTACTTGAAACCCACCTATAAACTCCCGAAACTTTCTGTTTATGCAATCTGGTGTAGGGGATACAGGGGACACAAAATATATCACCCAAATTAGCAATCCCTAGATCTAGCTGTATCCATCCGTCAACACATAACCAAGAAACCTTCGGAAATCGTGTACCTCAACCTTCGAAAAGCATCCGTTATACGAGTTATGGCAATACTCCCGAACTCCCGCCCCAGTACTGGGTGGCGTCGAGGTGATCTCACCAACAACTGCATAAAAGAGATTTTCGATGTCGGCGAAACTCATGTATTCCAGAACTGCAACGATAAAATTGTGACGACAACACCTCAGAGCTCAACTCCCCAGGACACTGCCACAACCCCTAAATGTCAGGAGGCACCAAGAACAATGTTCTCGTCACAAAACCATCGGAACGATTCCAAGATACCCGCGTGATCCAAATTTTTTTTAGTGAAATTTGAGGAGAGAAGAGTCAAAACTTCTACGTCAGGAGGCCTCACCAGAGCGACGTAGGGACCGAGGAGTAAAAGAATCCTACTCTCCGATATATATAATCCTAAGACTCAAAACATTTATTTCTAGACTCAACAACGCCAGCGATTCGATCAAGCAGGGGGCTCCTAAGTCGGGGATGGCTCTGATTACCAACTTGTAACGCCCACGATGCGGCTATATCTCCCACGTGTCGAGGCATGACTTAGAGGCATAACCGCATTGTGGTATTGTCGCAAGAAGGGTTATCTTCACACAATCCCATGTAATGAACAAGAAAGGGATAACGAGAGTTGGCTTACAATCGCCACTTCACACAATACATAAATTAATTCATACATCATCCAAAATCCACACATAGACCGACTACGGTCAAATCCAAATGAAAATAAGATAACCCCAAATGCTAGATCCCCGATGGTCCAAACTGGACTCCACTACTGATCATCAGGAAAAGAAACATAGTAACGACCACGTTCCTCGTCGAACTCCCACTTGAGCTTGGTTGCGTCATCTGCACTGGTATCGTCGGCACCTGCAACTGTTTTGCTAGAATCTGTGAGTCACGAGGACTCAGGAATCTCACACCCGCGAGATCAAGACTATTTAAGCTTATAGGAAAGGATGGTGTAATAAGGTGGAGCTGCAGCAGGCACTAAGCATATATGGTGGCTAACATACGCAAGTGAGAGCGAGAAGAGAAGCAACGCAACGGTCGCGAAGCTAGTAATGATCAAGAAGTGATCCTGAAACTACTTACGTTCATGCATAACTCAAACCGTGTTCACTTCCCGGACTCCGCCGAGAAGAGACCAGCACGACTACACACACGGTTGATGTATTTTAATTAAGTCAAGTGTCAAGTTCTCTACAACCGGATTAACAAATTCCCATCTGTCTCATAACCGCGGGCACGGCTTTCGAAAGATAATACCCTGTAGGGGTGTCCCAACTTAGCCCATCATAAGCTCTCACGGTCAACGAAGGATAAACCTTTTCCCGGAAAGACCCGATCAGTCTCGGAATCCCGGTTTACAAGACATTTCAACAATGGTAAAACAAGACCAGCAAAGCCACCCGAATGTGCCGAGAAATCCCGATAGGAGCTGCACATATCTCGTTCTCAGGGCACACCGGATGGGCAAAACATTGGGTTGGCATAGACCCTGGTTGCCCAGGGGGCGCCGGACATCGCCCAGTTTGGGCCAGCACTCGAAGGAGCACTGGTCCGGGGTTTAAATAAAGATGACCCTCGGGCTCGCGAAAACCCGAGGGAAAAAGGCTTAGGTGGCAAATGGTAAAACCAAAGTTGGGCCTTGCTGGAGGAGTTTTATTCAAGGCGAACTGTCAAGGGGGTCCCATAAATCACCCAACCGCGTACGGAATGCAAACTCAAGGAACATAATACAGGTATGACGGAAACTAGGGCGGCAAGAGTGGAACAAAACACCAGGCATAAGGCCGAGCCTTCCACCCTTTACCAAATATATAGATGCATTAATTAAATAAGAGATATTGTGATATTCCAAAATATCCATGTTCCAACATGGAACCAACATCAACTTCACCTGCAACTAGCAACGCTATAAGAAGGGCTGAGCAAAAGCGGTAACTTAGCCAAACACCGGTTTGCTAGGAAAGGGTGGTTAGAGGATTGACATGGCAATATGGGAGGCATGATATTGCAAGTGGTAGGTAGCGCAGCATGGCAATAGAACGAACAACTGACAAAGCAAAGATAGAAGTGATTTCGAGGGTATGGTCATCTTGCCTGCAAGGTTCTCAGAGTTGTCGAAAGCTTGATCCTCGTAAGCGTACTCAACAGGTTCCTCGTTCACGAACTCGTCTCCCGGCTCTACCCAAAACAAGAACACAAGCACGGAACCACAATAAATCATGGGAAATGCACAAGCAACATGATGCAAAACATGCATGATATGCGGGATATGATATGCGATGCGTATGCGTGCTCCGGAGGAAAAATGACGAACAAGGTAGTAACTTGGCAAACCAAGCATTCCACTGGAAAGATGAGATGATTTCGGTCGAAATCGATATAAAGATCACGGGAAACGGATACACGGTTTGCAAATGGCAAGCAAAACAAGAATGACATGAATCTGTGATTAACAGCATGATAGCACTTAGAATACATCAAGTAACTATGCTACAGCACCACAACATAGCAACAAAGCAAATGACAGTAATCTACAGGAGATTCTTGACAAAAGATGAACACTGAGCTACGGCTAGATCACTCCACAGCAGGTTCAAGCAAGCATGGCAAAAGTGCAAAAGATATCAGGTTCACAGACTTAATGAAATTTCTGGACATGCCTGAAACAGCATCAGGTAGCAATGTTCAGAGCAAGCAACCAACTTGCTACAGGAAGTTAACATGTCAAAACAAGGCATGGCATGAATCTACTAAATGCATAAAACAAAGGTCCCTTAATGACCATAAGCCAAAAAGGACCAGAAGATATGATGGCACTCATGTAAACATAGCAAGTTTCGTTAACAGGTTCCAGACTTAGTAGAAAACAGAGCATGGCAGAAATAGTATCATGAAGGCATCTTTGTGAGCTTGATTCACTCACCACAAAGCAGTGCATGACAAAACAAGCATACATACAGCAAGATGGCATGTTTATGAAACTATCGATGGCAAGAGCAAGTTCATATCATGTATGAAACAACTACGACAAACTTGGCAAAATTGGATATCATGTTAAGAATCTGCCAGGAATATTTTATAGCAAAAGTAGATCCATCTTAAGACATGCTATGTCACTCCATAATTGCAAAAAGGGGCATGGATGGATAGAGCACAGCTGTAGCTACAAAACATCCTTACTGCACATCACCAAAATGGGCATGGACCTCTCTGTAGACACATGGATACTTGGCAACAAAATAACAGCAGTCACAGACTGCAAAATTCCAAGTCCCTGAAAACAGAAACATCATGAAGCCTAGTTTGCATGCTTGTGATATTCAATACATAGATTACAAAAATACATGGCATACACCTCTGTAAAGATGGCATGACATACATCAAAACACATGTAGAGCTCATTCCCATAAAATGCACACATCAAATGCAACAAAAATAACAAATCCTCAAGTTCTGATAAGTAACAGCAGTTAACAACATATAGGACTCTTGCCTCAGAGATTTGGGCATCAATATGGACTCAAATGAACATCGCATAATGGAACAAAATGAAGAGCATCTCGAGACGAACATTTTGATATATTACACGCACAAAACAGAGCAGTACGCGATGAGATGTGATGCAATGAAGTATGCCACAGAATGTAAGTAAATAAGGACTTGGAGAAAATCGGGGGAGGGGAGAAAATCAACCCTGCGGTTTGGATCTGGATCGGGCCGAGGCTGCCGAAGCTCGGCTCGCCGGAGAGAGCTCGCGGGGCAGTGGTTCACCAGACCTGCACCAGAGTCGGAGAGGAGGGAGATGTAGGAGGCGCCGGACGGGGAGGGGGGCGCCGGGTGCGCGGGGCGGCGACCGCGGGCGGCGGCGGCGGCTCCCCGGCGCGGCCGGCCGGAGCCGACGACGGGCGCGGGCGGGCGCTCTGCGGGAGGAGGCGGCGGCGTCCCGGGCGGGCGACGGGCGGAGGGAGACCGGGCCGCGGGGGCCTGCGGTGGGCCTCGCGGGCTCGGCGGCGGCGCGGCGTACGGGCACCATGTGGCGCGCCGCAGTTGGGCGAGGGCGGCGGCGGCTTTTGTCCGGCCGGACTGAACGTGTCCGGCGGCGCGGGGTGGAAGAGACTAGGGTTTGATCTGCGAAAATTTCGGAGGGGGAGGTGTTTTATAGGCAGAGGGAGCTAGGAGACTCCAAATGGAGTGCGGTTTTCGCCCACACGATCGTGATCGAACGACCGAGAGCATGGAGGGGACTTAGGTGGGTTTTGGGCTGTTTGGAGGGGTTTTTTCTGCAACACACAAAAGGACTTTGCGGTTACCCGGTTAACCGTTGGAGCATCAAACGACCTCCAAATGGAACGAAACTTGACAGGTGGTCTACCGGTGGTATACCAAGGCCACTTGGCAAGACTCGGTCCATTCCGAGAATGTTCAACACCCGCTCACGAAAAGAAAACAAGAGGGGTGCGCCGGTGCGTGTGGGAGTGCCGGATTGCAAAACAGACAACGGGGAAAATGCTTGGACGCATGAGACGAACACGTATGCAAATGAGATGCACATGATGACATGATATGAGATGCATGACATGAACAAAAAGCAAAACGAAAATAAAACCCGACCACGAAGGGAATATCATAACACATAGCCGAAAACGGCAAGAGTTGGAGTTACAAATATGGAAAGTTACATCCGGGGTGTTACATTGAAGCTGCTGCTTCTTCTTTTTCAGGCTCCTTGCAGTGGCTATTAGCTGGCGCATAAAGCGCTCCTGCTCGAGGGGCTCCTCAGGCATGATAAAGTCCTCGTTGCCGAGGCTCACCTCCTCCTCGGAGAGCGGATGATAACTACCATCCTCCGAGTCTTCATTTATGGCCTGTTCGCAAGGGCTGACTTGCCCATCCTCCTGATTGTCCTGTTCGGCAGTTTGTTCATCATGGTCTTCTACGTCTTCGTCACCGTCCGGAGTGTTGTCGTCTCCTGTGCCGGTGTTGCTGTCTTTGCCGCGGTGTGGTTTAGAGCGGCGCCGCTGACGCTGGTGCGTTGGTTGTGTCTTAGGGGGGCTATCCTCCACTGGGTTTTCCTTGTCATCACCGCTATTATCTTTTGGCGTATCCACCATGTATACGTCATATGAGGAAGTGGTCGTCCATTGTCCGGTGAATGGCGCGGCTTGGGCCTCCTCTTCTTTGGCATTGTCGTCCATACCGTCGATGTCTTCGGAGTCATAATCGAGTGTGTCGGTTAAGTCATCGACAGTGGCTATGAAGTGGGTGGTGGGTGGGGAGCGAAATTCTCCATCATCGGCCTCCCGTTCGAACCAGACATAATTCGGCTGTGAGTCTCCCGCCAAGGACAGATCCTTTAATGAGTTTAGCACATTGCCGAGAGGCGAGTGTCGGAAGATGTCTGCGGCGCCGAATTCGAAGATCGATAACCGATCAAGCTCGGCGTTCACGGACGCACATGGTTTGGAACTCATAGCCGGAAACGAGTTCGGAGTTCCGGTGACACAGATATCACATGAGGCTAAGTCTGTGTGAGGCTCCAACGCCGCGGAATCAGTGGCCTCCGTGGAGAGGTTGAGCTTCCCGTCCTCGGATGGCGCGATTTGCTCCGGATCAAGGCCAGAGTAGTTATAGGAGCTATCTCTTGGATGTGGTCCGATGATAGATTTAAGTCATGTTCATCGAGGTGACAGGGAGCGGCTGCGCGGTCTCGAATCCGTTGAAGATCAAGTCTCCGCGGATGTCCCCGACGTAATTCAAGCTCCCGAATCTGACCTGATGGCCAGGGGCGTAGCTTTTGATCTGCTCCAGATGGCCAAGCGAGTTGGCCCGCAGTGCGAAGCTGCCGAATACGAAGATCTGTCTGGGGAGGAAGACTTCTCCTTGGACAGCGTCATTGTAGATGATCGAAGGGGCCATCAAACCACTTGACGACGGCACAGTGGAACTCTCAATGAAAGCACCAATGTTAGTGTCAAAACCGGCAGATCTCGGGTAGGGGGTCACGAACTGTGCATCTAGGATCGATGGTAATAGGAGAGGGGGCATAATGTTTACCCAGGTTCGGGTCCTCTCTATGGAGGTAATACCCTACTTCCTGCTTGATTGATCTTGATGAATATGAGTATTAGAAGAGTTGATCTACCACGAGATCGTAATGGCTAAACCCTAGAAGTCTAGCATGTATGACTATGGTAATGAGTATTCGGTCCTATAGACCTAACCCTCCAGTTTATATAGACACCGGAGGGATCTAGGGTTACACAAAGTCGGTTACAAAGAAATGAATCTTCATATTTAATCGCCAAGCTTGCCTTCCACGCAAAGGAGAGTCCCATTCAGATACGTTGAGAGTCTTCGGTCCTCATATCTTCACAGCCCATCAGTCTGGCCCATGGCTAATAGGCCGGACGCCCGAGGACCCCTTAGTCCAGGACTCCCTCACCTGCGGCAGGGGCTGGCACGACGAGCTCCAGTCCGTGATGTGGTCCATCTGTACCACCGCCACCAAGCCGACAGGCGAGACACCGTTCTTCCTCGTCTACGGAGCATAAGCAATTCTCCAACAAGAGGTCAGGCATCGCTCCGCGCGGGTCCTGGCGTTCGATGAAACGCAGCAGGACGCCATGCGGGGGATGGATCTCGTGCTGGGGGAGGAACGCCGCCGTGAAGCCTCGCTCCGAGCTACGAGATACCAGCAGGCGCTGCGGTGGTACCACTGCCGCAGCGTCCGCTCCAGGACGCTCGAGGTGGGTGATCTCGTCCTGAGGCGGGTGCTCTCCAGGGAAGGGCTGCACAAGCTCTCGCCCATGTGGGAGGGCCCGTTTCGGGTCGCCCATGTCTCCAGGCCTGGCGCCGCGCGCCTGGAGACGCATGATGGGATCCCCATCCAGAACGCTTGGAAGATCCAGCACCTCCGGAAGTTCTACCCATGAAGAAAGGCCCTGCGCCTGTGAAGAAGGCCCAGTGCCTGTGAAGGTCTCCGCTCGTGACACTCTCACGTAATAATGAGTGGGGCTGTACACGCCCCGAAGTCTCAGGAGTGCCGCCAACAGCACTTAGCTCCGCGCTGGTGAGAAGAAAAGAAGACTAGACTAGGTGCCAGACGCTGCTTTTCATTTGCTTTCTGTAGTTGGCTTGCCCCTCTTTAATCAAAATTTGCCTTCTGGTGTTACTTGCCAATCTTGTTCCATCGACTTCTGCCTCTGTTTCTGCCTTCGGTTCTTTGTTTGACCTGTACCCTCTCTCGCGAGGGCGTCCCTCGCGAGCACTACAAAAAAATACACTTCCGTGATGATACGTGTTTGTCACAGTAGGTCACGTTTTCTGTCATGCATGTACATCCATGACAATTTTATGACAGAATCAAGATAGTCATACCTGTGCTGTCGTAGAAGTGTTCCATGACATTACCAAAATTATCATCACGGAAGTGTCCACTTCCATGACGATAAATCACGCGTCACAGAAGTGCTTTCGTCATGGGTGACTGACACGTGGCATCCACCGTAACGGAACGCCGTTAAGCTATCGGGTCCGGTTTTGGATCCGATAACCTGTTAACGGTTCGTTCGCATATAGCCCATTTATAGCCCGCTAACCCAGGGCCCATTTACGGCCTATCCGAATTAGGCTCAGTAGCGTCATCTGGGCCGTCCAATATAATTCCAGCCCGTTTTAACTTCCGGCCCATGTATGGCCCATGATGTATTTCAGCCCATATGAGTCCCTTTGTAACTATTGGCCCATAAATGGCCCGTGGTGAAACCGGCCCGTAATGAACAGTGTATTGCTTTATACCCATTAGCGCCCCATTATTCCATTGGGTCGTTTCCAGCCCGTGTTACCTTTCGGCCTTCTGAGGGCCCATTTATTCTTGGCCTCATTTCCAGCATTCGGTTACTTACTGCCCGTTACTGGCCTTTTCTGCTTGTGGGCCAAATTCAGCCCGTGGATACAGTCGGCCCGTTCGTGGCCCGTTAATTATTTGGGCCATTTTCATAGCATCATCACATACGGCCTATTAACGGTCCGTTATGGTCAGCCCATAAAACGTACGATTTCCACTCTAGCCCGTTTACGGCCCCTTATACGGCCCGTACAAGGCCCATAGATGAGACGGCCCGTAGAAGGCCCATGGATCCTACGGGACGTATAAGGCCCATTGACCCGACGGCCCATAGAATGCCCATTGATCCGACGGCCCATAGAAGGCCCATGGATCCGATGGCCCATAGAAGGCCCATGGATCCGACAGCCGATAGAAGGCCCACGGATCCGACAGCCCATAGAAGGCCCACGGATCCGACGGCCATAGAAGGCCATGGATCGTCCGTCCCGTAGATGGCCCATGAATCGTACGGCCTGTGGAGGGCCATGGTCACTACAATGTTTGGGCGAGTTGGCCCCCGTTTGAACGATATAGCATATTCAAAGAATTATCCTACTCTATACTATCACCTCTAAAAAACATACACTATACAATAAAGACACTAAGGCATAGAAACGTAGAATGATTCTACACTATACAATAAAGAAATTACAACCGATTATACCCACTGGGCATTATGGTTCGGCACCAGTGATAATAAAGCATACACAAACAGCAGATTACATACACTGGGCAAATACAGCTCATACATCATGGACGCGCATCAACATAACTTACCATTTGAACTATAATCTCTTCAGAAAATAGGATTGGCCGGATTTAGATAGCACAAATTTCAGTCTGCAAAATCTCCAATTCCTTCATTGTTACCTCAGTGTCTTGTTTGATTTTTTGACTCCTCCATCTAATACCTGCATGTCCAGTCTCAACTTGTTGATTGTACGTTCAAAATCATGTACACGTTGTCTTGCCACCTCTAGTTGATGCTCAAGAACATCAGCACATTCCAATTCCAATCCATAATCATTCGGTAACGGCCATGCCGCACTGCTCGCAGATCTTTGTGTTGATGTCACTTCATCCTGAAATGTTTCTGTAAGTACACATGACTAGGGCAAAAATATAGTTACAACAGTGAAGCGAGCAAGACAGACTATTTTGTACGTGGCAAAACAGGACTAACAATAATGTTACACGTCATGAAGCATAAGCAGGTGATATTTTAAAAATTATAAAAAAGGTAGTCTGTGTAGCCTGCATACAGAAATCTCTCTTAGCTCACCAGAGGAGCATGATGTTGGGGCCCAATCCAAAACACAGACAAGTTACAAATTTAGACTTCACATTGCGTAGAAGTAAGCAAGCAGTTGGCCATTCTGTAGCTCAATTAAAGTCTTAGGGAGTATAATGAACAACAGAGGTTTCATACAAACATACTACGATAAGCAAAACTATGCAAGCATTAGCCTAGTATAAACTAGATTGTGAGCCTCATGCAATAATACTTGGTTAATAGACTTCAAAGCTTCAGGCACACTTCGGCAGAGTAATTAAATGGTAAGGCCTTTAATTATGTTAGCTAATAGTTATATATACAAGTACCCAACATCAGGCATCATTCTTTGGGCATCTCATTAACTGAGGACAAATAAAGCAATTGAAAAGAGCAAATTAACTATGCCTGAAACAAACAACGAATTGAACTGTTGAGTTGGATACAGTGACTTACCTTAACAGGTTGAAGAGGCTCAGCGCAGCTCCTACTTCTCTTGCAAGGCTCCTTCCTAACATCTTGTACTTGGAAATCCTCAATCTTATCTTCATTGCACCCCCTCGGCAAGGTGACACAAACTAGTTACTCGTCTCCTTGGAAGATAAATATGCATACTTTCTAGTCTGAACACAAAAGGATGAGATTATAACAAAACAACACCACATAATGAAACATGCCGCATCTCTTGCACTTGCACACAATGAAATGAGCATTTACTATGTCTGCACTATGTAAAAACTAGGCATACCTTCGAACTGGATCTCCAGGTACTCTTGGAGAGCCTACTTTAGTGTACATCCAAACCTTTATGTCACCTATGAGTTAGAAAAGACCCCACTACAGCAGCCCTTAGTGTTTAAATCGTTGACAAGCTCTGTTAGAGTGTCAGGTCAAGAACAGCAAGTAATCAAAGCAAACAGTCCTAGTATGGCTGGCTGATGCAAACAAGCAATTGAACAAATGTGTGAGCAAATCTTACATATCAAGAAAAGAAGCAAAGAAGGAGGCTTAAAGACCATCACTTGACTGACCAGATTTAAGGGGCATTTAAACATCATGTGCAACGTATGAACTAACATAAACATTGCATATTCTAGATTCTACAATGGAATGCACATGTATTAGGTTATGCCATGTATGGTGATGCCTAAATGTACACTATAGCAGGCAGGAGTGATTCATCATTGCACGCACAATTGAATTGCAGGTTAAGGGCCAGTTCTATTCCGCCTTTTCAGGGCTTATTGTCAAAATAAGCCATAAAAGATGTAAAGAAGTCATTTTTGAGTTATGGGCTTGGGATTAACTAATTTCGCTTTGGAGGGGGGTGTTTCGGGTAGAACCTCACTAAAAATTGAAGGGAAGGGGAATAGTGAAATGACTCTGTTGTCTCCCTATATTACACTCAAAATGCAACTGGTGACGCCCGCGTCACACCTCACCCTCAAGTAAAAACAAACACGCAAGCGTTCATTGCCCTGCCCGCTTGCATCTCCTCTCCCCTTTCCCTCTACCTCGATCCCCTGCCTGCAACACTAGGGTTCCTCCAACAAGTCGTCGCCACTGGTCCGGTCCTCGACGATGCTCTGTCCAGCTAGGCTACATGGCCGGCGGGTAGGGGCAAATCTCCCTGGCTGCTCCTCCCTCTGGCGCCGTGTTGGGGAACGTAGCAGAAATTCAAAATTTTCTACGCATCATAAAGATCAATCTATGGAGTACTCTAGCAACGAGGGGAAGGGGAGTGGATCTACATACCCTTGTAGATCGCGATGCAGAAGCGTTGCAAGAACGCGGATGAGGGAGTCGTACTCGTAGCAATTCAGATCGCGGTTGATTCCGATCTGAGCACCGAGGAACGGTGCCTCCGCGTTCAACACACGTGCAGCCCGGTGACGTCTCCCACGCCTTGATCCAGCAAGGAGAGAGGGAGAGGTTGAGGAAGACTCCGTCCAGCAGCAGCACGACGGCGTGGTGGTGGTGGAGGAGCGTGGCAATCCCGCAGGGCTTCGCCGAGCACCGCGGGAGAGGACGAGGAGGGAGAAGGGTAGGGCTACGCCGAAAGAGAGACATTCTCGTGTCTTGGGCAGCCCCAAACCTCAACTATATATAGGGGGGAGGGGGCTGCGCCCCCTCTAGGGTTTCCACCCCAAGGGCTGGCGGCCAGCCCTAGATCCCATCTAGGGGGGCGGCCAAGGGGAGGAGAGGGGGCGCCACTAGGGTGGGCCTTAAGGCCCATCTGGACCTAGGTTTGCCCCCTCCCACTCTCCCATGCGCCTTGGGCCTTGGTGGGGGGCGCACCAGCCCACCTGGGGCTGGTCCCCTCCCACACTTGGCCCACACAGCCTTTTGGGGCTGGTGGCCCCACTTGGTGGACCCCCGGGACCCTCCCGGTGGTCCCGGTACATTACCGATATCACCCGAAACTTTTCCGGTGACCAAAACAGGACTTCCCATATATAAATCTTTACCTCCGGACCATTCCGGAACTCCTCGTGACGTCCGGAATCTCATCCGGGACTCCGAACAACATTCGGTAACCACGTATATACTTTCCCTATAACCTTAGCGTCATCGAACCTTAAGTGTGTAGACCCTACGGGTTCGGGAACCATGCAGACATGACCGAGACGTTCTCCGGTCAATAACCAACAGCGGGATCTGGATACCCATGTTGGCTCCCACTTGTTCCACGATGATCTCATCGGATGAACCACGATGTCGGGGATTCAATCAATCCCGTATGCAATTCCCTTTGTCTATCGATATGTTCCTTGCCCGAGATTCAATCGTCAGTATCCCTATACCTTGTTCAATCTCGTTACCAGCAAGTCTCTTTACTCGTTCCGTAACTCACATCATCCCGTGATCAACTCCTTGGTCACATTGTGCACATTATGATGATGTCCTACCGAGTGGGCCCAGAGATACATCTCCGTTTACACGGAGTGACAAATCCCAGTCTCGATTCGTGCCAACCCAACAGACACTTTCGGAGATACCTGTAGTGCATCTTTATAGCCACCCAGTTATGTTGTGACGTTTGGTACACCCAAAGCATTCCTACGGTATCCGGGAGTTGCACAATCTCATGGTCTAAGGAAATGATACTTGACATTAGAAAAGCTCTAAGCAAACGAACTACACGATCTTGTGCTAGGCTTAGGATTGGGTCTTGTCCATCACATCATTCTCCTAATGATGTGATCCCGTTATCAACGACATCCAATGTCCATGGTTAGGAAACCGTAACCATCTATTGATCAACGAGCTAGTCAACTAGAGGCTTACTAGGGACATGGAGTTGTCTATGTATCCACACATGTATCTGAGTTTCCTATCAATACAATTCTAGCATGGATAATAAACGATTATCATGAACAAGGAAATATAATAATAACTTATTTATTATTGCCTCTAGGGCATATTTCCAACAGTCTCCCACTTGCACTAGGGTCAATAATCTAGTCCACATCACCATGTGATTAACACTCATAGGTCACATCACCATGTGACCAACATCGAAAGAGTTTACTAGAGCCAACAATCTAGTTCACATCACTATGTGATTAACACTCAGTGAGTTCTGGTTTGATCATGTTATGCTTGTGAGAGAGGTTATTAGTCAACGGGTCTGAACCTTTCAGATCCGTGTGTGATTTACGAATATTTATGTCATCTTGTGGATGCTACCACGCGCTATTTGGAGCCATTTCAAATAATTGCTCTACTATACGAATCCGGTTTACTACTCAGAGTCATCCGGATTAGTGTCAAAGTTCGCATCGACGTAACCCTTTACGACGAACTCCTTTTCACCTCCATAATCGAGAAAATTCCTTAGTCCACTAGATACTAAGGATAAGTTCGACCGCTGTCATGTGATCCATTCCCAGATCACTATTGTACCCCTTGACCAACTCATGGCAAGGCACACTTCATGTGCGGTACACAGCATAGCATACTGTAGAGCCTACGTCTGAAGCATAGGGGACGACCTTCGTCATTTCTCTCTCTTCTGCTGTGGTCAGGTCTTGAGTCTTACTCAATACTCACACTTTGTAACACAGCCAAGAACTCCTTCTTTGCTGATCTATTTTGAACTCTTCCAAAATCATGTCAAGGTGTGCGTTCTTTGAAAGTATCATCGGGCGTCTTGATCTATCTCTATAGATCTTGATGCCCAATATGTAAGCAGCTTTTATCCAGGTCTTCCTTTGAAAAACTCCTTTCAAACAACCCTTTATGCTTTCCAGAAATTTTACATCATTTCGGATCAACAATATGTCATTCACATATACTTATCAGAAATGTTGCAGCGCTCCCACTCACTTTATTGTGAATACAAGTTTCTAACAAACTTTGTATAAACCAAAAAACTTTGATCGCTCCATCAAAGCTTATATTCCGACTCCGAGATGCTTGCTCTAGTCCATGGAAGGATCGCTGGAGCTAGCATACCTTTTAGCATCCTTAGGATCGACAAAACCTTTCTGATTGTATCACATACAACCTTTCCTTACGAAAACTGGTAAGGAAACTTGTTTTGACATCCATCTGCCAGATTTCATAAATGCAGCTAATGCTAACATGATTCCGACGGACCTAAGCATCGCTACGGATGAGAAAATCTCATCGTAGTCAACTCCTTGAACTTGTGAAAATACTCTTTGGCACAAGTCGAGCTTCATAGACGGTAACATTACCGTCCACGTCCGTCTTCTTCTTAAAGATCCATTTATCTCGGATTTCATGGCTTCTAACCATTTGTCGGAATATGGGCCCACCATCGCTTCTCCATAGCTCGTAGGTTCATTGTTGTCCAACAACATGATATCTCAGACAGGATCACGTACCACTCTGAAGTAGCACGCATCCTCGTCGTCCTACGAGGTTTGGTAGTGACTTGATCATGATCACCATCATAAGCTTCCACTTCAATTAGTGTAGGTGCCACAGGAACAACTTCCTGTGCCCTGCTACACACTAGTTGAAGTGACGGTTCAATAACCTTATCAAGTCTCCACCATCCTCCCACTCAATTCTTTCGAGAGAAACTTTTCCTCGAGAAAGGACTCGTTTCTAGAGGCAATTACTTTTACTTCCAGATCTGAAATAGGAGGTATACCCAACTGTTTTGGGTTTTCTATGAATATGCATTTATCCGCTTTAGGTTCGAGCTTATCAGCCTGAAACTTTTTCACATAAGCATCGCAACCCCAAACTTTTAAGAAACGACAACTTAGGTTTCTCTAAACGGTGTCGTCTCAACGGAATTGCGTGGTGCCCCTTTTAAAGTGAATGCGGTTGTCTCTAATGCCTAACCCATAAACGATAGTGGTAATTCGATAAGAGACATCATGGTATGCACCATATCCAATAGGGTGCAGTTATGATGTTCGGACACACCATCACACTATGGTGTTCCAGGCGGTATTAATTGTGAAACACTTTCCACAATGTATTAATTGTGTGCCAAACTCGTAACTCAGATACTCATCTCTATGATCATATCACAGACATTTTATCCTCTTGTCACGACGATCTTCAACTTCACTCTGAAATTACTTGAACCTTTCAATAATTCAGACTTGTGTTTCTTCAAGTAAATACACTCAGCATCTACTCAAATCATCTGTGAAGTAAGAACATAACGATATCCACTGCATGCCTCAGCACTCATTGGACTGCATACATCAAAATGTATTACTTCCAATAAGTTGCTCTTCTTGTTCCATCTTACTGAAAACGAGGCCTTTCAGTCATCTTGCCCATGTGGTATGATTTGCATGTCTCAAGTGATTCAAAATCAAGTGAGTCCAAACGATCCATCTGCATGGATTTTCTTCATGCATATATACCAATAGACATGGTACGCATGTCTCAATCTTTTCAAAAACGACTGAGTCCAAAAACATGGAGCTTCTTCATGCGTTCTATACCAATATGACTCAAATAGCAGTGCCACAAGTATGTGGTACTATCATTACTATCTTATATCTTTTGGCATGAACATGTGTATCACTACGATCGAGATTCAATGAACCATTCATTTTAGGTACAAGACCATTGAAGGTATTATTCAAATAAACAGAGTAACCATTATTCTCCTTAAATGAATAACCGTATTGCGATAAACATAATCCAATCATGTTTATGCTCAACGAAACACCAAATAACAATTATTTAGGTTTAACACCAATCTCGATGGTAGAGGGAGCATGCGATGCTTGATCACATCAACCTTGGAAACACTTCCAACACATATCGTCATCTCACCTTTAGCTAGTCTCCATTTATTCCGCAGCTTTTATTTCGAGTTACTAACACTTAGCAACCGAACCGGTATCTAATACCCTGGTGCTGCTAGGAGTACTAGTAAAGTACACATTCATATAATGTATATCCAATATACTTCTGTCGGCCTTGCCTGCCTTCTCATCTACCAAGTATCTGGGGTAGTACTGCTTCAGTGACCGTTCACCTCATTACAGAAGCACTTAGTCTCGGGTTTGGGTTCAACCTTGGGATTCTTCACTAGAGCAGCAAACGATTTGCTGTTTCATGAAGTATCCCTTTTGCCCTTGCCCTTCTAGAAACTAGTGGTTTTACTAACCATCAACAATTGATGCTCCTTCTTGATTTCTACTTTCGCGGTGTCAAACATCGCGAATAGCTCAAGGATCATCGTAACTATCCCTGATATGTTATAGTTCATCACGAAGCTCTACTACCTTGGTGGCAGTGACTATGGAGAACCATCACTATCTCATCTGGGAGATTAACTCCCACTCGATTCAAGCGATTGTGGTACTCAGACAAAGTGAGCACATGCTCAACGATTAAACTTTTCTCCCTTAGTTTGCAGGCTTAAGAAACTTGTCAGAGGTCTCATACCTCTTGACGTGGGCACTAGTCTGAAATCCCAATTTCAGTCTTCGGAACATCTCATATGTTCTGCGACGTTTCAAAAACGTCTTTGGTGCCACAATTCTAAACCATTAGAACTATCACGTAGTCATCAAAACGTGTATGTCAGATGTTTCGCAACATCTACAGACGACGCTGAGGTTCAGCACACCGAGCGGTGCATTAAGGACATAAGCCTTCTGTGCAGCAATGAGGACAATCCTCAGTTTACGGACCCAGTCCGCATAATTGCTACTACCAACTTTCAACTAAATTTTCTCTAGGAACGTATCTTAAATAGTAGAACTAAAGCGTATGACATAATTTGAAAAGATCTTTTGACTATCTTCATGATAATTAAGTTCATCTGATTAATGAATGAACTCCCACTCAGATAGACATCCCTCTAGTCATCTAAGTGATACATGATCCGAGTCAAACTAGGCCGTGTCCGATCATCACGTGAGACGGACTAGTCATCATCGGTGAACATCTCCATGTTGATCGTATCTACTATACGACTCATGTTCGACCTTTCGGTCTATTGTGTTCCGAGGCCATGTCTGTACATGCTAGGCTCGTCAAGTCAACCTAAGTGTTTTGCATGTGTTCCGAGGCCATGTCTGTACATGCTAGGCTCGTCAACACCCGTTGTATTTGAACGTTAGAATCTATCACACCCGATCATCACGTGGTGCTTCGAAACAACGAACCTTCGCAACGGTGCACAGTTAGGGGGAACACGTCTCTTGAAATTTTAGTGAGGGATCATCTTATTTATGCTACCGTCGTTCTAAGCAAATAAGATGTAAACATGATAAACATCACATGCAATCAAATAGTGACATGATATGGCCAATATCATTTTTCTCGTTTGATCTCCATCTTCAGGGCACCATGATCATCTTTGTCACCGGCATGACACCATGATCTCCATCATTGTGTCTTCATGAAGTTGTCGCGCCAACGATTACTTCTACTTCTATGGCTAACGCACTTAGCAATAAAGTAAAGTAATTTACATGGCGTTATTCAATGACACGCAGGTCATACAAAAAATAAAGACAACTCCTATGGCTCCCGCCGGTTGTCATACTCATCGACATGCAAGTCGTGATTCCTATTACAAGAATATGATCAATCTCATACATCACATATATCATTCATCACATCTTCTGGCCATACCACATCACATAGCACATGCTGCAAAAACAAGTTAGACGTCCTCTAATTGTTGTTGCAAGTTTTTACGTGGCTTGTATAGGTTTCTAGCAAGAACGTTTCTTACCTACGTAAAACCACAACGTGATATGCCAATTTCTATTTACCCTTCATAAGGACCCTTTTCATCGAATCCTTTCCAACTAAAGTGGGAGAGACAGACAGCCACCTTATGCAACTAGTGCATGTCAGTCGGTGGAACCTGTCTCACGTAAGCGTACGTGTAAGGTCGGTCCGGGCCGCTTCATCCCACAATGCCGCCGAAACAAGATAAGACTAGTAACGGCAAGTAAATTGACAACATCGACGCCCACAACTACTTTGTGTTCTACTCGTGCATAGAAACTACGCATAGACCTAGCTCATGATGCCACTGTTGGGGAACGTAGCAGAAATTCAAAATTTTCTACGCATCACCAAGATCAATCTATGGAGTACTCTAGCAACGAGGGGAAGGGGAGTGGATCTACATACCCTTGTAGATCACGATGCGGAAGCGTTGCAAGAACATGGATGAGGGAGTCGTACTCGTAGCGATTCAGATCGCGGTTGATTCCGATCTGAGCACCGAAGAACGGTGCCTCCGCGTTCAACACACGTGCAGCCCGGTGACGTCTCCCACGCCTTGATCCAGCAAGGAGAGAGGGAGAGGTTGAGGAAGACTCCGTCCAGCAGCAGCACGACGGCGTGGTGGTGATGGAGGAGCGTGGCAATCCCGCAGGGCTTCGCCGAGCACCGCGGGAGAGGAGGAGGAGGGAGAAGGGTAGGGCTGCGCCGAAAGAGAGACGTTCTCGTGTCTTGGGCAGCCCCAAACCTCAACTATATATAGGGGGGGGGAGGGGGCTGCGCCCCCTCTAGGGTTTCCACCCCAAGGGCTGGCGGCCAGCCCTAGATCCCATCTAGGGGGGGCGGCCAAGGGGAGGAGAGGGGGGGGGCGCCACTAGGGTGGGCCTTAAGGCCCATCTGGACCTAGGGTTTGCCCCCTCCCACTCTCCCATGCGCCTTGGGCCTTGGTGGGGGGGGCGCACCAGCCCACCTGGGGCTGGTCCCCTCCCACACTTGGCCCACGCAGCCTTCTCGGGCTGGTGGCCCCACTTGGTGGACCCCCGGGACCCTCCCGGTGGTCCCGGTACATTACCGATATCACCCGAAACTTTTCCGGTGACCAAAACAGGACTTCCCATATATAGATCTTTACCTCCGGACCATTCCGGAACTCCTCGTGACGTCCGGGATCTCATCCGGGACTCAGAACAACATTCGGTAACCACGTATATACTTTCCCTATAACCCTAGCATCATCGAACCTTAAGTGTGTAGACCCTACGGGTTCGGGAACCATGCAGACATGACCGAGACGTTCTCCGGTCAATAACCAACAGCGGGATCTGGATACCCATGTTGGCTCCCACATGTTCCACGATGATCTCATCGGATGAACCACGATGTCGGGGATTCAATCAATCCCGTATGCAATTCCCTTTGTCTATCGATATGTTACTTGCCCGAGATTCGATCGTCAGTATCCCTATACCTTGTTCAATCTCGTTACCGACAAGTCTCTTTACTCGTTCCGTAACTCACATCATCCCGTGATCAACTCCTTGGTCACATTGTGCACATTATGATGATGTCCTACCGAGTGGGCCCAGAGATACCTCTCCGTTTACACGGAGTGACAAATCCCAGTCTCGATTCGTGCCAACCCAACAGACACTTTCGGAGATACCTGTAGTGCATCTTTATAGCCACCCAGTTACGTTGTGACGTTTGGTACACCCAAAGCATTCCTACGGTATCCGGGAGTTGCACAATCTCATGGTCTAAGGAAATGATACTTGACATTAGAAAAGCTCTGAGCAAACGAACTACACGATCTTGTGCTAGGCTTAGGATTGGGTCTTGTCCATCACATCATTCTCCTAATGATGTGATCCCGTTATCAACGACATCCAATGTCCATGGTCAGGAAACCGTAACCATCTATTGATCAACGAGCTAGTCAACTAGAGGCTTACTAGGGACATGGTGTTGTCTATGTATCCACACATGTATCCGAGTTTCCTATCAATACAATTCTAGCATGGATAATAAACAATTATCATGAACAAGGAAATATAATAATAACTTATTTATTATTGCCTCTAGGGCATATTTCCAACACTCCGCCCCTCATTCTCATGGTCTCCAGCAGCTGCTCCACTGTAATTCGTCCAACGCACTACTCCGGCAGGCGCTGCACAACTATGACTAATGCCACACTGCGGCAGATGGCACCTTATTCCCCCTCCCCACCTCCCAGGCCGTGGCCTTGAGGTGTTGTTGAAGGATGAGCTCATCGAACAAGGTGAGGATCTCCTCTGATTTTTTGCCAATTTTTCATTCTGATCCACTAGACGATGAATTGCTATGAGCTGCTTCTACTGCTGCTATATGATGCGTTGCTATGAGCTGCTTCTGCTGCTGATATATGATGAATTGCTATGAGCTGCTGTTGCTATATGATGAATTGCTATGAGCTGCTGATGCAAGCAGCCCCGACCTATTATGTAGATGAGGGCGGTATTGTAACTGTTGGTCTCCGTGCACCAAGGACAAAAGGGGAATTTCGCATGCTAAAGACTAAGGTGGCGGAAATTTTAGAAGGAGGTGGGAGATTTTGCCGCCCGCGGGATCGTTCGTATCCAGTTTCAACTAATTTTGGACCATGCTAGCGGGAAGGTCATGCGAGACTGTGTACACGGGGCACGCGTCAGCAGTTAATAACTGGTGTGAAGTCCACCCCAGAAAAAAAGACAATAACTCGGGATGATGCGCCGATAACTTGGACGTTCACACTGGCGCGGCCAATCGTACAGGTGTAGTGGCGCGTTCACAAAAAAGGGATCAAACGCTCAGCCTATGTATTTCTCGTGTAAATAGATAATTTAGTGCAATTGGTTATTTACTTTAAACATAATGCATTGACATGTTAGTGTAGAGGCGCACAAAAAGAAATGGATATTGTAGTCCGCTACTTAAAAGTGTTACCTCATATGATTACATAGCCTCCATTTCATAAATTGCGTACCCGTTGAATTCATATATGAATATTACATATATTACTTCATAATAGAACCTTAAATCATCCAAGGCTAATGATTTTGAATGCAAGAGTAACAATGGTGCATGTACATGATAGCTACATTGGTTGTTTGAAGAAACATCACTGTAACTTTGGCATGCACAACAGAAAATGTTTATTTAAATAGAAAAAATGTGATATGTGAGTGTCCAATCTTTATAGCGTTGAATCGATATTGTACCTTTGGCCACGATACGAAGTAGATATTGATTTATGTTCAAGCGATGCACATCCACGTTCGCTAGATAGTGATACGTGAATGAATTGTGCAATCTCTCTCACACGCATACATATCTCATTTCCTTGTGGGCAACGGAATCGCACACGCGCACTTCGTGTATTTTTCTCCCTCCGTCAAGGTTAGAATTCGTCTTTCTACCCCGTCCTACAAGTCTCTCACACAGAAACACACACGCTCTCTCTGTCGAACATGCCCACCCCTTTAATTCCGCCCACCCACAGCCACTAATGGCTCAAAGTATAATAATGTCTCTCACACATATGCCTAAGTTTAACTCGAGTTCCGGAACCATATGAATACATACAATGGGATTCCAGCAGAGCACCTTTTGTTTTGAGATTTTGCTCTCTCTCCCTCTCTCTCTCTCTCACACACACACGCGTGGGCGCGCAAACACATATTTCTCGCTTCATTTTTTCCAGCACTTGCATGCACACAATTTTGTTTATCTTCGTGATGCTTTAAGTATGCCTCGCACAAATGCTATCTAACTATCCCTTAATATAGCTAGATATGTGTCACACAAAATCCTTCTCCCTACTAGCAAGATGCCCATGCGTTGCACCGAACATCAAGATGCATTTGTATGAGTAGTTTATCTTGTGGGAGAAAAGGATGAACGAGGGAATGCCTTATTTGCAAATGCGGAGAGGGGTGTGGGTATCTTTTTGCAAAATTGCCACAGTTTCCTTCCTATCCGTCGGATATAAACCGGATGGCCTATATTGCAGGATGGCAAGAACACCATCATCACCAACTCTGTTTTTTATAAGAGTAGGGATATGTAAGTGTCACTGCCCCCCCCGACACACACTCCCACACCCACACAACCACACACACACTTCCCAACACCGAAGGAGTAGGGTGACACCTTGATCTTGATAATAATCTATCGACTGGCTTCTCTCTCAAACACACACACACGCACACACACTACCCGACACCGAAGGAGTAGGGCGGCACCTCGATCTTGATAGCAATCTATCTACTCCTCTTTCAAACACACACATACACATACACACACATTCGCTAGTTGTGCCTCTGTGCCTACCGCGCACACTCTCGATACGTCTTTCTCTCCCTCCCCCTCCCCCCACCCCAACAATGACAGCAGAAGGGTGACAACTCGATCTGATCGTAATCTGTCAATTGGTTTCTCTCTCGAACATTGTGTCTCTGTGCCTCAATCAGTAGCCCCCTCGATATGTAGACTTCTCGCGCGCGCACAGCTGTAGTGACGATGACGCTGAACCCAGTGTGCCTCGTTTTTACCAGCCTCATGTGATAGTTTTCACCCTGTTTCTTTGTTGCTACTAGTGAATCTGAAATCATTCGGGGCAGACATAAAATATATCACTTCAACCCAATTATCGCAGTAACTATTTTAAAAGAAACTAGCTAGATGCCCGTGCGTTGCACGGAACATCGAGATGCATTTGTATTAGTAGTTTATCTTGTGAGAGAAAAGGATGAACGAGGGAAGGCCGTATTTGCGAACGTGGAGAGGGGTGTGGGTATATTTTGCAAAATTGCCATAGTTTTCTTCCTATCCGTTAGATATAAATCCGACGGCCTATATTGCAGGATGGCACCCACACCATCATCACCAACTTTGTTTTCTACTCCCTCAGTTCCTAAATATTTCTCTTTTTAGAGATTTCAACACGTGACTACATATGGAGAAAAATGAGTGAATCTACACTCTAAAATATGTCTACATACACATCCAAGGCACCCACAGCGTGGCTAAGCAGCAGGCCGTACGACCCATCTTCATCAACAAGGCATCCAAGACCCTCGCGAGGGTCCAAGCCTCACGAGGCGGACGACGCAAGACCTCCTCTGGAGTAGCCTAGCCAGGCAGGCTCACGAGGAGCGGAGATATCAAGGCGGGGCAAAACCTCACGAGGCCCTCGTGACGTGAGCCATGACGAACGGCACCAGGCGGGCGCCAGGCGGGCGCCAGGCGGGCGCCAGCGCGCGCAGCGTCCTTATTTCCTCTTTGGTGCTAAGGAGGCCAGCGCAGGCGAAGAGTACCGAGGCATCAGGCAAAGGTTGCTATATTGGTGCAACGAGACCAAGACCAGGAGGACGGCAAGACGAAGGTCATCGTGGAGCCCTAGACGGCGTCACCACCAGAGCTTTTCGCACGCGAAGACCGCTTTTGTCAGGATAGCTTGTACTAGCTGTCCCCCTTCAAATTTTCCCGCCATTGTTGGCTCCCTTCCCGCTCGATATTTGGGAAGAGGACCAGGGCCCCTATAAATAGGTCTAGCCACCACAGTAGTAGATTCATCGAATCCTCACCCGCACAAGTTCGACCAGCACAAGAACACCTCAACCTCAGGAGGCTGTTCTTCCTTTGTACTATTCATCATCAGCCCGAGAGGCAATCCACCACCACCACACTGGAGTAGGGTATTACACCACAACGGTGGCCCGAACCAATATAAACCTCGTGTCTTTCTGTGTTGCGAGTTCGTCGAGTTCGTTCGCGAGATCTTTACGAGCTAGATCGTAGATCGGTAGAAGGGAAAGACTTCGCGCGCACCCCAGTGTTCGAACATTAAGGTTTTGCCGGAACCCCACATCCGACATTTGGCGTGCCAGGTAGGGCTGCGCCTTAACTTCCCTTCCATCAGTTTGTCGCTCCGTCGCTCCATCGTCTCCATGGCGGACGCTCGCCGTGCTTGAGCTGAGCGTCGGGCTGCCCTCACAGCCCGCGTCGCTCAGACGGCTCCCGTCGGCGGGCCACCTCGTCGTTCTCCGTCTCCCGCCTCCAACGCTGCCACTGGCCCGGCGGGGAATGAGCAGCAGGCGTCCTCGCTGCATCCTTCGGTGCAGCAGGATGGCCACACCGCTACTCCATCACTGACCCCAGCCAGTTCTTCGTCCCACGTACATCGCGCTCCCATGGAGGCACGGGCCGCGCTCCTCGCGGCGAACGAGCTCCTGCGTTACCGCCCCATCGACGACCTCTACGAGGAGTGGCTTGACCACGTCGCCGAGCTTGTCCACGCTGCAGGGGGCTCTCCGGCGCCATCCCACTCTCTGCCTCCCCCTCAACCAGCCGCGAGCGACGGGGCTCATGGCATGCCTCCACCACCTCAGCCCCAAGATGGAGCCTTGGCACCAAGGCGCGCGGTTCCACGGTGTGACCCACCACGCCTGGCGCCCGCGCGCGAAGAGAGAAGCTGCCAAGAAATTCCGCGGCCGCGAGAAGCTGCACCTGCGCTCCCCGCGCCACCTCGTCAAGACCGCGCACCGCCCGCAGCGGCGCAGCGCGGACCCCGCCAAGACCAAGCTCCACCTCCGAAGCGGGCCCCGGCAACCATGGCTGGCTGCCGCGCCTTCACCCCCGAGCTGCGTAGCGTCACCTGGCTGGGCAAGTTCAAACCGGATCTGCCTCCTCGCTACGACAGCACCGCCGACCCCGCGGAGTTCCTGCAGCTCTATGAGCCGAGCATCGAAGCGGCCAACGGCGGCGAAAAAGTCATGGCGAACTGGTTTCCCATGGCTCTCAAGGATGGAGCCCGCTCCTGGCTCCTGAACCTGCAGCCCGGCTCGATCTCTTCCTGGGACGAGATGCGCAACCGCTTCGTCGCCAACTTCCAGGGCACTCGCGACCACCCGCGGGTGATCTACGCCGCATCAAGCAACAACCAGGAGAGACCCTCCAGAAGTACATCCAGCGCTTCAACAACGCCCGCCTCAAGATCCCCAAGGTCACGGACGAGGCCATCATCTCCGCGTTTTTCGACGGCGTCCGTGACGTCAAGATGAAGGAAGAGCTCGCCATCCACGAGAAGCTCTGCACCTCTCAGGAGTTGTTCAACCTGGCGACCAAGTGCGCAAGAGCCGAGGAGGGGTGCCTTTCTCTCCTTGAGCTGCCAGCCGCAGGAACGGAGGAGAAGAAGGCCAAGATCAAGGAAGTGAAGCGCAAGGAGGCGGTCGTGCTCGCAGCGGAGCCCGACACCAAGCGGGGCAGAGATCAGCCCGAGTCATACAAGAACGGCCGACCGTTCTGCGCCTTCCACAACCAGAACACCCACAACACCAGCGACTGTCAAGAGCTCAGAGCCATACGGGAAGGACACTACGGTCGACGCCCCGAGCGCAACGACTGGGGCTACGGCCGCGGAGGAGGACGTGGAGGCGGACGCTGGGACGACCGTGGCCCGCGCCAGGAGTGGCGCGACCGGCCTCATGAGGACCGCTGGCAGGACCAACCTCGCGAGGGCACCTGGAGGGACCCGCCTCATGAGGATCGCCCCCAAGGCAACACCAGTCTTCCTCCGCTGCCGCCACCAAGGAGGAACGACGATCACCACCAGGACGAGGGGGCTGGGGGCTTCCAGGAGCCGCGTGCGATCGCCTGCATCTTGGGCGGTGCCCAGGCCCCAGCCTCTCAGCGCATCTTCAAATAGTTCGCTCGCGAGGTGAACGCGGTGCTCCCCAAGCTCGAAGCCACGCGCCCGCTCAGGTGGTCCCAATGCACCATCACTTTCAACTCGGCGGATCAACTCAAGTGCGCAGCCACCGCTGGCGCCCTCCCAATGCTGTGTTGCCCAGTCATCAGCAATGTGCAGGTCACCAAGACCCTCATCGATGGTGGCGCAGGGCTCAACGTCCTATCCGTCGACACGTTCGACAACCTCCAAGTGCCATATGAGCAGCTCGAGCCCACCAAGCCTTTCTCAGGAGTGACCGACGGTTCCACTACACCGATAGGGCAAGTCCGCCTGCCTGTCACCTTCGGGGAGCGCAAGAACTACCGCACCGAGCTCATCGACTTCGACGTCGCGCACATCCGCCTGCCATACAATGCCATCCTCGGGTATCCAGCCCTGGCCAAGTTCATGGCAGTCACTCGTCACGGCTACAACGTTCTCAAGATGCCAGGAAGTGGAGGAATCATCACGGTCCCTTGTGAAGAGAGGGATGCGGTGTGCTCCCTCGAGCGCGCCTTTCAAGCTGCAGCAATCGTCGACCCCGATAGCAGAAGTGAAGGCCCTCCGGAGGCCATTCCAAAGAAGAAGAAGCCGCGCCGTGCAGGACCTCAGGAGGATAGCGTCGCGGCAGGAGCCTCGTCAGGATCAGCGCCCGCTCCAGGGGCGCCTCCCTCCATCGCATAGGAAGGCGCGCCCGGTGCCCTCCTCAGGCAGGGCTCGGGGGCTCTCTTCTGGAGGGCCTCAGACCTTGCCAACATCACAAGGGAGGCGCTTGGGCACCACTTAGAGGCGTGCTTCGCGGCACGTGTCCCTCAGGAGAGCACATAGCAAGGAGTGCCCACCACCTAGTAGTTCATCACCAATACCACTCAGGAACTGCAAGATGGAAGGGCCATGCGCGGAGACCGCCGCTCACGAGGCGCAGCTCTGCATCCCGGTGAGGATGCTGGGCTGCGTGTTTTCATCGACATCCCCGGGCTCAATAGGGCCGCGTCTCAGGAGCGCTTCTGGCCATCGCATGTCGGCCGCTGCGAAGGTCCACCACATAGCTACGTTCGCATGCCCTTCGGCTTGCCGGGCGTTGCGTTGGCCTATCAGCACAACATGCGGCGAGTCCTGGCGGCTCAGGAGGCCAGGTACCACGCCGTCCTGGAGGAGATGGAGACGGTCTTTAGGGAACCTCTCGAGCCCCCAGAGCCTCCCGAGGCTCAGGGTCCCGGTGGCTCACGAGGAGTCATTTCTTCAGTGCACGCCTTCAGCTGCACCAACTCTACTTCATCTACAGAACCAGGTGACATCTTCCAAGCTCGTTTAGCTGGGAGCGCCCCTCGGGCTGCATTATTCCCAGGCCACATGGGTCCGTCCCTGTGGCATGTATCCCTTTTGCTTATATCTTTAGCTTACCTTGCTGGGGGCGCCCCTCGGGCTGCATCATCCCCAAGCCGCTCGGGCCGGACCCAGTGGCATGTACCTTCCTGCATTTATCCAAGTTGATCTGCTCTCCATGCTTAACCTGCCAACGGCTATCATCCGCTCGATTGCCGCCCGCCGCGGGCCTGTTCATCCTATGCAATCTGCTTGCGCGTTAAAAGGGGGCTCCTGAGCATCGAGACTCAGGAGCTCTTTCTGGCTCTCCAACCCTCACCCCCTGGCCTTGACCACGGCATCGCGACCTGGCATACCAGTGGCGGCTGAGCTCGCTCGAGGGCCGGGACCTGAGGACGTAGAGTACTTGCATCTAACCGCCTTGCAGGAACACACAGTCATCAAGACTCAAGACCAGGCGCAACCCACCTTGAGGTAGGGCCTTGTGAGTCCCGCGCTGGCTCACAAGTGCCCAGATACACCTCGCAGCCCTACCGTGCAAGCCACGTGTCAAGGCGGGGCTGTACACGCCACAGGGCTCCTCCCGGAGGGGGCCCCCCATCCCACGCCCAAGTGGAAGCACCATGCTCCGCGCTGGCTATCGACACTGCCGAGGAGCGGCTATGCCCATGCACAAGCGGAAGCACTATGCTCCGCGCTGGTGATAAACAACTGAGGGCGGCCCCACGGTCGTACCAACCTCAGGGAGCCCAGAGCTCAGCGTGCAGCCTCACCGCAACGCCTCCCCCCGGGAGAGCCGCGCGAGGGGGCTAGGCACGGGGGCTGCGCTCGGGTCACGCCCAAGCGCACGCCACCCAACCAGGTCCCCAGACCTGGGCGTCGCGTGCCCCTCCCGAGGCCTCGGCGAGGGCAGATATGGAAACTGTTTGCATGTCAAGGGGGACTCCTGAGCATCGGGACTCAGGAGCCTAACTGGTCACATAGCCCCTCACTCATTGGTCCGTCCTGGTCTCCGGTCGGCCCAATGGCGGTTGAGGTATGCGCGGGGCCTGGCTCTGCCGACGTAGAACATTAATCTATCCCCACGAACTCTCCCTATATGTTGTTTGCGCGTCAAGGGGGACTCCTGAGCATCGCGACTCAGGATCCTAACTGGTCACGTAGCCCCTCACTCCTTGGTCCATCCTGGTCTCCGGTCGGCCCAATGGCGGTTGAGGTATGCGCGGGGCCGGGCTCTGCCGACGCAGAACGCAAAGCAAATAGGAAGGAAATCAAAAAATCTCGAAGCAAATATTACAAGCATATTGTCCTCACAATACCAAATGAAAAGTCTAAACGCCTCCACGAGGCCTGATACATGTCGCAGGAACGGAACAGGAAGAATGGGCGCGTGTCACCTCTAGATGTCGCCGCCGCCCGCGGAAGGTGCTCCCTCGTGAGCAATCTTGTCTTTACCTTCACCACCAGCTGCAAGGTCGACGACATTGACGGACAGGGGAGCGGAGACAAAGCCGCGGAACTTCCTCAGCAAGGCCCCCACCTGATCTCGCACGGCTGCGGTAGCCTCCTCGTATTGAGCTTCAGCTACAGGCTCCAGCAGCTCGTCAAGGCAAGCGTTGGGGTCGCGAAGGTGCAGGTGGCTAAAGACGCGAGTCAGCGCGGCTGAAGATAGGACGCGAGCTTCTGCCTCCGCCATGGGACCAAGACCGTCAATGACCTCCTCAAGCGCCTTCACCACGAGAGGAAGCAGCTGGGCGGGGCCGTCCTCGTCGGTGTCCAGTGGCTTCTCCAGGCCGTGCTCGTAGAGCGTCTTCAGCGCCTTGCGAGATCTCTTCTCGAGATCGGCGAAGGCCACGCGGTCTTCGGCCAGGACTCGCGCCTTGGCATCAAGATCGGCCTCCCTCGTCCCCATCTTCCGCTCCAACTCTTCCAACCGGGTGCGCTCGGCAGCCTGCTTCTTCCCCAGCTCTGCCAGCTTAGCATCATGGTTCTTGACGGCTTCCTCCCGGGCCTTCATCTCCACCTCCTTCGCTTGGCAGCATCGTACATGTTCGGCGTGCTTGTCGCGCAGGCTCTGCAACTCACCCTCCAGCTCTTGGCAGCGGTCACGGGCAGCCTTGGCGTCTTTCAGCGCCGCCTCACGATCGGCTGCAGTGCTGGTGGCTCCTTGCTTCTCCTTCTCGGAAGCCGCAGCAGCCTGGCCCAGCGCCGCGCGAACCGCCAGGTCAGAGTGAAGCCAGCCAGAGGCCAACTCCAGACGCCCGGCCACCAGGCATGGGTCCGCACTCAGGAGATCCGCCTGCAACTGGGTCATCTCCGAAAGGGCGCGCTCCAAGACAGCAGCAGGAGCAGAAGGACCAGGGAGTGGAGGTGCAGCAGTAGGAGGAAGCGACATCGTTACCAGGGCTTGGGAGACCGCGGAACCCGGAGCAGCTGGGATCTCGTCAACCGCACCAAGCGCCGGCACCTCTGGGGCCAGCGGGGCCATGGGGGCTGATTCCATGCGACGATGCTCCTCTTGGCCTCGCGAGGACGATTGGGCTGGGGAGATGCGAGCGCTGTTGCCTCCTTTCTCCGCGGGAGGCACGGCCGCTGCGTCTTCCTTCCTCTTCTTCGCCGAAGATGTCGGCCTGGTCAACCAATGGCGAGTATCAGGAAACGACGAGTACAAGCAAGGACAAGGCAAAGCTTAAGACACTTACCGATCCACTGCGACGTATTCCACTGACCGCTTGAGAAGCCTCGAGCCTGACAACTTCGAGACCTGAGGGGCACGCGTTCGGACACTAGCGGTGCCAGGCTATGCGGAAGCAGAGCCGGGTCCAGCCCTAGGAGGTGTCAGGGTGGAGGCAGCACCGCGGGCCACCAGCGACGACCTACCCTTCGTTGGGATGAGGGGTTGATCCCTCTCCCCTTGGTGGGCGTCGGCCTCGGCATCATCAGGCAGGGCGCGGAGAATCTTGGCCTTGCTTAGAGGGGAAGTCTCCCCCACCTCTTCTAGAGTCTTCTCCGAGTCCACCTCCTCTTCCCCCTCTCCGCGGGACTCGCCAGAAGACACCTCCACCGGGTTTTGTGCCATAGGAGCTTCCGGAAGCTCCGGCGGCACCAGCCCACGCACATCAAAAGTCGGCCTAGAGGCGACGCATTCCTCCCGGTCCCTGCGTTGGAACAGGGGAAGGAAGGCGCTAGGCGGGTACTCCTGGTTGTCCCCGACTATGAGGCGCAGGACGGCGTCCAATTCATCGCCAGGCAGGTCCCCTGGCCTCAGGTGTGTCTTGTTCTCCTCTTCGCCAAGCTCCTAGAGGGGGCGCGCGCGTGCCTGGAGTGGGGCAACCCGCAGCATCAAGAACTCCCTCAGGAGCATCGCCCTCGTTATCTTGGCCGCCCTCGCATTGCCCTGCTTCAGGTCGGTCATCATCTGCCCCAACACTAATGATGCCCGCTCATCGACAAGCTCCGCCTTGGGCCACCCCTTGCCCTGCCGGGGCACCTCCGTCGGCAACGCTAGGCGCGGATCGGCATGCTGGGCATCCATCATGACCCATTTGGATCGGATGTTGTCGGCCCTCTTCTCGGTACTCGAGATCGAGTTAGCCTTGCCGCATGCGACGAAGTTAGCGCATCCGGAGATGTGACCCTCGCCGGCACGAAGGAAGAAGAAATGGTGAAGCAACGCCACGGATGGCATCACGCCCAGGTACGCCTCACAGTAGTAGGCGAAGATGGACAGAGTTGGGATGGAGATGCAACGCCTGCAGACCGTAGTGGTCGAGGACTTCATAAAAGAAATCAGAGAAAGTGGGGACCAACCCAACGGCGACCCTGCTCGAGAAGAAAGGGAAGAAGGTGCTCCCTTCAGGCTCCGGCTCGTCGGAAGTGAGCCGAAGCTCTGTCTTCCCCCACTCATTGCTCTCGTCCGCCGTCAGCAGGCGCACGGAGGCGATACTTTTTTCCATGACGGTGGGCGCCTCAAGGGCCGGCTCATACCAAGCCGGCGCCGAGGAAGTCTTGACTTTGCGCGGCGCCATGGATTGCGGGTGCAGGATGAGATTGGAGTGGATCTAGAGGTAGCGGTGGCGAGGAGAAAGAAAGGGGATCTGGAGCAAGGCAAGGAAGAAGCAATGAAGGCAAGAACTGCCCGCGCCAGCCTTTTGTCAGGTCAAGCAGTTGCCGAGGCAGCGTGGGGAAGCGGAGACGCCCACGTCCAATGAACCGCCATGCGTCGACCAAGGCCGCATGCTTTTGGGGCCCGCGGCGCTCCGAACTTGACCCTTGGCTTCGCCGCAAAGCCAAGCCCGAGCACACCTTGGGCCCGGGGGCTACTGTCAGCATTCTGGGAATGGGGGTCCCCAGACTTGCCTGCCTGCGGCCCACAGCATGGCTAAGCAGCAGGCCGTACATCCCATCTTCATCAACAAGGCAACCAAGACCCTCGCGAGGTGGATGACGCAAGACCTCCTCTGGAGTAGCCTAGCCAGGCAGGCTCACGAGGAGCGGAGATATCAAGGCGGGGCAAAACGTCACGAGGCCCTCGTGACGTGAGCCATGACGAACGACACCAGGCGGGCGCCAGGCGGGCGCCAGCGCGCGCAACGTCCTTATTTCCCCTTTGGTGCTAAGGAGGCCAGCGCAGGCGAAGAGTACCGAGGCATCAGGCAAAGGTTGCTATATTGGTGCAATGAGACCAAGACCAGGAGGACGGCAAGACGGAGGTCATCATGGAGCCCAAGACGGCGTCACCACCAGAGCTTTTCGCAGGCGAAGACCGCTTTTGTCAGGATAGCTTGTACTAGCTGTCCCCCTTCAAATTTGCCCGCCGTTGTTGGCTCCCTTCCCGCTCGATATTTGGGAAGAGGACCAGGGCCCCTATAAATAGGTCTAGCCACCACAGTAGTAGGGACATCGAATCCTCACCCGCACAAGTTCGACCAGCACAAGAACACCTCAACCTCAGGGGGCTGTTCTTCCTTTGTACTATTCATCATCAGCCCGAGAGGCAATCCACCACCACCACACTGGAGTAGGGTATTACACCACAACGGTGGCTCGAACCAGTATAAACCTCGTGTCTTTCTGTGTTGCGAGTTCGTCGAGTTCGTCCGCGAGATCTTTACGAGCTAGGGCGTAGATCGGTAGAAGGGAAAGACTTCGCGCGCACCCGAGTGATCGAACCTTAAGGGTTTGCCGGAACCCCACATCTGACACATCCGTATGTGGTAGTCGATTTGAAATCTGAAAAAGACAAATATTTAGGAACGGATGCAGAATAAGAGTAGACATGGAGATATATCTCCAGCATGGTCTACAACAAAAATGTGCTGGACTGGTTAGCGCCGAATGCTCGCAATGCGATGACATGAGTTTGAATTCTGTCTTTAACTTTAGATTTTTATATTATATATTACATATTTAATATATACTTCTTTCGCTATTGTACTGACAGTGGAACCCACAGAGTACTTAGAATACAAGATTAAGGATGGACTTGTTTCTTTTTAACTTTCTGTACGAAGCTGTAGCCACCCTGCAAGTCACGTGTACACTGTACATGCAATTAACTTTTTATAGAGGGACAATCATACACGCAATTAACTCAAATGGATTGGATGTCACTCTATTATTTCCAGCATAAGAGCATCTCCAACGGCAGCCGGCAAATTTCCTCCCGCTTCCTTCCGCGGAGGATGACATCAAACGCCAACGACATACATTTTCACAACTCTAACCAACCAGATGAAATTCGTGCAAACACGGACTGATTTCATATAAGCATGAAGGATTTCGTATAAAAAAGTCGGATCTTCATATAAACATGATGGATTTCATTACATTTACATGAACTAAGCGGTGCCAATCCGGCTCTCTTGGTATAATTAATACTCCCTCCGTCCGGAAACACTTGTCCTAGAAATGGATGTACCTAGACTTATTTTAGTTATAGATACATACAATTTATCCATTCTTAGAAAAAGATTCCCGCCAGCTGGAGAGGGAGTACATAATCTAAATGGCCACCCGCGGATCCCTTTGTCTTCCTCATGTCCGGCAGACACTTTGCGGGGTCGATGAAGGTCCTCGGAAGAGACAAAGAAGCAAAGAAACCACCTGAATGCGCAGTCATCGCCTCGGCGGTGGCCTTCATTGGACCGAAGTGGCGGCGGCCTCCCGTGTTCTAATTCTCCTCAATGATGGCGGCAGACACGGAGAAGCTGGCCACCGACTCGTCGCTCTCCACGCACCCGGCTTCTATCTCTGCCTGCATGGCGCTGCCGCAGGCACGGGAGGCGCGTTATGATGCGGCAGCGAGGACGCGCGTACCAGTGTGCTTGCCGCCGTGCCGGCGTGGAGCAACTCGCCACTCCTCATCGAGCTGAACTAGAGCGGCGAGTTGCTCAACCACGCGCCTGCTTGGGGCGGCAATTGGCTCCGTCGGGCCAAGCGAGGTTGGTGAAGCACCGAGCAGCCTCGCCCGTATCTGGACGGCTCGGCGGGCCACCCAGCCGGGTAATATGCCGGAGAACGGCTCCTCGGAAGCCATCGGAAGAGTGGAGAAAATGATGAAGGAGGAGATGGGGGAGCGGCGGAGGGGTGCGATTCTTGCCCGATGTCTGTCTAGCCTCGTGTAAATAGAGGGCGGACGGTAGGAGCTTGGCCGGCGTCTGGCCTCGTTTAAACTGAGGGCGGACTGGAGGAGCTCGGCCGGTGTTGCGTTTAATTCCGGCCCGCTCATGAATGGACGTGTGGCCGGAGTAGGTATCTCGGTTTGCACGCGGGTTTAACGGAGGGGTTTGATGGAGGCGAGGAGGCATGTTCAGCCGGGTGTGTAGCGGGCGGTGCAGTACTATTCGAATTGACAGCGGGCGGCGCAGTTCCCGATACGGCTTTTATGCAGGCGAGGGAGGGAGTAGCGGTTCCTGAAATGTTGAACGGCCAATGCATCCTCCTTCAATTAATGCATGAGGGAAGTAATGGGAGGAGGACCGGGAAAAGAGGTTGCACGATGTGAATGCAACGCAGTTTGCCCTCATATAAAGGTGCCCCTCCATTCCAATGCATCTACGTACGCACCTAAGCATTTTCCTAAGCACCTACACTAAGCGCAAAAGAGCTCACTCCAGACCCATGGCGGTGATGCGCGCGAGCGGCCAGCGGCTGTGCCAGATGGTCCACTATGTCGGCCTTCGGCATGGCGCCGAGGATCATCTCCAGACGGTGTTGGAGACCCGCTGGTGGATGGCCGCCGTCGACGCCAACTATGACTCTCAGTTGGACCAGATGATCGTTGCCACCACCAACAAGTTCACCGTCCTCAAGAAGCTCGCGGACGACATCGCCGTACTCCTCGAGCCCGCGCGCCCGGGCTCCTCATTGCCTGCCACCCTAATCGGCCTCCATGGCCGGAACCTCTTTCAAGCACTGGTGGCCCTGCGACTGCTCGCTGACGCCATGAAGAATGTCCACCTAGAGGTCGCGCTCGCCCCGAGGCGCCTCGCCCTGCAAGAATTCATCAACCTACACATCCACGTGTACGAGCAAATCGTGTACATAGGTATCTACAAGGCCAGTGAGGATGCTATGACGTTGGCCTTCCTCAACCGGCTCCAAGCCTTGGATGCCTTTGCTGAGAAGCACCTCGACCTCGCCACAAAAGCCGCCGCTCCTTAGCCACCGGTCGATTTCCCGGCGCACTAAGTTGAGGAGGAGGAGGTCGTACGTTGATGGATGCATCTTTCTTCTTGCCTTCTGTAACCACCACTGCGATTGCATCATCATCGTGGCCTTAATTCTTATTGTGCTGTTGCATTCTCGTTTCCAGTCAATACCGACATGTGCGATCCCTTTGCTTAATTATATGCATCACTGTAACTAGTACTCCATCCGTCAATTTATAAGTTGTGCTTACCTTTTCCATCAACTTCGTGCAACGTGCGGGCATCTTGCTAGAAACAGTAGAACATGTGGGACTGCGTGTGACCAAACCGATGATGTGCCAACCTAGCTACTACATACCCTACTTATCTGGTGGAAATAGCCCCGCCCTAGCGTTTCCAATCGTTATTTCTATCTATCGATCATGCCAAGGAGCAGAACCAAAATGTTACAATTTATACATGTTTCTCTACTCCTACTCCTATAAAAGACTCAGTTGGTGATGGTGGTGTGTCTGCCATCCGTTGTTTCTGACCATTAGATCTGCATCTAACGGTTGTGAGGTAAGTTGTGGCATTTTTGCAACAATAGCCCACTTCTCTGCTCCAATTTGCAGAAAACCCCTTATTATCTTGAAAGCAACCACATCCCTCCCTCACCTCATCAAAATAGCCTGAGAAATATATTTTGAGTGAAAAGTACTCCCTCCGTTCCTAAATATTTCTCTTTCTAGAGATTTCAATAAGTGACTACATACGGAGCAAAATGAGTGAATCTACACTTCAAAATATGTCTATATAATCCGTATGTGATAGTCCATTTGAAATATCTAAAAAGACAAATATTTAGGAACGGAGGGAGTAATATATTAGGAGTATATCAAAACAAGAGTGATTTCTTTCAAGTTTGTGAACAAGTACTACTATTCTACTACTTTGGATCCGTCCAATGCACGGGCACATTGCTAGTAAAAGGAAAAGGCCTGCCGCATTCGCGTCGCACTCCCCCCCCCCCCCACACGCCTGGGAATCGAGTGTACTCCACGGCCCATCCGGCACAACACATAGCTTAGGGAAGGCGTGTTGCCTAGCATTTTCACTTTCATGTGGGACCGCCGTTGAGCAAACCGACTATTGGCAAACCGCACCCTGCTCGCCGCCGGGTTGGAAAACAGAAACGAGGGGAAGATCTAGCTGTAGCACGGAAGCCAAGAAATTTGATGTCAGATGGGGTTCGTTGATAGAATAGGAGCATTCCGTACTACTCTACTCCTACTAGTACCAAGTTTGTACTATACAACTAGTACAACCACTATACAACTAGTAGGTACGTGCACGACACAGCATCGTAGGAACAAAAAATGGGAAGATCTTGTTTTGGGTGATTTATCTTTTTTCAGTCAACGTAGTATGAATAATATGATGTGGGAGGCACCCATGAAACTTATGTGGCTTGGTTGCATGGCTACGAAAGGTTAGAGAAAAATAAATAGATAATGTGTTTAGAGTGCACTCCACTAAACAGATATACTTTGGATCCATTGCAACGGGCCGACACATCTATATCTATACCCCCTATATAGTGTGTGAATAACTTTGAAAGTTGGTCGTTGGATGAAGCCAATCCGACGGTACAAAGATGGCAAATCCGAGGACTACTGGCCATTGGATATCATCTACATTCCACCAGATTTTGCCACATGTAGAATCTAGAAGACTCCACATGTAGAAGCATAACGCACAAACCACCAGAATCTCATGCGTGCAATGCACGTGTACCTTACTAGTAGTTGGTAGTAGTAATAAACAAATTCCGGCTTTGGCATGAGCTCGTACTGCGGGAGCACCACAAGGCCTGCCGCAGGAGTTACATTTCCCTCTCGGGGCCCACGGGACCGAACTTCAGTGGCTTAGTGCCCGGCCTATGAGTCAATGACATGTGGACCTTAAATGCGGCTGGCCCACATGTCATTCTCATGGTGGTGGTGTGGTTCGTGACTCACTCGTTCGAGATGAACCGGCCGGTGGTGGCGTGGCCATGGCGAGGGTGCCACAGCTGGGCGTCGGGGCGTTACGAGGCGTAGATGGCCACACCGGCGGGTACTACCTGTAGTACAGAAGTATTCCAGCTGAGGATTGATGCCCGAGACGAAATGTGTCACAGCCGCTGGATGAAAATTCGATGGTGCGGGAGTACGGATCGGAGCACAGCAGCGGAGCAGGCAAACCGCGTCCAATCAGGTGTGGCTGTGGTAGAAAGTTGATGGTCCCCGCAGTTCAGCTGGCCCGCATGTCATGCACCCAAAGGCAGAGGAGCGGTGGGGCCGAGAGGGATGAGGCGCACGTCGGGGGGATGATGATCCCTTGACGTGAACAATCCTACCATTCTATCACTAACATGTGGGAACCGCAAGTGTGGGTCCCACCAGTCAGCGAAGGAAAGGCAGGGTAAGGCAGTGATAGCCACGTCAGAGGATCCATGTTCACGTCGGGGGATGTCGTGCTTACAGGTACGGTTGGAGCGGCATCGTGGGAATCGCGTGTGGGTGTGGCAGTGGTAGAAACAGGAAACGTGATGGTCGCCGTGGTTCAACTTCCATGGACAAGCTGTCATGTCTGCCGACACATATATATCAAAACTAGAGTGTTTATATTTCAAGCACGTGAACAAGTATTATTCTACTACTTTGGATCCATTGCAACGCACGGGCCAGCACATTGGTAGTAGTAGTGTCTTCCCTCGTTCATCCTTTTCTCTCACAAGATAAACTACTCATACAAATGCATCTTGATGTTCCATGGAACGCACGAGGATGTTTCCTTGGGGGTCTCTCCAGCGCGGTGTGGCCGTAGTTGCAAGTTGACGCCCCTTGAGATGCCGACGTTGAGGGGCACTCGGATTTCCTCCGATGAGCAGGTAAGATGAGTTTGATCATGTAGTAAATGCATTCTAAAGACTACTTCCGTGTCCATTTCCTAATTCTCCCCCTGCCCAATATTTCACAGGTTAGGATCGGTGCGAGTGGAGATTGGCTTGCATATGTACGGGAGGGTACCAACATCAATTTGCACAACATTTACAACGGTGACACTGTTCCCGTAGAACCTTTGTCCAACATTGGGATCAGCCATGCAACAGGCCACCGCATGAATTGGTACGATAGAACCACGGTGAGATTGAATAAGATAGCACGAACCTTGCACATGGCGGTCAAAGGTGGACCATGCTGTCTGCGGCCGATTTGTTGTCGTACGAGTATGAAGACGCTGTGCTCCTTTCTAACCGCATCTTCGCGGTGACAAACCAGGGGACTTGTTTTGTATGGGACACATCCTACGATATACTCCCTCTCTCCCAGTTTATTTGTTTTGAATCTTTTCGTTTTATAAGTTTCAAATTCAAATTTAAAGGGGTAGTGGGGCCAAGAGGGGTGAGCCGCAGGTTGGGGGACGTGTGGTGTCATGGGTTCGTGCGGCGTCGTGGGAATCGCGTGTGGCTGTGGTAGAAACTTGATGCTCGCCGCATTTAAGGTGGCCCACATGTCATGCACACAAAGGTAGAGGGGCGGTGCGGCCGAGAGGGGTGAGGCGCACGTCGGGGGACGTGGTGCTGTGGGTTGGGGCGGCGTCATGGGAATCGTGAGTGGCAGTGGATGAAAAGTGATGGTCGCCGTAGTTGAACTTCCAAGGACAAGTTGTCATGTCTACGGACACATGCATTGCATACTGATCACTGGAAGGAGTAGTAGAGAAAGCTAGGCGGATAAATAGTTCCTTATAGTCAAGCGGACCCGCGCTACTACTTGTTCCAAAGACATGCACACCATCGAAATAGTCCATCTATATCAATATACATAGAGAGGGATTTTTTTTACAAGAGAGGAAATAGTTCATCCATCCATAATGCCCTACTGCTGGTGCAGCATCTTCTTCTTCTTCTTCTTGTCTCATTTTCTGTGGGAGACGGCTTCGCAACAAGCTCTCTGGACCTTGCAGCTATCTCGAAACTCACACAGGCATCGAGGGCAGCATATTTTATCCGCTCGTACATCAAGGGATAAATCTCCCATCCAGACGACCTTAATGCCAGCGTCTCGTCACCCTTCTGAAGATTTGTTCCTAGCACAAAATTTGCTACGTCGAATAGGGATGGTGTCGGTTTATCACAATCTTCTACAGGAATTTTCATTTTGGTTTGTAGGTTAGCGATGCTTTTCAAATCAAGGTTGTACGGCTCCAACTTCTGTTTGTCCCCTGCGATGGCTGCCCCAAAGAAGTATGTGTCCTCCCGAGACAAGAAATCATGAAGCTCACCTGGTATGGAGGGCGCGTGTATGATGCGGTACACCAAAACATCATCTTCGAGGCACAGCTGAACGACAGCGGCGTGTTGGATCTTCCCAGTGGCACGCTCCGTGTACTCTGCATCGAGACCGATGACATTCATCTCCACCTTTTGGAGGGAGTTGGATACATTGTTGATCCAGTTCCGAACAACCCTTGGGTGGTCGGTGACTGTGGAAACTATGCTCAGCGAGCCTTCGACGAGGACATTTGGACGCTAAAAACCTGCATCTCGATCTCTTTCGCCATTTGGAACCGCTGGACCGGAGGGCTATGGTTTGGAGAATTAGGATTAGATGGCTAGTCTAACTGAAGAAGATGATTATTTATAGGGGCTTCGGAATTACTCCAGGAGGATGTGAAGAGGTTAAAACAATGTGAATGTAGTGTGGTTTGGATGCAAATGAAGATCAAGGAGTAGTGAAAAAGTCGAGGAAAATCGGTTCCTAATGGAGAAGTAAATGGGAGAAGTTATGCGCATGCATGAGGAGAGCTGCGGTGGTTTGACTGCTGCATGCAATGGATTGGACAGGCTCTTCGGTTTCCTTTTCTCTCTCCCACGCGCACAGAATGGCCCACTTGCATGCTGCAGTTTATTGGCTGGAGTCTGGCTGCAGCTGCTCATGCGTACGCTAATTAATGCAGTGAATGCGGGGCATGGAGGGAATCGGGCGCATGCAAAAGGGTATATACGCAGACTAATTAGAGAAATACTGAAAAAAGTTATGCGCAGACAAAAGAGGACCAGAGGGAGTACTACTCATGTTCCTACTACGGTTAAGGAATATGCAGTTATCCTCAAAAAAGAAAAGTCTTCACGCTTCCGCATGCATGAGAATTTGGTTCTGCTCGCAATATCGATGATAGCTAGAGGATGAAGTGAACCCAGAGGCATGCTAGCACGGGAGTGTACTCATGTTCCTACTACTCCTACAACTAGTAGTAGTACAACTGTGGTACACTTGATGGTCAAAATACTATTATTCATCCGGTCCTCACAATGAAGTGACAAGACCCTGCGCCCGAGGTGACACCAGTCCAGGCGGCGTGTCCGGGTTACCAAAGTCAGCCTCACCTTGTGCACTGTGCAGTCACTGTCACCGCCGCTATATAGCATGCCTCGCCTCGTCTCCCTCTCCCCTAGCACCACTCCATCTCCATCTCCGTCTCGTCGGAGATCCTGAGGTCACTCTTCATTATCTCACTGTGCCCCCGCATACCCTCGCCTCACTCGCCTCCCCCAGTACCACTATTCCCTCGCTAGCCGCTCTAGCACCGACAGCCTTCTCCCCCGTAAATCAAGCCCCCCAAAACCCCACCTTCCAAACTCCACCATGGCCGAATGCGAACCGGGCAGCATCCATATGAGCCGCGATTGGAGCAATCTCCCCAGTCACGTCCTCGACCTCTGTTGTTCGTGTATGGATATGTTGAGCGCCCTGCGGCTGGCTGCATGCTCGAGGGGCATGCACACGGCCATCATCGAAGCGAGGCCAAAGCTTTTCAAGACACCCTGCTTGCTACTTTCTGGTCTTGCGAGATTGGCTCACCATGATACGGAGGCGTACATGATGCCCCTCGACTTCAATCCGATCTCCATTAGCCGAAACTTCTTTGCAGGTATGTAGTGGGTCGCCGTACATCATTTCCCTCGACTTCGATCCGATCACCATCGCCCGAAACTTCTTGGCAGGTATGTACTAGGTCGGCATGAACTCCCACTGGATGGCTGCCTTCAGAGAAGACGGTAAAAAGTTGGTGCTCGTGAACTTCCAGACCTCCCATGAGATTATCCTTCCTCCGTTGGATTATATAGAGTTTTACCATCGCGGTCCTAGTCATCTAGATTACCACGTCAGTTGGACGGACCTTGTTTTGCATAAGATTGTAATCTTCCAAGTGCCCACACGACATGCGAATTACGCAGACTTCAAGCTAATTCCCTTGTTCGACCGCGGACTCGCCTATCTTTACGCCGGTGCCTTCTTTAGCTGGAGACAACTCAGCTCGCAGTGGATCATCATCAAAGCTGATACACACTTCTGTGATGCTATTGAACACAATGGAATCATCTATGCGATCGACAAAGCAGATGGCACCATGTATTGCTGGGACGGCGCGTGTAAGTTGTTTCTGTCTCATGTTAATGATGACGCCATGACACTGTTTGAACTTTTTGTGATGATTGGCATATCCCTGTTTGAGCAGAATTTGAGTAGAACTATGGCAATGTATTAGAGACGCCATAAATCGGCTATATTTGGAATGAGTTAATTCATGCGATTGTGATCTTGTCATTACAGCCAATTTGTACCCCTGAATAGTCAAACGGTTAGGAATATATGGATATTCTCCTTATTTTACAGTAATCTATATACTACTACTAAATATGAGTGTGTATCAATGGCCATGTTAGTTTCCTCATTTTCATGATGTAGAAACATGCACCACACTGTTGGTTTCATCTAACCATACATTAGGGAAGTAAATGTGCATATGGAGAACTCTATATTTGGAAGTAGTGAAATCATGTAATGCTTACCATGGGTACATACATATATTCGCCCTTCAGCAATCAATGGCTAGAATAATATCCTCACAAAAATTTTGCCCAGAGAACACGAGTACATAACAATGCATGGTCTGTTAGTTGCCTTGAAGAATTTGTTTGTGAGGACAGAACATGATTACATAACATGCATGACATGGTAGTTTCCTGTGAAGAATCGATTGCGAGATAACATGAGTATAACCATGCATGGCACTTCTATATTTTTGAACCCAGTATACATTTCCCTGTATTTTCCTCCCAGTTCCAACAGGGACATATCAATGATGTTTCTTGCATTATCCTACTCATACTCTGAACAATGCTGACCTTACATTAACAATGCCTATCCTTTTTGATATGATGTAGTGTCCCTACAGTTACTGCCCTTTGTAATCACACCACCTTTGCCAAAAACAGGGAAGCACAACTGGTTCCTCGCTAGATCAGATGACGGTGAAAGACTGATGATCATTCGGACACATGAGCCCGAAAATTATATTGCAAAAACCCCACTGTATACAAGCACCGTGAAATATGTGAGTATCCGGGCAGTGGCAGTTACGTCTATGAGCAGGATACCAGCTTGTTGGGGCCTTCAGGATTTTTTAGTTGGAGGCGGGTAAACAGCCTTGGTTCACACTCTCTGTTTCTCGGACTCAATTATCCGATTAACCAGGAGATCACCGTTGGCAAGGACCTTGATGGCAGAGAGGCTTTGTTTGCTATGGAAAACTGTGTCTACATGGCGAGCCCTAGGAGTTCGGGAGCAAACTCCCCTGATTGTCAACGATACAGCCTGCAGCCAAAAGAAGGTGAGAATGACAAAGGCATCCGGATTAACTTTGATCCTTGGATGTCTCAATTACGACAGGCAGTGATGTGGTTCAAGCCCGGTTGATAGGTAATTGGGCTGTTGCGTCGAAAGGGTGGAGTACTGGTGTCTCCGGATCATTGGTCACTGAAGCGGGGCTGCAAATTATGATAGTGTTGGATCATCTCTTCGAATGACTTTGTTGTCTTTGCTGCTTGTTCTGGATCGGTAGTTCTTTCTTTTGTTATGCATATTCCTTGTCATTTGGTCATCCTCGTCTATGTCACACTTATTATGTAATAGTTGCCTCTGTTTAGAATGTCATTCTCGTCTGGATCACGAGAGTCTGAGCGCTGCAGATGGGTGCGTTTTGGTGGTGTAGGAAGAGTTCTTATGAACTATCATGTCTTGCTATTTATGTCAGTAGTAGTCACTAGTCAGTGTTTGAATGTTGTATATATCGTTGTTTCGAACTGTTTATTGTCTCGAACTACTAGTGGGCTAAATGAGGGCATCACCATTATGCAGTGTTCAGAGTGTATCTCCTTTTTTCAAGTTATATAATTTGAGCTCAGTGTCTTTTCGATGATGTACACTTGCTTGGGCCAGTGCGGTGTCGTTGAATATGGGCCGAGTAGTAACGCAATGCCAAACAGGTCAATTATGACTCGCAGGCCGGGCTCTCAAAAGATCCTAAAAAAGGTCGGGCTCTCGAAAAAAGAAAGAATAAGGACTCTTAGGCTGACATGTGGGCGCCACCGGTGTTTTCGTGCACTTGCGAGCTGAGAGCATATTGGCGCGTGTTGAAAATTCAAGCTACCTTTTCATCCCCAATCTCCCGCCCCCCCCCCACCTCTAGAATCTCGATTCCTACTCCAGTTCCCCCAAATCCCCCTCCTGTACTCCCTGTACTCAAGCTCACTATCATGTCGCTGGTCAACGCGGATCTCCGAGACGGAGATCCTGAGGTCCGTCCTACCTTCGGTCGCTGCGTGCTGTCGCTCAACAGTGGCATGGCGACGCTTGATGACCAGTTTGCCGGCAAAGTGCTGATGGTAACCATCAACGGTGACCGGCCTCCCGTCTCTCCGGACGACCTTGTAAAAGCTCTTGGCATTGCGCACGACATCCAAATAAGTGACTTGCTTGTCGAAGTCTGTCCGCCACCGGCTGATTTCTTCATCAGGTTCCGGACAACTTTCGACTGCAGTCGTGTGTTCGAATCTTCCCGGCGTTTGTTCTGTGATGGCGCGCTGGTGAGCGTTGATCGGTGGCACCCAGGATGGGGCTCGGTGCCCTCTGAGCTTGAGTTTTTAACAAAGCTTACCTTCCACGGCATGCCTCGACGTGCTTGGAACAACGAGTCCATGAATGAGCTTATCAACGACCTTGGAGGTGAGCTCGTAAGTATGTTTGTTCCTCCAGACAGTTGGGCTCTCACGGTTATGGCATGGATGAAGAAGCCGTTGATACGTCTCCAACGTATCTATAATTTTTGATTGCTCCATGCTATATTATCTTCTATTTTGAACATTATTGGGCTTTATTATACACTTTTATATTATTTTTTGGGACTAACGTATTAACCAGAGGCCCAGCCCAGAATTGTTGTTTTTTGCCTATTTCAGAGTTTCGCAGAAAAAGAATATCAAACAAAGTCCAAACGGAATGAAACCTTCGAGAACGTGATTTTCGGAACGAACGTGATCCACAGGACTTGGACCCTATGTCAAGAAAGCTACTAGGAAGCCACGAGGTAGGGGCGCGCCTACCCCCCATGGGCGCGCCCTCCACCCTCGTGGGCCCCACGTTGCTCCACCGACTTACTCCTTCCTCCTATATATACCTACGTACCCCAAACTACCAGATACGGAGCCAAAAACCTAATTCCACCGCCGCAACCTTCTGTACCCATGAGATCCCATCTTGGGGCCTGTTCCGGAGTTCCGCCGGAGGGGGCATCGATCACAGAGGGCTTCTACATCAACACCATAGCCTCTCTGATGAAGTGTGAGTAGTTTACCTCAGACCTTCAGGTCCATAGTTATTATCTAGATGGCTTCTTCTCTCTTTTTGGATCTCAATACAATGTTCTCCCCTCTCTTGTGGAGATCTATTCGATGTAATCTTCTTTTGCGGTGTGTTTGTTGAGACCGATGAATTGTGGGTTTATGATCAAGTTTATCTATGAACAATATTTAAATCTTCTGAATTCTTTTATGTATGATTGGTTATCTTTGCAAGTCTCTACGAATTATCAGTTTGGTTTGGCCTACTAGATTGATCTTTCTTGCAATGGGAGAAGTGCTTAGCTTTGGGTTCAATCTTGCGGTGTCCTTTCCCAGTGACAGTAGGGGCAGCAAGGCACGTCTAGTATTGTTGCCATCGAGGATAACAAGATGGGGTTTATATCATATTGCATGAGTTTATCCCTCTACATCATGTCATTTTGCCTAAGGCATTACTCTGTTCTTATGAACTTAATACTCTAGATGCATGCTGGATAGCGGTCGATGTGTGGAGTAATAGTAGTAGATGCAGGGAGGAGTCGGTCTACTTGTCTTGGACGTGATGCCTATATACATGATCATACCTAGATATTCTCATAACTATGCTCAATTCTGTCAATTCCTCAAATAGTAATTTGTTCACCCACCGTAAAATACTTATGCTCTTGAGAGAAGCCACTAGTGAAACCTATGGCCCCCGGGTCAATTTCCGTCATATTAATCTCCCATCAACAAGCTATTTCTAGCGCTGTTTTTATTTTGCTTTTATTTTACTTTGCATCTTTATCATAAAAATACCAAAAATATTATCCTATCATATCTATCAGATCTCACTCTCGTAAGTGACCGTGTAGGGATTGACAACCCCTTATCGCGTTGGTTGCGAGGATTTATTTGTTTGTGTAGGTGCGAGGGACTCGCGCGTAGCCTCCTACTGGATTGATACCTTGGTTCTCAAAAACTGAGGGAAATACTTACACTACTTTGCTGCATCACCCTTTCCTCTTCAAGTGAAAACCAACGCAGTGCTCAAGAGGTAGCAAGAAGGATTTCTGGCGCCGTTGTGACGCCCGGATAATTAAGCTACAGTAATCTTCTGCTAATGATGCCATCTCATCATTTTTACTGTTTCTAGAACCCATGTTAATCCAAACTAATTCTAAATTCAAATTCAAATTAAAGTTCAGGATTCAAATTTCTCAAACATGCAAAATAAAATGTTCAAAGTGTGGCAAATATTCCATAACTAATTATGGTGGTGACCCAACACTTTTGTAAAATACTTAAATGCCCTTTTGTGGATATAATAGTGGTTACAAAGAATTATTAAATGCTTTTTAGATCATAAAAATACTAAACTATTTTATTTGAACCTCAAACTAAATGTGGCAGTGGTATAATTAGTAATACCAATTTAGATGTTGTCACTATATTTTATAAAGCTAATTTCTATTCAAAAATAAAAGAAAACTAAAACTATACAAAGAAAAATAAGAAAAAGAAAATGCAAAAGAGTTAAGAAAAAAAGGAAACCCCCTGGCTCCCCTGGGCCTCGTCCCACCCCCACCCGATCCAGCCCACCTAACACCCCCACGGCCCAACTCCCTGCACCGGTTGCCTCCCCCTCCTTCTTGTTCCTCGGACTCGGCCGCTACAGGGCGCTCCCGCCAGCGGTCGGCACCGCACCACCTCGTCGACGACGCGGGAGAGGATAAGGCCTCCACCGAGGCCGCCCCCGAGATATTTTCTCCCACTCACCTCACCCTCTCTCCCTCGGTCACTCCCTCTCCCCAGATCCCTTTCCCCCTCCCCCCATCGAGCCCGTTCGCCGTCGGCCACCTCGCCTCGATGTGGCCACCGCCCCCCTGCGCCAAGCTGACGTGCCCACAAGCTCCACCTCGTCCTCCGCTCCTTCTCTGTCGAACCACGGGACCCGAAGCGATCCACAACGCCGACGACAACATCGTCTTCCACCTTCAGACGCGTGGGAGCTCGCCGTTGACCCACGCCGCCCCGAGCACCTCGAGTCGTCCCCGGGCCGTCTCTGCAATGGCCGTGAGCCCTCGATCCTCCTCCTTCTCTCCCCGGCCTCTCCTCGTAGACGTAGCTCACCCCCGACGCACTCGCGCTTCCGCCACTGTGGTCGAGCTCGCCGGCATGGCCCCTGTGGTCGAGCTCGCCGGCATGGCCCCTGTGGCCGCAGCCCGCACCCGAGTCCGCTTGCGTGCTCCGTGCCTCCGGCCGCACCCAACGCACGCGCTCGCTCACCCCCACTACCCCGGTCCGTCCCGACGCGCCGCGTCACCCCTGCGCCCGCGCTGCATCTCGCCCGAGATGGCCATTTCCTGCTTCTACCGCGAGACCTCATGGTCTCCTGCCTGTGTGCCCATCCACCCCTCCTCTGCCTCGCCGGTGCTCTACCGCTCGCCTGTACCGCGGCCGCCCCGCGCCGCCTCCTCTGCCGCGCCACCACGCCCTCCCACACCCGCAGTTGCCAGCGGCCACCTCCGGCGCCGCACCGGCGACCTGGCGCGTCCCCTCTCCCGTGGCCGTTCGGGCGGGTGACCACGCCCGGCCACCCCATCGCGCGGCCCCGCTTTCCCCGCTGCGCCTGCTGATGGCCCGCGCTCGTGTGCCTCCCCTGGCCGCTCGCCCGGCTCACCTCCGCACTGCACCCTGCGCCCCGCCGCGGCCCCCTACTCTCCCCATCGCCGGCAACTGCCCCGGCCACAGCCCGCGTCGCCGCGCCCGGTTCCTCGCGGGCGCCCACGCCCCAGCGCCCGATGCCCGCTAGCCCGCTCCAGTGGCCAGCTGGGCCACTGCCAGCGGGGCCCCACGCCCCTGTTTATTAAAAAAGGAAATGTTAAAAAGTATGTTAATAAAAATAATTAATTAATTAGTTAAACGCTTAATTAACTTAATTAATTTTTCCTAATTAACTAATTGGCTAATTAGTTAGTCAGAGGACTCTATGACAGTGGGGCCCCATCCCTAGTTAGTTTAATTTAAACACCCTTTTAAAATATGTGACACTGACAGATGGGCCCCATTGACCCTGTTGACTGTCAACATTGACCCAGTCAATGCTGACTGTACCGCTGACTGGGCACTGACCGGCCCCACACGTCAGGGTTGACCATAGTCAACTCAGCTGACTGCTGACGTCATGATGATGTCATGCTGGTGCAATAACCCTATTTTAGATTAATAATAAATCTAGGATATTGCATAAACTTTAGAAATTCATAGAAATTAATCCGTAACTCGGATGAAAAAGTTTTATACATGAAAGTTGATCAGAACGACGAGACGGATCCGGATACGCTCTCCGTTCGTCTGTCGCATGCCCCTAGAATAGCGAACATGCAACCTTTCCCCTCCGATTCATCTGTCCGAAAATGCCAGACTTCAAGAAAACTTTCGCGGATGGTATTCCCCTTCGCCGGTATCGTGTAGCACTGCTGTAGAACCCCCCCTAGCACCGCGTATCGTCTTGTCATCCATATGTTTGCTCTGTATTTACTGTTTCTTCCCCCTCTTCTCTTCGGTAGACCCCGAGACCGCTGTTGATGCCGTTATGATCGACTGCTTCGACGACGACCCCCCTCCTCGCCTGAGCAACCAGGCAAGCCCCCCCTTTGATCATTCCAATATCGCCCATTCCATTCTCTCATGCTTGCATTAGATTTTGCTACTGTTATTGATTGCTCCTATTCTGATGCATAGCCTGCTTTTGTACCTACTATTGTTACCTACCGGCTTACCCTAAACTGCTTAGTATAGGTTGGCTAGTGATCCATCAGTGACCTCCACCTTGTCTTTGTTGCCCCTGCTTCATCATCGACGCCTCGATCAGCGTGATCGACGACCAGAGCCCGACACCTCACATCACATCACGCCCCTTTTGTTGCTCGACTCTGTAGTGCTACTATCGAGTGCCTAGGGTGATCCCTCATAACACACTCCTGATGATAATTCTGTAGTGTAGTTATTCGGTCGTGGTCATCGAGAGTGATTTCCTCTTTCACCATTCCTGATACGGCTCTGTCGTTCAACACCTCAAGTGTGAACCTCGAGGGTGGTCCCTCTTACGTTCACCTTGATGATTACACTGAGTGGAATCCACCGGGGGTGATTCCTCGGGTTTTCTTCCTTGATGTTTTGGACACATGGTTACCTTGACTTTACTTGAGACCATTGTTGAAGTCGGATCGGCCCCGAGGGGTACCCGCGAGTTGATGTGAAAGCCGGGCGGGCCCGAAGAGCACCCGTGCGATGTGACAGTGGCGGATGGCTGTTTAGCGGTATCACCTAGGAGGGGTGATAGCTCCGGACTTGTCCCGACAGCCGTCACTACTTTTAATTGTTAATGCACTAACAGGTTTCGGTATTTGTTCTGAATTGGCCTTTGGCCTTTACGCACTAACCACCACGCGAGAATAGTTATGGGCCTCGACGTCGTGGTATTAGCCGAAGCTTTGACATATGTCCAGTTCAGCATTGTGGCACGGTCCGATCATGCCATCCACTACACGGGTGGTGCTGGTATCCACCCTGCACACAACGACCCGGAGTGCAACGGGCGATGGGCCCAGACCCCGGAGTGCTTAGGATGTAGACCGGCGGGGACCTCTCTGCTGAGCCTAGGTAGGGTTGCGACGTGTTGATCTTCCGAGGCCGGGCATTGACCCCAGAAAGGTGCGTCCGGCCAGAGTGATCGAGCGTGTTGGGTAACGTGGTGCACCCCTGCAGGGAAGATCTTTATTCGAATAGCATGTCCACGGTAATGGACGTTCAGACTTGTATCCTGATCTTATACAACTAGAAATGGATACTTGATATGTGACGGATATGTTGGCTCCGGGATTGCTTTGTCGCAGGGAGTCGAGGAAGGATATCTGGGCCTTACTGTTACAACATGATTGTTAATTAAACTGCTATTCTTTACTCTTCTACATGCTGCAAGATGCTTGGAGCTGCTTGAAGATGCTAGTCTTCGGTAGGCTAGGCCTTCCCCTCTATTCTGGCATTCTGCAGTTCAGTCCACAGATACAGCCCTTCCATTTGATACCATTACATACTTAGTTTTGATCTGATGCTTGCGAGTACTTTGGATGAGTACTCACGGGTCCTTTGCTCCCCTTTTCCCCCTTGCTTCCATTTTCCGGTTGATGCAACCAGATGGTGGCCCCCAGGAGTTAGATGCCACCCCCGTCGACTACGACTACTAACCCGAGGGTACCTACTACTACGTGGAGCCCGCCGACGACCAGGAGTAGTTAGGAGGTCCCAGGCAGGAGGCCTTGCCTCTTCGATCGTTGATGTTTGTGCTAGCCTTCTTAAGGCAAAACTTGTTTAACTTATGTCTGTACTCGGATATTGTTGCTTCCGCTGACTCGCTTATGTATCGAGCTATGTATTCGAGCCCTCGAGGCCCCTGGCTTGTAATATGGAGCTTGTATGACTTTCATTTGTGTCTAGAGTTGTGTTGTGGTATCTTCCCGTGAGTTCCTGATCTTGATCGTACACGTTTGTGTGTATGATTAGTGTACAGTCGAGTCGGGGGCGTCACAAGTTGGTATCAGAGCCGACTGCCTGTAGGAACCCCCTTTCCAACTCCTTGGCCGATGTCGAGTCTAGTCTTTGAAAAACTTTTTTACTAACATGGCTGTGTGGCTTACGGGCCCACGTCGCCATTGGGTGGTATTAGGATCTTTTACTCCTCGACCTTTACTCTGGGACTCTGATCTCTCTTCTATTCGGGTTAAATGATTTTGCTAACTCTATCCTAGGTTCTCGTGATCACATCCATCCGTAGATTTGTATTACGCCTTTCTTGAATTGGGAGCGAGGATCTGCTTCACATTGTTCACGGGCCGCAGGATCCTTTTATCGAGGGCACCCTGCGTCGTCCCCTGCAAATTCCTCGCTCTAGTGGTTTTCTCTGACGTGGATGTAGCCTTTGTTGTGTCTCGTTGTTGTATCCTTCCATCGCGTGCCAGCGTGCCACCTAGTATGTCTAGGATGATTCTCTTGTCCGAACTCATACTAACAACGTGTAAATGGCTCTGTATATGTATATGTATGTCTTTAATGACTGCTGCTTTGCACATACTACGTCTTTGCTCACTGTTCAAGTTACATCATGAATGACTCCCTACACTTGCTCGACACCTTGCTAAGCTACCCCGTGTTGCATTTAAGCAAGATGGTTAGACCCATTGGTTGTGGTCGTAGAGGCGACAATCCACCACCTCTCGAATACATGGCCGGAATGATACAACAGTTTGATGTTGAATCACCAGTTCATGGTAGGAGTCATGGCTCAGTTTGCGCTCCCAATATGAATCAGCAACCCACCCCAGCAACACTACAAGACTTTGCGCATCTTAACCCTGTCATCTATTGCAGCTCAACTCAGCCACTAATTGATGCTGATGATTGGCTCCATGACATCACTTTCGACTTGGAGTCTGCTGATGTAGCCCCTCCCAACTATGTCGCCTTCGCGGCTTATTACCTGAAAGGCTCCGATGCTAAATGGTGGGACCGCCACAAGCATTCCTTACCTATTGGAACCGCCATCACTTGGCCGGAATTTCAAGCTGCATCCCGCGGGCCAATGCGGAACCACCATGATTACTCACAATGTCCCCCGTTGAACTTGAAGGGTTGGAATCCATGTTTCCCCCATTGTTTTGAAGTCGTCCAATATCGACCTCATTCTGGGGATGGAATGGTTGAAGACACATACCGCTTCTACCATTTGCGCCGCTAAGACCGTCCATCTAATACATCCTTTAAGTGAGATAGTAAGCTACCATGCTCATCTTGTTTGAAATGCCGAAGTGCAGATTTATTCCTTGAACGCGTGAAATGCTTCCCCTTTTGTGAGAATTGAAAATGCTCCTGTCGTTTGTGAATTCCAGGAAACCTTTCCGGAAGAACTACCCAGTCCAGGACTTTGGACTTGCTGCAGTTAAGCTTGCACTGAAGTTGTGGCGGCATTTCCTTTTTGGTACTCGTTGTGAGATCTTCACCGACCATCAAAGTCTAAAGTAAATGTTTACTCGGCTAGATCTGGATCTCTGTCAGCAACGATGTATGGAAACAATCACAGACCATGACTACGTATTTTTATACCCCTGGCAAGGCTAATGTAATAGCCAATGTCCTGAGTCGCAAGTCTTATTGCAACAACCACATGGCAAGATGATCTCAACCCTTGCAAGATGATCTCACTTACAGAGAGCATATGGCCCGCTTTCTTGATCAAGCTGAACGTCGCACCCGTTTGAGGGCTGCCAAATTTCTAAAAGTTCAGTGCTCAAATCCTTCTGAAGGTGAAGCCACATGGGAACTCGAGGATCGTCTTCGAGATGAATGCCCCGCTTTGTTTCCTTCTACCTCCTAAAATCTCGGGACGAGATTTCTTGTAGTGGAGGAGAATTGTGACGCCCGGATAATTAAGCTACAGTAATCTTCTACTAATGATGCCATGTCATCATTTTTACTGTTGCTAGATCCCATGTTGATCCAAACTAATTCTAAATTCAAATTCAAATTAAAGTTTAGGATTCAAATTTCTCAAACACGCAAAATAAAATGTTCAAAGTGTGGCAAATATTCCATAACTAATTATGGCGGTGACCCAACACTTTTGTAAAATACTTAAATGCCCTTTTGTGGATATAATAGTGGTTACAAAGAATTATTAAATGCTTTTTAGATCATAAAAATACTAAACTATTTTATTTGAACCTCAAACTAAATGTGGCAGTGGTATAAGTAGTAATACCAATTTAGATGTTGTCACTATATTTTATAAAGCTAATTTCTATTCAAAAATAAAAGAATGCTAAAACTATACAAAGAAAAATAAGAAAAAGAAAATGCAAAAGAGTTAAGGAAAAAAAGGAAACCCACCGGCTCACCTAGGCCTCGTCCCACCCCCACCCGAGCCAGCCCACCTAACCCGCCCCCACGGCCCAACTCCCTGCACCGGTTGCCTCCCCCTCCTTCCTATTCCTCGGACTCGGCCGCTACAGGGCGCTCCCGCCCGCGGTCAGCACCGCACCACCTCGTCGACGACGCGGGAGAGGATAAGGCCTCCACCGAGGCCGCCCCCGAGAAATTTTCTCCCACTCACCTCACCCTCTCTCCCTCGGTCACCCCCTCTCCCCAGATCCCTTTCCCCCTTCCCCCCATCGAGCGCGTTCGCCGTCGGCCACCTCGCCTCGATGTGGCCACCGCCCCCCTGCACCAAGCCGACGTGCCCACGAGCTCCACCTCGTGCTCCGCTCCTTCTCCGTCGAACCACGGGACCCGAAGCGATCAACAACGCCGACGACAACATCGTCTTCCACCTTCGGACGCGTCGGTGCTCGCCTTCGACCCACGCCGCCCGAGCACCTTGAGTCGTCCCCGGGCCTTCTCTGCAACGGCCGTGAGCCCTCGATCCTCCTCCCTCTCTCCCTGGCCTCTCCTCGTAGATGTAGCTCGCCCCCGAGGCACTCGCGCTTCCGCCGCTACGGTCGAGCTCGCTGGAATGGCCCCTGTGGCCGCAGCCCGCACCCGAGTCCGCTTGCGTGCTCCGTGCCTCCGGCCGCACCCAACGCACGCGCTCGCTCACCCCCACTACCCCGGTCCGTCCCGACGCGCCGCATCACCCTGCGCCTGCACTGCATCTCGCCCGAGATGGCCATTTCCTGCTTCTGCCGCGAGACCTCGTGGTCTCCTGCCCGCCTGCCCATCCGCCCCGCCTCTGCCTCGCCGGCGCTCTGCCGCCCGCCTGTACCGCGGCCGCCCCGCGCCGCCTCCTCTGCCGCGCCACCACGCCCTCCCACACTCGCAGTTGCCCGCGGCCACCTCCGGCGCCGCACCGGCGACCTGGCGTGTCCCCTCTCCCGTGGCCGTTCGGGCGGGCGACCACGCCCAGGCGCCCGCAGCCCCGCTCTGCCCGCCGGCCGCGCCCACGGCCGCCCGCGCCCCGGCCACCCCATCGCGCGGCCCCGCTGGCCCCGCTGTGCCTGCTGATGGCCCGCGCTCATGCGCCTCCCCTGGCCGCTCGCCCAGCTCACCTCCGCACTGCGCCCTGTGTCCCGCCGCGGCCCCCTGCTCTCCCCGTCGCCGGCAACTGCCACGGCCGCAGCCCGCGTCGCCGCGCCCGGTTCCTCACGGGCGCCCACGCCCCAGCGCCCGATGCCCGCTAACCCGCTCCAGTGGCCAGCTGGGCCACTGCCAGCAGGGCCCCACGCCCCTATTTATTTAAAAAAGGAAATGTTAAAAAGTATGTTAATAAAAATAATTAATTAATTAGTTAAATGCTTAATTAACTTAATTAATTTTGCCTAATTAACTAATTAGCTAATTAGTTAGTCAGAGGACTCTATGACAGTGGGGCCCGATCCCTAGTTAGTTTAATTTAAACACCCTTTTAAAATATGTGACACTGACAGATGGGCCCCATTGACCCTGTTGACTGGTCAACATTGACCCAGTCAATGATGACTGTACTGCTGACTGGGCACTGACTGGCCCCACACGTCAGGGTTGACCATAGTCAACTCAGCTGACTGTTGACGTCATGATGATGTCATGCTGGTGCAATAACCCTATTTTAGATTAATAATAAATCTAGGATATTGCATAAACTTTAGAAATTCATAGAAATTAATCCGTAACTCGGATAAAAAAGTTTTATACATGAAAGTTGCTCAGAACGTCGAGACGAATCCGGATACGCCCTCCGTTCGTCTGTCGCATGCCCCTAGCATAAAGAACATGCAACCTTTCCCCTCTGATTCATCTGTCCGAAAATGCCAGACTTCAAGAAAACTTTCCCGCATGTTATTCCCCTTCGCCGGTATCGTGTAGCACTATGGTAGAACCCCCTAGCACCGCGTATCGTCTTGTCATGCATATGTTTGCTCTATATTTACTGTTTCTTCCCCCTCTTCTCTCTGGTAGACCCCAAGACCGTTGTTGATGCCTTTATGATCGACTGCTTCGACGACGACCCCCCCTCCTCGCCTGAGCCACCAGGCAAGCCCCCCCTTTGATCATCTCGATATCGACCATTCCATTCTCTCATGCTTGCATTAGATTTTGCTACTGTTATTGATTGCTCCTATTCTGATGCATAGCCTGCTTTTGTACCTGCTATTGGTACCTACCTGCTTACCCTAAACTGCTTAGTATGGGTTGGCTAGTGATCCATCAATGACCTCCACCTTGTCTTTGTTGCCCCTGCTTCATCATCGACGCCTCGATCAGCGTGATCGACGACCAGAGCCCGACACCTCACATCACATCACGCCCCTTTTGGTGCTCGACTCTGCAGAGCTACTATCGAGTGCTGAGGGTGATTCCTCATAACGCACTCCTGATGATAATTCTGTAGTGTAGCTATTCGGTCGTGGTCATCGAGGGTGATTTCCTCTTTCACCATTCCCGATACGGCTCTGTCGTTCAACACCTCAAGTGTGAATCTCGAGGGTGGTCCCTCTTACGTTCACCTTGATGATTACATTGAGTGGAATCCACCGGGGGTGATTCCTCGGGTTTTCTTCCTTGATGTTTTGGACACACGGTTACCTTGACTTTACTTGAGACCATTGTTGAAGTCGGGTCGGCCCCGAGGGGTACCCGCGAGTTGATGTGAAATCCGGGCGGGCCCGGAGAGCACCGTGCGATGTGACAGTGGCGGCTGGCTGTTTAGCGGTATCACCCAGGAGGGGTGATAGCTCCGGACTTGTCCCGACAGCCGTCACTACTTTTAATTGTTAATGCACTAACATGTTAGGGTATTTGTTCTGAATTGGCCTTTGGCCTTTACGCACTAACCACCACGCGAGAATAGTTATGGGCCTCAGCGTCGTGGTATCAGCCGAAGCTTTGTCAGATGTCCAGTTCAGCATTGTGGCACGGTCAGATCATGCCATCCACTACACGGGTGGTGCTGGTATCCACCCTGCACACAACGACCCAGAGTGCAACGGGCGATGGGCCCAGACCCCGGAGTGCTTAGGATGTAGACCGACGGGGACCTCTCTGCTGAGCCTAGGTAGGGTTGCGACGTGTTGATCTTCCGAGGCCGGGCATTGACCCCAGAAAGGTGTGTCCGGCCAGAGTGATCGAGCGTGTTGGGTAACGTGGTGCACCCCTACAGGGAAGATCTTTATTCGAATACCGTGTCCACGGTAATGGACGTTCAGACTTGTATCCTGATTTTATACAACTAGAAATTGATACTTGATATGTGATGGATATGTTGGCTCCAGGATTGCTTTGTCGCAGGGAGTCGAGGAAGGATCTCTGGCCCTTAATGTTACAACATGATTGTTAATTAAACTGCTATTCTTTACTCTTCTACATGCTGCAAGGTGCTTGGAGCTGCTTGAAGATGCTAGTCTTCGATAGGCTAGGCCTTCCCCTCTATTCTGGCATTCTGCAGTTCAGTCCACAGATACAACCCTTCCATTTGATACCATTGCATACTTAGTTTAGATCGCCGACGACCAGGAGTACACTAGTAGAAAAGGGGGCTTTTGTCCCGGTTGGTAAGGGCCTTTAGTCCCGGTTTTTGAACCGGGACTAAAGGGTCGTTACTAATGCCTCCCCCCTTTAGTCCCGGTTCTTACACGAACCGGGACTAAAGGCCGTCCACGTGGACGCGGCCTGGAGCTCCACCTTTAGTCCCGGTTGGTGTTACCAACCGGGACTAAAGGAAATTTTATGATATTTTTTTAAAAAAAAAAATTTGCGAATTTTTTTTATTTTCAAATTTATGAATTATTTTAACCTCTAATCTCTAATCACCACCCCTCATCACTGCTTAATTTATCCTCTAATCTCTATTCACCCCTCATCATTCCAAATTATCTAACTTCCCGGACGGTCACCCATCCTCTCACTACTCCAGCTTGAGCACGCTCAACTTCCGGGTTCTATTCTCCCTCGTTTCCAAGTCTGCACTTGTTGTTTCCCTGACAATAGTAAGAAGTCAATTCTATTAACCCTCAGGAATTTAGCTTGAGCATGAAGTGACACATTTCACTGTTTGAGTTTGAAACTATTGTTTTAAAAAACAATAATTATTTAGTAACACTAATATTTCTGGAATAATTAGTTTGACCATTGTTTGACCACTGTTTGACCAGATTTGACCAAAATTCAAAAAAACTGAAATAATTATTTAGTAACACTAATATTCTAGAATAATTAGTTTGATCATTGTTTGACCACAGTTTGACCACAATTTGAAATTTTTTGAATTTTTTTGCCTCTCCAGATCTTAAAAGCCCCGTAACTTTTTTCTGTTAGGTTTTTGAGGATTTTGAAAATGGTTAACGGGGTTCCCCCAGTTAAATTCGGATGTAACTTTTTGAGTAGATGATTTTTCATATAAAAAACTTTTTCATCCGAGTTCGTATGCAAAAGTTATGCCCATTTTAAGAAATTCCAGAGAGATTTTGCAAATAAAGTTGAAATTCATATTTGTTAATTTTCTCAACAACTAGACCACATATCACATGGGAAACTTATTTTATTTTATTTTTTTGACATTTCCATCATTTTCTTTTATTTTTTCTAAAACTGAAAAGGCGGTCCACGGGGGGGGGGGGGGGGTGGTGGTGGTAGAGTTTGATGGGCCCTTTAGTACCGGTTCGTGCCATGAACCGGTACTAATGCCTCAAAGCCCATTAGTACCGGTTGGTGGCACCAACCGGGACTAAAGGACTAACCTTTAGTCCCGGTTGGTGCCACCAACCGGTACTAATGGGCATCGCACCCTTTAGTCCCGGTTCGTGGCACCAACCGGGACTAATGCCTTAGCCGCACGAACCAGGACCAATGCTCACATTAGTCCTGGTTCGTGACTGAACCGGGACTAATGTGAATATTGCCCTGTGACGAAAGCCTTGTTTTGTACTAGTGGTAGTTAGGAGGTCCCAGGCAGGAGGCCTTGCCTCTTCGATGGTTGATGTTTGTGCTAGCCTTCTTAAGGCAAAACTTGTTTAACTTATGTCTGTACTCAGATATTGTTGCTTCCGCTGACTCGCTTATGTATCGAGCTATGTATTCGAGCCCTCGAGGCCCCTGGCTTGTAATATGGAGCTTGTATGACTTTCATTTGTGTCTAGAGTTGTGTTGTGATATCTTCCCGTGAGTCCCTGATCTGGATCGTACACGTTTGCGTGTATGATTAGTGTACGGTCGAGTCGGGGGCGTCACAGCCGTTGCCGGGGAGGTCGACGCAAAAGTCAACATACCAAGTACCCATCACAAACCCTTATCTTCCGCATTACATTATTTGCCATTTGCCTCTCGTTTTCCTCTCCCCCACTTCACCCTTGCTGTTTTATTCGCTCTCTCTTTTCCGTTTGCTTGTCGTTATGGCTAGTCCCTTATCAACTCCTTTGTCCCCTGAGTTTGAAGTCTTTCACTTCAAACAAAGACAAGGAGAAAACTTAAAAGATGCCTGGGTGAGAATAATGGAGTCTTACCGTAATTGTACCTTTGAAGTGAACCTGAGAATTTTGCTTCGCAATTTTTATGTTGGATTAAATATGTCTCATAGACAACTCTTGGATTGCGTTGCCAAAGGCAATTTTATTGAAATTGATCCCCATATTGCGCATGAAGTTATAGAAGGTATAGTGGGAACACTACCTCAACAAAAGGGGCCTCATCATACCCAGGAAGAGACTCACGTTTTTGAAAAAAATTGCGAAGTAACTAAGATTTTACAGAAGTCTCATGAACCTCTTAAGAATGTTAGCGGAAATATTCACCGCATGAATATGTTGATTACTCTTTGCAATAAGCGGTTGGATTCTTTAGATCTAAAAATTTCAGAATATGAAGGGAAACGTAAAGAACCTCCCGGATCCGAGCTTTTTCCGCTAAAAAGTTGAAAGCCAAAGATGGCAATACCTAGATCTATCCTTGCTATTATGCCTAGCTAGGGGCATTAAACGATAGCGCTTGTTGGGAGGCAACCCAATTTTATTTTTAGTTTTTTGACTTTTGCTTCTGTTTAGGAAAAAAATATTTGTTCTAGCCTCTGGTTAGATGTGTTTTTATGTTTTAATTAGTGTTTGTGCCAAGTTAAACCTATAGGATTTTCTTGGATGATAGTTATTTGATCTTGCAGAAAATTCCAGAAACTTTCTGTTCACGAAAATAATTGTTAAAAATCACCAGAACGTGATAAAATATTGATTCCAATTTCTGCTGATCAGTAAACAAATTATATAGTTCTTCCTATTTTGGCAGATGTTTTGGAGTTCCAGAAGTTTGCGTTAGTTACAGATTACAACAGACTGTTCTGTTTTTGACAGATTCTGTTTTTCGTGTGTTGTTTGCTTATTTTGATTAATCTATGGCTAGTAAAATAGTTTATAAACCATATAGAAGTTGGAATACAGTAGGTTTAACACCAATATAAATAAATAATGAGTTTATTACAGTACCTTGAAGTGGTCTTTTGTTTTCTTTTGCTAACGGAGCTCACGAGATTTTCTGCTGAATTTTGTGTTGTGAAGTTTTCAAGTTTTGGGTGAAAGATTTGATGGATTATGGAACAAGGAGTGGAAAGAGCCTAAGCTTGGGGATGCCCATGGCACCCCCAAGATAATCTAAGGACACCTAAAAGCTAAAGCATGGGGATGCCCCGGAAGGCATCCCCTCTTTCGTCTACTTCCATCGGTAACTTTACTTGGAGCTATATTTTTATTCACCACATGATATGTGTTTTGCTTGGAGCGTCTTGTATGATTTGAGTCTTTTATTTTTAGTTTACCACAATCATCTTTGCTGTACACACCTTTTGAGAGAGACACACATGATTCGGAAATTATTAGAATACTCTATGTGCTTCACTTATATCTTTTGAGTTATATAGTTTTTGCTGTAGTACTTCACTTATATATTTTAGAGCACGGTGGTGGATTTGTTTTATAGAAACTATTATTCTCTCATGCTTCACTTAGATTATTTTGAGAGTCTTAAATAGCATGGTAATTTGCTTAAAAATCCTAATATGCTAGGTATTCAAGAATAGTAAAAACTTTCTTATGAGTGTTTTGAATACTAAGAGAAGTTTGATGCTTGATGATTGTTTTGAGACATGGAGGTAGTGATATTAAAGTTGTGCTAGTTGAGTAGTTGTGAATTTGAGAAATACTTGTGTTGAAGTTTGCAAGTCCCATAGCATGCACGTATGGTAAACGTTATGTAACAAATTTGAAACATGAGGTGTTCTTTGATTGTCCTCCTTATGAGTGGTGTTCGGGGACGAGCGATGGTCTTTTCCTACCAATCTATCCCCCTAGGAGCATGCGCGTAGTGCTTGGTTTTTGATGACTTGTAGATTTTTGCAATAAGTATGTGAGTTCTTTATGACTAATGTTGAGTCCATGGATTATACGCACTCTCACCTTTCCACCATTGCTAGCCTCTTCGGTACCGTGCATTGCCCTTTCTCACATTGAGAGTTGGTGCGAACTTCGCCGGTGCATCCAAACCCCGTGATATGATACACTCTTTCACACATAAACCTCCTTATATCTTCCTCAAAACAGCCACCATACCTACCTATTATGGCATTTCCATAGCCATTCCGGGATATATTGCCATGCAACTTTCCACCATTCCGTTTACCATGACACATTCATCATTGTCATATTGCTTTGCATGATCATGTAGTTGACATAGTATTTGTGGCAAAGCCACCATTCATAATTCTTTCATACATGTAACTCTTGGTTCATTGCATATCCCGGTACACCACCGGAGGCATTCATATAGAGTCATACTTTGTTCTAGTATCGAGTTGTAATCATTGAGTTGTAAATAAATAGAAGTGTGATGATCATCATTTTCTAGAGCATTGTCCCAAGTGAGGAATAATAAAAAAGAGAGAGAAAGGCCATAAAAAAGAGAAGGCCCAAAAAAATGAGAGAAAAAGAGAGAAGGGACAATGTTACTATCCTTTTACCACACTTGTGCTTCAAAGTAGCACCATGATCTTCATAATAGAGAGTCTCTTGTTTTGTCACTTTCATATACTAGTGGGAATTTTTCATTATAGAACTTGGCTTGTATATTCCAACAATGGGCCTCCTCAAGTGCCCTAGGTCTTCGTGAGCAAGCAAGTTGGATGCACACCCACTTAGTTTCTTTTGTTGAGCTTTCATATATTTATAGCTCTAGTGCATCTGTTGCATGGCAATCTCTACTCCTTGCATTAACATCAATCAATGGGCATCTCCATAGCTCATTGATTAGCCTCGTTGATGTGAGACCTTCTCCTTTTTTGTCTTCTCCACATAACCCCCATCATCATATTCTATTCCACCCATAGTGCTATGTCCATGGCTCACGCTCATGTATTGCGTGAAGGTTGAAAAAGTTTGAGATTACTAAAGTATGAAACAATTGCTTGGCTTGTCATCGGGGTTGTGCATGATGAGAGCATTCTTGTGTGACAAAAATGGAGCATGACTAAACTATATGATTTTGTAGGGATGAACTTTCTTTGGCCATGTTATTTTGAGAGGACATAATTGCTTAGTTAGTATGCTTGAAGTATTATTATTTTTATGTCAATATGAACTTTTATCTTGAATCTTTCGGATCTGAATATTCATACCACAATTAAGAAGAATTACATTGAAATTATGCCAAGTAGCATTCCACATCAAAAATTCTGTTTTTATCATTTACCTACTCGAGGACGAGCAGGAATTAAGCTTGGGGATGCTTGATACGTCTCCAACGTATCTATAATTTTTGATTGCTCCATGCTATATTATCTTCTGTTTTGGACATTATTGGGCTTTATTATACACTTTTATATTATTTTTTGGGACTAACCTATTAACCGGAGGCCCAGCCCAGAATTGCTGTTTTTCGCCTATTTCAGAGTTTCGCAGAAAAAGAATATCAAACGGAGTCCAAACGGAATGAAACCTTCGGGAACGTGATTTTCGGAACGAACGTGATCCAGAGGACTTGGACCCTACGTCAAGAAAGCTACCAGGAAGCCATGAGGTAGGGGGCGCGCCTACCCCCCTGGGCGCGCCCTCCACCCTCATGGGCCCCACGTTGCTCCACCGACGTACTCCTTCCTCCTATATATACCTACGTACCCCCAAACTACCTGATACGGAGCCAAAAACCTAATTCCACCGCCGCAACCTTCTATACCCGTGAGATCCCATCTTGGGACCTGTTCCGGAGCTCCGCCGAAGGGGGCATCGATCACGGAGGGCTTCTACATCAACACCATAGCCTCTCCGATGAAGTGTGAGTAGTTTACCTCAGACCTTCGGGTCCATAATTATTAGCTAGATGGCTTCTTCTCTCTTTTTGGATCTCAATACTATGTTCTCCCCTCTCTTGTGGAGATCTATTCAATGTAATCTTCTTTTGCGGTGTGTTTGTTGAGACCGATGAATTGTGGGTTTATGATCAAGTTTATCTATGAAAAATATTTGAATCTTCTGAATTCTTTTATGTATGATTGGTTATCTTTGCAAGTCTCTTCGAAATATCAGTTTGGTTTGGCCTACTAGATTGATCTTTCTTGCAATGGGAGAAGTGCTTAGCTTTGGGTTCAATCTTGCGGTGTCCTTTCCCAGTGACAGTAGGGGCAGCAAGGCACGTCTAGTATTGTTGCCATCGAGGATAACAAGATGGGGTTTATATCATATTGCATGAGTTTATCCTTCTACATCATGTCATCTTGCTTAAGGCGTTACTCTGTTCTTATGAACTTAATACTCTAGATGCATGCTGGATAGCGGTCGATGTGTGGAGTAGTAGTAGTAGATGCAGGCAGGAGTCGGTCTACTTGTCTCGGACGTGATGCCTATATACATGATCATACCTAGATATTCTCATAACTATGCTCAATTCTGTCAATTGCTCAACAGTAATTTGTTCACCCACCGTAAAATACTTATGCTCTTGAGAGAAGCCACTAGTGAAACCTATGGCCCCCGGGTCTATTTCCATCATATTAATCACCCGTCAACAAGCTATTTCTGGCGCTATTTCTGGCGCTGTTTTTATTTTTCTTTTATTTTACTTTGCATCTTTATCATAAAAATACCAAAAATATTATCCTATCATATCTATCAGATCTCACTCTCGTAAGTGACCGTGTAGGGATTGACAACCCCTTATCGCGTTGGTTGCGAGGATTTATTTGTTTATGTAGGTGCGAGGGACTCGCGCGTAGCCTCCTACTGGATTGATACCTTGGTTCTCAAAAACTGAGGGAAATACTTACGCTACTTTGATGCATCACCCTTTCCTCTTCAAGGGAAAACCAATGCAGTGCTCAAGAGGTAGCAGCCGTCCACCATACCGAAGGTGATTGGTGTTGAGATACCAGTGTAGGAACCGAGGTTGTACTATTCGTCGCCACCAAGGCCGCCACGGACCACGTTAGGGATGTACCTGTATCGAGTGTTCGTGCATGTCGAAGAAGTGGTCAATCCATCAATCGAAGTCCTGCCGCCGCCGCTGGTGCCATGGTCCGTCGACGACGTCCATTACAGGAGTCAACATCATACTTTCCCCGCGTTGCTCGGAACGATGGATGGCACATGGCCTACTCCATCGCGCGGCGGAGGCCACTTCTTCTTTGGGAGAAGAGGCAGGGCTGGCTGCCTGGATGTGCTCTAATTTGAGGTAACAACTGAATCTTGTCAGATACTAGTTAAATCCAAGCTATGGGTGTGAAGCACTGATGTGCCGGTACATTTGATTGTGACCTATTCTAATTTTGTACCTGAACTTTTTTTAGAAAGGGATGTACGTCAACTTAATGTGCTAGTAGAACTTATTGTGTTGTCTGTCTGTTTTCTTTGCACATCATTCAAGATATTTCCTTGTCATTGATAAAGATGATGAACCTTATGTACGAGTTCATTGGTTTCAACATAGCCCTACCCGTAGCGATCCACTACTTTCATCCTGATTGTGCCGCTTGCGTGAAATTTTTGTATGCAAGTTCAGTGTGCTATGATGTTCTATATGATTGTGTCAACTATATAAGTTTTTACTGAGCATCAGCAATGCATATGGATGAAAGATGTATTTACGAGCATCGACTGATGGGTCTCTCTCTCTCACACACACACACACACACGCACACACGCACAAGTGGGACCCGTTGAATTATTTCTTTGCTCGTGACAGCTTTTAATTAGGTTCCACTGTAATCTAACTTTTTTCTTAAGTTATTAATTGAGCTCAGTGACTTCAAAAAGTTGTACAGAAGCCTTGTTTGGACCTTTTCGGCGTCGCTAAATGTGGGCTAAGTAACCATGTTAGGTTGTACTGTACTACATAGGCCTTTTTTTCAACATCAGCAATGCAACTGGGCCGACAGTTGTACACAATATCCTGGTCAACTTGTTATTCTCCGCCCCGCTGGGCTGCAAACTTTCCTAGGAGGTATACATTAGGCTTAACAAGAAAATGAACTTTAAGAAATAATAAATGGGATGTAATTATAATAACTGGGCAGTAACTATAAAAAATGAACCAAACGTGTAATTACTTTAAAAAAATATTATTTTTGGAATTTGAAAATTTTAATTTCATTACTTGTTGGGCGCGCAATATTTTGTGGGATTTTAACGTAATACAAATTTATTTTGAAATTATATTTAATCTGACTATAAATTTCAGATAAAAATATTTCGGATCCCATAAAAATGTGGGAATTTTTTTTAATTCTGTTTTGAGCAGTTGGTTGAAATTATTAATCGTTGTCCTAGCTAGAAAATGGGTTGTACTTTTAACAAACTGTAAATGGGCTGTAGTAAATTCCATTAGAATTAAAAAATGGACTGTACATTCTTACAAATCGCAAATGGGCTATATATTCTCTGCCACACACTTGTGGGCCTTCTAAGTTGACGCGTCCCCTAAAAAAACTAAGTTGACGCGTATGCAACGCTTTGTCAACAACACACGGTTCTGGCAGCTGTTGCCGTTGGATGTCCATCCAACGGATGTCGTGCTTCTTCTTCCATCTCGGATATTCTTGCTTTAGCCGCCCAAAACATGATTCCTCCCCCTGACATCTGAGGCGCACCGTTTCGGAGGCTGACCTGTGGGCCTACTAAGTTGACGCGTACCAAGGGCTTTGTCAACTTAGTCAATATAAACGATTCTAGCTACAGTGACCGTACGATGTCCATCCAATGACCGTAGTGCTTCTTCAACCTCTGGTCTTCTTTCTCCAGCCGCCCAAAGCAGCGCCGGTCGTGCCGCGTGCTCCTGCCTCCCGTGGCCGGCTGTGATGCCGCAGAGGCCTCACCGCCCCCTACTACTCCCACCGCTGGCCAGGCCATCCCTCTACTCACCCACACCCCTTGTTATTTTGCGGCGACGGCAGCCTCACACCGCAGCCGAACCAGTGAACCCTCGTACTCCTCTCCGCGCGGGCTTCCACTGTCGCGTCTTCCCCGGCTCCGCGTCGTCCCCTTCCTAGGCCTCGCCGTCGTCCATCGCCCTGGTGCTCTCGGCGCGACGTGGTCAACGTGGTCAAGGAACGGCTTCCATCAGACGTGGACTATACGTGGAGAGGCTGACAGCTGGGTCCACGACGGCAGCAAGGAAGTTCCTCCTCATTACGCGGAAAATAATGATTCCTCCACCTGACAGCAGGGACCCACCGGACGGGCCACCGTATTTCGTGAAAAAAACGTTTCCCCCCTGACTGCTGGGACCCATCGGACGGGCCACCGTATTGCGTGAAAAAATGTTCCCCCCGCTGTCAGCTCGGACCCACCCGAAGTGCCTCCTTATTACGCACAAAAAAATGAATACTCCCCCTGCTGGTTGGGACCCACCTTGGTGGGAGGCTGACTTCTGGGCCTACTAAGTTGACGGGGATGGAGTGCTTTGTCAACTTAGTCAATATGGACGATTCTAGCTCCATTGACCGTACGATGACCATCCAACGGCCGTAGTGCTTCTTCAACCTCTGGTCTTCTTGCTCCAGCCGCCCAAAGCAGCGCCGGTCGCGCCGCATGCTCCTGCCGGCTGGGCTGCTGCGGAGGCCTCATCGCCCCCTACTATTCCCATCGCTGGCCAGGCCATCCCTCTACTCACCCACACCCCCTATTATTCTGTGGCACGGCAGCCTCACACCGCAGCGAACCAGTGAACCCTCGTACTCCTCTACGCGTGGGCATCCACTGTCGGGTCTTCCCCAGCTCCGCGTCGTCCCCTTCCTAGGCCTCGCCGTCGTCCACCGCCCTGGTGCTCTCGGCGCGGCGTGGTCAACGTGGTCAAGGAACGGCTTCCATCGGATGTGGACTGTACGTGGAGAGGCTGACAGCTGGGTCCACGGCCGCAGCAAGGAAGTGCCTCCTTATTACGCGCAAAATAATTATCCCTCCACCTGACAGCGGGGAACCACCGGGCGGGCCACCGTATTTCACGACAAAAATGTTGCCGCCACTGACAGCTCGGACCCACCAGCTATATCGTCGCACGCAAAGAAGTGCCTCCTTATTACGCACAAAAAGATGAATACTCACCCTGATAGCTGGGACCCAGTATAGTGGCAGGCTGACTTGTGGGCCTACTAAGTTGACGGGGACGGAGGGCTTTGTCAACTTAGTCAATATGCACGATTCTAGTTCAAGTGACCGTACGATGTCCATCCAACGGCCGTAGTGCTTCTTCAACCTCTGGTCTTCTTGCTCCAGCCGTCCAAACCAGCGCCGGTCGTGCCTCGTGCTCCAGCCTCCCATGGCCAGCTGTGCTGCCACGGAGGCCTCACCACCCCTACTACTCCAACCGCTGACCAGGCCATCCCTCCACTCACCCACACCCCCTGTTATTCTGCGGCGACGGCAGCCTCACACCGCAGCCAAACCAGTGAACCCTCGTACTCCTCTCCGCGCGGGCTTCCACTGCCGCGTCTTCCCCGGCTCCGCGTCGTCCCCTTCCTAGGCCTCGTCGTCGTCCACCGCCCTGGTGCTCTCGGTGCGGCGTGGTCAACGTGGTCAAGGAACGGCTTCCATCGGACATGGACTGCACGTGGAGAGGCTGACAGCTGGGTCCACGGCCGCAGCAAGGAAGTGCCTCCTTATGACGCGCAAAATAATTATTCCTCCACCTGACAGCGGGGACCCACCGGACGGGCTACCATATTTCACGAAAAAAACATTTCTCCCTGACTGCTGGGACCCACCAGCTACATCTTCGCACGCAAGGAACTGCGTCCGGGCAAAAAAAACGATTCGCCCCCTGACTGTTGGGACCCACCAACTACATCTTCGCACGCAAGGAAGTGCCTGACAGTCGGGACCCACCTGGTCGAAGCATACGTAGCGTTGTCATTCTGGTCGCGAACGTGTACGTACATACTGGTCGATGTAGAGGCGCGCGCGTGTCGTAGTAGAGCCCGCTGCCGCTACTGATTCCCGCCGGCCATGGCTGTCACGGCCAGTAGCCATCTACTACAAGCGTGGTGCCGGATGGCTCCGACGAGGAGCTCGCCGGCGAGGGCCCGATTGCTTCTTTTTTATTTTTTAGGGACCCGATTGCTTTTTGTATTTTTTTCAGGGGCGTGATTGTTGTTAGTTTTTATTGTAGGGAGCCGATTGCATGTAAAAAAATATTTGGCTTGTCAATGGTCAACCTAGCGGTCATACCTAACGGTCCACCTGACGGGTGGACCCGAGCTGTCATAATAACGTTTAAAGTTAACCAACATAGTCATCAGTGCAACATAGTAGTTTTTTGGAACAGTGAACCAATTTTGTGGTAGTTTTTTGAAAGATTAATGAAATGGTAGTGTTTTTTTAGACTTGCATGTAGGAGCATCTACAACCGGCCTCTCAAACCGTTTCAAATGCCCGGGCAGGCCGCACAGTCACGATTTTTTGACCCAGACGGGCCTCTCAAACGGCCTTCAAACGCCCGGGCTGAGCGACACCCCGCATATCCAGCCCAAATATGGGGCGGATATGGGGGCGCCCGGGTAAGCCCGCCACGTCGGATCCGATAGCCCGACCCCACCCCAAATTGCTGAAGGAAATATGCCCTAGAGGCAATAATAAAGTTATTGTTTATTTCCTTATATGATGATAAATGTTTATTATTCATGCTAGAATTGTATTAACCGGAAACTTAGTACATGTGTGAATACATAGACAAAAACAAAGTGTCCCTAGTATGCCTCTACTTGACTAGCTTGTTTGTCAAAGATAGTTATGTTTCCTAACCATAGACATGTGTTGTCATTTGATGAACGGGATCCCATCATTAGGAGAATGATGTGATGGACAAGACCCATTCGTTAGCTTAGCATTATGATCGTTACAGTTTCATTGCTACTGCTTTCTTCATGACTTATACATGTTCCTCAGACTATGAGATTATGCAACTCCCGAATACCGGAGGAACACCTTGTGTGCTATCAAACGTCACAACGTAACTGGGTGATAATAAAGATGCTCTACGGGTGTCTTTGAAGGTGTTTGTTGGGTTGGCATAGATCGAGATTAGGATTTGTCACTCCGTGTTTCGGAGAGGTATCTTTGGGCCCTCTCGGTAATGCTCATCACTATAAGCCTTGCAAGCAATGTGACTAATGAGTTAGTTGCGGGATGAAGTATTACGGAACGAGTAAAGAGACTTGCCGGTAACGAGAATGAACTAGGTATGATGATACCGACAAATGAATCTCGGGCAAGTAACATACCGATGACAAAGGGAACAACGTATGTTGTTATGCTGTTTGACCGATAAATTCATAGAATATGTAGGAGCCAATATGAGCATCCAGGTTCCGCTATTGGTTGTTGACCGGAGATGTGTCTCGGTCATGTCTACATAGTTCTCGAACCCGTAGGGTTTGCACGCTTAACGTTCGATGACGATTTGTATTATGAGTTATGTGATTTGATGAGCGAAGTTTGTTCGGAGTCCCGGATGAGATCACGTACATGACGAGGAGTCTCGAAATGGTCGAGAGGTAAATATCGATATATTGGAAGGCTATATTCGGACATCGGAAAGGTTCCGAGTGATTCGGGTATTTTTCGGAGTATCGGAGAGTTACGGGAATTCGCCGTGGGAAGTAGTGGGCCTTAATGGGCCATACGGGAAAGGAGAGAAGGGCCCCAAGGGGTGGCCATCTGCCCCCCACCATGGGATGGTCCGAATTGGACTAGGAGGGGGCGGGACCCGCTCCTTCCTTCTCCCGTCTTCCTCCTTCCCTTCCTTCTCCTAGTTGGAATAGGAAAGGGGGGCTGAATCCTACTTGGACCGGGAGTCCAAGTAGGACTCCCCCCTTTGGCGCGCCCCTTCTAGGGCCGGCCTCCTCTTCCTCCCTCCTTCATATACGTGGGCAGGGGGCACCCCAAAGGCACTCAAGATTTGTCTTAGCCGTGTGCGGTGCCCCCCTCCACAGTTTTACACCTCGGTCATATCGTCGTAGTGCTTAGGCGAAGCCCTGCGCTGGTAACTTCATCATCTCCGTCAACATGCCGTCGTGCTGATGAAACTCTCCCTCGGCCTTAGGTGGATCAAGAGTTCGAGGGACGTCATCGAGCTGAACTTCTGAAGATTGCGGAGGTGCCGTGCGTTCGGTACTTGATCGGTTGGATCGCGAAGACGTTCGACTACATCAACCGCGTTACTAAACGCTTCCGCTTTCGGTCTACGAGGGTACGTGGACACACTCTCCCCGCTCATTGCTATGCTTCTCCTAGATAGATCTTGCATGATCGTAGGCAATTTTTTTTGAAATACTACGTTCCCCAACAGTGGCATCCGAGCCAGGTCTATGCGTAGATGTTATATGCACGAGTAGAACACAAAGAGTTGTGGGCGATAATAGTAATACTGCTTACCAGCATGTCATACTTTGATTCGGTGGTATTTTTGGATGAAGCGGCCCAGACCGACATTACACGTACGCTTACGCGAGACTGGTTCTACTGACGTGCTTTGCACATAGGTGGCTGGCGGGTGTCCGTTTCTCCAACTTTAGTTGAATCAAGTGTGGCTACGCCCGGTCCTTGTTGAAGGTTAAAACAACACACTTGACAAAAAATCGTTGTGGTTTTGATGCGTAGGTAAGAACGGTTCTTGCTCAGCCCGTAGCAGCCATGTTAAACTTGCAACAACAAAGTAGAGGGCGTCTAACTTGTTTTTGCAGGGCATGTTGTGATGTGATATGGTCAAGACATGATGCTAAATTTTATTGTATGAGATGATCATGTTTTGTAACAGAGTTATCGGCAACTAGCAGGAGCCATATGGTTGTCGCTTTATTGTATGCAATGCAATCGCCCTGTAATTGTTTTTACTTTATCACTAAGTGGTAGCGATAGTCGTAGAAGCAATAGTTGGCGAGACGACAACGATGCTACGATGGAGATCAAGGTGCCGCGCCGGTGACGATGGTGATCATGACGGTGCTTTGGAGATGGAGATCAAAGGCACAAGATGATGATGGCCATATCATATCACTTATATTGATTGCATGTGATGTTTATCCTTTATGCATCTTATTTTTCTTAGTTCGGCGGTAGCATTATAAGATGATCTCTCACTAAATTCAAGGTACAAGTGTTCTCCCTGAGTATGCACCGTTGTGAAAGTTCGTCGTGCCGAGACACCACGTGATGATCGGGTGTGATAAGCTCTACGTTCACATACAACAGGTGCAAGCCAGTTTTGCACACGCAGAATACTCGGGTTAAACTTGACGAGCCTAGCATATGCAGATATGGCCTCGGAACACTGAGACTGAAAGGTCGAGCGTGAATCATATAGTAGATATGATCAACATAGTGATGTTCACCATTGAAAACTACTCCATCTCACGTGATGATCGGACATGGTTTAGTTGATTTGGATCACGTGATCACTTGGATGATTAGAGGGATATCTATCTAAGTGGGATTTATTAAGTAATATGAACTTAGTACCTAATAGTGTTTTGCATGTCTATGTTGTTATAGATCAATGGCTCGTGCTACTGTTCCTTTGAATTTTAATGCGTTCCTAGAGAAAGCTAAGTTGAAAGATGATGGTAGCAACTACACGGACTGGGTCCGTAACTTGAGGATTATCCTCATTGTTGCACAGAAGAATTACGTCCTGGAAGCACCGCTATGTGTAAGACCCGCTGCAGGAGCAACGCCGGACGTTGTGAATGCCTGGCAGAGCAAAGCTGATGACTACTCGATAGTTCAGTGTGCCATGTTTTACGGCTTAAAACCGGGACTTCAACGACGTTTTGAACGTCATGGAGCATATGAGATGTTCCAGGAGTTGAAGTTAATATTTCAAACAAATGCCCGGATTGAGAGATATGAAGTCTCCAATAAGTTCTATAGTTGCAAAATGGAGGAGAATAGTTCTGTCAGTGAGCATATACTCAAAATGTCTGGGTATCATAATCACTTGACTCAGCTGAGAGTTAATCTTCCGGTTGATAGTGTCATTGACAGAGTTCTTCAATCACTGTCACCAAGCTACAAAAGCTACGTAATGAACTATAACATGCAAGGGATGGATAAGACGATTCCTGAGCTCTTCGCAATGCTAAAGGCTACGGAGGTAGAAATCAAGAAGGAGCATCAAGTGTTGATGGTCAACAAGACCACAAGTTTCAACAAAAAAGGTAAAGGGAAGAAGGGGAACTTCAAGAAGAACGGCAAGCAAGTTTCTACTCAAGTGAAGAAGCCCAAGTCTGGACCTAAGCCTGAGACTGAGTGCTTCTACTGCAAAGGGACTGGTCACTGGAAGCGGAACTGCCCCAAGTATTTGGCGGATAAGAAGGATGGCAAGGTGAACAAAGGTATATGTGATATACATGTTATTGATGTGTACCTTACTAATGGTCACAGTAGTTGAGGCAGTCCTGGACTAAGGGGTCCTCGGGCGTCCGACCTGTTAGCCATGGGCCGGACTGATGGGCTGTGAAGATATGAGGACCGAAGACTCTCAACGTGTCCAGATGGGACTCTCCTTTGCGTGGAAGGCAAGCTTGGCGATTAAATATGAAGATTCCTTTTTCTGTAACCGACTTTGTGTAACCGTAGATCCCTCCGGTGTCTATATAAACCGGAGGGTTAGGTCTATAGGACCGAATACTCATTACCATAGTCATACAAGCTAGACTTCTAGGGTTTAGCCATTACGATCTCGTGGTAGATCAACTCTTGTAATACTCATATTCATCAAGATCAATCAAGCAAGAAGTAGGGTATTACCTCCATAGAGAGGGCCCGGACCTGGGTAAACATTGTGTCCCCCGTCTCCTGTTACCATCGATCCTAGACACACAGTTCGGGACCCCCTACCCGAGATCTGCCGGTTTTGACACCGACATTGGTGCTTTCATTGAGAGTTCCATTGTGCCGTCGTCAAGAGGTTTGATGGCCCCTTCGATCATCTACAACGATGCTGTCCAAGGAGAAGTCTTCCTCCCCGGATAGATCTTCGTATTCGGCGGCTTCGCACTATGGGCCAACTCTCTTGGCCATCTGGAGCAGATCGAAAGCTATGCCCCTGGCCATCAGGTCAGATTCGGGAGCTTGAATTACGTCGCGGACATCCGCGGAGACTTGATCTTCGACAGATTCGAGACCGCGGCAGCCGCTCCCTGTCACCTCGATGAACATGACTTAAATCTGTCATCGGACCACATCCAGGAGATAGCTCCTGTAACAACTCTGGCCTTAGATCCGGAGCAAATCGCGCCATCCGAGGAGGGGAAGCTCAACCCCACCATGGAGGCCACTGATTCCGCGGCGTTGGAGCCACACACAGACTTAGCCTCATGTGATATCTGTGTCACCGGAACTCCGGACTCGTTTCCGGCTATGAGTTCCAAACCATGTGCGTCCGCGAACGCCAAGCTTGATCGGTTATCGATCTTAGAATTCGGCGCCGCAGACATCTTCTGACACTCGCCTTTCGGCGATGTACTAAACTCATTAAAGAATCTGTTCTTGGTGGGGGACTCACAGCCGAATTATGTCCGGTTCGAACTGGAGGCTGACGATGGAGAATTTTGTTTCCCACCCACCACCCACTTCATAGCCACAGTTGAAGACCTAACAGACGCGCTCGATTATGACTATGAAGACATCGACGGTATGGACGACGATGCTGGAGAGGAGGGGGCCCAAAACCCGCCGTTCACCGGACGATGGACGGCCACTTCCTCATGACGTATACATGGTGGATACGCCAAAAGATAATAGCGGCGACGATAAGGAAAACCCAGTGGAGGATAGCCCCCCTAAGACACAACCAAAGCGCCGGCGTCAGCGGCGCCGCTCTAAACCACGCCGCAGCAAGGGCAAAAACACCGGCACAGGAGACGACAACACTCCGGACGGTGCCGAAGACGTAGAAGACCACGATGAACAAACTGCCGAACAGGACAATCAGGAGGATGTGCAAGTCAGCCCTAACAAACAAGCCATAAATGAAGACTCGGAGTATAGTGGTTATCATCCGCTCTCCGAGGAGGTGAGCCTCGGCAACGAGGACTTTATCATGCCTGAGGAGCCCCTCGAGCAGGAGCGCTTTAACCGCCAGCTAATAGCCGCTGCAAGGAGCCTCAAAAAGAAGAAGCAGCAGCTTCAAGCTGATCAAGATCTACTCAACAATAAATGGACTGATGTCCTGGCAGCCGAAGAATACGGCCTTAAGCGCCCAGCCAAAAGTTACCCGCAGCATAAATTGCTACCTCAGTTCGACGATGAGGCGTTGGAGCCCATACCGTCATCGTGCAATGCGGCTGACCGACCACCACGGGGTCGGGATAAAGCGGCAACTCAAGCCGAACACCAGCTTGCTCCACCTCACCGTAAGGGTAGAGATAAAACAGCTCTGGGACATACCTACGACCTATGGCAAAAATTGGGTAATAATGTAGGATATACAAGATCAATCTACGGATCGGGAGGACGTGCCTCGACACGCGACGACGACTATCTATTCGGACATGACAAACCTAGTCACGCCCGGGCCGAAAACCGTAGACGGACTCCATCGGAGCTACGTCGCGACACGGCCCGATAGAGAGGCGCCGCACACCCTCTTTGCTTCACTGGCAAAGTAATGGATCATGAATTCCCAGAAGGGTTTAAACCCGTAAATATCAAATCATACGATGGAACAACTGATCCCGCTATATGGATCGAGGATTTTATCCTCCACATCCATATGGCCCGCGGAGATGACCTCCACGCCATCAAATACCTCCCACTAAAACTCAAGGGGCCAGCTCGGCACTGGTTAAACAGTCTGCCTGAAAATTCCTTTGGCAGCTGGGAGGACTTGGAAGAAGCCTTCCTTGACAACTTCCAAGGCACATATGTCCGGCCACCAGATGCCGATGACTTAAGTCACATAGTTCAACAGCCTGGGGAGTCAGCCAAGAAATTCTAGACTAGGTTCCTAACTAAAAAGAACCAGATAGTCGACTGTCCGGATGCCGAAGCCCTAGCGGCCTTTAAACATAGCATCCGTGACGAATGGCTCGCTCGCCACCTCAGCCAGGAAAAGCCGAAATCTATGGCAGCCCTCACGGCACCGATGACCCGCTTTTGTGCGGGTGAGGATAGCTGGCTGGCCCGTAGTAAAAATATGGCCAGTGATGCAAGCCCCTCCGAGTCCAAAAACAGCAACGACAAGCTCCGATGCAGTAGACACAAACGCCAAAGCAATGGCGACAATACCGATGACACTGCTGTCAACGCCGAATTCAGCGGCTCCAAGTCCGGTTAGCGGAAGAAGCCGTATAAAAGAAACAATCAGGGACCATCCAGCTTGGACCGCATACTCGACTGTCCGTGCCAAATCCATGGCACCCCAGACAAACCAGCCAACCACACCAACAGAGATTGCTGGGTTTTTAAACAAGCCGGCAAGTAAAAATGCCGAGAACAAGTAAAAGGGATCGCAGAGTGAGGACGATGACGAGGAGCCCCTGCAGCCAAACACGGAGGGACAGAAGAAATCCCCCCCAAGTTAAAACGGTGAACATGATATAGGCCACCCATATCCCCAAAAAGGAGCGCAAGCGTGCACTCAGGGACGTCTACGTGATGGAGGCAGTCGCCCCAAAGTTCAACCCATGGTCCTCCTGTCCGATCACCTTCGATCGCAGGGATCACCCGACCAGTATCCGTCATGGCGGTTCAGCCGCACTGGTCCTCGACCCAATAATTGATGGATTCCATCTCACGCGAGTCCTCATGGATGGTGGCAGCAGCCTGAACCTGCTCTATCAGGATACAGTGCGCAAAATGGGTATCGATCCCTCAAGGATCAAGCCCACAAAAACCACCTTTAAAGGTGTCATACTAGGTGTAGAGGCCTGTTGCACGGGCTCAATCCCATTGGAAGTGGTCTTCGGATCCTCGGATAATTTCCGAAGCGAAGAGTTAATCTTCGATATCGTCCCTTTCCACAGTGGTTATCATGCACTGCTTGGACGAACCACATTCGCTAAATTCAACACGGTGCTGCACTACGCCTACCTCAACCTCAAGATGCTGGGACCACGTGGTGTAATAACGGTCAACGGAAAAATGGAGCGCTCCCTCCGTACCGAGGAACACACCGCGACCCTTGCAGTAGAAGTACAAAGTAGCCTTTTTAGGCAGAACCTCAATTTGGCAGTAAAGCCCCCGGACACCGTCAAGCGAGTCTGAACTACTCTGCGGCAGGACGGTCCAGCTCGTCCAGAGCTTGACTAGCAATCTGGCCTCCGTCCCAGTCCCGATCAAGCGGTGACATTTGTGCCCCGCTTACATAACTACGCACTCAAAATACCATGGGCACGGACGGAGGCAAAGCTTGACCATGATCCATAATGCGGCGCAACCGCCCCTGGATCCGCACACCTTCACTTTTTCTTTTTCATTTCAGGTTTTTCTCTTCTCGAGGCTTTTTCTGATAACCTGATCATCGGACCAATCATGGGACGGATACACCAAGGAGGCAAGGAGCTTGACGTACAAGGGAATCCCCAGGTGGTCTCTGCTAATGATCGCTATACCTGTTTTACACACCCGCACGCAGCTCGCTCTTGGTCATGGCATGTTAAATAGCCTGTTGCTTATCGCACTATTTGTATCAATACACCTTGACAAATTATAAAGGAAACAGTTTGCGGCCCAAAATTTTAAGGCCCGGGCTTATTACCTTTGCTCTCTTCCTGTTTTCCTTTGTTTTCTGTTGATAATCTCATCACATAGCACCCGTACACTTTGGTACATTTCATATTTTCCAGGGGCTTCATAGCGCCCCACACTACGGCAACAAAGTCTAAACACTTTTACAGTATAGTTCGGCACCCCGAATTTAGCATTATATGCATTGGCTCCGAATCATGTCTTTGGTCAATAGTTGGGTTGCCCGGCTCCTGTGCTTACTACCTTACGTTCCGCTATATCGGCTAGGGTAGTAAAGGGAGAACTATTGCGATTGTGTCCCGGTTCATCCGGATGAGCACCTCTGTAGAGAAAGCCGAAAATTGACTGTCATGATGCGGCGAGAGCCGGTCACTTGTTCGGAGGTTTCAATTCGATAGTGGTTTTTTTCCGCATTATGTGAAGGGTCGTTACTTACCCAATCAAGTGTTTACAACACCCTAGTTTGGATGCTAGTGGCCGCGCCTACATTTTTCTTGTCGAAGTCCTATGGCTAAGTGAGGGCGATAAAGTGTTATAGTCCGATTGCCTTGTTCGTTGCGCTAAACACCTCCTTCAAGGACCAAATAATTGGATCAAGAGTGTTCAGATTCCATCCCGAACACCCCCGTACTACCTACGTGGGGGCTAAAGCCGACTACTGCCCAACCCTCAGATTTAATAAACGGCCGCACAGGAGGTAAGAATTTAACACAAAGCATTATATTACACAAATTGTCTTTGCTTCATATTATAGGGCGAGACAAATTTGAATGTATTCATTCAAAGATCACATCCTTTGCACATTGCTCCGCCACAAGGCGGGATCCCTCCAGGACACTATCAAAATATAGCTCGGGTCGACGGTGCTCCTTGCCCTCAGGCGGCCCCTCGGTCATCAGCTTCTTGGCATCCATCTTCGCCCAGTGCATCTTGGCGCGGGCAAAGGCCATCCGCGCACCTTCAATGCAGACCGACTGCTTTATGACTTCAAGCCGCGGGCAGACACTCACAAGCCGCTTCACGAGTCCGAAGTAGCTGCCGGGCATGGGCTCGGCAGGCCATAGCCGGACTATTAGGTCCTTCATGGCTAGTTCAGCCGCCTTGTGCAGCTCGACCAGCTGTTTCAGCTGGTCGCTAAAGGGCACCGGATGTTCTGTTCTAAGGTATTGAGACCAGAACAACTTCTCCGTAGAGCCCTTCTTCAGCTTGATAGAACTCTGTAGCATCTGATATGCTGCGCGGTAGATCCGTAAACGCCCCTGGAGAGCTCCAAATTCGAGTAAGTAAAAGGAACGTTTCCTTTGCAGATTTGCTTCGCATAATGAAAGCCTTACCCGCCGCGATCTTCTTGGCCACCTGGATTTCCTGGAGGGCCCTCTGGGCTTCGGCTCGGGCATCTTGTGCGCTCTGGCGGGCCTTGGCAAGTTCGGACTCTTGAGTCTTAGAATCACGCTCCAAGGACTCGTACTTCTTGACGGCATCCTGGAGCTCTTGCTGGACCTCGCTGACCCAGGCCTCCTGCTTCTCGCGCGCGGCGCTTTCCTTGGCCACTCTGTTCTCGGCCTCGGCTAACGCCTTCTTGAGGACTGCCACCTCGGTCATGGCCCCTAATAAAATTCATGACACTTTAGTCAGCACAAACCATTCATCCTCCCTAAATATACAAGCAGGTTACTGCATACCTTGGTTGTCCTCCAGCTGCTTCTTCACGAGGTCGAGCTCTTCCTCGGCCCGTTTCAGGTTCTGCTTCAGTCCCGAGACCTCCGCAGTATGAGCGGCAGTGGCCAGCAGCGACGCCTGCTTATTCACATAGACACCTTATGTTAGACTCCTGCGAAAATTATTTTGATCCTCTGTTCGGCTTTTCCTCTCCGAACACCGAAAAGAGCATTAGGGGCTACTGTCTACACTGTGATATTTTTGTACAATTACATTACTTACCTCAAAGCCTGTTAGAAGGCTAGTGCAGGCCTCGGTCAGTCCGCTTCTGGCGGACTGAACCTTCTCAATCATCGCACCCATAAGGATACGGTGTTCATCCACAATGGAAGCACCTCGTAGCGCTTCCAGCAGATTATCTAGTGCCTCTGGTTGGACAGAGGTCACCGGCGGAGCAGACATCCCTCCTCCTTTCAGGGAAGGCTGCTCGCCTGACTCCAGAACCATATGGGTCTCAGGAAGGGTATCCGGCTGGGGGTCGACTTGTATATGGCCCCCATCGCCAGTCCCCATGGGGGCTTACTCCCCCGTGTGTCCGGCGACCAAGGAATCATCCTCTGGCACCATCTTGGCGGCCTCCTAAACCTCTCCCTGGCCTGGGAAGGTCCTTTGAGACACCACCTCGTCGTCCCCCTTGGCCGGAGGAGAGTGAGCGGCCGACGGAGACTCGCTGGCCATCGCCTTTGAATCTAGCGAACCTCCTGATGAGGATCGCAGGGGGCTGTCGTGGGCCGGACTGTAATAGCATAATTCAACATATTAGTACCATGAAGCTGAGACATGGACGTGCACAAGTTTTTTGGTACTTTCGATGCAGCACGGGGCTTGGTCCGAGGGGGTCGCTCCGGACTGTTGTCGATGTCCCACGCGGAGTTATCCGCGAGGGCGCGTTTCCCTCTCTTGGGCGCCTCCGCCTCCAGATTTGTGGAGGCCGTCCCCCTTTTTCTCCCCTCGTCAGGGGGAGATTTGTTCTCCTCCTCCTCGTCGTCGTCTTCGGCAGCGGAGGAGTGAGACTCGTCGTCTTCGGACGTCATGTCCGAAGCACCTTTTCAGCGAGGGCCACTCTTGGCCCCCTTGGCCTTCTTCTTGGCCTTCTTCTCCGGCACCTCATAAGGCGCCGGAAACAGCATCTTTGTTAGAAGTGGGGTTTCTTGGTCTTCGGGTAGCGGAGCCAGATAGTTAATCCGCCCCGCTGTCTCTATCCGGGCCTGAAAAAATTGATAGAAAGGCTTAGACTCCTTCCTCAAAATAAGCCAGTAAAGGTTATACCTTGAAAACATGAAAGAACTTACCAAATTAGCCTGGCGTTTTAAGCTAAGCCCGCGATCCTCGGTCGTGGGCGGTGGTGTCTCGCCGGCCTTGAAGAGCACTTTCCAGATGTCTTCGTGCGTCGTGCCAAAGAGCTCTAGTAGCGTCTGGTGCTTGGCCGGATCGAACTCCCACAAATAGCAAGTCCGGCGTTGGCAGGGAAGGACCCGACGAATGAACATAACCTGCATCACATTGACGAGCTTGATTTTCTTGGTTATCATGTTCTGGACGCACGTCTGGAGCCTAGTCAGCTCGTCCGAAGAACCCCAGGTCAGGCCCTTCTCTTGCCAGGAGGTGAGCCGCATCGGAACTCCAGATCGGAATTCCGGGGCCGCCGCCCAGTTGTTGTCGCGCGGCTTGGTGATGTAGAACCACCTCGACTGCCACCCCTTCACCGTCTCCACAAAGGAACCTTCAGGCCAGGTGACATGGGGCATCTTTCCCGCCATGGCGCCTCCGCACTCTGCTTGTTGGCCGCTCACCACCTTCGGCTTCACATTGAAGGTGATCAGCCATAGGCCGAAGTGAGGTGGGATGCGGGGAAATGCCTCGCACACGATAATAAATGCTGAGATGTTGAGGATAGAGTTGGGGGCTAGATCATGGAAGTCTAGCCCGTAGTAAAACATCAGTCCGCGGACAAACGGGTGGACAGGGAATCCCAGCCCGCGGACGAAATGTGTGAGAAACACAACCCTCTCATGGGGCTTTGGGGTAGGGACGATCTGTCCCACGGCCGGGAGTCGGTGAACGATCTCCTTAGTCAGGTATCCGGCCTCCCGGAGCTCCTTGATGTCCTTCTTCTTGACGGAGGAGGCCATCCACTTGCCTCCAGCTCCGGATCCGGACATGGTTGAATGCTTGCTTGAGGCGGAAAAGTTGAGAGCTTGGGCGCTAGAACTCAAGGATGGGAGGGTAGAGAGAGAGAAGGCATGGGTGAAGAAAGGGAATCCTTATCCCCTTATAAAGGCGGTAAATATCAAGCACCTTCCCACTCGCCTTAAAACTCGCCTATTCCCAAGGGCTGTGCGAACGGCACGGTTGGGTTACCCACGCCCGTATTGATGAGAATCCCGTAATAAGGGGACACGATCTCTGCTTTGACAAGACGTGCCAATGGAAACCGCATCTCAAAACATGGAGCGGCAGACAAAAACGGTTCGAATAATGACCGGGTGGATGTGATGTCACATTACAAAAAAGTTGTCAGCGGATTAGACTCATGGAATATTATACTCTCTGCGGCTGTGTGGTGCTTGTGTTACAGGTCCGGATACATTCTTCGCGTCCGAAGACTATCTTGGAGTATTCGGGAAAGGGAACCCGCCTTGCAATGCCGAAGACAATCTGCACACCGACACCTCGTCATTGAAGCCTGGTTCAGGGGCTACTGAGGGAGTCCTGGACTAAGGGGTCCTCGGGCGTCCGGCCTGTTAGCCATGGGCCGGACTGACGGGCTGTGAACATATGAGGACCGAAGACTCTCAACGTGTCCGGATGGGACTCTCCTTTGCGTGGAAGGCAAGCTTGGCGATTAAATATGAAGATTCCTTTCTCTCTAACCGACTTTGTGTAACCCTAGATCCCTTCATGTCTATATAAACCGGAGGGTTGGGTCTATAGGACCGAATACTCATTACCATAGTCATACATGCTAGACTTCTAGGGTTTAGCCATTACGATCCCGTGGTAGATCAACTCTTGTAATACTCATATTCATCAGATCAATCAAGCAAGAAGTAGGGTATTACCTCCATAGAGAGGGCCCGGACCTGGGTAAACATTGTGTCCCCCGTCTCCTGTTACCATCGATCCTAGACGCACAGTTCAGGACCCCCTACCCGAGATCTGCTGGTTTTAACACCGACAGCAGGCCTTGAGCTTCTTCTTGGAGGTCCTAGTCTTGAGGCCCCTCAAGACTTCCGCGTTGGCGCGTTCGGCTTGGCCATTGCTTCCGGGGTGTGCCACGGAAGCGTAGCAGATCTGCGTTCCAAGGTTAGCACAATACATTTTGAAGAGATTGCTAGATAACAGTGAGTTGTTGTCGGTGATGATGCGGTTGGGGACCCCAAACCGGCTCACGAGACCTTTGATGAACCTGACCGCGGAGCCGGCCGGGATAGTGCGGACGGCTTCTACCTCCGCCCACTTGGTGAACTTGTCGATGGTGACGTAGAGGTAGCGGTAGCCCCCAGGCGCTCGAGGGAATGGGCCCAAGATATCCAGCCCCTAGACCGCGAATGGCCACGAGAGTGAGGATGTCTGGAGGCCCTGAGCCGGCTCATGGATCTGCTTGGTGTGGAACTGACAGGCCTCGCAGGACTTCACCATCTCAGTCGCGTCGTTGAGTGTCGTGGGTCAGTAGAATCCGCTGCGAAACACCTGGCCGACGAGGGTCCGTGACGACGAGTGGTGCCCGCAGTCCCCGCCGTGTATGTCGGCAAGCAGCTCTTTCCCCTGCTCCTTGGAGATGCAACGCAGGGAAACATCATTTGGTCGTTTCCTGTATAACTCACCGTCCTGACGCCCTCTTGGCGATCTCATCGGCTTCCTTGTTTGTGCCGCGGGGCACATGCTGCAACTCCAGACCCAGGAACTGCTTCTCCATCTTGTGTACCTCCGCGAGGTACGCCTCCATGTGCTCGTCCCTTGGCTCGTACACCTTGTTGGAGAAGTTGACGAGGAGCTGAGAGTCCCCCTTGATGGTGAGGCGCTTCACTCCTAAAGCCACCGCTGCCTTGATGCCAACGATCAACCCCTCATACTCAGCAATGTTGTTGGAGACCCTCTCGCCCTGCTGAAAGCAGAGCTGCACGGCGTAGTAGAGCTTGTCCTGGGTGGGCGAGATAAGCACTGCTCCAGCCCCCGCGCCCTAGCGCGAGAACGCGCCGTCAAAGTACATGACCCAGCCGTCCGGCGCTTCACTCCCTGGTGATAGGGATTGTCTCGCCAGCTTCGAGCTCCGGGGCGTCGGTCCATTCTGCCACAAAATCTACGAGCGCAACCCCCTTAATGACCCTGGTCGTGCTAAACTCCAAGTCAAACGCTTGCAGCTCGATGTTCCATTCAGCAACTCGTCCCGCAGCATTGGGGCTCCTGAGCACTCTCTCCAGCGGGTAAGCCGAGACGACCTTGATGGGGTGACCCTGGAAGTAGTGGTGCAGCTTGCGCGAGGCCACCAGGAGCGCGAGCAGGAGCTTCTGAGGCATGGGGTATCGTGCCCTCGCATCTCGTAGCACCGTGCTAATGAAGTACACCGGGTGCTCGATGAGGGCGGGAGAGCTGTCGGAGTCTTCGGCTCTCGGGGGTTGAGGTGTCTCTTTGGGGTCTTCGGCTTCAGGGGCTTGGCAGCCTGCCGAAGCAGCCGCTGCTTCAGGAGCATCGCCTTGGTGCCGCGCTGCTTCGTCTGGCCTGGTGGTTCCACTTGGTGGGCCCTTGACCTGGCGCTCTTCTCTGAGGGCCACCAGCGCTGCGCTGGCGGAGTGGGGTGTGGCAAATAGGTAGAGCACCAAGGGCTCGAGAGGTC